>NC_087438.1:10015000-10615000 GCF_036321535.1 Camelus dromedarius
CCCAACCACCTCCTCCTCTCCATTTGAGCCAGCTTCATTGGAGCATCCTAAGTCATGCCCAAGATGTTTCAGAACATCTGTGTCAGTAACAGGCAAAAGAAGCACTTTAATTTTAGACCAGCGAGGCCAGGAGTCTCATATGTAAGATCAGCTGGCAGTGTCAGCTGTCACAGAACCATCTCTCAGGAATCCTACGGAAGGAGGGCACAGGAGTCCAATAGTGCCATCTGCCAAAGCCCGTCCCCAAGTCCCAGTATGTGGCGAGAGTAACTACTCACCATAACTGTGGTCATTCTCACTTGGCCTCGTTGTCTTCAGCTATCCCCTGAATTTCATTAGCATGAGTCTAGCCACCTAACTGTGGAGGAAATCCTTTGTCAGAGTTGCACAAGCACAATTACAGCCACTAACAACGGAATTTCTCTGGATTCAGCCACATTCAAGCATCTCAGCTGCGTGTCAGCTACTGCCATGCAACTGGCATGTGGGTTTTGTCTGGACTCTGTAAAACATTAAATAAGACGGAGGCTCTGAAAACACAGTTCCCTGGTGCTCTCTCTGCTCAGCAATAATGTCAGTGATTAGAGATCTATTTTTACTCTTTGGAAGATACTAATTAGCATTTAGCGGATTTACCCCAATTAGGCAAATAGTTGTTTAGTGAGAAATCTTCACAAGTTAGACGGTTCACATTACCCTCCCAGAGGAATTAAACAGATCCCCCATAGAGCCTGGTGGGGGAGTCAGGACGGGTGTCTCCTATGTATTTAGAGTGATTTACCAGCATGAACAGTTAGCATATGTTGTCAGAGTTTAGCTTGTTCTTTCTTGAGCTTCTAACGACACCTGCGAAGGTTCTAGGCACTCCTTAGCACTTGCTGAATTGTCTTGATTGCTGTTCTGTAATATTTACAGAGCACCTACCCTGAGCTAAACCAGGGGTACAATGACCAATGAGGCTGCCCTGTCTTCCAGCCTTTAGCCTCAGAGCTGTCTGACCCGCAGCAAGACATGGCCCCTCTATGTCTTGGTTTCCTCATCTGAAAAATGGGGACAGTAACATCCAGCTTCAAGGCCTTCAGCCTGTGCCGGCACACAGAACCCCGCCCTGAGAGGAGCCCTGAGCTGGCTTTCATGCTCTGCTCTTCGCATCTTGAAATTCTTAACACTTTTTAAACAAGAGAGCCCACGTCTTTATTTTTGGCTGGGCCCCACAAATTGTTCAGCCCATCTTGGGGACCAGAAAATATACCCTGCTGAGATTTATAAGGATTAAACAAGGGAATGCTTTTAAAGTACGTAACACAAAGCTTCACATAGGAGACGTTGTCAAACATGCTATAACCACCCCAACTAGGTAGTTAAATCCAAAACAAATGTGTTTTCTGAAGGCCTCCCATCCACCTAATCGAAGAACAGTTAGTTAAATGCTGCTTAACTTTCTTTAAAAAAAAATGCTGTGAGTACATTTCTGACCTCAACTTTGAATCTTAATTTTCAAATAATTAATATGGTCTGTTTTATTCCGTCCAATCACTTTTGTCAAATGACCCTCCTCTCCACAGCGCCCGTTGACTTGAACTCTGTGTACCAATAAAGTCCTGTGACCACACCAATCAAGTTACCAAATACTTCATTGGTTCTTTCAATTCACTCACTCTTTTTCCTTGAATTGACCAAGTAATTTTCCCAAAATGCTGAGAGAGGTAAACCACACACAGGGGACAGTAACAGGTTAGAAGGGAAGACATTTTTTTTCTTACCTCCACAAACTGATCACCTTTGATGTATGTCCGCAATCCCTTATCCACAATACTGAAATCTACAAAGCCCTAAAAAATTGCAAATAAATTTGTGGCAAATGGATTTGATTGCAAAACCAAACCTGGTACTCATATGGGGCTATCTGTGCTCTACTTATAATGGTGCTGAAGGCATGACATAACATATCCCATATAAGCTGAATTATCTTTCTAAACTCAAAAGAAAAAAATTTAAACTCTGAAACACATCAGACCCCATGTTTTTGGATAAGAGATCATGGGCCTACATCCGGTTTACACCATCCTTTCACGGCTCAATCCCAAACCAACAACAACACATTAAGGACAGGCACTGGAACTCAAAGAGGTATTTGTACCACAAAACGCTGTGGCATTATTCACAATAGCCAAAAAGGTAGAAGCAACTCGGGTGTCCATTGACGGATGAAGGAAAAACAAATGTGGTCTATACATACAATGGAATATTATTCAGCCTTTGAAAAAAAAAGGGAACTCTGACACATACTATAACATAGAGAAACCTTAAGGACATTACGCTAAATGAAATAAGCAGAGTCACACTGGACAGACAGTAAAAGATGCCACTTATTTGTGGTACCTGTAATAGCCAAATTCATGGAAATAGAAGTCGAATTGTGGTTGCCCGGGTGTAGGGGAAGGGGGGTGTTTAATGGGAACAGGGTTTCAGTTTTGGAAGATGAAAAAGTTTGGGAGCTGGTTGGCAGGTGGTGATAGCTGGTTGCACAACATCGTGAACGCACTTAATGCCACTGAACTGCAAACTTAAACGTGGTTTAAATGGTAAATTCAATGTTATGTGTATTTTTACCACAGTAAAGAAAAGAGTCCGATCCTGGAAGAGCCATCTTGGTGCATGGGTGCTAAACCCCCTCTCCACCTGCTCTACCTCCCAGTATTCCTGGCCACCTTGGAGCTAACCATCACCCTCCACCACCACCTTCATGGAAGCCCTCCAGCCAGAGACTTCAGCTGACTCTCACCTAACTCAGCTTTCATCGGGCTTCACTTCCTAGTCTCAGACTGGTGAACTGGCAACAGACCCACTTCTAGCAGGGCATCAAAGCATGCACATGTGTCGTGGCCTCACCAGCATCCAGGACCCAGGACAGCCTGGAGACCACCTCCCTCACACTGTAGGACTGTGCTAGCATGCAGGAACGAGGAACTGGAGCCTCATCCAGTTGATCTGAACCCCTTGTGTATTCGTTTCCTGTCACTGCTGTAACAAATTACCATCAGTTTAGCGCCTTAGAACAATACAAATATATCATCATAGAATTCTGGCAGTCAGAAGTCTGAAATCAGTTTCACTGGAATAAAATCACTGTGTTGGCAGGGCTGCAATCTTTCTGGAGGCTCTGGACAAGAATTGCTTTCCTCGCCTCTTCCAGCTTCTTGTATTCCTTGGCTTAAACATTCCTTGTATTCCTTGGCTTAGGGCCCCTTCCCCCATCTTCAGACACACCAACCTCTGTCCATCATCACGTGGCCTTCTCTCTACAGTCTGACTCCCTCTGCGTCCATCCTCTTGGAGGGACTCTTGTCCTTGTGAGTACGTCAAGCCCATCCAGATAATCCAGAGTAATCTTCCCATCACAAGATGCTTAATCACATCCACAAAACCTCCTTTGCCATGTAAATTAATAGTTCCACAGGTTCCAGGGATTTCACAGGTTCCATGGACATCTTGGGGGAGGAAGGCATTTGTTCAGCCTACCACACCCCCAAGAAGCTGGCTAAGGCTCACACACAAAATTTGAGAGCTGGAACAAGGGGACAAAACACCTCTGGCTCTTAGTTGCAGATCTGGAAAGTGAGTTCAGATCCACGTCTGAGAGAGGGACAAAGATTCAAGTCTGAGACTGGCCCAGTGCATCATCAAAGTGAGGAGGGCTATGGGTGGCCTTCAGGGCCTGTAGGATGTAAAGACAAGGGACAGTCTTCTGTTTTGGGCAATATGGCAAACAACCGAACCCAATATCCTCCCGCTACCTAGCACCAAGGAGTGATGAACAAAATATGACCAATAACTTTTCAATTTCGTACCCAAATTCCTAAGCCAGTAAGGGATAAACTCGAGGCCAAAAAGAAAAATGAAATGAAAATCAACATAGTAAACAAGAACTGATGCTGGGGTAACTCTGCGGGGGTGAGAGAGGGAGCAAGTTTTGGTAACTAAGGAGTTTATGTTCTAATGGCTACACATAGACAGGAGAGGAAGCCTTGGGTCTGTCCCAGATGGAGAGTTGAAACTGAGGTCTCTAGGGTGATCCAAGAAAAAAATTTGCCTATTGGCCTAGGGAGATGACAAGGAAACTCACTGTCTTGGCCAGGACTAGGGAAGGGGTCATGATGAAGATCTGGCATTTACTTTGAGTGAGATTGGGAGCTATTGAAGGGTTTGGAGTAGAAGAAAGACAAGGTGTTAACAACAGCAACAGCAAATACACACTCACCTTAGACCAGAAAAAACAAATGGAAGCAGGGAGCCCAGGAGGAAGACTACACAGTAATCTAGGGAAGAGATGTTAGTGCCTCGGGCCAGAGAGGTAGCCGGAGAAGTGGGGAGAAGTGGTTGAAATCTGGATACGTACAAAGATGGAGCCAATGACACTCGCTGATGATTAGATCCAGAATAGGAGAGGCAATGTGACATCAAAGATGATTCCAATACCTTCAGTAATTTTGAGATTTGAGACAAATTTTTAAGTTTGAGATGACTGTTAGGCATCCTGATGGAGATACTGAGCAGGCAATAGGACACATAAGTAGGAGCAGAGGGACAATGTCAAGGCTGGAAATTAAATTTGGCAGATATCAAGGCAGGCACACCTTGCAGATACTGAAGGCTCAGTTCCAGACCACCACAATAAAGTCAAAGTTGCAATAAAGCGAATCACACACATTTTTTGGTTTCCCAGTGCATACAAAAATTACATTGACACTATACTGTAATATATTAAGTGTGTAATAGCATTATGTCTAAAAAACAATGTATGTATATTAATTTTAAATATTTTATTGCTAGAAAATACTGACCATCATCTGAGCCTTCAGCAAGTTGTAATCTTTTTTTCAGTGGTCACATCCAAGATCACTAATCATAGATCACCATAATAAATATAATAATAATGAAAAAGTTTGAAGTATTTCAAGAAGTACCAAAATGTGACACAGAGACAAGAAGTGAGTAAATGCTATCGGAAAAATGGCACCAGTAGACTTGCTCAATGCAAGGTTGCCACAAAACTTCAGTTTGTAAAGAACACAAGTGTCTGTGACATGCAATACAACGAGGCATGCCCGTATATAAATGGGACTGAAAGCCGTGGAACTAGCCGAGATCACCAAAGGAGTGGGATAAGAAAGAGGTCCAGGCACCACACTCCAACATTAAGAGTTCGGAGAGGAGGAGGGAACCAGTAGAGGAGACAGAGAAGAAACTTCCAGAGAGAAAGAAGGAAAATCTGGAGAATGCATGTGCTGCAGGCCTGGTGAAGGATTGTTTTGAGAAGAGTGATCAGCAGGCCAAGTGCTGCTGATAGTGTAAAACAGATGACAACTGAGCATCACCCATGAGATCTGGCAGTGAGGAGATCACTGGTAATCTCGACAAGAGCAGCTTTGGTGGACTGGTGGGAATGAGAGCCTGTTGGAAAGGGCTTAAACCCAATGAATGGAAGGAAACAACACAAGTGTCCATCAACAGATGAACAGATAAACAAACTGTGGTACATCTACACAATGGAATGCTATTCCACCATAAAAAGGAATGAAATACGGATACACGTGACAGCATAGATGAATCTTGAAAACATCATGGAGACTGTAAGAAACCAGTCACGAAGGGCCACATATTGTATAATTACATTTATTTAAAATATCCAATATAGGCAATCCGCAGAGAAAGAAAGCCCCTGGTTGCCAGGGACTAGGGGAACCCGGAGGCAGTGGGGAATGGGGAATGACTCCTTAATAGGTACAAGATTTCCAGGTGGAGTTATGAGAAAGTTCTGGAACTAGACTGGTAATAGTTGCACAACATTGTGAATATACTTAGTGCCACTGAATTATACACTTTAAAATGGTTACGATGGTGCATTTATGTAGATTTTACCTCAATAAAAAAATGAGGAGAATGGGAGGAGAGAGATGGAAGACAGCAAAAACGGAAATTGTACTGTAAAAAACAGAAAAATAGAGTGGGAGCTCTAAGCAAGTTCAAGAAAACTGGGCAGACTCATGAGAATGAACAAGTAAAGACAAAATTGATGATTCAGGAGCGAGAAGAAGGAATTGTTGGAGAATGACCTTGAGCAGAGGAGAAAGGCAAGATCTAGCACATGAGGCAGGGGTTGGCCTTTGCCAGGAGCCTGGGCATTTTGTCCACAGGAGGAGGTGGGAGGGACAGCATGTGAGCACAGATGCAGCCTGTAGGTGGATAGACACGGTGGTGAGGACCTACGGAAATCTTTCTCTGAGACACAGGGAGCAAGGTCTTCTGCGGAGACTGAGGATGGGGAGCAGATGTGAAGTAGTCATCTAGGAGCAGGAGAGTGACTGAAGCAGAGAAACACAGAGCAAGTGCTGCACTTCACTGAGAGCTGCTGATCATTCATTTCCAGTGAGACGCAGTGGGCATCTTGCTCCCGCCGCTGGCAGCTATGTGGGGGCGAGCTCAGAACAGGCAGCAAGTGGGTTTAACCAGGATTGTTTAGCCAATTATGATGGTGAGTTTTATGTGTCAACTTGGCTGGGCCCCAGTGCCCAGATATTTGGTCCAACATTATTCTGGATATTTCTGTGAGAATGTTTTTAGGGAGATTTGATGAGATTTACATTTAAATCGGTGGAAGTCAGTAAAGCAGATTGTCCTCCCCAATGTGGGTGAGCCTCGTCTAATCAGTTGAAGGCCTTAATAGAACAAAGTTTGACCTCCCCTAAGCAAGCAGAAATTCTGCCAACAGGCTGTCTTTGGACTTGAACTGAAACACCAGCTAGACCACCCTGCAGATTTTGAACTTGCCAGTCTCCATAGTCATGTGAGCCAATTTCTTAAAATAAACTTCTTTTCATATAAACACACATCTTGTTGGTTCTGTTTCTCTGGAGAACCCTGGCTAATACGTCAACCAAGTATAATGAAATGAGAGAGGAGAAGGGACTGGGGTGTTTATAACCAACTGAGAGTGGACTTTCAGCTGGATAAGGAGGAAAGGGAGGGCCCAAAAGAAATGAGGTAAATGACTGGAGAAAAGTTCAGTCGGTTGTGGTCCCCATGGGCTTGAAAGATTGTTGGAGAAAAGCATTAGAGGGAGTTATAAAGTCAGTTCTAAAGGCTTTTAAATTAGCATGATGCAAGATAAATACTGAAATAGCTGTGTTTCCATTTTTCTCCAGAATTGCAATGGCAAGATTGAGGCTCCAAAGGCCTGGTGAACTGTGCCAGACTTCCCTCCCAGAATCCAGGGGAGGCAGCAGGGGGTGGGGGGCAGAATGGGCTGCAGTGAGGGCATGCTGGCGGGCAGGGCTGGAGAGAGAATGGCCTGAGAGAGCCACCCACACATCACCCCGCACAATGGCCATCCAGCGACATTCCTGTAGCCCTGGAGGGGCCAGGCGGTAACTGAGAATTCCAACAGGGTGCCGGCCAGGGGTCATCTGGACTGGAACAAGGGGACACAGAAGGCCAGGGGTGACAACACAGAGCTGGGGAACAGAAGGAGGCCATGGCTGGGTGCCCAGGCAGTGGGAGAGGGCGCCACGCTCCCCGGGAGCAACCAGCGTGGGCAGAAAATACAATGAGGTCCTGCCCAAAAGCCAAGCAGGAAGACACACATCTCCTAGGCCAGCTCAGAGAACCAGCCGCCCGCTTCTGGGGTCCCAGTGCTCCAGGAGCTTCTCCCTGCCCCAGGGATGTCTCAGGGAGGGAGAGGGTGACAGGGGAGATCATGGAGGTGGGAAAAAGCCTGACAGGAACTTTGAATTTTGTGGTAACTGAGAAATTGACTCAAAAGAGACTTTTGCTTTTAACCAGAAAATACAGAATTACCTCGAGTGATGAGACGGGTCTTCTGAGGGAAAACGGAGCAAGATTGTTAATAAGGTGGTTCCCATTGAGAGGAAAAGGCAAGTTCCAGAAATCTAGTTGAATGGTGACTCTGGATTCTGATCCTAGCATGTGAACAAGGTGATGTTACATAAAACAGCTCTAAATGCTGAGAGCAGGCGAGAGAATCACAATCTCTGAACAGGAAGAAGCTTTAGGCCGTCCATTCTGGAGATTTTCAACCAGGAGTGATCTTGTCCCCTGGGGACAGGGGCCCTCAGCTAGAGACATTTTCAGTTGTCACACTGGCCTCTAGTGCACAGAGGCCAGGGACACTACAATGCACAGGGCAGCCCCTCACAACAGAGAATTGTGTCCGAGTGTCAAGGTTGAGAAACTCTTGTCAAATCCAAAATTCTATCCAGGCGTGCACGCCCCCAGAAAAACTCCGTCCTGGCTCAGCCAGTCTCGGCTTGGGAACTTGCGCGGTCACTTGCCTGCTGACTCAGTGACTGAGACGGGATCTGTTCCCAGCTCGGCCTGGCCCTAGAGTGTGGGCTTTTTAAACCTCTCTGTCACATGCCAAGGCCAGTCAAAGCCGGGATATTCTACTTGTGGTGCTCTGTATGTCCGGATGGTGGGATGTGAGGAGTTCTGCTAGAGGGTCCTCTTCCCCCAAATCTCTCTGCCACCTGCAACCGTGCCCGCGACTCCATCACTAAGAGTCCACCCTTTGGACTGAGGCTCCTCCCTCCAGCAGCCTCCTGGAAAATGCAGGTCCACCATGCAGGCTTGAAGACATTCCTCTACAATATAGTCTAAATGTGGTACTGCCTGTGGACCCTGGGTGAGGTTCTTGACCTCCCTGTGCCTCAATTTCCTCATCTGTAAAATGGGAATAACAATTATACCCACCTCCTGGATTGTCATGCACATGGAATGAGTGATTGTATGTAAAGCCTGATGCGTGCTAGGGTCAATTTGTGTGGTTAACTGTGTGTTCAGGCGACCAGAGGGGAAATCTGTATGGGCTCTTTAAAAAGCCTGGCAGGAACCCAGGTGTTAAAAAAAAAAGAAGCAAAAAAACTGCAGCTTCTGCAGTTTCTTTTCAAGTAAGACAAACTGTTCAGAACTGAACAAGCATTAGTAAGAAGTGAGTAACTGACTATTCACTTGGTTGCCGAGGAAACCCTCCAGGTTGGAGGAAGGACTATGATGGAGGTTGATGCTGACTCCAGAAGTGGCCCATAGAATTCTGCCCTTCTCCCTCCGAAACAGGAGGAAACAGGTGCACAAGGGCATTTCAGAGCTAAACCCTGTGGTTCCAAGGAAGCCTCGTGTCTCAGCAGAAAGCCTGCTTGTCTCTGATGCTCAGGCAGACTTACTCAGGACACACAAGAATAAGCCAGGTGTTGCCGAGACAAGCTGCACACTTGTTCTCAGGTCAGCGGAGGTCGTCTGTGGGCTGTGTAAACCCCAAGCGTATGTGGGAGAAAGCTAAATATTTCTCCAAGAAAAAGAAGAAAAGAGAGCAAAAGGCGAGCAGGAGTCAGAAAAGGTTGTGGGAGGACCTAGATATTACAATTTCTGGAAAAACTATTTCCCTATTTTATTCCAGATTCATCATGGACTTTGTGTGTGTGTGTGTGTGTGTGTGTGGTAAAATACATATGACATAAAATTTACCATTTTAAAGTATACAGTTTGCATTCATAAAATACAAAGGACTTGTAATTCAGCCAAAATAATCCTGAAAAAGAACAAAGTTGAAGGACTTACATTACCTAGATTTCAAGACAACTATAATGCCTCAGTTATCAATAGTGTGGTACCATCAAGGATAGTCATAAGATGAATGGAAAAGAAGAGAGGGTCCAGAAATAAACTGACGTATATATGGTCAATTAATATCTACCAGAGATGCCAAGGTGATTCAAGGGGAAAGGATAGTCTTTCCCCATAGAAATGCTGCTTGACCAATTGGATATCCACAAAGAAGAAAGTAAATCTCCAATCTTACCTCACACCGTATACAAAAACGAACTCCAATGGATTGCAAACCTAAATGTAAAAGCCAAAACTGTGAAACACTTAGAAAAAAAAATCTTTGTGATCTTGGGTAGATCAAAAGCTCCTGGGACACAAAAAAGCACAAATCATTAAAAAATATATATTGACAAAATGGACTTCATCAAACTTGAAAGTTTTTATTCTTTGAAACATACTGTTAATGCAATGAAAAGGCAAACTGAAGACCGGGAGAAACAATGAACTTGTCTTTAGAACATAAAATTTTTACAATTTAATCATAAGAAGTCAAACCAGCCAATTTTTTTTTTAATGGGCAAAAGATTTCAGCTGCCTTCACAACTGAGGATATGCAAATGGCCAATAAGCACATGAAAAGATTCTCAACATCATTAGTCATTGGGAAAATGCAAATTAAAAGCACAATGAGTTAACACGATACACCCACTAGAATGGCTAAAATTAAAAGACTGGCAATGCCACGTTGGCAAGGAAGTGGAGCGATGGGAGGTGTAAAACTGTGCTTTGAAAAACAGTTTGGCAGTTTCTGAAAAAATTAAACATACATTTAACATATGACCCAGAAATTCTGCTTCTAGATTTCTACCCAAGAAAAATGATAACATATGTACTCAAAAGATTTGTATATGAACGTTCATGGCAGCTTTCTTTAGAGAAATTGTGTTACATTAAAATCCTTCACAGCGATTTAAAGGAATGATGTAGTGAGACAGGCAACCACAGGAATGAAGCTTAAAAATGTTATCATTAGTGTCTCAGTAATTTTTTCATGGCACCTAAGCCAAAATGCCTAATAGTTCTGTTTATCGAGAGGTTGGGTCCAAACAACTTCATAACAGTGGTTCCCGAGGTGTCGAGCAGAAGTCTCCATGTTTCTCTCAGAAACTGTAAATGTCCCTTGTGAGTTTGCTGTCTTGTCCCAGGATGTCTCAGCACAGTCTGGGAACCATGAAGGACAATGGTTGCCTGAGACAACGGGAAAAGAGCATTAGGGAGCTTTGTGCAATGATGAAACCTCCCTAAATTTTGATCGTGGTGGTGGTAATACAGGTGTATATATTTGTCTCCAATGAATGCATTTTGTTGTTTGTAAATTATACCTCACCAAAGTTGACTGAAAAATAAAGTCCAAAAATATCTGTTTTAAGTATGAAATCACATCTCATGTGTACATACACACCTGTGCATACACACACTCACTCCTCTTTCTGCCTCTTCATAGAATCACAGAACTACGTTTAGTTATTTTTCTACTGGCCCCAATAACTAACTCTCAGTTTTCACCTCCCTCCTTCTCTGCCACAACTCCACTCCTGCCAATTAAATTTATTTTCACCATTTCTATTTCCCAGCATTCATATACTAAGGAATACTGTGAATCCAGATGGAAGAGCACAGAGGAAGCTGTAAGAACTTAAAAGGCACTAGTAGGCGTGAACCACCGTTATAAATTAAGAATGTGGTGTCAAGGTCACACTATCTTTCTCAGTAGAGGCTTGTGAAATAGCCAAGGACTGAAATTTTGTGAATTTGTTGAGACTTGAGGGTTTCTGAGATATCCTATTAGTATCCTTAAATAACTGTTTGAAAACACCATCTACGTGGCTACCATTTATTGACCATCTGCTTTCCTGATAGACACTGAGATAAATGCTTTGGAGCTTTATTTCATTAAATCCCCCCAACTCTGTGGAATTGATATGATTAGCCTCACTGCACAGATCATGAAACTGAGGTTCAGGGAGGTTAAATAAATTGGTCTGTGTGGATCTGGGATTACTAAGTGGAGAAACTGGAATTTATACTGTGATCTGTCTGCCCTGGCAGTTTGAGGTCTGTACTATGCCTCTCTGACTAGCTACGTGCCTCTGATCCAATCACTTTGAGTGAACAGAACTGTGTAAGGGGAATCTGACGCTCACTCTGTGTGAACCTTGTGTGTAAGGCGTGTTGTCCCTCGATCTTCTCCTGATGCGTGGCGGGTGACAGCGAATTCTGCTTATGTACCAATTTCAAATGTTAAAAGATTTTTCCAGGAAGGAAAATCCAGAACAATATATTTTTTTAACATTTTTTATTGATTTATAATCATTTTACAATGTTGTGTCAAATTCCAGTGTAGAGCACAATTTTTCAGTTATACATGAACATATATATATTCATTGTCACATTTTTTTCTCTGTGAGCTCCCATAAGATCTTGTATATATTTCCCTGTGCTATACAGTATAATCTTGTTTATCTGTTCTACAATTTTGAAATCCCGTGTATCCCTTCCCACACTCCACCCCCTTGGCAACCACAAGTTTGTATTCTATGTCTATGAGTCTGTTTCTGTTTTGTATTTATGCTTTGTTTGTTTGTTTGTTTTAGATTCCACATATGAGAGATCTCATATGGTATTTTTCTTTCTCTTTCTGGCTTACTTCACTTAGAATGACATTCTCCAGGAGCATCCATGTTGCTGCAAATGGTGTTATGTTGTCGGTTTTTATGGCTGAGTAGTATTCCACTGTATAAATATAACACATCTTCTTTATCCAGTCATCCATTGACGGACATTTAGGCTGTTTCCATGTCTTGGCTACTGTAAATAGTACTGGTATGAGCATTGGGGTGCAGGTGTCATCCTGAAGTAGGGTTCCTTCTGGATATATGCCCAGGAGCAGGATTCCTGGGTCATACGGTAAGTCTATTCCTAGTCTTTTGAGGAATCTCCATACTGTTTTCCACAGTGGCTGCACCAAACTGCATTCCCACCAGCAGTGTAGGAGGGTTCCCCTTTCTCCACAGCCTCTCCAGCATTTGCCATTTATGGAGGAAAATCCAGAATGATATATTCTTCTGATGGACAAATGTTAGACATTCTACTGCATTCTCTTTTATCATTATGGGGTTTTTAGCTAAATAATAACTACATTAAGAATATTTAAATAACAATGACTCCTTGCATTTTTCGACTGTAACTGTTTACAAGGTGTCCATCCCCTGGGGGTCTTTCCAACCACCATAAGGTATCATCATTGAGTGGACACCACCCCTGACTCTACATCATCTATTCCATCCCAGATGATTTCTCGGAGCTCATCAGAATAACCCCATTCCTCAGGCCAGTAAGTAACTCAGGAATGGCCACGTGACCAAACCTAGCCAACAAAAAGTGAAGACACATCTTAAAAGTGAAATAAGAAAAGCCACAGGAAGAAAGGCTCTCTTGTGCTCCCCTGGGTGTTGCCATGTCTGGATGGGACACCTGGAACAGTGACAGGTTTCTTATTCCCATACCAGCCCGAGAATGACAATGACACGGGGTGGCAGACCTGAGAGCCAGAGAGAACCTGACCTCCAGGATGCTGACTCAACTCCCCCCGAGCCCTCGTGCCTCCAGTTCCCCTCCTGTGTGAGACGGCACATGTCCTTACTGCTGAAGCCACCTTGACCTCTGTCTCAATCCCTTGCAGCAGAAAGGACCCTAATACCTTTAACCCACTTGGGGCTCCACGAGGTTAAGAGATTTACTCTTTATCACACTGTTACTGTAACCAGAATTGGAACCATAATCCCAGTCTCCTGTCAGCCAAATCATCTTTCACTCACCTGCCGCTAATAACTGGCTGAAATCATCTTACCCATTTTGGTTTGATGAGTATCAGCTCAATACTCAAAATACCATTTTTGTTGCAATTTAAAGAGAAAAATCTAAGAAAGTAAGTGTCTGTTGAATACGATAATGCATAGTACGGATGCTTGCTTTGGTATTATTTTGTAATAGAAATTAACTCAGAGCTGAAAACATTCGGTTTAACGTAACACATGAAATATCACCGTCTACTTCAGGTGACCGAAGGTCAAGATGATCAAGACAAACTGTAGTGTTGCTTGTCTTTGTAAAACAACATTTGTGAGTCAAAGATTCTTGCTCACTGTAATTCTTAAACCCTACATAAATAAGACATGAGAATCCTTTCTTTCTACAGTACCAATAGTCATCCAAAAGTATGTTGGGTTGTGTTTTTTCCTTATTTTATTCAAAGTTTGTGTTTTACCCTTTAACAAATGTTTGTAACAAAATTTTATCCAGCTAAATTTCTTTTTCCATCTTTGGAACATTTCCCACAACCAATAGTTTAATTTTATCTTGGGATCTAGAGCTGAAAGGGCTAAGACATCTGCTAATTAATTTATCTTCCTTCTTTGCAGCAGGTAGATCTTTGCCCTGGATAAACTGAATTCATGTTGCTTTTAAAGTCCCCAGAAGGCACCAGCATCACCAGTCTCAGAAATGCCTTCTCAGCACCAGGAAGCTCTTTTTAGGTCAGACATAAATCTCACACTGTGCAGTTTATGCTCATTTCCTCTTTTTTGTACTTCCTCAGTTGATCACAGCCTCCTTCATCCTGGATTAAAGCACAGGTACTTTGCCCAGGTGGCCTCTGATGGCTCCTCATTGCCTTCGTCCAGGTGTCTCCCATCTCTCGTGCTGCCTATTGGCCACCCAGGGCTGCCCGATGACTCCCACAGCCATCTTGGCATCCAGAGCCTCCTCTGATTGGAGTCTCTTTATAACTAGAAGGACCCAGGTTCTGGTCTTCCAGTTCAGTGCTAGTGTTTGCCTGTTGTTTGGCACAACTTTCAAGAGTGCCACCTTCTTTCCTCCTCAATAGTGTCTTGGTTTGCTTAATAAATGATACAATCCCCTTATTTACAGGGTATGAAGAATCAGGATGATTTCCCTGAACCTCCCAGCTTGCGGGGCCCCATACCTGACCAGAAGCCAAGTCAAAGTACCAATAATGAGAAGAAAAAAAAGACAGATGTGAGAGTATAAAACATATCACCCATGAGAAGAAGAGGTGGATGAGGAAAATTAAAAGGACACACACAGAAAGAGAAAGGGGAGAGGGAGGGGACGGAGAAGAAGGGAGACAGAAGAAGAGACGCACAGAGGGAGAGACCCAGCAGGTCCTGGGAGAAGTATCAGAAGTAAGCAGTTCCGGTCACAGCTTGTTACTGGTTGAGTTTCCCAGGCAAGCGTTACTGGAAACCACTGAAATCTTAACCTATTTTTCATCGCTCATCAACTGCCTTGATATTTCAGAACATGCAGCAGTCTCCTCCTGAGGTGATACTTTGGTCTATGATGGCATGACTCACTGATTTGGATTAAACCAATGCAAGGAATTAAACATTAGACCCCGTTTTTCATATAAACGTAAAGGCTACCAGGCACTCAGTGTGGACCAGGGAGCAGAACCTGCACTGAGGGCTGTCAGCCTATTGCCTCAGCCTTTCGTACCCCTACACCCATGAGGGAGATGTTAGATGATGAGGAAGTGGAGGCACCATGCTACCCAGCAAATGGCAGGGCTGGGATTCATTCTTGGTGTTGTCTGACTCCAAACACTGGGCTCTCAGCTTTGCATCATGCTGTCTTACTGCGAGCCAGGGCTCTATGGTGGCAGCTACAACTTTTGGTGCACAGGAAATGGCTGAGTCTTTAGTTTTAGGTTAGTGATGAAAGCCAGACAATGACTTCTCTCTACCTGGTCTGTGCAAATGGACCACTGTCTTCCCCTACAGCAAATTCTTCCGTCCCCTGGGTCATGGCATTATATCTTCCTTGAGGATATGAATATATTTGTCTTTCTACTTTTCTAGGAATCTGAGAAGAGCATAGAGTTTTGAGTGAGGGGTCTCCATAAAGGCATTTCCCACGCATTGGGGAAGAGCACCGTATTTCCACCAAGAATTCGATATTGGCATCTGAGCCCAGTGGTAAAGAAAAAGGTAACCCAAGGGCAGCCCCACCCCCATCAAACACTTGAGTTTGGATTTACAGCAGATATTCAAACACAGAAAACAGCAAATACTATCAGATGGTATTTAAAGAACATAACATTCCAAGGTTTATAGCACTGCTCCCACATGTCATAATTACAGTTTAAGGGCATATTTTGCTCCCAAACGTACTGTTTCTTATAACCTCACTCACAGTATTTGTATAAAGTACACTGTGCATATGGACTTATTAATATTTCTTTTATTTGCAAGGAGTCACCATTAGCAGGAGACAGGGCCATGAACACATACACAATAGCTACAACCAAGCCTGCTGAGTACATTGTGATCACTTGTGTCCTAAGGGTTCTTGTCATCATTTCTGGAAATGTCAACCTGACCCTTGGACTAGGCTCATCATTGCTTCCTGCTCTTGCTTTTGACCTGATGTCAGTAGGCTGCAGGTGAGCCCAGACTAGATCAGCCAACACCAAGCAAACCCATGGATGCATGCTTTTAGATGTTCCTGAGTTTTAGGGTCATTTGTTACATAGCACTGTGGTGACAATAGGTGACTGATACAACCAACAAGTCTCCAGAGAAAGTGATGGGCTTTAAAGCTAGTCTTTAATAGGATATGACTTCTCCTGATCAAAAGGGGAAGGAAGAACATTTTAGATGAAAAAAAAAAAGCATAAATCCCAGAGGCGCAAAGTATATCACTGGAAAACAGGGTACATGACAAAGAGAGGATGCTGGGAAAGGTAAATCGGGGTCTACTTATGAATGTGTTTACATACTGTACTCATCAGGACAAGCCAGAAAGTGCTTCAGTAACAAACAACACCTTAAATCTTTGTGGCTTGTCACAGTGAAGGTTTATTTCTCATTCACAAAAGGGTTGACGCAGTCGAGGCAGCCGCCTCCATCCAGAAACTGCTCTGGGTAGCACACTATATTAGCTTGCTATATAACCGCCATAAAAAGGTTTCCAGAAAAGCCACAGGAATGCATTGACATTTGCATACAGAGATGTATTGTCTCACAGTTCTGGAGGCTAACAGACTGAAACCCAGGGTCTGGCAGGGCCATACTCACTCCTTAGCCTCTAGGGAAGGATCCTGCCCTGCCTCTTCCAGCTTCTGGAAGCCTCAAGAGTTCCTTGGTTTGTGGCAGCACAGTCCCATTCTCTGCTTCACCTTCACGCGGCCTTCTCCCCTCCGTGTCTGTGTCCAAATTTCCCTCTTCTTATAAGGACACCAGCCATACTGGAGTAGGGCTTGCTCTAGGGACCTCACGTTAACTCAATTCCATCTCAAAGACTCTACTCCCAAATAAGGCCATTTTCACCGGTGCTAGGGGTTAGGCCTGCAACATAGCTTTCAGGAGACACAGTACAACCCCCGACACATGCAGAGCTGTAAAGTCACTGCAGCAGGATGAGAGAAGGCTGAGGGATACCGTGGAATGTGTTTGGGATCCAGGTCTGGACGTGGCTTCTGCCACTTTCGTCCATCTCCCACTGACCAAAATCTGGTCCCACGGTCCCAGCCTAACAGCAAAGGAGGCTGGGAAATGTGGAGGAGCACGTGGCTGTGAGGTGAGCATCAACAGTGTCTTCTGTGACCTCCCCACTCAGGAGCCCAGCCTTCACTCTTCAGGCAACAGGAAGCCACAAAGCACAGGGAGGGAGAGAAAGGGAGCAGGTAGAATGAGCGGATGGAGTAAAGAAAGCAATTCGGGAGACCAGAGGGTTGATCAGGGCGCTGTAGGAATCACCCAGAGTGTAGATGGTGAAGACCTGCCACTGGGCTGTACTGCTGGGAAGGGAGAGGAGGAAGTGGGTTTGAGGAAATTGTCGGAGGCAGAACCGTACACCCAGGCAGAAGAAAAGGAAAAGGAACCATTGTTCTGACTTACAGTCACTTCACAGCAGGATATTAGAGGGTTTAAGCCAAAGGAATACTTTGTGCTTTGGGAAAACTCTTCTGAATAGTCTGCAACATTTCAAAAAGCAAAATTTCCAAAACCAGATTATTTTGCTAAAATTGCCTACGAGCCTATGTTGTGGATACCACTGGGAGCGCATGAGGCCTTTTCCTACCATGAAGGCTGGAAAGGAGATGAAGGAGCAAACTCAACCCAGAAACATCTCTTTGGGGACTTTCCCCCTTTAGCAAAGGGATCAGAGAGAAAGGAATGAATTTCAGAAAAATAACCTGGTGGCTCTGTGTTTTCACTCTGAGACCAGCTCTGCAACATGGTGCCAGGAGTTCAGCATTGCTCCTGGAAGGAAGAAAACAGCTCCCAGGCTGCAGAGTCCAGGGCAGAGCCTAGCTGGAGGTGGTGACTTCCCGTGGACACGGGTGTGAGGTCCACGCTCCTGGTGAGAACATCCTCCAGATCGCCGACGCCCTAAGACCCACAGCTCCCCGGGAGGCCGGTGCCCCAGCTCTCCTGCACCGTGTGTACCTTCCCTCCTGGGCAATGGGGACACTTACTTACTCCCCAGTTACTACGCACACTCAGAAAGAAGCAGCCTGCTACTTATCACTGGAAGGACTTTTGAAACACAATGCAGAAAGGGATCAATCCTTCCCAGAGGGGCCATCTGGGCCCCTGAAAGCAAGCAAGGCGGAGGAGGAGCCCTTCCAGGCATGGAGCTTTGCGGGCAGAGGCACACACACTCTGCCGCCCAGTCACGTTGTCATCAGAACCTTAGCGACCACTTTGGTGTGACACTGGCCATATTACAATTCCATCTATGTTCCCGCTGCTGCCTGGAGGAATTGCAGAGGCCTGACCTCTCTGCTCAGTGAGACAAATGCTCTCTGCCCCACTCACCCCATTAAATAGTGTCTTCTCAACTCATAAGGAGCCCCCTACCCCCATCCCCCAGAGTCAGAGCAGCCAGGCAAGTTGGGGAGTGTGAACAGCAGACTCAACACACTGAGAATGACTGACTCAGCTAGAACACCTTTCTCTTCTTCTCCGTTCCTTTTTCCTCCCCATGTAAGCCGCTCTTTTGCCCCTTTCCTCTTTGCCCATTTCTGTTCCTCTCAAACCTTATAGAAAGGAGATCACCAAACAACTGAACCTCACTCCTGACTTATGCTCACACCATGGCACCGTGGCTTGCCTAACCTGTTGATTCTTTTCCTAGATTAAAGGAAGTAAGAATGAAGAATTAAGTAGTTACAGAATGACTAGCCCTCTCCCCCCAGTAGCCCCCTTAGCAATCCTGGTGGCAGATCACGCCGGTAAGATAACACCTGAAGAAAGATAATGAGGAGTCAGCCAGTCTGCACGTGAAGGAGAACAATGCAGAACCCAGCCTCCCGCCGCCATGGTTCACTGAGATTCTTCCCTTTAAAAACTGTCATGACCAAGCACAACTCTTCAGAGTTGGTCTTGGGACACAAGTTCACCTTCTCCACAGGTTGCCAGATTTCTGATAAAGCAACTTTCCTTTCTACCAACACTTGCCTCTAGAGTATTGGCTTTCAAGCACCAAGCAGCCAAAATTGAGTTTGGTAATTCCTGCTCCTGCCTTCTGCCTTTTAAGTCTTCCTTCTCACCCACCATGGGCTCAACTGGACCTCACCATCCAGAGCAAAGAGAAAGGTCAGGAGAAATTTAGGAGAATACAGTATCTGAGGTCAAAGCGAGTCAGACCAGGGAAGGATGACATCATTCACCTGGAGAGCAGACTCAGCTGCCCCCTCTTAGACCCCAGACTTTACAAGAATAAAGACTTTATCCAGTCTTTCCCGTGCCGTCCATTTTCCTACACCTCAGTGTGCCTTATGGATATCTGTTAAGAAGCTTGTGACAAACTAATGCTTTCCAAATGCCTCAGTGACTTGCAGGCAGTTCGTTGACGACAAGAAAACCTCACTTATCAGGAGCTCGACCCCCGTGTGCATCTGCTGGAATGTGCAGCTGAGTAGGTGTCTCTTACTACAGACACCGACGGAACAGATTGCAAATGCCCCATTAGCATCCGCTTGCCTCCCATAGCTGCAGAGGTTGTTAACATTTTAATCACACACACAAACACACATTCAAGGTTGATGATTTTTAAGATCTGCTTTAACTTGGAACTTAACCTGTTTAAAACTCTTCAGTGGCTCCCCACCGAATTGGTGAGAATATCTAAAACCCTGCAACGGGCAAGGCTCTGCGTCAGCAGTTCTCAGACTTTCTAATCTCAGAGTCCCTTCACACTTGTCAAAGGTATCAAGGACCTCGAAGGATTTTTATGTCTGCGGGTTATATCTATCAACATACACCATATTAGAAATGAAAACTGAGAAAACATTACCTTATGGATGTATGTTAAATAATAATAATAAAGCCATTATACAGTAATATAATTAACGTAAATAATATAAATAAATAATATATAAATAATTATAACATAATATATTAATCTGTAATTAATATGCATAGTCATATTTGTACAACTAGAACAAATAACACGTTTATAAAGGCCAACTCCGTTTTCCAAAACAAACCATTTTCAGTGGAAAGACTGGCACTGTTTTACATTTTTGCAAATCTCTTAAGTGCCTGACTCAACAGAACACAACTAGAGTCTCACATCTGCATTCAATCTGTTGTGATATGTCATGTTGATAAATCCGAAGACAAGCAGCCTCGTGCAGACGTGCTGCTGGGAAGCAGAAGAGCGTTTCATGGGCATTTCAGATCACTGTGGATGTTCTTTTTTTGATGCTGCCCCAAATCTCAGCATGCGATCAGTTCTTAACAGTTAGCTGCAATGGGGAACACAAAAGTCATGGCGGTGACCTCTTCATAGTCTACTGTATTGAAACCCATTGGGCTATTTGCTCTTTGAATGGATCTTCCACCCACACATGATTTTGAACCATCACGCATTGGTCATTTGGAAAACACTGGCTCACTGAGTTAGGCAGATCTTCCCAGACCTGTCACAGCATATTTATACAATATTGAAAAAAACACACGTCTCTTGATACCACCTCCCATTTCATCAGAGAAGTCTTGACGTATTAAGAAAACAATCAACCTAACTGTGACGGAAGTTTTCCAAGATTCTAGCTTTCACTTGGAAGCTCAAATTTTATTATTGGCAACAAATAATATCACTTTGTTCATTTTTGAGAAAATATCTGGCGGGTATTTAAGTCTGCATAATCATAGTTTGATCATCTGCCAGTCATCCCTTCAAGTAAAACCAGTGCTCCATGAAGCGTGAGGCTAGTTCAGCTCATAACTCAAGACAGCCACTAAAGCTGGAGCACGTGGAACACTTTATGTATTCCCCATTCCATTACACAGGAGTTTTTAAAAACTATACTCAAGAGAAGAGGTTTAATAAGAAGTGATCATTTTTATAGCTTCAAGGACATTTTAAGGTGAAACTTTTATATACATATATATATTTGCAAATGTATGTGGTGAAGATTACAATGACTCCCAGTGCAGCCTTGATTTGTACCAAAGTCCCACTGGTTTTACCCACCTTTGCTTTGCATTTTGACAGTGACATATCACAATGGTGAAAAAGGCAAATACCATCTTAGCGCTATTTTTTTAAATAAGTTTTTTGTTGCTGTTGTTCAGGGGAGGTAATGAGGTTTACTCATTTATTTATTTATAGAGGAGGTACCAGGGATTGAACCCTTTTGTATGCTAAGCATTTGTATGCTATCACTTGAGCTATACCCTCCCCCTCCATCTTAGCTCTATTATGAAAACCTAATTTGACTTCTCATACTTCCTGAAAAGGGTCCCAGGCAACACTGGGGTTCCATGGACCATGCTTTGAGAACCCCAGCCCTCCACACTCTGACTTCTGCCTTCCTTTCAGCTTCCTCCTCCCTCACTGGCTTGCATTGGACTCCCCCAGGAGCAGACCAAGAGACAAGGATTCAAGGGCAAGTAGTTCACTTGACCCCCAAGAAGTACTGGACAGGGAGTGGAAGTGTTGCATGAAGAAGAGAAGGAAACCAGTCCATGATGTGTTCACGAGCAGGTTCTCCCTGCAGACAACTGGGGCTCAGTCCTGCTGGGAAGGATGGAAGATGGAGTCGAGCAGGCCTCAGAGTTATCCCACCTGAGGGATGACGGAGCCGGGGCATTTATGCTCCAACTCTTGTCACCATCAGCTAACGGCTACTTGCAGGGACCTCCTCTACCCGCTCCCCCTCCACAGCCTACAGATGCTACTTCCCTGCTAGTGTGCTGATCCTACAAATGCATGTGTATATGGACTCATGATCCTCAAATGAGAAAAAGGGAAATGCCAGATGCTCAATCCGTCTTTCAAAGTTTCCCAAGAGCCATCGTGTGCCTGAATTCTGCACCTAACACGGAAAGCACAAATGAAACCCAAATGAAGAACAAATGAATGAGTGATGCATAAGAAAGAGCATAGTGATGGCAGAAAAGAGCTTTCCTTTCTGGATTTCACACAGATTGGATTTTATTCTTCCAAAGCAAGCAGCTAAGACATATTTTGGCACTGCTTACTTGCAGTGCCAAATAGCATAAACCAGGAGAAAAACTTAATAGAAACTTCACAAATCACCCAGTAACATATGATTCATTTTTATGTCTATTACAATTTTCAAATACCTTGTCAGTGGAATAGAAACCTCCTTAGTAAAATCTATTTCTTTTGTCTGGCGCTTTAGAAGAACTGAGCTCTGAGATTGACAGTAGGGTTCACAAACCCTTTTTCAGGGCTATTAAATCCACTGCTGGGAAAATGCTAATTCCCTGGAGCCTTTTTTCAAGCTCAGGTCTGCAGGAGATTCAATCCCAAATTTAAATGCCCAGGTGCATGATTTCATATGTGCTTTGAATAATGGTGTCTGCTCTCAGCAAATCAAACAGAATTAGGAAAAGCAATTGCCTGCAGGGGTTTTCATTTTGTATTAGTGACATGAGATCATTCACAGGCCCCTCCATTTTAACAATTCAGCATTGTGGAATTAGGAACCTTTCCACAAATCCACCATAGAACTCAAAGTGTTCGTTTTCTTCCTATGATGGGAGGTGAAGGAAATAGGTGTTCTGAAATGCAGGCAATGTCAAGGCAGATGTGGGAGGCATTTGCTCAGTGAAAAATGTGTGTATCTTTTTTTCTTACAGAAGAGAGACAATATTTGATTATAATTATTTCCACAGTGCTGGAGATGCTGGTCCTGATCAAGGAAGCTAAGTGTATAAAACAAAATACACCAAAGTGTAAGAGGTCAAAGAGAAGCAAACAAATAGAAACATGGAAATGAAACTATGACGGATGATCAAATATAACCTATGCCTCGCACTCATTGCAGAACTGCCGAAACCTCCAAACCCAGATGGTCTTCAAATATCTGGGGCCTCAATATCCCAGGAGTGGTATCCTTAGGCAGACTGCAGATTACAAAGCATCCAAAAGAAATACACATGAGAAACCAGAGGGGCTTGGCTGGCGGCAGAAGGCAGCCCCTGACCAGACTGCATGCCATACCCCGTATTCATGGTCCTTGGGTTTAAGTTGGCACCTGGCTGCCCAGGACCTGCTAAGAGATGGTCAGGCAAGCCCACATTTGGGAAGCACAGGGCAAGATGTCACGAGGCTCTCTAAAGAGAGACTACAGAATATTAGTGGGTGGGGAGTCCCCCTAAAAGAGCTTTTACAGCATCCCTGAGACTCACTGCCCTTGCAGAGTTACCCTGCAGAGTAACTCTGGCATCTGCCTAATTGTACTCTTAAGCTTCATGAGCAAGACTTTACAAGCTCTGACTCCTGCTAAGGTCATCAACAGTATATTTCCACTTCTGCTAAAAGCCTGACATTTGGTACCTTGGTCCTCCTTCCTGCTCATTGTCCTCCCAGTGGCTTTCCTCATGAGTCCCCTGATCTTAACATCCCTGGACCTGGCTCCCCTCACTTCTGTGTCCTCTGGGAAGCAGCTTGCCCACCAGTGGGGCAGCAGCTGGATCCTCTGAGAATCCCAGCATCTCAGGGACTCAAAGAGAGGAAACTCCATTCCAGAAATCGGTAACCTCAGCCTTGAAATATTTCCAAGTCCCTAAAGGCTAATTTAGCCCCCACCCCAGACCTCAACCATCAACAGAGCTTTCAGCTACTTTTAGTATTAGGACAGGAATCAGAATGGGCTCCAAAGAGCAGAGTGCCCCAGAAGAGCCTTGGCACGTATGCTGGTACGTGCACAGCACATACGCTTACAGTTACTGGTGCTTGCCACGTGCCACGTTCAGTGATGAGCTGTCAATACACATCTGCTTATTTAAGCCTCACAACAACGTTATGGGGGTAGATGAATGGCTGTAGTGCCCATTTTAAAGGAAGTGGAGGCAAAGAGAGGTGAAGAAATTTGTCTAAATGACACAATCAGAAAGTGGCAGAGCTGGGAGTCGCAGCAGGATGGTCGGTCTGTACAGCCTGACTACCAGCGTGACCCAGATTTGAGGACAACAGGGTGAGACAACAAAGTGTTTATATTTCTGGTTGACACCCAACTATTATTTCTTTTTAAGAAATGCTGCAATTCGTATTTTAATCATTCATTTCAGTGTATAGGCATGTATTAAGCTCTGACGCTTTCTTTGTGGATTAAAAACTTCATGAAGTAAATCAAACAGGTGTAAGTAAATATGCTATAATTCTAGAGCCATCAATGAGATGTTTGATTCAGAAAGATGGTATTTGTGAACCCCTGTGGAAACTTCCCACCCCCAAAGAACAGAGGATGAACAGGGGCATGGATCCACCCAGTAGGGCACCCTACTCTTGAATGTGTAATGTGCTTTCTCGTTCAGACAAACTCCAATCACCATTTTAAAGTGAACTAATTCATGATGAGTAACGAGGATCTAAGTGCAGCCAAAGAGTTGGTCTAAGTGTTGCCGGTTTAAAAAGAAATGTTTGGTGGGGTAAACATGGATGAGTATGTTGCATAATTAGATGCTGAGGATAAAGGAGATGTCAAATTCCAGGTCCACAGATATTTATTAAGCATTTTCATCCTGCAGCGGCTGTAAGAGATGGGTAAGATCAGCTAGAGACATCTCTGATCTCAAGGTGCTTACATACAAATTTGAGAAGCAGAGAGATAAGGCAAATACAAAAATAACAAGAATATAAAGTAGATTTATCATATCAGGACAACTGCAGACAAAAGGAAAAATATGCTCAGGATTCACAAGAAGGGAGAGATTTCATATAGCTTGGGACCGAAAGACGGTGTTTTAGGGACTTTTATGGGCACAGAAAAGGGTTGTGGGCATGTGTGCACCCTCTCTGCCCCTCTTCCCCCTGCCCCAGCCTGAGGTTACAAGTCCAACCCCACTCTCATTGGAGGCTGTGGAATGATGCTGGTGGGTCATCCCTCTCCTGGGCCAGGGCCGGAATTCTCTGCTGATGCTTCTGACTCCATCCAAGCACGTCTACTGTCCAGGTCCCTCTGAAGTCACAAGGAGAGGGTCTGGATTGCTACCAGAGTATTTTGTCCCTTGCGGAAGACCAAGGAAACAGCCTCTGTTGCCAAAGTGTTGGTCTAAGTGTTACCTATTTAAAAAGAAATGTTGGGGGGGGGGGAACCCACGGATGAATAATTTGGTATTGGGGATAAAATAAAAATCGTTAGAGAAGCCAGCATTTTCAGGAAGGAAGAGGGCTACAGTGTTTGACATTCAGGGGGATGTAAACAGCATGTTAGTCTAGAAGAGAGGATGAGTAGAAGGAGGAAGAAAAAAATCAATTTATAAACAACTAACCCACTGCCTACGTGGAACACATGATGAAAAAAGGCTGGTTAGTAGGAAGACATACCTATTGGGTTCCTAACTAATGCTGTCCTATGAGTTATTTCTTCCATTGTGTTTGCTCAAGTTTGCATGTTACATTCAGACAGATGGCATCCTTCTACAACAGTCAAGGTAATGTCCCAGATTCTTCTCTGTATTTGATTGCTGTGATTTAAAAAAAAAAACTACTGACAGGGACTTTGGAATCATTTTAACATACACAGGGTAACAGCAAATACAAGGAGTAAATATCTATTATAAATGTAAATGTCTAGCAGTAAATGTCTCTGATATGGTAGTGTATATCTACTTTGTTTAGAGTAAACTCTGCAAGTTACATCTTTTTTATTAAAATGGATAATATTTAAGTACACTTGATGTGGCCAATTAATGAACAATGCAGTGGAAGCATTAATCAATTTAACAAATTATGCTATTTTATAATATCATCAACTTGGAATTCTTATGTAAAAGTCAGTGAAACAGCCTTGAGTGCACAGTTCCTCAGAGTGCTCACGATAATGCTATTAAGCCTGAGTTACTAGACTTGTGGGCTACATTTTCATCTGAATTAATATGATTCAGCCCGAAGGCAAAAGAACATATTAAAATAGGGCTCCTTGGAGAAATGGCTAATTCTAGGACTGGAGCAAGAGAGTACTATATGCTCCTGGAACAACTTGTTAGGCCAAAAAGTAAGGAAAGAAAGGATGGAATTAAAAGGACATAGGAGCCAGCTTGAAGGACCTCCTAACTGACCAAATATGGAACAATTTTAGCCCCAAAATATACTAAAAATTATTCATTATATCCTATAATTCATGGTATAAAGTATAAATTAACAAGCCCATACTGATTTAAAAAGTAAATGAGGGAGAAGAGAAAGTGATTCCTCACAGAAGAATGCTAACTAACAAATGTAGAAAAACCGAGAGTTAGAAAATAATCCTTTTATAACCATCATGGTAACAGCTAATTCAAGAATTATCAATGGCTGCAAGACATAAGGTGAATGTATGAAGAACAATAGGGAATTTACATAGTTCATAGTACTTCTCAACAGCCTACTTATAAATCACAAAAGGGAAAACAGTGATTTCCAGTGAAAAAACCTGACACATGCGACATTAATCAAGGATTGAAGTTAACATCACCACTAACAGGACAAACAGGCATCAAGTGTCTCCGGATGTGATGCACTGGGAAGAACACAATATCACTCATGCAGGATTTGCCCAGAATATATAACCTAATGTAGTTGTTACCAAGGCTGTTGTCCCAGAATCATACCACCACCCCTCCCTCAAATAGAAACCTATTGCTTTTATCTACATTTCAGGAGGGAACTGCGAAGAGACAAAAAACAAGGACTGGTTAGAACCAACTAGGCTCAAGATGGCAGAAGATTTGACTTCCAGGAAATCTTGAGCCTCGTTATACACTCATTGTACTATATTAGCATGCTAAAGACATACCCACCAGCACCCTGACAGTTGACGGTTGCCATGACAACAACCATAAACATCCATGCAAGGACTGAAAGGGAGTGTTGCATCATTTCCAGGTCCAAGCCACACCCCTATTCTCGGATAAGTCATGAATGTCTTTCCTACTCTTTCCAGTTCCCTCCCTTTTTACCTGACTGTCCTATAAATTTGGTCTCCGCTCAAATTGAATTGGGAAGTTGATTTTCAAACTAGGTTCCTGCTTCTCCATTCTTTGGCCCTTGAGTAAAGTCTGTGCTGTTCCAGCCTCAGCATCGGTTTCATGATTGGCTGCGAAAATCCAATCAGAAAATGAACCTCTCTGGTGGAGACAAAGGGTCTCGGCCCGGGCTAGGACCTCAGCTCAGGCCCAGTCGACCAGTTTAGTCACATAATCAACAGGAAAGGACAGCCTACAAAATAACTGACCAATAATCTTTTAAAAGCAATGACATGACAGATAAAGAAAGGTTGAAGAACTGTTTCAGGTTAAAGGTGAAAACAAAACCATGGCAACTAAATACAATGTGTGGTTTTGAAGTAAGCTCCAGATTAGGGCTGGGGAGATGAGAGAGAGGGGCAGGGACTGCCATGATATTATTGAAACAATTAGCGAGATCTGTATATGAGCTGGGTAACAGGTAATACTATTGAATCAATGTTAAATTTTCTGAATTTGATATCTGTGGTTAAATAACAAATTCCTCTTGGTCTTGGGAAATATACACTGAAACATTTAGGGATAAAAGAGCATGCTATCTAAAACTAACTCTGAATGGTTCAGGAAAAGCAAATGTGGCAAAATGTTAATGACTGGTGAATCTGGGTGAAGTGCATACCTTTGTACTATTTTCACAACTCTTCTATACACTTGAAAGTATTAAATGATGCATTAACATCCCCTCCTGTCATTTTGTTCCAGGAGTCCATAATAGTCCTACTGATGGAACAGCTACCAACTCAGGAAGTCCTACTGATTATCATCTCTGCCTTATGGACAGCACATTACAATGTCTCATTCCATTTTCACCACAATACAGTGAGGTCATTACTATTGTCCCAATCTTACCAATGAGAAAAACAGAGATTTAGAAAGGTTAAATAATAGGTTAGATCAGGTGACTACTCAATCAATAGTCACACACACACAACCTCCATGAGCAAAGTATACTTTCCCCATCCTATATTTGTTGGGCTTGGGCCATGGGATTTAATCTGGAAAAAAGGGATGTTAGTGGACAAGATATGAGTAGAAGCTTAAAATGTGATTGCATGGTTGGGCTTACACTTTTGCGCTTCTGCCATCACTATAAGAAAAGCATGTCTTGGGTAGGTGTTGCTGGTCCAAGGAGGATGAGAAACATGTGAAGTGGTCCTGGACTTAAGGCACAACATGAAGACAAGCCCAGGTGAGCCCAGACTAGATCAGCCAACACCAAGCAAACCCAAGGATGCACGCTTTGAGACGTTACTGAGCTTTAGTGTCGTTTGTTCTATAACATTATGGTGTCAGTTGGTAACTGAAACAGCTCACGTGGCTGAAATTACACAGATAGTAAGAATTGGAACCAGGATGCTCAACCAACCAAGTTGTTGTGGTGACTTACATCATGCCTGTATCAAAGAGCATTTCCAAGAGACTTGCTATTCATAGTGATAATTCATGACCCTTAAAACTCCTAAGACATTTTCTGAATCATAAATTAAAAATGATTATAGCAAAAATTGCAAATGTGTTTTATCTTCATGTTTTAGTAATTGGTAATTAAAGTATATTTAATTAATCTTTCTGTTTACCAGCCTGGTTAAATGGTAATTTAATTTTTCAACTTCAATAACCACCCAAAATATTCAATATACATAGATTTCAAGTGGTGTGAACTAGAGGCATTGCTTGAATAATCACCAGCCTCTAATGTCAGATGGAAAAGTCAATTCTGTAAAAACTGGAGTGAATTTTCTAGCAAAGGTTTTTACTCGTCTGTGTCCTAAGACACAACAGAATAGATTTCCTTGGATATTTTGGCTCTCTGGTTTTATTCCTACTCAGAACCCAAGATGAAAAATCACACTGGTTCTTAAATTTTAGATCCAAAGAGAATTTCCCATTTAAATCTAAAGAGAAGTTGTGTTTGTTAGTTTTTCCCAATTACTAAAAATATCCCTACACTTTTGCTAAAATATTAAAAACATCTTCTTTTTACAAAGGAATTTTTTTCAGCCAAAAAAGGTTTCTTTCTCTTTTTCTTTCTTTCTTTCTTTTTCTTTCTTTCTTTCTTTTTCTTTCTTTCTTTCTTTTGCTTTCTTTCTTTCTTTCTTTCTTTCTTCCTTTCTTCCTTTCTTTCTTCCTTTCTTCCTTTCTTCCTTTCTTTCTTTCTTCCTTTCTTCCTTTCTTTCTTCCTTTCTTCCTTTCTTCCTTCCTTTCTTTCTTTCTTTCTTTTTTTAAGTTACATTTACCTCAAGACCAAATCCCGTAACAGGGAAGTGTCTGGAATTGTGGCACAAATTGTGACTTGAGGCTGTAACTGTCATTCGGTCATACAACAGGGCCTGTCTTTCTGCAGATCTAGTTTGAGGTAAGCAAAATCCAATTTCCTGATAAAAGAAAGCACACCCCCTGCTAATTTCTTTGAGATGGTGCTGTTAATATCCATTCAAATGAGATAAAGAGGAGGGGAGAGAGGGAGTAAGCAAAGAATTAAAAATGGAAAAATTGTGAAGTTAATGCTCAGGCAAGAATATGTGATTGTATGTATGCATCGTGTGGGAAATCTAATATGATGAGAATTTGGGGTTCTGTCTCTTTAAAACTTCAAATGTACATAAAGATGAACTCCCTAAAATACAACCTTATTTTCTAATATGAAAGAATGATTTTTTTTCCTCTTGTCCAAAAAAGGCAGATTATTTGCAGAAACTGAAGTTAAAAATAGCTCTGGTGATATTGTCTACAAAGCTGAGAAATGTTCTTTTTTGTTTCATATTCTCGTCAAAGAGAGACGGCAAAGGGAGTGTGAAATAAAGGGTGAGAAGACAAACACTCTTTGTAGAAGAACAGAACTCAAAAAACTCCCACTGACTTATGAAAAGTAAAGAAAGTCGATAGCTAAGCTAATTTCGTAAGAAGGAAGATTTAGTAAGTGAGTGACTGAATAGGTATAATTTCTTTTTAGGCGGTATTAGCACTAGTCTCCTTGTAGGCGCTCATAAACAATACATGTTCTTCTGCCATCTTAGCTGGAAAAAAAAAAGGACCTCCCACAACCCCAATAAAAAGATTAAAACAAAACAATTGATGGGGGCCAGAAGAAACTCCAAACAGGTAGAATGTTCCACTGCTTCCCCTTCTTAATGTGTCTGCAGCACATGCAAGAATCTTCTTAGATAAGAAACAAGCAGACAGACAGGAATAAGGGCTGTAATTTTGACTTCATAACAAAGCTCTGATCCTAATTTATGGGCTCCAGTTTTTTTCCTAGTAAGACACAAGATCATTTTTATTTTTATTTTCATAGGAAAGGAAGTCAGTACTTGATTTTACAACAATTGCAATGGAATAATATTTAACAAATGTGGAAGCTTTAAATGAGATGTAAACTATAACAGAAGTGGCAAGGCAGGAAATGAGCATCTGTAGACTGCTTCATGAAGCAAGACCAGGGTCTCATTAAAAATTCAGAAAATGCCTGTTACCCCACAATGCTATAAGATGTATTAGAAAAAGATTCATCAATGAACCAGTGAAACATGTTATGCAGATTAGTTCAGAGTCCTTTGACATTAAAGAAATCATAAAAACCAACCTAAAAAAAGAGTCCATTATGCCATTTGGAATTCAGGTTTCTAGTTCCAAACCATTTGGTAGCCTGAATTATCTTTTTAATGGAAAGAATCTGGTATGACTGATAAATGAAAAGTGAAACAGTAGTCACATATGTAATAAAGAACGCAGACCCCCACGCGTGATATTCTCACTATGCTAAACTGCAGTTACCTGGAAAAGAAGCTATGTGAAATATGAATTGGTAGACATGCTAACACTGCAATTCATACTGCCTATTACGTTTACCATATACTATTGGTAAGTGCAGGTTAAAGAAATGTCTTTAATATTTTTAAGCTTTATTTTCCCCTTTTGAATTAGGATTTTAAAGTGGTGAGACAATGCAATCCACTTGTTTAAGGAGGCGATTCCCAATTCTGAAAGCATGTGTTGTTTTCTAAGCACTTCCTCTAGCCAGGCAGCAGGCTGAGATGGTCCAGCCACGATTTGAACTGAGCAATCTTACTCGCTTCACCTCCCAAACATGCATTTAGAATGTGATTTCACTGCTTCCTCCCCCTAATATCCCCTCACACTCGTTGGCTCTAGACAGCAGTGACGTTGGAGTCTTTTACCCCGTTCCACTCCCACTCCGGCAGATGCCTGAGGTGAGAGGGAGGCACAAAGCTGGAGTGTGGGCTGTGGAAACCTCCTACCCAACAACATCGCTCTCTGGGGTTCTGGAGTGGGTATGTCCTTGCTCTGCTGCGTGGAGACACTGGGAGAGCAGCCACTGTCACTGTATCAGGGGCTCAACCCAGCTTCACCTCATCTGGGCCAACTGAAAGGGCCATCACTCTCCACATTCCCTGCCAGCAAGTGTAGGGCATTTTTTTCCGGGATGAGTAGGGTCTTCCAATAACCCAGGTGGGGAATTCTCCCACCCCAAGAGATGCAGCTTGTCTTTCCAGCTCTTATTTTCCCACTGTCCCAATTTCTACAACATTTACTTTAAGTGATATTAAATACTTCCTGAAAGAACGTTGGATGTAAATAAATAAAGCACTTCTCTGAGGCAACAGAGCTGGCTTGCCAATCTCATTCATGCCACTGTTTATTTAGTTTCCAGACTGAATGGCACCCAACTCAGAGTTCATGAGGTTGTTTCAAAAATGAGCTGACATAAACAGATAGGCAACTACATCGGACTGAAGCATCTGAGCTACTCTCTGCAACTCTAAAGGAGCTTCTGTAGTACCATTTTGCTAAAGATGACTTCATATCAAGTATCAGTTTATTTTCTTTAACAAGAGTACGTGGCAGTGCAAGGGATTATTACTGATGCCTGAAGTTCCTTAACTGGAACATATCTTTCATCAAATCAGAGAAAAGTTTGAAAGGCAATCCCCTTGATAATTTGATTTAACTCTACACTAAGTATAAATTATCAGTAACTCACGGTGAGAAAGAAGGGAAAGGAGAGAGAAATTCTGGTGCCTGCAGAAGATAGGGAAAGTGAATACCCTACTAGACAATTAATTTCTTGAGTAATTTCTTTAAATTACTCTATTACTGAATATAGGCCCAATAAACATTTTCCAAGTAAATGAAAAATGGAGGAAAGTTGAGAGAAGGGAAATTTTTGAACATGAAAACTGATTCTACATCTTTGCTTTTAAAAATGGTAGTCAAATAGTATTTTGGCAATAACTAGGAATAGAAGGGAACTTTCTCCAGCTGATAAGGGGAATCTATGAAAAACCAACAGCTAGCATCATATTCAATGTTGGAAAACTGAAAGCTTTCCCCCTAAGACTAAGAAGGAGACAAAGACATCTGCCCTTGCCACTTCAATTTAGCATTGTACTAGAGGTCCTAACCAGAGCACTGAAACGCAAGAAAAAGAAATAAAAGGCATCCAGATTGAAAAGGACGAAGTAAAAAGATCTCCATTTGCAGGTGACATGATCTTGTATAAACAAATCCAAAAGAATCCACTAAAAAACAATTAGAACTAAACCAATAAACAAATTCTGCAAATTGCCAAGATACAAAATCAATATACAAAAATCAATTGTACTTTTATACACTAGCAAGGAACTAAATAATAGAAAGACATCCTCTGTTCATGGATCAAAAATATTAATACATTTTAGATGGCAATACTTCTCAAATTAATCTACAGATTTGGTGCCCTGTCAAAATCCTAGATGGATTTTTTTTTTCAAAACTGAAAAATCGATCATAAACTTCATATGGAAATGCAAGGGATCAAGAAGAGCCAAACAATTCTGGAAAAGGAGAACAAAGTTTGAGGACACACGGTTCCAATTTGAAAATTTATAGCACAGCTATAGTAATCAAGACACTGGTACTGGCATAACGACTGACATATGGATCAATAGACTAGAACTGAAGTCCAGAAATAAACCTTTATATTTATGGTCAGTTGATTTCTGACAAAGATTTCAAGACAGTTCAATGAGGAAAGCATAGTCTATTTAACACATGGTTGTGAGACAAGTGGATATTCACATGCAAAAAATTAAGTTGAACCCTTACCTCACACCACACACAGAAATTAATTCAAAAGTATTCACAGACCCAAATATAAGAGCTAAAACTATAAAACTCCTAAAAGAAAATATAGAAGTAAATCTTCGTGGCCTTGAATTAGGCAATGATTTCTTAAATACAAATCAAAACCACAAGCAGTAAAAGAACAAGTAGACAAATTGTGTTTCAATGACACTATCAAGAAAGTGAAATGACAACCTACAGAATGGAAGAAAAGATTTGCAAATCATATCTGACAAGGGATTTATATCCAGAATACATAAAGAACCCTTACAAACTAACAATAAAAAGACATATAAACCAATTTTAAAATAGGCAAAGATTTGAACAGACATTTCTCGAGAGAAAATAAACAAGCACATGAAAAGATAAAGATGCTCAATAGTTAAAGTGTCAATAGTTATAAGGGAAATGCAAATCAAACCACAATGAGATACCATGTTACACAACCCCAGGATGGCTAAAATTAAAAAGATGACAATAGCAAGTGCTCATGGATATGTGGGAAAATTGGAACCCTCTTTCATTGCTGGTGAGAATGTAAAATGATGCAGCTGCTTTGGAAAATAGTTTAGCAAACGTTCTAAATGCTAAATATAGAGTTATCATATGACTCAGGAATTCCATTCCCAAGTGTATTCCCAAGAGAATTGAAAAACATATGTTCACACAAAGACTTGCACACAAATGCTTTTATCAAGATTATTCATAGTAGCCAAAAAGTGGTAAAAACTCAAATACCTACTACTGATGACTGGGTAAAAAAATGTGGGTTTTAAGTAGAATATTATTTGGCAATTTTAAAAAAAGAATGAATTCGAGAGGATTTGGGTTGAATCACACACCCATGACACGAAGCTGTTGTGCGTAGCTACAGTTTATTTGGCACGTTCATAAACATAATCTAATTTACTAGGAAGTTTGTAAGACTTTTCTTTTATTAAAATTAATATTTTCTTATTACAAAATAAATAAATTAATTAAAATTAAAATAAGAATGACATAGTGATACAATCTGCAGTATGAATGAACCCTGAAAACATTACGCTACGTGAAAGAAGCTTGACAGAAATGATCATAAATTATATGATTCCATTTATGTGAAATGTCCAGAACTGACAAATCCATAGAGACAGAAAGTAGACAGTCATTGCCTGGGGCTGAGGCAGGCAGGAGGGAGTGGGGAATTACTGCTAATATGTATGAGGTTTCTTTTTAGGGTGATGAAAATGTTCTAAAATTAAGTTGTGATGGTTGCATGGCTGTGAATATATTAAAATCAACTGTACGCTTTAAATGGGTGAATTTTATGGTGTATGAAATACATTTCAAATCTTATAAAAAGATATTTTGGCAGGGGATCTATTAAGAAAAAACAGATCAATCTACCATAGGACCTAATTTTCAAATACGAACTAAGGTATTTTGGTAGACACTGTGAGTTGGCTACTGAACAACTATTCTCCTCTTGTTTCTGGGAATAGAATTCCAATTTTGTCCAAGTAAGGGGCAACAGTGTGCCTAACTTCAGGTGAGGATTGACTGGCCTAACTCCTAGTCAATCATGTTGTCCTCATTTACTTTTGACAGTGATTGATTTAGGGTTGGCAGGTGACCCAATCTTGGCACTTGACAAAAAAGAGGAATATTCTGCTGAGAGTCTTAATGACACAAAAAGTTATGAGTAAAAAGATCTTTCCATTCCCTACTTTTTGACTTTATTTAGTAAAGAAGTGATGCTTGTAGGTGCACAATGATGAGAAGGCAGAAAAGCTGCCCAGAGCTGTTGTGTTAACTATCTCTGGAACCAATTAACTCTGGAGTTCTCAAAAAATTAGATTTATTAATAAACCCCATTTTTAAACCATATTCTGTCAGATAGGCTGTGTATTGTGGCCAAAATCCTGTTAATTGATACGTTTTCTATTAAGTGGGCTTATTTGTGAATTCTAATTAAATTACATTTTCAGTCCTACATCAATGCTCTTCTTTAGGAGATGAGATAAAATTGATCTAGATTTTTTCAGAAGACAGACCTAGCACTAGTCAGTGAAAGGTATAAGAAAGGAGCATTTTGCTCAATAGGAAAAACAACTTTCTCCTTGTAAAATGGATCAGAGAATTGTCAGCCTTTGTTTGGTTAGCAAAGGGGCTCATGAGGATCACAGGTCAAGGATGCTAACTTGTGTCATCTGGGGCCTGGATTGGAGCATTCACAAAATGCCAAATTCAAGTTTCTTAATTCCCACATGAAAAGTTCTAAGATCAACAGACTCATTTTCATACCGAAGGTGAAATCAAGGCGCCCTGCTTCCGGATGTGTTAATGTTTTCTAACTTTGTTAGCTCGACTTCAAACTAACAACCAGAAGCCAGATCTTGGTGGGTTTTGCCCACTTCTTTATGAAAATTTGAACAATATCTGACCATTTAAGAGAATTTTATAAATTATTTTAGAAGCAAACAAGAAGTAAGTCATGATAGAAGAGCAGACATCTTGATAATGCTGAAAAATGGCCATTTTCCTTATTTAAATTGTTTATCTTAATAGAAACTAGAAAATGTGTGAAAAGATCTACAATTGTTGGTGCCATAAGGAATCTCTTTATAAACCTGTAAGCGTGGGATTTATACTTGTCTCATAATTGTGATTTCATTCTTTATATATACAGTTGTTTCAAGCAGTATGATTTGACCTAAATCAATGCCAAATTTAGCTACAAAATACTGAGACAATCTCAGATCTTACTTAATGATAGAATTAATGTCACAGAGGCGGATGTTACTGTTGTTGCTGTTTTGTTTTTTAATATTCAAATTTCATGGGAAAAGACAGTTGAGTAATCCACCTTCAGAATAGTGATGTGAGCTCCGTGTACCCACTCACCAGTGCAACAACTATAGCTGGTGAAAATTATTTTGAAAAAAACAAAACCATTTAAAGTCTCAAGAAATTGTATGAAGGAAATACACTAAGGAAATGATGACTCATGTATTCAGGAAGCTACAGCCTGCTCCACCCATCCAGCTCAGCCTAATGGAAGATCTATTCCAGGTGGATATGGCCAAGAGACTGGGGCTCTCTCTCCCCCTAACTCCAAATCAATGGCTACAGTATATCCCTGGCAGGGGCAGGGCACCAGCATTTCTCATTCCTGCCCCCAGTTCGGTGTTGCAGAGGCTGAATTCCAAGTAAGTATGACTAAGAGGTCAGAGCCCCTTCATCCACTAAGCCCCACATATAGAGCAAACGCTGTACCTCAAGGGCAACAGACTGAAAACATAGGAGCTCCAACTGCCCTCATCCCAGTTCACTTGCAGGTTGGCAGCTCCACACCAAGAAAGGCAGGCTGAGAAGATCAGAGGCCACTGTGCCTCCCCAGCACTCTGCTCCTAAAGCAGGGTATCACTCAGAGAGAACCACGCCTCTGTCCCTGCCTTCAGCTCAAGAGCCGTGACTCAGAGATTTTGCCAAGGAGCAGAGAGCTCTGAAGTTCTCCCCAAAAGAAGTTACTTTATCTGAGACAGAGTGTGGGAAAGCAGAAGCCTAAGGGCTCTCAGAAACAATGGAAATTTTGAGTGGTAAGCAATTAAGAGGAGACTGGTAGGTTTACAAGAGATAAAGCTAAACCATAGGCCAGTTAGTTTCCCGGAGAAAACTAGGGAAAGACATAGTTAATAAGAGCACTCCTGGGGGTAGAATAAACTTCCAAGACTGACCTCAAAAACTATCCCTGGAAAGAGGCCTGAATTTAATTGGATCAGACCGTGGAGCAATTTATGCTCAAAAGCATTGTCAAAACCAATAGAGCAATCAGCCTGGCAATTAGTGGAGTCTAACAGCTGGGTGTGATACCAACAGGAGCAGACAGCTTGACTGAGGGATCAGGGAAAATGACAGAGAGCCCCGATAAAACCGCCGTTGTCTCAGGGTGCCTGTGTACGTGCCCAAGGCTGTGCCCTTTCTCATCAGAGCTTCCCACAACAGAGAAGGTAAACTTCACTAAAGAAGTCCAGCCAAGGGTGGGAGGGACAGACTGGGAGTTCAAAATTTGTAGATACTGACAGGCATATGCAGAATAGATAAACAGGATTATACCGTATAGCACAGGGAAATATATACAAGATCTTGTGATAGCTCACAGCAAAAAAAAAATGGGACAATGAATATATGTATGTTCATGTATAACTGAAAAATTGTGCTCTACACTGGAAATTGACACAACATTGTAAAACGATTACAACTCAATTTAAAAATGTTATTTAAAGTGTTTAAAAAAAAAAAAAAGAAGTCCAGCCAAGACACTAAGCAAATAAACAAGCAAATCATAACAATATGTCCTGGGGTTGAGGGAAGTCAATATTGCTATGTTGCTACAGGACACTAAGTAAAATATTCAATTTTCAACAAGAAATTTGAAACATACAGAAAAATTAAAAGTGTGACCCAGACACAGGGAAAAAAGCAGGCAACAGAAACTGCCTAGATCCAGATGTTACATGTAACAGGCAAAGATTTCTAAGCAGCCATTAGAAGTATCCTCAAAGAGCTAAAGGAAACTGTTTAAAGAAGTAAAGGAAGGTATAAACACAATGTCTCATCAAATAGAGAATATAATAAAGTGAAATTATATAAAAAGAGAACAAATACAAATTCTGGAGTTGAAAAGTATTTAATAACTTAAATTCTAAAATTATTACAGTAGATTGGAGCTGGTAGGAGAAAGAATCTATAAATTTGGAGATAAATCAGTAGAAATTATGCAACCTGAAGAGCAGAGAGAAAAAAAGAATTTTTAAAAATGAGCAGAGCCTCAGAAAACTGTGGGACATCAACATATACGTATTGAAAGTAGCAGAAGGAGAAAAGAGAGAAAGGAGCAGAAAACTGAAAATTTCCTATGTTTGTTTGAAAAAAAAACCATTAACCTACACATCCAGGAAGCTTGACAAAATTTTAAGTAGGATAAACAAAAAGAGATTTAGACTTAGACACAACAAAATAAAAATGTTGAAGGACAAGTACAAAGAGAAAAGTCCTGGAAACAGTGAGAAAAACAGCCTGTCCTATACAAGGGAACTTGACTTCTCATTAGAAAGAAGGGAGTTTAGAAGGATGATGTATTCAGAGTACTGTACAAAAAAAAAAAAAAAAAAAAACCTGTCATCCAAATATGTAACAGCCAGCAAAACTATCTTACAGAAATGAAGGCAAAATAAATAAAATATTCCCAGATAAACAAAACCTGAGAAAATCTGTTGTTAGCACATCCACCTTCTAAGAAATGCTAAAAGAAGTTCAGTCTAAAATCAAGATGGTAACTCAAACACACACACACACACACAGAGCACAAAGGTAATTATGTAATTACAAAAGACAGTATAAATGTATATTTCATCTCCTGTCTTAACTGATTTACAAAGCAATCATATAAAATAATATGTATATAGTTGGGCTTATAACATATAGAAATGTAATATATTTGACAACAGCAACACAAAAGAGGTAGGGGAACAAAGTTGTATTGGAGTAAGGAAATGACAGTAGACAATGACTTGAACCCACAGGAATAAATGAAGAGAAGCAGAAATGGTAAACAAGAAGGGAACTAGAACAAATCCTATAACTATATGCTTACTCTCCTTTCTTCTGTTTCTTTAAAAGACACAAAATTATATAAAATACATTTTCTATATTTATACTATATTAAAACATATTATATCCGTAACAATAATAATCTCCTAAAGAAGAGGGAGCAAAGCTATATAAAAGTAACATCTTGATATCTAAGTGGAATTAAGTTATCATAAATCTGAAATGATTGGTTAGTTAAGACGTATTTGGCAAACTACATAAAACACCATGAAACCCTCAAAATAGTGAAAAAGGTCATTAAGGGAATTAAAATGTTACACTAAAAATACTCACTTAATATAAAATAATGCCAATCACATTCATTAGTGCAAGTGGACACTGGACAAGCCAAACACAAAAAATGAAAAACAGTAAGAAGATGCTTTCCCAAAGCTGGTCCAAGATCCCAATACATTCAAAGGTCTCTTTACAGTAGTAAGAAAACTTCTTTAAGGGTTAATTCTTAAGAGAAGAACCTCCTGATTTTTCTCTTCTCCCTCACCACCAGGGAGGTAATATAATTCAGTACATTTCTCACAAGGACTCACTGACTGATGAGCAATGGATTTCCTTGAACAGGAAATAAACAAACCTACTCAAAAGCGGCAATGGAATGGAGTCAAAGGGGAATGGATTCAGAACACCTCCCTTTGATACACATCACAAACATGCTGCAATTTTCAGGGAAAAGAAATTAGCTCAGGAATTTTTATGGGAAGATCGATCTGTTCAAAGACAGGTAGTGTCTTGAAGCTCTAATTGTTTTGGAGAAAAAGGGGGCAAGGTAACTCCCTTTTAAATTGCTGAATTACCTTGATAGGCACTTTAACCTCAGTAGAGCTTCTGAACAGATGAATGAAAATTACCGCATTTCTCCCAGATTACACATAATCAGAATCCCTCCGTGGAGTCAGCAGTAAGGAATTTGCTTCATAACTGAACCTGTGGTCTCTGGGCTCTCTGCCAATGGCAGGAACAAATAAGGACAAGGATACAGATGTGGGCAAGAATAAAGGAAGATACTTTGTGCCTGAATTTACTGCTCTCTCTCTCTCTCTCTCTTTTTAAATCTCTATCTCTAGTTCTTCTTAGCTATTTATAGAAAACAAAATTATTCCTTAAATCTGAATGCATGAGAGAAATATCTACGAATGCATGGCTTCAGCATGCATTTAAGTTATGTAAATGATTATAGAATAATAAAATCAGGTGTCCAAAGTAAATGATTTCCATTACCACTGACCCACAGCAAGATTCCCTATTCTATGTTTAAGCAGCTTCAAATCTACTTGTGGTCTTTTATCTCAGTTTCACTTTTATGACATTTTTCCTAGTTTATAGGGAGCTTGCCTGAATACCAAAGGGGAAAAAAGCTCCACTGTACTCATTTCTATAAGCGAGCCTTTATGGGATATTTCTGCCGGTCAAGGAATTTTCTTTCAGCTCTCACTGAAAGAGCAAATCAAACTGCTCTTCAGACTTTACTGTAACTCCCTTTACAATTTCAAAGTTCTCATTCCAGCTCCATCTGAAAAAGTGACTTTTGTAGAGACCCAAGAAAACCTAACTCTGGTTTTTAAATAAAAGTACCAAAATAAGGAAAATTTGGGCAGATCTAGGAACCATTTGAAAGGTTAAGTGGAGAAATGACTGATCAACCTTTGCATGGCTCCTTATTATCACTCAGTTGTCTCCATTTTTCTAGTTTTGTCGATTTTTCTTTATTTTCACTAAAAGCTCTGTTGTCTTTATTTTTTACAGTAGATTAAATCTATGAATGGAAACATGCATTTTTACTTATCCATACTTGGTGTATGTTATGCTTCTGTAGATTCACGTCTTTCATCCGTTTTGGAAAATTCTCCAATCACTATTTTTAATATTCCCTTTACTCCCTTCTCTCCATTCACCCCTTCAGGAAATATGAGAGAGTGACTCACGCTATCCATCACGTCTCTTTCTGTTTTGTTTTGAATAAAGTCATAATTCTTTGTTAAAGTGGGTTTAAGCTACATTTTAATTATTAATTAAAGCAATTTAGAAATGATCATTTATAAGTTATATACCTTGCTGACCATGATAACTCCTTATGCTTCATCATTTCCTACTTTTTAAGTAGACTTTATTGTGGTATAACTTACACACAATAACGTTTACATATTTTAAGTGGAAATGGATTAATTCTGACAAATGGACTCACCCATGTAACCAATGCTCCATTTAAGGTATAGAATAACTTCCCAGAGGGTTTCTCAATCAGCATCTCCACCACCACACCCTAGTCAACCACTGATCTGATTTCTATTAATATAGATTTATTTGGTCTGTTCTAGAATTTCATCAAATAAACAGAATTATACAGTCTTCCCACTTTTCCATCAGATTTCTCTTGTTCATAATAATGGCTGGGACATCGGTCTTAGCAGTATTTCTTTGGATCTTTCTCCTCAGGCAAGGGAGACAAAAGCAAAAATAAACACATGGGACTACAGCAAACTAAAATGCTTTTGCATAGTGAAGGAAACCAGCAACAAAATGAAGAGGCAACCCCCTGAATGGGAGAAGATATTTGCAAATGATATATCTGATAAGGAGTTAATATCCAAAGTATATCAAGAACTCACACAATTCAGTATCTAAAAAAAAAATCCAATTAAAAAATGGGCAGATATTTTTCCAAGGAAGACATACATATGGCCAACAGACACGTCAGACATGTCACTAATCATCAGGGGAATGCAAATCAAAATTACAATGAGCTATCACCTCATGCTTGCCAGAATAGCTATCATCAAACAGACAACAAATAACAAGTGTTGGGGAGGATGTGGAGAAAAGGGAACCCAAGTGCACTGTTGGTGAGAATGTAAATTGATGCAGCCACTATGGAAAATATGGAGGCTCCTCAAAAAAATAGAAATAGAAGTACCATATGATCTAGCAACTCCAATTCTGGATATTTCTCCAAAAAAAAAAAAAAAAAACCTCACTAATTCAAGAAGATTTATACATCTAAATGTTCACTGCAGGACTATTTACAATGGCCAAGATATGGAAACAACCTAAGTATCCATCAATAGATGAATGGATGATGAAGATGTGGTGTATACATACAATGGAATATTACTTGGCCATAAAAAGAATGAAATCTTGTCATTTGTGACAACGTGGATAGACCTAGACCCATTATGCTAAATGAAATAAGTCAGACAGAGAAAGACAAACACCATACAATTTCACTTACATATGGAGTCTGAAAAACAAAACAAACAAACAAAATACTAACAGACTCGTAGATACAGATATTCTGGTGGTTGCCAGAAGGGAGGCGAGGTGGAGGTTGGGTAAAACAGGTAAAAGAGATCAAGGTACAAACTTCCAGTTATAAAATAAGTCACCAAGATGTAATATACAGCATAGGGAACACAGTCAACAGTATAACAACTTTGTATGGTGAGGGATGGTAACTGCACTTGTGGTGATCTGTACATAAATGTTGAATCACTATGTTGTACACCAGAAGCTAATATACTATTGTATGTCAACTCTACTTCAATAAAAAAATAAAATTAGAAAAAAGAAAGTCTAGGTGATTCATCCATATCATTGCATGAATCAGTTTGTGTTCTTTTTATAGCTGAATAGTATTTCATTGGATGAACATATCACAGTTTACTTACCCACATTCATTCCACACATATTAGTAATCTAAGGTGGCACATTATGAAATTAAATATTATTCAGTATAAGATTTGATATACAAAAATTTTGTTAGCCTCTAACTGGCTTCTTACACTTCAGTCTCGAGTACATTCTCACTGCCAAGGTCATCTCCCCCTTCAGCATAACAGTCTTCTATTAAACTTTGCCCTAGTCCACGGCTGAAAGTAATTCCTCTTGCTTCCTAGTTTCACTTCATATGATGCACCACTTGCTACTTTGTGTACTGATTGCTTAGGTACCTGTCTAATTTCAACTACTAGATATTAAACTGCTTCAGGTCGGATCCGAATGAGATGGGTCTCTGCTTGTGCACAGCACTTAGCGAACGGCTAGCTTATTGCACCTGGCCCGCAAACAGTTGCTGATCAGATAAATAAACAAGTGAGTTCCTCCACCCAAAATGAGCTTCAGCGGCTCCGCATTGTGCAGCCTGTTGTTCAGAACCTTTACAACCAGCTCCGTCCTCGTTGCATTCGTTCCACTGCTAGCTCCGTCCACCTCCAGCTGCATTCGCATGATTTTTCATACGTAATAACTCTTCTCCAGTAAAATCAATTTGCTGGGTTCCATGCCTTTTTCTATGATTTTTTCCTGTCTGGTAGAAAACACATACACACTCACAAACACACACACCCTATTGTTATTCTTCCCACCTCCTGAACAAGAGTTAGAATCCCAAGGTTCCCGTTTCCATGGGAATCTTCCACCATCCATCATCCACACATCTTTGTCAGCTAGGACCACACAAGTAAGCAATTTCCAACAGTGCCCAGTAGGGGGGGATGTGACCATAATCTCCCACTAGTTCCAATGCTTTTTTTTGGAGACCCGAAGATTTTAAAAAAGCCGTATGTTTACAGAAACTTCTCACAGATTAAAAACATAAATAAACAACAGTTCAGCCACCTCCTTCCTCAGATCACTCACAAGCTATGAGTCATCTCCACTAACCAAACCCCTGTAACTTAAAGCCCTGATAACAAGGACAAAACCGTTTGACCATTTTTAATCTCTGTGGCTGAAAACACAACCAGTTTATTTTTCAAAGTTACATCTGGAGGACTTCAGTCCATTTGCATTCTTACTTTTTTAGAAAATCAATAAAGTGTATTCACAGACTGAGTGTTGTATCTGTGTGGTTGAATCAGGAACCAGTATGGCAAAATTGAATGTCTTGCCTTTCATAAGCAGAGATTAGAGAAAATGAATAAAATTAATTCTGTACTGCCCACTTCTTCCCCATTCCACCTACTTCTTCCCTCCATCTAGATTTTTTAATATGTTTTATAACCGTTTACCCTATGGCAGTTGTTATTTCATGTACTAGATTTAAGATACCACAGGATGTGGCTTGACTCAAGTATTAATCATTGAATCATGCTGATTACAAACCAGAAGTGAACAGTCATCATGAAATACACAAACCATGTCACATCACAGGGAACAAAAGATAGCCCAGCCTAGTCTCACTCTGGGACACAGGGGATCTCACAGAGAATAAATAGGGTTTAGTGTTTTATAAGCTTATACATTAATGAAGCTAGAAGAAGTCATTGTGTATCATAGATGAGAAAAGATCCAGAGAGATCAAAGGGAACTTTTCAAGACATCAGAGCCAGTTAGTGATGGAATAGAGACTAGAAACCAACCCTTTGGACCAGTTTCCTGTAGGATGCTCTTCATCTATAAACACCATTTATTGTTCTTCTTGCAGTGTCAGCGAGAGATGAAATCTTAAATGGATCTTTTTTTGCACCCAGGTCCTTTAAACACATACTAAAGAGGCAATACAGACACCAGGTTGGCTTGAATAACTCCTCTCTAAGGAGCCAGCCAAGCTTTCAACTCAAGGCTGTCACATTGGCACCTTTTTAAAAAAGTGCTCATGAGAAGGGTCATCAAGGAAGAAACAAAATCCATCCTTAGTGCCTGTTGTCTGTGTCAGCACACATCCTATTCATTTCTCCTGTAATTATTTAGTGGATGGAGTAAGAGCAAGGACGTGTTATTATATTAGGAAGTTATTTGTTCCTTGAATCTAAAGATTATGCCTACAGCTCGCGTTACATCAGAGGTAGGATGTAAATGCTTAAAGCTCTGTTAAAATGACAGTGCTTTAATAGCAATGGCACTTGAAGTTTATGGCACCTTTCAGGGTGGATCTCAAAGCACTTGGCAAATATTCATTACATTTCAACAGGGTATGATACCCAAGGATTTCCTTTTTATAAGTCCAAGAAAAGAAAAACAATTGCCTTTTTAAAAAATCTGCCTGTTTTTTTTTTTAGCCCTAACATTCTAATATTTAATTATGCCTAATTCTTAAATTACCCAAAAGTCTCTTGGCAATAAATTTCTGTAATAGAAAATTAAATAAATAAAGTGATTGACTTCATTAGGATGAGAACTTGTACATCCTGAGCTTATTCAGAAGAAATACTAACTTTTCTGGCTTTGTAACATAAGATTCACACAAAGAACCCTCACAAAGCATCATCTGAAATTCCAGGGGTGGAAGGTATAAAGCAAGTCACCAAAGAATACAGCACCTTTTAAAAAAATCTTCAAAAGCTAGAATTCTTCCCTGAGCTACCACTGTTAAAAATTAATCCAGGAATTCAGGTTTGGAGATGAGGTAGGAGGGAGGGTGGGAGGGAATTAGAAAAGGAGGAGAAGCAAAGACTGTTTAAATATTTATGATTTTTATTTGAAATCAGAGAAAGATTCCCTCCTTTCAAACTTGAAGTGTCATGATAATTAAGGACTTCAGATATTTTATGTTTTATCTGATGAGTTTTGACTTCAAAGGAGTTTAGAGGGCAAAGTGTCAGCCAACACTTTTACTGTAGCCCCCCACGCCCACCCCCGAAGCCTCAGCCTCATCACAGTGGCTTCAGCACGGTCGCTCCCAACATGGCACCCTGGGGACAATTTCTCTACTCTAAAATGGCCAACGAAAGCCCCTAATCTTGGTGTTCCGAACGTCCGTTGTTGAGTAATAAACAAGTCCAAAACATAAAAGCTCAAATAACAATTTATGATTGTGTCTCACAGTTCTGTGAGTTGACTGGGCTGAGTGGTTCCTGCTCAGAGACTGATGGAGTTGCAGCCTGATACCATGTCAGCTGGGGTTGTGGTTACCTGGAGACTCGCTGGGTTGGACATCCTCTGAGGTGCATCCACGGAGGCCACAGCAGAGATGGCTCAGCCGGGGCTGTTGACCTACATGAGCCTCTCCATGTGACTTGGACTTCCCACAGCCGGGTGGCCAGGTTTCCAGAGGAGCACTGCAGGGATGAGTGTTTCAAAGGGCAGGAAGCAGAAGCCGCCAGGCCAGTGAGGGGCTGTGCTGGGAACTGTGGCAACGTGATTTCCACAGTAACCAACAGATGAAAGTAGCCACAGGGCCCACCCAGGTTCCAGGGTGTGGAGAAATAAATTGCCCCTCCCGATGGGGAGCAGGAAGGTCACCTTGCCGAAAAGCATGTGGGATGGGAGATGCCGTTGCAGCCATTTTTGGAACATATGATCCACTGCACTCAGCTTTGTCATTAACCTGCAACGAAGCTATCCAGCTGCAGATAAATTTCCATTTCCACAGTGTTATTCTGTGCTTAATTGGGCACAGAGTAATACTCAATTTATTTTTTCTAACTGTTGCCAAGGTTACACTTGGGTCTTAACTGATAGTAGTTCGTACCCTTTTATACCTTCAAAGGCTATTCTAATTCAGACAGGTATCGGAGCCCAGCGATAACAGGTCATGGGGAGGAGGGCATGGCTGAAGCTGCCACTATTTGATTGACAATCACGATAGTGCTGTGTCCCTGTGGCAGCTCCCAGCCTCTCAAAGAGGACCAGGCAAGAACATGTAACTAGATCAGTTCAAATCCATCACAATCATGAAAACTGTTTTTACTGAGTTCACAACCAACCTCTCTTTCAAGCCTTATGTCCCAATATTTCTCACCAGCATCCGTATTCTGATCCAACCAGACTTCTCACGTTGTGATTCCTGGCCTTGTTTGCTCTGTCTTCTCTACTCCCACCTCTCCCCATCCCAGCTCAGACTCCACACCCACATGCCCACTGATTGAAATACCACTCCTTCTGTGGCAAATTCAAATGCCAGTTCCTCTAGGTTGACTTCCTTCCTGATTGCCCTGCCGAATGGGTGGAACCCTGCTCTTCTTTGAACCTCTGTAACTTTGCCTGCTGCCTCTGGGGACTCCTACCTTGTCTACCTGGAGTCACAGTCCTGTTGAGGCTTGTCTAATTCCTTCCCTTTACCTTTGCATCCATTCCCTACACAACCCAGGGCAATGGCTCCCACACCACAGGTGGCGTTGAAGAGTGTTGAATTGGATTGAACCTTCAGGAATGTCATTCTCCTTAAATTGTCATCCACATTCACTCATTCGTCCACTTAGTAACCTGACAAATCCAACAAACAGTGATAGGGCATAGTCCCCACACTAAACCAAAAGACTGTTTTAACATAACTCTACACTTAAATACATACTCCCACTTCCACAAGAGAAACGAGCTTACCAGAGGAGACAGGCACCACGTGTCACATATTTACTTCCATTTCAGCTCCTTAAAGACCAGAACAGATGTCTCTTGGTGCTAGATCAAGGACGATCCAAAGACCTGAGTGAAGCTTCCACAGAACCTGGAATTCATCATCTGCTCAGTGCGCCCTTGGCAGCCAGACCTCCAACAGGCCCACAAATGTTGCCCCTTCTGAGCACGTTCACAAATGTGGGGACTTCCTCGGTGAATATCTGACTCTGTTTCTGCTCCATCCACAGGGGGCTGGATGATCTGTCCGTCTATGCTCCCAATGTGGCTCCTAAACTTTCTACTCCCTGGGTTGGTCTTTGCTACTTTCTTACAGGTAAGTCTTTATACCAGGAGAAAGGCCAGCAAAATGAGTTCCAGGCCTTTCTTGGAGGACAGTCAGAAACTCCCCACTCAAGGTGGAATGAAATCTTCTAACACAAAGGCGAGTTATTTAGCCCCTCTGGTCTCCGTTTCCTCGAGTGAAAATGGGACTAGTTACAGCCCCTACTTCGATTAGGTGATGCACGCATGCATTACTACTTTGCCAGTAAGCAGCCCATGAATGTGAAGTTTTCTTGCTGTTGCTGAATTACTGCTGTCTCGGGTCATGTTTCTCAGAAGCAGACTCTGAGACAAGGAAGAGTCTGATTCTGGGCTAAGTCACAGGGAGGGCAGTGTCAACCGAATCCATGAGGGGATGGGGAGTGGGGGCACTCATCGTCAAGGGCACGGGCTTCCTGGGGGAAAGAATTTCCTGGCACTGCCTGCTCTCTTGGTTGACAGGCAAATGAGCTCCAGGACCCTAAGCGCAGTTCTCCAAGAAGAGTGGCAGGTGTGAGCCTTGGGAAACAAAAGCACACTAGAGCTGGGAGAGCAAGCAGGACCATAGAGGGGACCCAAGGGGTCTGGGGGAGTCCTGAAGTATGTGTCTAGCTGTCTTCTGCAAAGCATTTCCTGCAATTCTTGTCTTTGATTTGCCTTTTCATTCTACCAGCCCATTCTCTGTCCTACACTCCAGCTCATTTGACAGCCTATAGTCGGTTCATTCATTCAGCAAACACTTACTGAGTCCTACTATGAGCAGACACCATGCTGGCACCTAGGAATAGATCACAGAAAAAAATAAACAAAAATATTCAGTGGTGGTGAATTTTACCACCTTTTAAAATATATCTAATTTTTAGAAATAGCTGAAAAGTCAGAGAAGATGTGATTAACCGCATGGCAATTTTTGCCCAGAGTAGACTGCAATTATACATTAATAAGACTAATTTTCTCCTAAGCCTATTAAACTAATCTTTCCCAGGCAATACTTTTCATAGGACTTTTGTTTTAAAGTACACTTTAAAAAAAGATTACAGAGGGAAATTGATACAACATTGAAAAATGACTATAACTCAATAAAAAATGTGAAAAAAAAGAAAAGATTACGTAAGTACCTATTCACAGCATGGAAAACTTGGAAAATAAAAAAAGTAAATTAATCACCTATAATTCCACTGACTTAATACAACTACCCTCAGCATTTGGGGGGATTTTCTTCCTGTCTTTTCTTCTGTCTATTTCACTTTTTTAAAAAATAAATTTGAAATAATTAATGTACATTCATACATTCCTTTCTCATTTCATGTATTACCATAAGCATAGTCCCACAGTCTACATGAACAATATTTTAATGATCATATAACATGAGATTCTTTATTAATTCATTCCCTATTATTAGCTCTTTGGGTTATTCACAGTATTTTCACGAAATGATCCAATTGATTAATTGGGAAAATAACTTCAAAGGAGGAGTTTCAATTATACGTGAAGCAGTGAAACCACAGTCGCAATGAGTCAGGATTCTGGGGGAGCACTCCTGAAGGACGACCCTGATTTGGATATATCAGGTTTAACGTGTTGATTAAAAAAAAAAACAGTCACCTTACCCTGCAGTTTCATATTTCACATGCTTGAGAAGTTCTTTATAATTTTACAGGAGGCCTCCAAAAGAGGAATTCTTGGAATTTGATTTTTATCTCCATCCGGCTGCATCAGAAGCCATCTCCTAAAACTCCCTGGAAGTGCTCTGCCACCCCTTGAGGGGAGGACACTGGAGGGAGAGGCCGGGGCATCCTGCGATTTGTCCATCCATGTTACTCCTGCCAAGGCCTCAGCTGACCCCGGAAGGGCCTTTGCGGCAGCTCTCCCGGAAAGGCCCCCAGGTCTAGTTGTCACTGCTTTTTCAGAAGGCTCTCCAAGGTCCCAGACATCTGTTAGACACGGCCCAAGACAAAGACAGTTGGGAAAACCCACAAGGAAGGAAATCCCACCGTGAAAGGAGCTGCCTCTGGGGTCCACTGAGAGCCATCGTTGACCATTGTGCAGTTACAAAGGCTCAAGTCTATGGCAGATCCTGATTCCGGGTCAGTCTCTTGGCTGCTGTAGAGGAGGACTGAGGAGGGACACAGAAGTGCCTGTGTCCCCAGCAGTGCCTGCCAGTGGCTGACGGGGCAGCTGAGGGACTGCTGCCAAGAGCTGGACTCCATCTAGAGAGGGCCTGGCCCCCCAAGGAGACCACACGACAGGCACGACAATGGGCCATTAGCTCTCTGGGGCTTCCCCCCACCACACACCCTGGAGTGCTGGCATTTCCCGCCTGGCCCCCATGCTCGTCTAGAGCTCCCTGCAAACTGTAGTAAACCAGTCAAAACTTTCCAACAGCCACCTGCACAGACGCCCCAGGCAGGATGAATATGCAAAAGTCTGCCTTCTTTATCCACACCCCCACCAGCATCCCCCGGTAAGGCCAGGAAAAAGGAGAATGAGTTTTTCGATTTTTTTTTTTAAACAAAGGGGATTTATTTAGTTTACTTAACTAGAAAGTTTATTTGGAGAAGTAATTGGGCTTATTTATTTATTTTTAATGGAGGTACTGGGGATTGAACCTATACTAAACACATGCTCTACCACTGAGCTATACCCCTCTCCCCCAAGAATGAGTTTTAAAAATATATAAACTGTTCACAATGGGGAGCAGGCTTTCAGTGCTGCTCACCGTGTCAGTGCCTTTGGCAGATGGTTGACGTCAGCGTGCAAAGCACGCTGGGTGAAGAGGACAAGCATGTGGGAGGGAGACAGGGGTGTCCAAGGGGCATCAGAAAATAAAAATCATCTCAAAGCTGCTGTCGACAGCTTTCTCTTAACAGTTTCTGCAGCTCATCAGAAGCCTTCGTATGACAGATGCTATGGTCCCTGAAGTGGGCCACTAGGGCAAAGGGTCAGGCCTGGGTGTTGGCATGGACCGCAATCCAGCTCCTGCTCTCCAGGATTAAAACTGGAAATGACCTCACGCTTGATGGGCTCAGCCTGAGGCTCTTTATTTTCACTCAGGGCTGGGAGAGGAGGTGGTTTCTTAAAAAAAAAAAAAAAAAAAAAAAACTTCTAAAAAGAGGAAAGGGAAATCAGGTTAAAACAAAAACTAACACAAACATTTTTCCTATACCACCACAAGTGGACTTCTAGAGCTGACATATCTAAACATCTCCTCTAAGGAAATACAGTTAAAGAAACGTGGGAAGGAGATTGTGATAACAGAGTCTAATTTGCAGGCTGAAGGGCATCCTAAGGTAGAGGAGGCTCCCTATTGCTGGCTTCCGTGAGGCCATGGCCATGGGCTGGTGTCCACTATAAAGGGTGAGGGTCAGAGCTGGGGGCCCAGAATGTACTACTTTGCAAAAGCGTAAAGGGCATTTAGCATGGAAGAGTGCTGGCAGGTGTCCTGTATAGGGCTGATATGTGGAAAGCAGGCTCTACTAGAGGTGTATCTGCTGTTAAAATGATGACTACTTCCACACTGGGGGGCAGAGGCTGTTGCCCCAAACCTCGTTGGGGCTACTCCTCTTCTACCCCCACCCCTCGACCCTCCCAGCACTGAAAACCAAGGACCAGCATCTCCAGGAGCCAACCTGGCAATTGCCAGCCTGTAGGTGTACCAGGAACCCTGCCACACGCAAACCCCATCCCTGTGTGTTCACCACCCCAGCCAGGAAGGGCTCGGACCATAGTACTGGGGAAAAGGCCAGTGCTGGGTAACCAGGTGCACCGTTTACCCAAGGCATCCTCAAGAACACAGCCCCCGAACGGTACCATCTAGACATGTATCAACGCTACCTTTGTACATACTTAATAGCAGGGCTTAATATCCCATTTAAGACTTCCTCAGACCTTAGAGTTACCAAAGTGTGAGTAATTGTACTGTGCTTTTTGTTGTATAGAGGACAGTCTAAAGCAGAGAATATTTAAATAACTAAGACATGCTAGGCTAAATACTAGCCAAGGCAGAGCCAAGACTCTGAGATCCTTCAAAGCCATCAGGAAGAACTAGATCTTCCATGAAGAGCTTTTTGGAAAATTTCTCTTCCTCTTTTAAGTTGTGTCCAATCTATATTAAATCTCTTAACTGAGTTGGGGGGTTTTGTCTAAAAAAAGTATGGGAGAAATAATGTTTCCATACAAAGGTGCAAAGCTGGAAGCTACATGCTTCCCATGTAATCCTCATGGGCTCTGACACTGGGTTATGGACCCCTTTTACAGATGAAGAAACTGAGGCTTAGAAAAATTAAGTAATTTACTCAAGGGCCTAGAAGCTAGAAGATGGCAGACAGCATTGGAAGCCAGTTCTGTCTAACTAAAAAGCCCCATATTACTCGCTCTCCACCTAACACTGTCTCATCTGTGATTGGTAAACAGTTTGCCCATGGTGTTACCTGTATTGGGAAGTTACTTAGCTATTATGGTTTGAAAGAAAAAAAGGCTTATGGAAGTGTGAGGTCAAGAGCATGTGCTTTCCCCATGCAGATCAATGAAGTTAGAACAGCACCTCACACCGTAGACAAAAATAAATTCAAAATGGCTTAAAGACTTAAACATAAGTCAAGACACTACAACCTCATGGAAGAAAAAGTAGGCAAAACATTCTCTGACATAAATCTTAGCAATGTTCTCCTAGGCAGTCTACCCAGGCAATAGAAATAAATGCAGAAAGAAACAAATGGGACCTAATGAAACTGATAAGCTTTCGAACAGCAAAGGAAACTATAAACGAAACAAAAAGACAGTCTACAGAATGGGAGACAATATTTGCAAGCGATGTGACTGACAAGGGCTTAATTTCCAGAATATACAAACAGTTCGTACAACTCAATAAAAAAAACAAAAAACCCAAACCAAAACTGGCAGAAGACATAAACAAACATTTCTCCAATGAGAACATATAAGTGGCCAAAAGACACATGAAAAAATGCTCAATATCACTAATTATCAGAGAAATGCAAATCAAAACTACAATAAGGTATCACCTCACACAGAATGGCCACCATTAAAAAGTCTACAAATGATAAATGCTGGAAAGGGTGTGGAGAAAAGGGAACCCTCCTACGTGTTGGTGGGAATGTAGTTAGATGCAGCTATTATGGAAACAGTATGGAGATTCCTTAAAAAAACTAAAGATAGACTTACCATATGATCCAGCAATCCCACTCCTAGGCATATATACAGAGGAAACTCTAATTAGAAAAGATATATGCACCCCAATGTTCCTAGCACTATTTACAATAGCCAAGACATGGAAGCAACCTAAATGTCCATTGACAGATGATTGGATAAAGAAGTTGTGACGTGTGTGTGTGTGTGTGTGTGTATATATATATACACACACTATATATAAACTATATATATAATTATATAAATAAACTATATATATTTTATACACACACACTATGGAATGGAATACTATTCAGCCATAAAAAAGAATAAAATAATGCCATTTGCAGCAACATAGACGGACCTGGAGATTGTCATACCAAGTGAAGCAAGCCAGAAAGAAAAATACCATATGGTATTGCTTAAATGCGGAATCTTCAAAAAAAGTGACATATTTTTATTTATGTCATATTTACAAAATGTTTACAAAACAGAAACAAACTCACAGACATGAAAACAAACTTATGGTTACCCAGGGAGGATGTGGGGTGGAGGGATAGATTGGGAGTTCAGGATTTCCAGATACTAACCACTATATAAAAAATAGATAAACAACTGGGCCCTTCTATATAGCACAGGGAACTGTATTCCTTATCTTGTAATAGCCTATAATGAAAAAGAATATGAAAAGGACTCTATATGTATAACTGAATCACTATGCTGTATACCAGAAATTAACACACCATTGTAAACCAACTATACTTCAACTAAAAAATTAATTAATTAAATAAAACAAATGAAAAAAAGATCACATGCTTTGGAGAGAAAGTCAATTGTCACCCTTCAGAGAGGAGTTGATTTCCCCAAGTGTCCCCCAAGTCTCAGGCTCATCTGGCCATGCCCCATTCACCTGCTCAAGAGAAGAGGTGTCACTGTCTAGATGGTGTCATCTCTTCTGGCCAGACAGACTCTGTCTCCTCCAGACTGCTAATCTTGTGTCAACCACCACTTTCTTCTTATAGCCTATTATTGATAAATACATATTTTTTTCTCTGCTAGACTCTAATCTCATTCAAATTGGAATCCATGAATGATCTTTTTTTTATCCTATACATCTAGCAAATAACACAAGAGATGCTCATATCAGTTGAGTGAAGGAATGAATGAGTATGGCAGATAATCTTTTCTCTCTCTCATTTTACATCCTACACCGGTTGCACACAACACAACACAGATGCTGAATAGCTGTGCACTGAGGGAGTGAATGAGTGTAGGGATACAGAAATGGTCCTCGATCTGCAAGGATTCACATCAAAAGGTTGTTTCTCCAAGGATGTAACTAAGAACGTGACACTCTTAGTAATATGAGACATGGTTACGGCCAGAGGAAAACACTGGTCAGTAAGAGGTCAATGGGCCTCTGTCACACCCATCAGATTATAATTATTTTTCTCTGAAAGTCCTGCATTTCGACCACTTTTTAAAAAATCTTAACAATGATTGGTTATATTGTCACCTGAAGTATTTAACTTCAGACAGAGGATTCTCAGAATGTGTCTCTAATGACAGAACTCAAAGGAAGATGAAACCCAACACCAGGGCAGTCAACCCTCCTCAGCCCTTAGAATTACCTTGTTTTCCAGTTTTCCAATAGTCATTCTTTGTTTTCACTTGGTCTTGGAAATTGTTACTTTTTTAAAAGAACCAAACTCAAATCACTTTTTTAAAAGAACCAAAGAACAGGTGTTAATATGCCAACACCTGTGATTTCATGGGACTTTAATGCTCAGAGTACAATCCTCACCTGCACATTTTTGAAAAATAAAGTTTACTGAAGTCAGTTACAATATTTAAGTGAAACAGATGTTAGCTGGCCCTAGACCAGTCACAGAGACACATGTCAAAATATAACAGTTGGAGCAGAAACCCAACCTTGTTCAGAAACTAGCTTACTTCAAGATGGGAGAACCAATTTATATTATCTCACAAGGGCATTGCTTAATCCAGACTTAATTTTACCTAATTTGAGGATCACATGACAGTTATTGCAACACAACTAGTTTCTTCATTTCTACCTTCATGTCTTACTTCCAGAGAGAATGACCCTTTGCCTCTGAGTGAATGGCCCTGTCCAATTTTCAGGAACATGAAGGACTGTCAGAATTTGTCAGCTGCAAGGCAGGCCCGGTGATGGTCTCAGCCAGCATCAAGGAGTCAGAATAAAAAAAAAAAAAGAATTAAAAAAAAAAAAAAAGGAGTCAGAATAGCCCATCAGCGTCGTCCTCAGTTTGGCTCAGACGGCCAGGCCCTTAGCCCCCTTCACTGGTCTGGATACAGGTTGCCACAGGAATGGGTATGACCTTGGGCAAGACCGCTTTCTACAACAGAGAGGCTCCCTGAAGCGGGTGACCACTGAAGGCTGTCTGCTGACAGTGTTCCCAGCAGCTGCAGCAACACATCTTTTATTGAAGGCAAGTCCTGGTGGTACAACACAGAGCCCACCACACACCCCCCGCTCAGCTGGGAGGAACATACATGTGCACAGGAAATTATAATACCGTGATGGCAATAGGATAGCATTCAAGCTGGGACTCCATTCAGACAGCTGAGAAATTTATTGTACGTGCTTTGGGGGCTGAGGGAAGCTTCTCTGGGGGATGTCTCATGTGACTGGGGGAGAAATGCACTTGCAAAGGACAAGTAGCTCAGTAACGTGGAGACAGTAAAGATGAGGCTGCTGGGAAACGTGGGCCAGATCTTATCTGCCACGTTGACGATTAAGACGAGCAGTAGGAAGCCATGGAGTGCTGCAGAGGGAGGCCACCCTGCATCAGACTAGGGGGAGAACAGGAGGTGAGGAAGTGGAGACGACAAGACTACACAACTCTCTTAAGGAGTTTTGTTACAATGAACACTCCAGGAGGGTAAGGCTAAATCTCCATAGGGTTTAATTTCATTTCATTAGCTCATTTTAGAATAAGCTAGGTTTTAGAAGCTGAAATAAGGTCTTGATAAGCTTCCTAGGGGAAGATATGAGAAACAAAGCCATAAAAACATGCCTTGTGAGGTTTGGGGCCAGTAGACTAGCAAGGAATCGAGCTGGGGTCAGACCACAGAAAGCCAATAAAAAGCTGGGCCAGAGCGTTGGTGTCTAGGGCATGTGTATTTCTTCTCAGGATGATTCGCTGAGCCAGATTCATGAATGAAGAAGAAGGACATGGTCCTTCAGAAAGAATTTAAACCAACCAACCCACCAACCAACTGAACAATTCTAAACTGAAGAAAAAATACACATTAGTCAAAAGGTTGTTAGGGGTGGGGAGGGTATCACTCAGTGGTAGAGCACATGCTTATGAGGTCCTGGGTTCAATCCCCAATACCTCCATAAATAAACAAACAAAAAAACAAACAAATGTAATTACCTCCCCCCAATTTTTTTTTAATAAAAATTTGTGCTAACGAATAGACCCTTGAGTTTTGAGGGCTTAACAAAAGTAAAAGTGTATTTCACTAACATCCTAGTCCATTTCCGATTGGGTAGCTCTGCTCCATCTTGTACCTTTACCATCTAGGACATGTTGCCACCAGGGCTGATGTGGATGGGGGATGGAGATTAGAGGTCCACAAAGAGGAGTGTACATATCACATTGGACAGAATATGGTCACATGGCCCCATCTAACTGCAAGGAAGTCTGGGAATTGTAGTCTGTGGGCCTTTGAAGAAGAAAAAAATGGACCCTGGTAGGCTTTAACAGAATCCATCTCAGAATAAAATCTCACATGAGTTAGATGATTCCTCACTAGCCTTGAAGAAGTTTCTTCTCAATAGGCAGAAATGTTTTTAACAACATTGACATGAAAATGATGGTCTACAGCATAAAATCACTAGAGGCACAACATGTGTCACAGAATAGGGCTCAATAAATATCTATTGATCGACTTAGCTACCGCCTGATAAGTCTTGAGATTTAATAGAGAGAGAGAGAGAAGACACCACCAACAGCAAAAGCTTTTTTCCCCCAAAGACTGAAATTCCGGTTTTGTTCTTACTCAAGTTTTGCCACATCCTATATATTTGGCTGTTGGTTTGGAGGCCATAATCAGGGGCAAGGAAAAGAGAGGTGCTTAGAAAAGCAGCGTGGTTGGACTGGGTTTCAACTGGCCACTAAAAAGTCTTGGCTTGGTAGATTTTCCTTTGCTCTTTTCTTTCTTTTTCAAGGGGAACATTAGGAAAGGAATGTGGCTTGCAGAAAGGCAGGGCCACGCTGGCTCTGGGAAGGGCCTCCAAGTCTCCTACAAACTCCTCGGTGCCTGCTAATGTGGGAAACCTCTTTAGAACATTCAGTTGCATAATTGGAGAAAAGGTTTAAACCGTCTTGTGGGAGGCAATAGCTTGACTAACATTCCTACTTAAAAATAAGTGCCGAAAATCAGATTCTGCAACTCATTATTTCAACAGGCATTTTTTTGAACACTTACTAAATCTGTGAAGCAGCATACTAGATACAGCGAAGGATACAAAGAAAGCCTGGACTAGTCTCAGCTCTCAAGGAGCTAGTGGGAGAGACAGGCATTTAAACGTCTCATTGGATTATAAGGAGAAATGATTCTGAACAGAGTGATGAGAAAGCGTAGAGTTGGTGAGGGGGATGCTCACCTCAGACCATCAAGAGCAAAGGTCCCGTGGTGAGCACAGTTTTGGCGGAAGACTGGGAGAGCGGATGCTCTCTGGCTGCACCCTGCCAGCCCTATTTGCATAAGTGGCTGAGGTCCTGGCCTGACTGGGTCCTGGCGTTCCAGGGGCCTTCCTGCCTGGATCCTACACAAGATGTGGATGGATATCAAGGCCTGGGAACTGTGGGGACACCCTCAGACATTCTGCTTAGAACAGGCTCCAAAATGTGGGTTTGCAATAAAGGCTCCAGGAGATCCTGAGGTTTGGGACACTGACAAGGTGGATCTCTAATGTCATGCAGTCTGAAGAGCATTCCAAAGGGCAGGGCGTGAGTCAAAGGTTTTCAAGGAGTGGCACAACCCTGCCTGTGCTCCCTGAAGATCCTGGGCTGTGGTCCAAGGAGCAATGACTGGGGCTTGTGGCGACGCTGAAGTGTGGAGAAGGTCTGGAACACAAGCCCTCCCCTGAGGCAGAGCTCCCCACCTCTTCTACTTCTTTGTGACTCTCCCCCAGATTTCCCTGCCTTCAGGTACCTGCAGAGACAAGTCATCATCCCAGCATCATGAATATGTAACTTTCACTGGCTTGTTAACAACTCACTAGGATCACACAAGGGCTCGAGATCTTGCAAAGCAGCCCTCTGCCCCAAGGAGTTCCAAAGGCTCTCACAGGTGTGTGCCCCTCCCCCCCGTCAGGTTTAGGAGGCCCTGCCCGTGTCCAGCGCAACACCCCCCTGATGCCATGATCTTTCCTGGGGAGACAGAAGCCAGGCTGTGGGCGCAGGAGAATGGGGAGAGAGGACCACATTCCCTGGGCATTAAGGGGTCTCATAGCTACACATTACTTGAATCCCAACATGTAACAGATTTGGTGGCCAGCTCCTTCAGTTTTCATATGGTTGTCACTCGTCTTGGGATCCAGACTTGCATCCAGGAGGCTGGACTAAAGCCCACTCTTTTTCAAATGTTCATTCTTGGGATCCAGACTTGCATCCAGGAGGCTGGACTGAAGCCCATTCTCTTTTCCAAATTTTCATTCTCTGCCTACAGTTTTGCTCCTGGTCTGAGCCCCTCACACCTGGATCCTTCTCTCCAGTAGATGAGTCTTGACACCAGAGGTTCCTCAGATAGCCTGTACCAACAGGCCACCCACCTGTATGTAGGAATACCCTTGAAGCGAGAACAGCTGAGTTCTCCTCCCAGGTGGTTCCTTAAAGATTTAAAGTGCCCTATGGTTGACCAGTTATACCTAGACATTGCCAAGTGCCTCCATCTGCTGAAATCCATGTTGTGACTGTGTCGCATAGGCATGACACTTCTCGTGTCAAGGCTCCCTAGTTTATTTTGGTAAAACGGGGTGTTGAGTTAGGTCATCCTTTTCAGCTGTAAGATTCTTAATTCTAAGGCAAGTTAAAAGGCTACGGTAATTGTCCAAACATACGATGATGAGTACATAGAGAGGAAAGGATCAAAGAAGATAAGAAGGAGGTCACATAATTGAGGAATTATAATAACCAATGTTATTCTTATAACCAATGTTATCTTATGTGGTATGTAGACCATATTCAGCAATTTACATGTATTATCTAATTGAAACCTCAAACAACTGTATGATACAGGAAATACTATTATACTCATTTTACAGATGAGGAAACCAAGGGTAAGTGTCTTGTATTTACACAGATACAGTAGCTACTTGGAGTTTGCATCTGATGCTGATTCCAGAACCATATTCTTCGCTACTGTGCTACATAGCCTATCAAGACAATTTTGATTAAAATAGAAAGCTTTGGATCTTTGAAAGAGAAGGTAGGTCCATGGCATAAAAAGCAAGATCCAGGAGATGAACTGTGCTGGAGTCTGTCTTTCCCTTACTCACAATTCAGTCCAATTGGTTTGTCTGTCCATCCATCTATTTATCTATGTATCATCTGCCTGCCTACTTATCCATCCATCCATGCATCCATGCATCCATCCATCCATCCACCCATTCATCCAACTATCCATCTATCCCCAGCCTTCTTCAGAAAAGAACTTGAGGAAACTTAGGAGAACTAGAGAAGTAAAAAATTCTATAATAACAATAAAAGAATAAAAGCCATGTAACAAAGGGGAGTAGATTATTGTAAAACTGATGCAAATAACCACATAACTTAACTCTGAGCATCTTAACTTCCAAGGAATAAAAAGAAACACAGTGAGTTCTATAGTTTGCTTTAGCTCATAAAAGGAAGCACAACCATCTGTCAGCAGAGACAGACTTTCCTACTACCAAGTCCTAAAACAGTCAGCACATGGGTCTTTATTTATTAAAGGGAAATTAAATAACAGAAGGCCAGCATCTTCCAATGCAGATGAATCCCAATGAAGGCAGAACACATCATGTTAGATCTTCATTCTTTCTGGAGGACTCCAAGGTAAAATAACCTGGACATGTTCCATCTAGGGTAGTTTTTAGATCCTAGACTGGGGAGCTCTAGTTATGTGTGACTTACTGCTCCCCTGTACTTCAACATGGTCTCACCTTCACCTTCTCATTGGATTCTATCTCAGGAAAGAGAAAAATACAGGGACACCAAGTAGGTAATGTCAGAGAGAGGGGAGAAGACAGGAAAGCAAGAAGACCCGTCACCAAGGTGTCATGAAGGTGGGGACTGGGATGGAAGGGAGGGAATGGATGAAAAACTATGGCTTTTAAGTGGTTTCCATCCCGCTACCTTGGAAGAATCCAGATAACATAGCATTTCAGGCAATAGATATCAGTTCCTTTTCTTGCTTCACTGAGGGTGCGAAGAGCTGGGAGAAGCTGAGCAGAGGAGAGTCTTGCTGAAAGAACCCAAACCAGAGCTTCCTCCTGCACGTGGGAGTTATTTTCTTGAGTCTCTTCTTTGAGAAAGAACCTTTGCACCATGGAGCAGGTTGGAAGAGAGGTGGAGGTAACGCCTCCTCCCACGTGGTGAGATCTTGGCTGCTGGCTACTGCTGTGAAGGATACTGCAACATGAGAGGACAGTTGTTCAAAGCCACAAAGTGTCATCCAGACACATCTGACCTGCCCACCGTGTCCCTGGTCAGAGATCAACCTCGTCTATGCTAGGAAGCTCAGTTTCTCTTTATTCCGTGCGCATAGCCATAATTTATTTTAAAACATTACATTGTATTTGTTCTTTGTTCTATGCGTCTTGGCCTTTAACCAAAAGCAATAAAATTCTGACCCAGGAATTCTTCCCTTATCACCCCACTGCAAGGAGGGGTTTCTTACGTCTCTGAGTTCCTTTGGCATTTATTGTATCTTCTACCTAATTGAACACATATTCTGTTTTGTAATCACAATTGTCTTGTCAAGTGACTGGGTCTTAGCCTTACAACTACGTCTTGTCTCTTAGAGCTCCATGCACAGGGTCGGGCTCAAACAGGCGCTGAGCGTTGGCTGATGTCTGACTTCCAAAGCTGGAGCCGCTTCCTGGCTGCCTGGGCTGCCCTCCTTTGCCCACCTGATGAGCCCTCCACCTTTCTTCACTCCACTCTGTCCTCAGGAGGCTGACAGGGGTGGACTCATCCACAGCCTCCCCTGCTCTCGCTCCTGGTTGGGTGCAGCCATTGGGAAGCACGGGCAGCAGATGGAGGGCGGGAGGAGAGGGCTGGACTGTTTATTCCTCTGGCTTCCTCCCTGTCGAGCTCCAGGCCCACAACTCAACCACCGTAACCAGAAATTGTCCCAAGAGCTGCTTGTTTGCCTCACATTCCACAATCTCTGGGAAGGTCCCCTCTTCTGTGGGTTTAGTTATGATCCTCTCCTGCTACTTTGAACTTCTTCGTTTCTTGACTGAAGAGTGAATGAACCACCAGCTGCACACCCTCTGTAAGACTGTGCAGCTCAAGGGGAGCAACTGCCACGTACACCTGCTGCAGGAAGGATCTTAAAGCCCCTTCTGGCTAGGGGAGGGAGAGCAGCGTGCCCTGTGGCTGGTCAAGGACAGCACCTGCCATGGGAGATCCCCAGCTGGCCCCACAAGGCCTGTCGGTTGAGGACGGTGAGGTGTGTGGTAAGACCCCTGACTCTCATGGCCGTTGGTGTGTTTTGCCCACTGGGAGGAGTCCCTCTAAGGCTTCTACTACTGCAGCAGCCTGCTTCCGGCCAGTTTCCCCTTTTCATCCTTTATGTGAGGGCCTAAGAATGTCCCAAGATGCTGTTTTAGTGCTTTCGGGCTGCTCTAACAAAATACTATAAAGTAGGTGGCCTATAAACAACAAGCATTGGTTTCTTAGAGTTCTGCAGGCCGGGAAGTCCAAGATCCTGGTGCCGATAGACTCAGCATCTGGTGACGCTCCTCTTCCTGGACGGCTGTCTTTTCCCAGGCAAGGGAGCTCTGTGGAGCCTCTTTCATGAGAGCACTAATCCCATTCATGGGGGTGCCACCCTCATGACCTATTCAGCTCCCAAAGGCTTCATTTCCTCCCATCACCTTAGGGGTTAGGATGTCAACTTACGAATCTTGCAGGGACTCCAACATTCAGTCCATAGCACATGCCCTGACACTCTCCTCCTTGTTCTGAATTAGCCACAGCTGTATCTATCAGACTCAATTTTTATTTATTTCTGTTTAAACAGCTTTATTGAGACATCATTCACATACTGTATAATTCACCCATTTAAAGTACACAACGCAGTGCTTTTTAGTGTATTCCACCCTCTCTCAATCCCTGGCAACTACAAATCTACTTTCTGTCTCCATGGATTTGCCTACTCTGGACATTTTTTATATAAATGGAATCATGAAATCTGTGGCCTTTTGTGACTGGCTTCTTTCATGTAGCAGAATGTTTTCAGGAGTCATCTATGTTGCATCAGTGCTTCATTCCTTTTACAGCTGAATAATACCCCATTGCACGGATATACATTTTCTTTATACATCCATCAATTGATGGACATTTGAGTTGTTTCCAGTTTTGGGGCTGCCATGAACAGTGCTGCCATGAACATTTGCACACAGATTTTTGTGTGGACATGAGTTTTCATTTCTCTCAGATATATATCCAGGAGGAGAGTAACTGGGTCTTATGGTGACTGTGTTTAACTTTTCGAAGAACTGCCAGATTGTTTTCTGAAGTGGCTGCACCAGTTTACACTCCCACCAACAGTGAATGAGGTTTTAGTGTCCCTATGTCCTTGTCAGAACTTGGTTCTGGCGGCTTTTTCTTTTTTTTTTTTTTTTTAATTACGGCGGTTCCATTGGGTGTGAGGTGGTAGCTCATTCCGGTTCCCTGGTGGCTAATCATGTTCACCACCTTTGCATGTGCTTATTGGCCACCTGTATACAATTTTTATGTCCACAATTCCCTATCCAAAACCTTAGGAACCAGATGGATTTCAGAATTCTCACCCTTTCTGAAGTTCATTAAAAAAAATGTTCAGATATGGAAAGGCAACGCAGTTTGTATACTATAAAACGCTTAGCACCCCCCAGGAAGCTCTTGGGTAGCACCCCCAAAATCACATCCTTCAATATTTATGCAGCAAAAACATGATTCACTCTAAATGTGATAAAGTATACACATAGCCTCACATGATGTTAAGTCAGTTTTTGCCACTAAATGAGTTACAAAGAACAGTGGTTTTCAGAACTTTTGGATTTTGGAGTCACAGAGAAGGGATAAACACCTGCACCTGCCTTTGGGTTCCAGCCAAGGCTGTGTTGTGGCAGTGATCCAGTGGTGCCTCCCGTGAGCACTGCCCTCTGTAGTGTGGCTTTTTGAGGCCAGCTGGGGAGTAGAGCGCAAAGACAAGGTGTCAGGTCCCCTCCCTCCCTGACCTGACTTACATGTGACCCCGTCCCAGACTTGGGTGCCGTTCTCAGCCTAGCCCCACAGTTGCCTCGGGGGTTACTGAGGTCACTGTGCTTATCCAGAAAGAGAGGTGTGGTCGAAGGTACTTTCAGGACACAGGGGAGGGAAGTAGTGGGGAGGGCAGCATTGCACAGGGTGGGGTGAATGTTAAGCCCTGCAATTACTCCCAGATATCTCTACTGTACTTTCCGGAACCTTTAACTCTACTTGTACAAACAGAGAAAGGCTGAGAATTCAGCCAGTGCTGAAACTGGGTGAACAGTGTGCATGACTATTTTGGGGTTTTCACAGAAATGGGCTCCCCACTTAGGACTGGGAGGAGAGTAATTCCAATGAATATGTGGGGAGAGGCTCTCAGCCTTCTCCCCAGTTCTGCTCCAAAGTCATAGCCATTTGCTCGGTGAGGGTTTGTGACCTAGAATCATCCCCTGCAACGGATTTCCTTTCCAGTAAGGTGCTCTCCAGTAGATGAGTCTTGACACCAGAGGTTCCTCAGATAGGCTCTACCAACAGGCCACCCCACCTGTATGCACCCTGGCAGGTCTCCCTCCAGCCCCTCCCTGCACTTACTTCCTCTGCTGCCGGGTTACGCTGTTCTTTGCCTCATGTCTCCAAGTCTCCTAATTCAAGTAGGAATGAGTTCAGTCTGGCTTGTCTCCCGGTCCTTTCTTACTCCTCCGATGAAGGCGTTGGGGATGGAGGCGGGCAGACAGGGGCTGGCTGGTATAAGAAATGACTGCCTATGGAATCTTCCAGGGGAGGAGGGCGGCTCCTGAAGGCCAGGGTCAGGCAGGCAACGTTCATTTCTCTAGTTCACTGGTCGAGTTCACACAGCTGGTCAATATCCGAGACGGCACCAAAAACTAGTTGTCACTGGGACTTCTTTTTCCTCCGCGATGCTACCTACCCGGCGTCTCTGAAAGAAGACAGTCAACTGTACTGGTTTTGGAAAGAAATCCGATCCACTGATTGAGGTTTCTTGCTGCTTTGCGTAGCTCCTGACTTTACTCTGAGGCCAGAGATAAGGAAACAAGGAGTAAAAAGAGAGCCGAGGTGCTCTCTAAGTAGTTTTCTTGTTGTGTCTCTAGGTCCCTAAGACCAGGCAGCCGGGTGGGAGGTGCATGGGCAGGACCCCCGGTCTGGGCAGGAAAGGAGTCCTCAGAGGTGTGGCTGTACAAGAAGTTGAGTCAGTGCTAGGGGCTCGCAGCAGGGACAAAGCCAGTCACCCAGGGCCACCCCACCTTTCTCTCTGCGCATGGGTATCCTTGAGCTCCGAGTCAGCTCTGCCTGGAGCGGGTCCCATTAGTTTGTGTGATAGTCCTCAAGCATCTTCCGGAGCCTTCACACTGGGAGGTGACAGCTGCTGGTTTCTAGTTAGGGCTCTCGCCATAATTGTCTTTCACAAAGTTTTTTATAAACGTCTGTTTTATTTTCTAACATTCTGATGAGTCCACACAATCTCCAACTTTCTACCTTAAATCATGAAGAATCTTCTTATACAATAGTCCACACCTGTGATCTTTCTGATTATAAGGCAGAGTACTTACAAAATGCCTGTGAGGTTTTACTGAGGTTCCTCTACTTCGATTGCATCTCCTATTTTCCCCCACACTCAATCACAGTGGTCTCCTCTATTTTCTTCAAATAGCCAAACACAATGGGCTGCCTCAGGGCCTTTGCCCATGCAGCCTTCAGTGAGTAATCAATGACCCTAAAATATAAAATCTTTAGCACCTTAGCAAATGAACCAGGGTCAGAATTTTTCTCAGGGTCCACACTAGACAGAGGCAGTAAGATCAGCTCTAGGCAAAAACAAAGTAGGTGCTTTTTTATTGGTAACTTCCAACACTCTTTTTCTTCTTTTATCCCTTTTATTACTCCTGCCAACACTGGGCTAATCCACTAATCCTCTCTATCAGGCATTAAGTGATAAAGGTTTAAGATGTTAGCACTCCCTGGAGTATTTATCCCTTAGAGAAATCTTGAAGACCAGAAGTTGGCCAGGATCAGAAAGAATGACTCTCACCGGGTAGAATTTCACATTCTGCATATTTTGGGCTGGGGGCTCAATTTGAAATTCTCTGAGGTACTGGCCAGGGACAGAAAGTCAGCAGTTATTAAGCAATGAGCCATAACACTGATCAATTTGAAGCCAAGGCAGCAAATGTAGACATTGTTACTTCTCCTGTACAATCTTCTCATTTACATACCAGTAATGACAAAACCTTGCAACTTTCACATTTGAGCTCCTTTCAAAGCCAAATCTATCTCTATCTTTATTATTGGGTTTCCCTGCTACCAGATCCAGATCTTCATCAACTCATACCCCAAGTGCAGGCAGGCATAAGCAGGTGAACACACACACACCCTCATATGCTCCCTAATTCCATCCCCTGTTCCTTTCCCAGGCTCATTGCCACCTAATTCCCTTTTCTACCTCCCACACCACGTCTTTTTGCTTGGTTTGTATATTCAGAGCTATTGCAATGACAAAAAAAATTACTGGAGTAAAGGGCTCAGAAGAGTCAGACAAAAAGGTCCAAGCCACAGCCCAGCTCGTTCTGCTCTGAATCCATATTCACAAGCGTAGTAGCACCCTAGAAGTGGCTGACTGACTTTGACAGGTGATTGGTTAAAGTGGCTTAGTAGAGGTCACCCCAAATCAAGGAAAGCCAAGAAATCCAAGAAGCTGGGTCCATTTGTAGTCATTTGTGAGCTAACTTAACATGGCCTGGGCTAAACTGGATGCCCTGGCCCCAGTGGGTCTGTTTCTCTCCTTTTTCATGCTCCTGAATCTGCCTCAGGACCAACAGAGGGACTCTCAGGGCACTTTAGGTCACACCACTCAGGGCCACCCACTGTGTGGCATAAAAACTCAGCCCTTGGCCCTGTGCCCTGTTCACTTTAACACTCATCTCCTTGGCAGATGAGTCAAGTCTAAAGCTCAAGGTATCTTTATGCTCTTTAGCTCAAATTTAGAGTTAGGGTTCCAACTCTGGCCAGAGGTCAAGCCTCTCAAGTTGTCTTCTGGGCACTTCCACAGTACATCCTCATTAACATTGATTCACTCCCCAAACCATTCAACCTGGAACTCGCCACATTCCTCTGGATTCTTTCTCTTTCTTTTTATCTTACACACTCATCAAATACTATCTATAAGATCAACATATACATTTCTCTCTAGAATGACACTTTCACTCAAAAATGTGGAGGACCAGTTTAGCTGGTGTATTTCTTAGGGCTGCTGCAACTGTGAGAACCACAGACTAGGTGGTTTAAAACAGTTCTGGAGGTTAGAGGTTTGAAATCAAAGTGCCAGTAGAGCCATGCTCTGTCTAAAACACGTAGGGGGGTCCTTCTTTGCGTCTCTCCTGGCTTCTGGTGGTTTGCTGGCAATCTTTGGCATTCCTTGGCTTGTAGATACATCATTCCAGTCCTCCATTCTCCCTGTGTGTTTGTCTTCACATGACTACCTTCTTAGAAAGGCACCAGTTATGTTGGATTAGGGGCCCACCTGGCTCCAGTATGAACTCATCTTATTTATATCTGCAATGACCCTACTTCCAAACAAGGTCACATTTTAAGGTACTAGGGGATAATACTTAAACGCATTTTATTTGAGTTATAGTCATTTTACAATGTTGTGTCAAATTCTTAAACGTATTTTTTTTTTGGTAGGGGACACAATTCAACCCAAAACAACCGGTGAGTTAAGATATTGTTTTTTTTTTAAAATTTTTTATTGAAGTGTGGTTGATTTACAATGTTAGTTTCAAGTGTACAGCAAAGTGACTCAGTTATACATATTACATACACATATATTTTTTCTTTTCAAGTTCTTTTCCATTATATATTATTTTAAGAAACTGAATATAGTTCTCTGTGCTATACAATAGGTCCTTATTGTTTTTTTTAATCTATTTTATACATAGTCATGTGTCTGTTAATCCCTAACCCCTAATTTATCCCTCCCTCTGCCCTTTCCCCTTTGCTAATCATAGTTTGTTTTCTATGTACATGAGTCTGTTTTTGGTGTGTAAACAGAATTTTTCTTTTTTTAAGATTCCATGTATAAGTGATATATTTGTCTTTGTCTGACTTAATTCACTTAAGACATTATTTACATATGGAAATAAATACAGATGTGTAAGGAGAAGGAAAAATTCTAAAAAATGCATTTCTAAGAAAAAGCCGTCAACTTCAAAGACATGGCTGCTTGGGTTCGCCTCCAAGATCCTCAGTGATACAACTTTCACCTGCCTCTTCACTTTCCTCCATCTTCAGGGTTTCTTTGGTGGAAAAGTTTGAGCTGATAAAAAACTATACCTGGCCTATCCACCAGGAGCTGGTTCGGCTGCACAAAGCTGAATACTCAATGTACAGCCATGTAACTAAATCAGGGTCTTCTTGTTCTTGTATGTTTCCATGTAACAAGAAGCCCAGAGGTGTGCAGCCCCCCAGCCATCTGTACCACGTGCTTCTGTCCTCATGTTTACCTTCTCACAGTCACACAGTGGCCTCTTCACCCCCAGCATTTTGTCTGTGTTCTGAAGAGGACAAAGGGCAAAGGGCCAAGAGCATGCACCACTGTGTCTGAACTCTTTCTTGTGAGCCCTGCCCAGTCCTCTCCATTCATTGGCCAGCACCCTGTCATGTGGCCCTCAGAGCTGGGAAATGCAGCGTATTAGCCGGGCATAGGTACTCATAAGAAGGAGAGGAAGGATATCGAGTAGACAGCTTGCTGTGTCTCCCCCAGCTGGCTCTCTCCTTTTTTATTTGCCCCATGCCTTCGAGACCAGTTTAGCTCTAGGCACACAGGAGACAGGCTGATGCTTGTGCACTGATTGCAAGGGATCTCCTCATCTTGCAGGCAAGACATTAAACACAAACGATGCAAATGATACAATGCAGTATAGGATGGAATGCCAGAACGACGGGTTCTCCAGAATACAGAGAAGGGAGAGGTCAATTTGAGTTATGCAGCAGCTTCAGGAAAGGGGATGAAATTGGAGCTGAATTTTCAAAGTGGGGTAGGATCAACAGCAGCTGTCATGAAACCCTTTTAGCTCCCCCTACACATGCTCAGATGGCATAAGGAAAAAAATCCTGTGTACAGCCTTTCTCTTATTGTAGTCTGGGGGAGCCTTCCCGCATATTCCACCCGCAGACACAAGTCTTCTACAGCGTTTCTTGAAAAGGACTCTACCTGAGATAGAACAATTGGTTGATATCTGGGGCTCCACACTAGAGAGCTCTTTTTGTCCAAACACACACCAGTCATTTCCTCTCCACTCCGATCCCCAGCACCCTCAGCAGTCATTACTGTGCAGTCAGCATTCCCTCTCAGGCCAGCTCCCAATGCCCAGAACTTGCCTCCACCCAAGAACCCTCCAGCAGGAGCTAGCCTTTTCCAGTGCGTGCATCCCAAGTACCACCACTAAGGTACTGCCATTCTTTCCATGGCTACACGACATCCAGTCTTTCCCTCGGCCCCCAGTAGTTTTTATTTTTTTTAAATTCTGGACTTTTCTCCACCATTTAGGCAGCAAAGGGGGCTTTGTATTCACTACCAGCAGAATAGGTTACTATGGGAAGGATGCAGAGGGAAAGAAAGAAGTTAGCACTTGGCTTCTGAATTTCAGGAGACACTTTCAGAACCTATGACACAGAGGAAATACTTGGAGGGAAAGAGTTTTTAAATTTAAAAGAGGCTCCCAGGAACACAAAGGTTATGCCAAAAATAAAAGATTTCGAAGAAAGTGTGAGGAACCTGGAGTGAAGTTTTCTTCCTGCGGAAGAAACAACAATTCTGCAATTTGAGGGAGAGACAATGGATCGTATTAGACCCTGATTTCAGTCTCTGAGGAAGGAAGTCTGTGTCCAGGTAGGCTTGAGGGATCTGGGAGCAGAGAGCACTTGGCCTCACTCCTGGGGTGGGGAGTGGGGGTGAGAGGAGGGGTGGGACTGAGAATCCCAGTGAGTAGCTGAATGTCTTCCTGAGTGCTTGGGAGCAACTCAGGAGGGGTGCTGACTGCCAGCAGACCTTGAGAGACCCCGAGGTTTGGTGAGGAGGCTGCAACAGCAGAAAGCAGCAAGGTCATGGTAATGCCTGCAGTCCAGGCAGGAGTGTCAGGGAGATGGACAGACAGATATGGGACACACATCTGCACTGGTACCAGCATGAACCCATGATGCCCAAGGACCAGGTGCAATCTCCCATCCCCACCCCATGCTATATCACCGGTGCTTCTGGGAGCTTGGGTGCAACCCTGGGGAGAAGGTAAGATGGGGAAAGGTACTCAGCTGACAAAGAAACCCTGGACATTGTTCCTCCTAAACTAGGATTAAGCCATGAGGAGGAATGGGAGCTGGAGATAGAAAGTACCCAACAGAAAAATAAGAAAAAGAAACACTGTCAGGACACCTGGGCTGATGGCTTGTGAAACTGGAACCTAATGAATTTGTTTTTTGAGATTCTGCACATACAATTAAAATATATTTTAAAATAAACTTCTACTTTAGAATAGATTTAGATTTACAGAAAAGTTGTGAAGATAGTACAGAGTTCCCACATATCTCATATCCAATTTCCCCATATTACTCACAATTATTGGTACATAATTATGAACTAAAGTCCATATATTTTATTCATATTTTCCAGGTTTTTACCTAATGTCCTTTTTCAGTTCTAGGGTCCTTAAGAATACTACATTATATTTAGTCGTCATGTTTCCTTGGGCCCCTCTTGGCTATGAAAGTTTTTCTGACTTTCCTTATTTTTGTCGACCTTAACAGTTTGGAGAGTATTGGTCAGGTCATTTGTAGAATGTCCCTCAACCAGGATTTGTCTGATTTTTTTCTGATGATTAGACTGTGTTTTGGGGAGGAAGACCACAGAGGTAAAGTGCCATTTTTATTACATCATATCAAGGGTACATGCCAGCCACATGATTTATCACTGCTGTTAACTTTGATCATGTGGCTGAAGTAGTGTTTGTCAGGTTTCTCCCTTGTAACGTTACTCTCCCCTCCCCCCTTCCATTTTGTACTCAGGAAGGAAGTCACTACTTGCAGCCTATAGCTAAGGAGAAGGGAGTTCTATTCCATCTCATTCAGGGCAAATTATATATATAAATGATTTGGAATTCTTCTGCGTGGGAGATTTGTCTCCTCTCTCTCAATTATTTGCTCATTCAATCATTGAATTACATCAGTAGGGACTCATGGATATTTATTTCATACCTTGGGTACAATCAAGTATTGCTTTATTTATTTTGCTGCTCAAATTGTTCCAGCTTTAGTCACTGGGAGCTCTTTCAATTGGCTCCTGCGCCGCTTTGACAGACCCCCACCATTGTTCTGGTTGTTGATTAACACAAGAAAAATTTTGAGCACTTCCTTACCTTCTGGCACAACAAGATGCTCCAGGCTCTCTTGTATATTTCCTGCCACAGTCCAGGAGTCAGCCATTTCCCTAGGGAGCCCTGGTTCCTTTTATTGAAGGACGGTGTTAATAACAAGATCTTGCTAGTGTTATTTCTAAACCCACCCAGCTGACAAAAGAAGGAAATATATGTACATGTACTAAGCTGCGTATACACATATATCTGTAAATCTTTTTACATATCCATCTGTGTCTATATTAAGCTAAACATGAGTTCATACTGATGTCTCCAACTCTAATCCCGTACCACGTGGATCATTCTAGCATCCCTCTCCAACAGTGAAAAATTTAGTATCCACCACTCACCATTTGTTTACTTAATTGTTCATTTCCAGTATGCATGTATAGTGGTTTCATTAACCAGTTTTTTTTTTAATCAATCTTGTTTGTCTCTTCTTGTTTACGGCCGTATTGATCCTTTAACCTCTAACACCCGTACCTTCTCCTCCCTTCTCTGGTAGCCACGTCATAGGCGTTTTCTACCTGAATATTTGTCAAATGCTGGTTTGACACGGCTCTTCTGTAAAGCTGGATGTCACCTACCCCTCATTTCTTTTGGCCTCCTCAGCCATCATCACCTTCCCCGTTCTCTAGGTTTTGGTGGAGTAAGGCCGGAGAAGCTGTGAGTCCGGAATCTCATTTTACAGGCGAGGAGGCGTCCCCCAGGTGTTCAGAGGCTTGCTCCACTCCTTCCGGGGCTGGAGTATGTAAAACCCGTTTTCACGATCTCCCTCTTCATTCAACAACTATTATGGAGCCCCGTCTACGTGCCACTGCCCACGCTGCGCCAACGAGAAACACACCGGCCCGGTGCCCGAGTCATCCGGCCCCGAGGGCGAGATCAGTAATAAACAGCTCGAGCGCTCGGAGGACCGTCCGCGCTGCAGGAACGAGCACCCAGTTGGGGGCGCTACGCCGGACCTGGAAAGATCCGCCCCGGCTGGTCAGAGCGTTCCGGCTCCTTCCAAGGGTTGCAACTGCTCGGGAGGAAGAGAAGGAACAAGGCTGAACGCTCCCGCAGCCACTCGACGCCTCTCTGGGCGCCCGGCAGCTCGGCGCGGCCCCGCCCTCCATCGGACCCCGCCCACCAAAGGCCCCGCCCACCGCCGAGCCCACGCTCCGGCCCCTAACGATGTTCGCCGGAAATTCCCGAAGCCCCTCTTTTTTTCCTTCCTCTCCTTTCCCTGCTCTCCCTTTTCCTTTCACCCGGGTTCCCTCGGCCGTGATTTCCCCCCTCCCCCTCCTTCCTTCCCCATTTGAAATCAAGATGGAGGCTCGCGGCTGCCGCCGGCGCCCGTGATCCCGGAGCTCCCGCCGGCCACGGGCCCCCGCCCTCTCGACTGCGTGTCCGGCGCGGCGCGCGCAGCCGCCCGCGGTCCGGCCGGCGCCGCCGAGGCCGTGGCTCCGCGCCCCCGCCCCGCGGCAGGCTCGCGGCTCCCGGGCGGAGTCCTCGTCTATGTGGGCGCGCTCCTCGGGCCGAGCCGCCGCCGCTGCCGCCGCCCGCCGCCGCCCCGGGGCTCTGGGTCCACGCGCCGGGCGCGGGCAGCTGGGCGTTCGGCTTCGCCAGGCCGGGCGCGGAGCGGGCGGCGCGCGGAGCTAGGGGCGCGGGGCCCGAGCCGGGCGCTGCCGCGGGCGCCGCCGCAGCCATGAGCGGCAGCAGCGGCGGTGCCGCCGCCCCCGCCGCGTCCTCCGGCCCTGCCGCCACGGCCAGCGCTGCGGGCTCGGGCTGCGGGGGTGGCGCCGGCGAGGGGGCCGAGGAGGCGGCCAAGGACCTGGCCGACATCGCGGCCTTCTTCCGATCCGGTGAGTGCAACCGCGCTGCTGCTCGCGCGCTCTGCCAACCCCGCCGCGGAGGCGCGGTCGGCGGGCCCCAGCGCGTCCGATGCTCGCCTGCCCGTCGGCCCCGGCGCGCGCTCGCCCAGGCCACTGGCCCACGCCGGGGCTCCCGGATCCACACCGGCGTGTCCTGCTGCCAGCGCCGCCCGGGGCGCCGCGGCTCGGCCCGGACGCCGCCGGCTCGCCCTTCCCTGCGCCCGCCCCTCGTTCCAGGGTAAAACCTCCCTGTCGCCCGCCCCGGCGGCTACAGCTCCACGGGCTGGGGCGCCGGCTCTTTGTCTCTTTCGCGGGAGGGCCGAGGAGGCGGCGGCAGGGACGGCGAGGGCGGAGGCCCCTACCAGGGAGGCTGAGTGCACTGGGGCGGTGGGGCCGGGCCCGGGAAAGCGGGTTCTCATTTGGACCGGTCTCCGTGGCCGATTTGTACCTGGCCCCTTCTCAACCCCATAAGCAGCCGGGTTTCTTCGCTCGGTCCTCTAGCCTGTCACCTCCCCAGCCTCGATCTACACTTCTGTGAAACGGGGCAGCCATGGCACCCGCTGCCCAGGGAGGAGGGGGAGGTGGTGGCAGAAATGAAGCGCGGCCGGACGATGGGCGAGCCATTGTCTCTGGGGGCGGCCCGGGAGGGACATCTGGGAACTTGGTGGCCCCCGGGGGGCGGCGCGGGGCCGAGCCCTCGCGGGACACTGCCTAAGAGGCAGTGCCAGGTGGCTCGGTGTCTCTCGGGCAAGGAGCGGGTAGCGGCGGGAGAGGCGAGCTTTGCGACCGGCCCGCGGGGAGGAGGCGCGGGAGGCGTGACAGGGCGTCCCTGAGACCCCGGTGGCGGCAGCGCCTCCTCCCTCCCGGGCCCAGATCCCGCGTAAGCCGGTCCCGCGTCCCCGCGTCCCCGCGTCCCGCGTCCCCGCGTCGAGTCCCGTTTGCTCGCGCGTCCGGGCGGCAGTGGCGGCCTCGGGGCCCGGAGCCTGGAACGCATTGCCCAGCGGGCCAGGCGTGGGGCCGGGAGGATGCAGACTCGGCGCTGGAGAGCGGAGGAGGGCGGGCCAGGTCGGGGCCGGGGCGGGCGGGCGGGCGCAGGGCGCGTGCGGGGTGCTGGCGGCAGCGCCTGGGAGGACCGCGGGGCCGGGGACGTCGGGGGAGCGGCCTGCGATGGGGCGCGCGCCGGAGGCCGGCGGCTCACGTTTCTTCGTGGCCTCTTTCAAAATCAAGTCTCCAGATTCGGTGAGATCAGTTCTGTAATCTGGGTCCCAAGGAGCAATTTGCAGTGGGAGGGCGATGGTCAGAGACAGAAGTTAGCAGTGCCGGTAGATAACCTGGTTTAGCACTGTCTTCCCTCGTTTTCTTGATCTTTGCCAGGCGGGGTTGTTTGTGAGTCATTTTAACAGATTGTTTGTGGCTGGACGCCGACTCTGCACTGTCAGCTTGGGGTTAATATACTCCCCGGTGCTCCCTCTCCCCGTGAGGTCCCCGCAGAAAGCAAAGCTCTAGGAAAACATGAACTCCTTCAAATGAAAGCCTTATTTGGTGCAACTTGCCGGGTAGCGCAGCCCCGTCTTACCTCTTAATAGCAGAACTGGGATGTCTTCCCTTTATGCCCTGAAGCTAAAGTCTAGCCTGTCTTCTCTCGGTCTCTACCACCTGTCACAGAATAATAGATTCTGTGTAAATTCAGCTCCTTTCTGCTAGAAGGACGCCTGTGCCCCAGAGATGGAATTTTTGGTGCTCGTGAGACCAGACTTTTTTTTACATCTTTATCATACATGGTAGAGAAATCATTTCTTTTACCCTTAAGAGCCCCAAACGACATCAGGTTGGGCTGGACACTCACAGAAAACCCTCCTCCAGTCAGTGTGGCTCTCCGTGGGATTTATCTGGGAAGATAAATACGTTGGAGGCCATGCCTGGGCCTGTGCTTGCTCCCATGCCCTGGCTCCTGTTCATGTTCAGTTTGGGGCAGAACTAGTCAGTGCTGCTCCCTGGTTTACTCTTTTCTTCCGCCCTCCAAAGTGATTGGGCAAACTGCCCTTTAGTTGTTTGACTTGGGAACAGGTACCAGAGCAGATTTTAAGTAGGCAGCAATTGCACTGTTCCATTCCAGGGGTCACCTGGAACATCTTTTAAAAGTGCTTTCCCCCCCTTTGGGCAACTCTGAATCTCTGACCTAGATCTTGGCTCCAGCATCTAGGGCAGTGATACCTAGCAGAGGGAGGGTAGAGAGGGACCATTCAGTTAGATTGGTGGGGGTGGGATGGGGCTTTCGGACGGACTAAGCCGGACCTGGGAGTGAGGGGGAACTCACTTGGTAGAATGGCTCAGGCCGGGGGTCCTTCTGGACAGTGTTGATTGAATGTGGATAGCTGAACAGAGAGGTCAAGTTGATCAGTAAAGTCAGACATTCTTTTCTTTCCTAAGATGTAGAAACACAAAAATAAGATCTGTCCATCTGGGGTGGACAGATGAAGGGGTGAACATTTTTCCAGGGTGTTGTGAGCCTGATACTTAAGATTGCCAGCGTGACCTACACAAGGCATTTCTACTGGTTGCCTTTCATTTCTCTGCCCTGGAACTGTTTGCTAGGCCACCTTGTTTTCTTTCCTCTTTATTCCTTGTCTGTCCTGCATTTAAATTTTATCACAGATTGAAAACTGGTAACCATAGTTGGATGAAAAAAGGAGAATTTTGCTTCATAGAACTTTTAAATAATTAGAGCAGTTCAGGAGTAGAATGGGCTGCCATGTAATTTCTCCATTACTAGAAGCACTTGAGCAGGGGCACTGCCACCTGCCAGGGTTCAGAGCCGGGCGCTGTGGACAGGACTCCTGCACTTGTAGAGGGATCTGGGGAGATGGCTCAAACGCTGCTACCCTCTCGGATTCTGTGGTTCCCTCTGAGCCCTCAGCACCTAATTGTTATTCCCCACTTGTCTTTTAAAAAGGCATCACAAATGTAAGTGACTCTGTTACAAAATTCTTACAATTTTTTTTACTTTTTATTATTATTTTTTAATTGTTCAGAAGAGGAATCAGGCTTCTGAGGGGGTTTGAATGACTTGCCCAGGGTGGAACTCTGGTAGAGGTGGGGTCAGGGCTGGGAAGCATGCCCCTGAGTCTGGTACTCTTTCCCGGATGCCTGTCATGGCCAAGACTTTGCTTACATTAGTTCTCAATCCCGCTGGGACCAATCACTTTTATTGCCAATCTATTTTGGGGCTCTGTTCTTGTGGCAATAAATCATTCTTTCAGAGCTCTCTATTTAACCTTGCGAGAGTCTGTGTGTGTGTGTGTGTGTGTGTGGGTGCTTACATAAATGCATTATTTTTAACCTGCCTGGCATGTTTTAGGCTGGCATTAAATGAATGTGCAGAGAATAAAGGTTTGTGGTTATTCTGAAGCATCACGGCCCATCGTGCTGGGTTCCTTTCATTACTAAGTCTTATTCTGGACTCCTGGCTGCAGCCCTTCTCTTTGCAGTGGAATATGTGAAGACAGGCGAGTCTGTGACTTAGTAAGGGAGCAGCGTGCATGTCTTTCTATGTTTTGATATGATGATTTCCTCATGGAATATTGACTGAACTTTTCTTCATATTTATGTTCCACCACTGAAGTATCTGGCCCCTGAGCTGGCTCTGCTACTTCTGTGGATATTTAGAAGCCTGGCGGCTTTGGTCCCTGTAAGCACCAATAATAATTGTTGTATTATGAAATGTCCTTGTTACCCTCAATATTTTGAAAAGGGTAGTTGAAGGAGATGTACCTTAATGGTGAATGTTGGTTTCCCCTTTTTCAGTGGCTCAGTGAGGCTAAGTTTTAGAGGAAAGCAAAGAGTTAGCTAAAAAGATCCTATAAGTGATTTTGAAGAAACCAAAGAGCAGGAAGACAGTCATTGAAAGAATTTTTCATTGAGCTCTTGTAAACTGACTTACTGACACGGGATATTGTATTTTTCCCTTTGCAGTGTAACCATCCAAGAGTCAAATACTTAAATGAAGCCATTTAAACCATTCACCAAGACATAAATGAAGCCGGTGGTTCTGAAGCATGTGGTTTAAATATGTTCTTCAAATGTATATTAAAAATAGGTGATTAGGATGGCTATTTTAGAACTTTAAAATGTTATGATAAGTTTGGGATTTGTTTCTAAGCAAAAGTCAAAGATGTGTTTGGAGCTGTCATAATCTGATATTTAAGTTTATTTTCTTGACTCCTTTACGGAGAAAATAAAATTTTATCTCATATCCTTGGCAAAATTCCAGAGAAAAGTCAAATTCTTAATCAATAGCCACACTTTACTGCCTAGTAAAGTCACTTATGTTGATGGGGATGAATTGTCTTTTACTATAAAAAGCAGCCCTAACAACCTCCTTCATTCCTCTTTGGTTCTATAATGAATTGGTTTTTATTTCCTTAAGTGCATTGTCTTGACAAATTTTTAGTAGTTCTGCTGGCAGAACAGCAGCTACTTGGTGGGCAGTGAAGAAATGGACCCACTGGATTCCCATGGAAGGTTGTGGTACCTCTGATCCCCTGCTCATTTCTTCTGCAAATGTTCAGCTGGGCTCAGAGTTCTCTCTCATCCTCCAGATGCTCCCACCGAGCTGTTCAGTAAGCCTGGGCAAGGGGATAAGTACGCATCGGCACGCTCCTCATTGTCCCTTGCGTGTGGGCATTCTGGAGGCTGTTTAATAACAACAACAACAATAATAATAATTACTGTTATTCAGCTGGAGCCATTCTGGGTCTTCCTATCACTGCATCTTTGAACTGAAGGCAAAGGAGTGAAAAGGAGAGAGTGGGTGGGAATCGGGCCAAAGCCCTGCAGGGCACTGGCTGGCTGCCACCCTCCCCTCTGCCTGCTCTCCCCCATCCCTGGGCTCCTGTGCCTACTGTGGAGGCAGTGTCTCCTGGGGCCTCAGCCTCCTGCTTGCTGCCACAGTGCCCAGCCCCGACCAGACCTCGATTTCACTCCATCTCTGCCATTTCGTAAAGAGGAAGCAGAGGCACCTGGCTAGAACTTCCGGTGTCGTCTCCTAGCATTGTGACGTCGTTGAGCCTTCTGCGCAGGTGCTCTTGTTTATGGGAATCCTTGCTCTCCTGTTTAATGGTTGTCGAGCTCATAAGCCTCACCTCTTCTCATTTGCTAATGGATGCACTCAGTTTGCTTACGGAATAGGTGTTACCTCAATTTCCTCCTTTTTTTTTTTGTCCCTTTTCGCGTAAGAAAGCCCCTGGAAACCCAAATTGTGAATCACCTGCTCTCTGGGAAAGGTTGTATGTCTAGGGTGAGAGTTGAGTGTGCAGACTTTCCAAGCACGTGGCGTAGGGGCTTGAGCTGGGGGAAGGGTGTAGCTTCTGGGGTTTCTTCCCAGTGAGACCTCCTGTTGAGTCTGGAATATTTGACCCCATGCCACGTGTGCTGTGGCACTATGAAACCTCATTTTGGTGACAAATATACTTGCAGTGTAGATAACTGTTTTGATGAGCCATGTGTCTAGTCTTGTCTGGTTGGAGAGGCGTGTGGAGTAATCTATGGAGCAGATCTTATATTTTGCAAGTATCACCCTATTTGGGCTCTTTCATAAGTTAAGTACATTTTAGCAGTTACACTAACAGAGGAAACGTTAATGAAAACGTTAGCAAACACACAGAACAGATTCCAGGTCTACAGATCCTAGGTCTAGGGTCCTGTGGGTTAGCGGTGTCCACATGAGTTCATCAGGCTTGTTTTACAGTCTGTGGCCGTATTGTGGACAGTGATGAATTGCACTGGGTTTCTCTTTAGGAGGGATTTCTGCAAGGTCCTGCCGGCTGCATGGACCCTCCCCTCTTTTCCTTCAGTCCCAGGAAGGAAGTACTTGGTATACACTGCTCTGTTCCTGTCCTGCTTCTGGGAAGGGCTAGGCCCTTTGCTGCCTGCTGTTGTTGTTAGCATTGAGATGGGTACGTGTGAGCAGATAAACTGTGGGCCATCCATTCCGCTGATGCTGAGTGAAGGCAGACAGTCTCAGAAGTCTCTATAGGAAGGAGTCCACTTGTATGACAGTCTTAGAAAGATAGAACTGCAGAGACAGAAAGCAAATTGTTGATTGCCAGGAGTCAGGGATGGGGAGGGCCGGACTACAGAGGGGAAGTACGAGGGGCATTTTGAGAGACGATGGAACTGTTTTGTATCTTGGTTGTGGTGGTGATTCTATGTGTTGAAATTCATAGAACTGTACTACAACAACAACAACAGATCTAGTTATACTGTATGTTAATTTAAAACGTAACATTAAAGAAGGCTAATCACAAACTGGGAGAAAACATTTATTACAAATCAGACAAAGAATTAGATATACAGAATTTAAAAAGAGCTTCCACAAATCAATTAGAAAGGCAATCCAAAAGGAAAATAAGCAGACAACTCAGAGTGCAAATGGCCAGCAGATATTCAGCCTTGCTAGTAATCAAGGAAATGTAAGTAAAAATGTGATAAGAACAAAAGTGAAATCCAGCAAGTCATTTCTCTAGGTAAACTTGAACAAAACGGAGTTATTGTGGAAGGATTTTCTACTGATTTTGAAGATGGTAACTGTCAGACTGCCCAAGCTGGGACCAAACTTCTTCTAATGTCTAGGGGTAGTCTAGGGAAACTTTGAAGGTAGTTATGGGGAAATAAAGACCCTTTTCTTTGATTCTGTAAGAAGTGTAACTTGGGAATCCATATGGCATATTAAGTAAAGTCTGCTGACTTAACACAACTGTCTTTAGATAAAAGCAGTCACCATTTTTTCTGCTTCAGCTTCAGATTTTCCCACTCTGGTAAGTTTTCCTGCTGTCCAGATAGAAAAACAGTGGTACATGCAGGGTGGTCTGCTGTGCCTCACGTTCCTGTGTTAAAGAAGGAATTTCTAGGAATAAATTTCATTTGGGGGAGGGGGCGTTGTTCATGCATGAATTTCTGTGTGAGGTCATTGGCCCTCTGTTCGAGGGCCTTTCTGTATGTACTTGACTCTGAAGCTATGTATTTCTCAGTGTTAATGGTTAATTAATGAATTTATAAAGTGTTATTCCCCCTGCTTAAGACTCATAACCATAAAATAAAACTATTTTTGAACTTGAGAAAAGCACAGTTCAAATTTAAAAGTACAGTCATCGAATATTTTTAGATAGGATGTGTTGGTGTCTGATTTTTCTTTGTGTGTGTGTGTGTGTGTGTGTGTGTGTGTGTCTGTATGTGTATGTATCTTGGAAAAGTCTTAAAACACCCCATTTTGGAATTCTGTGGAATGGGTAGTTTCAGTGCAAGAAGGAATGAATATATCAGAGATTAATATTAGAAATCTGTTTAAAAAGACCTGATGTTCCTTAGTATATATGAAGTGATGTGTATAAATGACATGCTGCTTTAGTTTGAATTTGACAATTATTATGTGAAACGTCTGTGAGAGGTTGGTCAAGACAGTATATATAAAATTGTTTTCCATTGCTTATTCCTTTTACTTCACTGGCTCTTCTCACGCCGATCCACATCTTCAAGAATCCCTTTTTCTTCATTGTTGCTGCTGTTGAATGCCATGTCTGCAGACCTAAAGAGGGGTATTTCTGGGCCATTTGGATTCTGAAAGCTTTATGTTTTCTTATTTGCATTTACTTTCAGTTAATCCTTGTTCTTCATGTCAGGTGTGCTAGGATCTGCAGGAGAACAAAACGGTTGGTATTTTTTGGATAACTTTATTAATGTCACTTTTAAATAATAAGGACCAAAAAGTACAATTCCTCTATTATTTATTCTGAAGGTGGATACAATTATGTTGGGAAACAAGACCTTGATTAGAATGTTGATGTATTTCTACCGAGCTAGAATCACTTACAATAAGATCTCTGAAGTTTAAAGTGTCTAATATTTGGGCATCCAAATAACTGGAACAAATTCCTCATTAGTCTAATAGACTAAACAAATAAGATTTTTATTTTGCTTGTTAGATAGCTTTGTTAAAAAAAAAATCGTGATTATGAGAAGTCCCTTCCAGCCCTCACTGCCCTTTTCAGCACCACAGTGATGGTAGCCAGCATGCAGGGGACCCTAACTAGTGCCAAAAAGCCAGATTGCACAGGGGCAGAGTCTATTTCACACATTTATTTCACCTCTATCTAAATGTTGTGCACCTGTCCCGATATATCTTGGGTTCAGGAGCCTTGAGAACCAGTGCTAACTCAGTAGCTTCCAGGCCATACATTTCCTTCACGTGACAGGTTCCTTTCACAAGTCCCTTGATGAGTGTCTCTGGGAGGGTAGCTCCTCACAGGGGAGGCTTTGTGCAGAAGTCCTTGAGTTTCAGCATTTTGTTTGCTGGCTGTGTACGTGTTTCTTTCCTGATAATTAACTGCAGTTCAATTTGCAGGATTCTTTTTTTAGGCATCTCTTTTATCTACATCACCTTGTTTTTAGGTCCTATCTCAGCTCTGCTGGTTGCTAAACGCACAGGAGGGGTCTGTCTGTTGGTGAGACGGGACCTGTCCCCTGAACCATATTACTGGAAACTTTGACTGTAAACCCTATGCAGAATTAAGATGGGAAGACTAAATTTTCCGTGACAACTTGCAGTGTGCACACGGGGTGTTCAGGGGGAACTAGGATGATGGGTAGTGTTAGAATGGCCTGCTACCTCTTGACATGCTTGCTGTCTGTCACCTAAATCTTTAGCAGCAGCTGCCAGAGCAGGTGGGAGGCCAGGACCCCCAGCCATCAGGGGTCAGATAACACCTTTGGAACTACGCTCCATAAGAGAGTAAAACTAAGTGCATCCAGAAAGTAATAACCTGCTCGTAATGTCATAGGATGATATTTAAAATATGTTTATTTTCTTCTCTCCAGATGTTGTTAATGCAAATTCTGTCCTTCAAGAACACCTAGTAAAGTCTTTCTCTGAACTATTACCTGTATTGCTGCCATGACTGGCTACTGTCTGAGTACCTGTGATTCGAGCTACCATGCAGGTGTTTTACATACGCTTTCTTGTAGAAGGTCAGATCCTTCCAGCAGGTGGATGCTATTTCTGTGTTAGGAAGAGGATCTCAGCCTCTAGGGAGGTTGAATGACCGCCCCAGTTTGCCCTGCTTGTTAGGGCTCGAGCTGAAACTTAAACCATGGCTGCCAGACCTCAAAGCCCTCATGTGCCCTTTCCCTCCCTGATGGCGAGAGAGAGCAGAAATGATCCTCATTCTGTATAGCATCCCACAAGGTCCTGTGTTATAATTCTCAGATCTTTAAAACAAAATATGTATATCCTTGTGTGCTGAAGAGGGAAGCTGTAATTTACAAGTCTCACACCAAACAAAAGTGGAATGAAAGATTCCAGGATAGAGCAAGCTTTTTTTTCCACGTTGGTCTGAGCCCTGTAATTTAGCTTCTATGCCTTTTCTTTTCTCACCTAATTAAAACTGGTGTTCCTTTTTACATCAGTAACCCTAGTAACCCCAGCTTCCCCACCGAGGTGTGTGGAGGCTTCCTGGCTCCCACCGGTTTCTGTCTTGGGAGGACTCCCGTGGCCGCGCTGGTCCTCTGTTTCCCAGGCTGTGCTGACTTGGACTGCAGTGCTGGGGAGGAAGTCTCTGGCTGTCAAGGTTGGCTGAGGGAAGTTCGGGAAGGGTGGGGAGAGGCTGGCCGGGGAGGGAAGTTTTTCAGCCAGTTGCTCTGTGACACATTATAAAGGTTATTGGGGCTTCCTTTGTAACGAAGGAAGGGCACATGGGTGGGGGAGTGGGGAGGGGCCGGAGGCTGCTAAGCTGCTTTTGGGGGGCCAGTTTTGTAAGGTGGGTGTGGTAACTCCTGGGATCTCTATATTTAGCGTTTTTGCTGCAGCCACTCATTTCTTTGCTGTTATTCATGGAAATGTGCACAGAGAGGATGACTGTGGTTAATTTCCCACACTCTTTCAGTGAGGTAACTCTTGGGTACGTGTTCTAGGTTTTCCTATTTGTGGGGTGCATTTTCATCCCCCCTCACATGTGGAGCCTGATTTTATGGGATGCTAGCTCAGGTTTAGCCCACGTGCAACTCCCAGCATCATGTCCATACTGTGAGCACGTTCTGTGTTTGTGTCTCGGAGCAACTCCTCATCTACCGTGGACTTTTAATATTTCAGCCAGAGGATGGCTGAAATGCTGGCACTTGAGTGTAGACATTATATAATCCGAAGGGAATTGTACTCTTAAAATCTACTTTTCACTTCCTCCTGGTTTTCTCAAGGAGTTTCTAAACATTTCAAGTTTTTTTGTTTTTGTTTAATCCTTGCTTTTTAAAAATTTGTGGAATTAAAAAAGTATGGTTGGCCTGCTGCTTTGGGGGAGATACGTGCTTTTGACATGCTGTTTTAGTTTATCTTTGATTTTAAACCAACAGAGAAGGTACAAGGCTCAAATCTATATCAGCTTAGTCGAATTGAGATTTCACTGTACTTTTTTTTTTGGCTGTTTAGTTGGTTCACGTCTTCATTGTTGATTACATTTAACGTTTGTTCAGGTTTTTTGAGGGGGATGGGCAGGTAGCTTTGTTTTGAGAAGCCAGAACTCATGTTCAGAGAAGAACTCAGCTTCCAGAATTGTTGCTATTTCACCACAGGTGAATCCGCTCCCTGCCTCCCCTCCTCCCCTTTCTGGACACACACACACACACAGAAACACATGTGTTTATATATATATTTTATATATATACTAAATTTACATGTTATTTTGTTTCTGAACTATTTGAGAGTAAGTTACAGAAGAGAGATGCCCTTAACCTCGAAAAGGTGGTTAAATAGAATTTTCTAAGAGCAAGGACATTGTCTTACATAATGACCCAAATCAGGACATTAATTTTGATATAATATTATTATCTGAATCTACTGATTTTAATAACATTTCACCAGTTGTTCCAGAAACATCCTTTTTGGGGATTAAAAAAATATTGGCAGTCTAGCATTTTATCTGGGACCACATATTACATACAGTTGTCATGTCTCTTTGGTTTTCTTTAATTTGGAACATTTCCCTACTTTGTCTCTCTCTGACCTTGATATTTTTGAAGATCCTAGCCCGTTCTTTGGAAGACTATCCCTCAGTTTGTGTTTTATGATTCCGTCCCACCAGGTTCAGGTCGCGCCTTTGTGGCAGAAGGCTGCGTCCTGCCCAGAGCGCCCCGTCAGGGACACAGCTGTCAACGGCCCACTGGGACGTTCATTCCGTCATTTGGTTCAGGTGGTGACTACTAGGTTTCCCCACTGTGTTTTTCCCTTGTGATGAGCGTTTTGTGGGGAGGTAATTGGAGACTACGTAAAATCCTGCTCCTTTCCCAACTTTCCCTTGCTGGTTGTAGTCTCGGTGATGACTTTTGCCTGAATGTTACTAGGTTACTATGATGTAAAATGGTGCTTTTTCTTTTTTTTTAATTTAAAAAATTTTAAATTTATTATTATTATTTTTGTTTGTTTTGGGGGAGGTTATTAGGTATTTATTTTGATGGAGGTGCTGGAGATTGAACCCAGGGCCTTGTGCATGCTAGGTGTGCGTGCTCTACCACTCAGCTGTATCCTCGCCGTAAAATGGTGATATTTCTAACTTCATTATTCCTTCGTATTTTGTTGGCTTTCTGCTATAAGGAGGAGCCTTTCCTTCTGCCCCACTTATTTTTCCAAGTGTGGCCTCATGGATTCTGTTTTACTCAGTGGATTATAGTCCTTTGCTGTCATTATTTAGTTTGATGCTCAGCTTTTCCAAGATCTGATCAGTGATGTCCTTTCAGGCTGGCCCCTTTATTTTTTGTGACCTGTGCCCTTTATTTTTTGAGCGCTCTCTTGTTTTCTGACACAATAAGATGTTCCAGGTTTATGTTGTCCTTTCCTGACTCCAGCCCTGAAATCAGCCATTTCTCTAAGGAGCCTGGTTCATTTTAGCAGAAAGCTGTGGTAAGAAACTCAGTCTGGGCACTCAGTGTGCTTATTGCTTCTGGGCTGTCGTTACTTTTAGCACCTCTCAGTGCGCAGAGCTAGGAAGCAGGGAGTGTGTGTATATGTACACACACATATATGCACACATACACACATCACGTACGTAGGTGTCCCAATCTCTTTGTGCACATATCAACCTATAATAAAAACTGCAAGTTTATACTCATCCCTTCAGTTCTGGTGCAGTATTACAGACAGTGTTTAAGTCTTCCCTTCCCCAAATTTGTAATTCCCTTCTCTGACAGCGAGGGCTCCTTTTATCCTCAGTGTCTTTACTGATTTACTCAGTCCTAGAAAATGCAGAAAGTAGTTTCAAAATGCTTAGCCATACCACTGTGACAAATGAACCTACATCTTCAAGTTGAAACTGTTCAAATTGGCAGTTAGCGGTCAGCTTCTGTTCAGCTCCATGCCTTGTCACTTAGTCACCCAAAGAAAACAGATGAAGTCATGCGCTGGAACTCCCCTGAGGCATGTTTAAGAAAAGAGCTGCCAGACTCCATCAGCAGCTCACTTTCTGGGGATGTGGAAGCACAAAAGTGAAAAATAAGGAGTTGCCAAAAAAGAAAAGGAGATTAATTTCTAATAAGTATGGCTTATAAAGATGACACCTGTCGTGGAAAAAACAGTTTATCCTCTTCATCTCCTTGTACTAATTGCCAGAAGAGAGGAGAAGGAAAGCGCTGAGATGGTAAGAATGAATAATGCGGCGTGCGGGATGGGGGGGAACGGGCACGTGTCAGGATGAGGGTGGGGCGGGTCTTTTTGCAGGATCCTTAACATGTTCCGAGGAGGGAACAGAGCAGAGTTCGTATGTTAGAATGAGTTATGAGTCACGATTTGAGAGACTTGCCTGGTGCCCTTCATTGACTGAATGTTTCTTCCCAGTGAATTTAATGCAGCTCTTTGGGTTCTGCTTCAGTGGGGATTTCTGGGAAGTGTGTGTGTGCACTCAGTTCTAGCAACCATGGACCACTGGGTGCAGATCTTTTGTTACAGGCAAAGTGAGTACTTGCTGTTCAGTGTTTTGCTCCATTAAATGATGACATCGAACATGGGCCCTTGATTTTAGGGAGGCAGTCTTAGTTTCATACACTGTGTTCTCTATTTTCTGTGACTGTCCTCGTGCTTGTTAGATTGTGTTCTGGAAAATTCATCCCCTGTAATTCTATAAGCCCTTCTTACTACTAGACATTTTAGCAAGAAAGAAGAATCATGATTTGCTTATTTAGTATTTTAAGCCTTTTGATTTAGAAAGAGAGTAGAAGGTCATGACTGCTAATGGATCAAACATTCTGGGGAAAGGTTTTTGGGTGCTGAAGATGTTCTGGGATTAGCTAGTGGTCATAGTTGTACAACATTGTGAATATAGTAAAACCAACTGAATTGTACAGTTTAAAAGGGTGAATTTTATAGTGTGTGAGTTATATATCAATAAAAAAAAGTTATGGCTGAATTGGCAATATTTCAGATTCTTAACCAGCTTCATTTATCAAGTGGTTACAACCACCGGCTATTTAATTTTCACAGCCCCCTGCAAGGTAGGCAGTGACACCCAATTTTATACCTGAGGGAGGAGGCTCAGAGAGGTTTTTACTTCCTGCAGGTTAATAGCTATTAAGGGTGGATAGGAGGGTGCCGAGTGCACAGGGGTGGTCTCCCAAAGGTGGGTGTCGTGGGTGGAAAGGAGAGTCTGCCTGCTGAGGCTTCGTCCTGCGGTGCCATGCACATCACCCTGAGGTCTGTGACACCATTCGGGGAGCTGTCTACATCTCTTGTTTTAGTGTCAGGGAGAGGAAAAAAAGAAATCACTCCTTTTTGAAGGAGAGCATTGTGGATAAGATCTGACTGGGCTTCAGCTGTGATTTGATGGTGTATTTGGTAATTTCTTAGAAAACGTTGGATTAACTATTCCCTGAATTGAAAATTTCAGAGAGTCTCAGTCAAAAAGTAAAGGACAGACTTTGCTTCCCAACAGGTGGTGTATTTGGGGTCAGTGTGTATTTTACACTGATATATTTTGGGACAGCACACCTGAAATGGTGCGAGCTGATGACACTTAGTCTCCCTGTTAGAGTTCCAGGGAAGCCGAAGGGAGAGGCAGCTTTGTGCTGTGCTCCTACTGAATATGGTCTGAGCGTTAAAAATTGCAGCCAGGGTTCTCCTGCTAGTGTCAGTTCTGTGTTCGCGAACATTGGAGTCAGCTCTGCTCACTCGCGTATGGGATCAGGAGTACTGGTTAGATTCCAAGGCAGAATCTGCATTAATTTGCATAAAATCGCATATGCTCTGTTGCAAGAATTTTCATTGTGCCCATTTTAGAATTGAGTTGACACTTCATACAGAGTATTTTAGCTTCACTTAGAAGGAGACATCTCAGAAAGAAGAAGAATTTGTGTGGCTTTGAAGTTGCTTTTGGGCATGGTCCCTGAAAGAAAGGAACCACTGAAGACTTTCGTTCTTTTTAGCACTTTGAAATCTTTTCTCCTGATTAGACGTATTAGAAACACGTAAGGCAGGTTGGGGCTTTGTCTGCTGTGTGGCCTGCTGGCAAAGGGACCAGAGGTCTGGTGGAACAGGAGCTTTCCTGCTGGGTGATGACCTTTTTTATGATGTTTGGTCTGTCATCTTTGTTTCTCAGTTTCAGATGCCTAGCTCAGAATTACTTAGCACTTGAAGTGGTTTTCATCTTCAAAGGACTTTATGGGCATTATTTAATGTATGTGGCACGGTGTAGTGAATGAGCTGTTTATCCTTTGAACAGTGTCAGTGTGCTAGGTCCCATACAGCTGGAGAAGACAAAAATAATATTCTGGCCAGTGGGAGTTTATATTCTAAAGAGGCAAGATGATTAGGCAGGTTCTCTCTTCTGGCCTCTTTTAAAAATGTGCTGGGGAATAACGGAGAAATTAAAATTAAAAGAGATCAACAAGCTCGTGTCCACCTAATTGGAATTGCTCTCAAGGTGAAAATGAAATTTGAGATGCTCTTAAGAGGACCTAGTCTATTAGCTCTCATTTATCACACATTTATTGATAGACATAGTGTTTGTCCTGTGTCACAGATGAGAGTTTTGGTAAAGCTAGGGCAGAGACATTTTCAGTTCTTTTTCTGCCACCCCCAAATCCTCTTTTTCTTTGCCTGGTGTAGGAACGTCCTTTGTAACCAAGGCCACGTGTGAGTCACAAATGCAGTTTTCTGAGTTTCAGACCTAGTCAGTCCATCCGCCTTATCTGGGCCGGCCTCAAGGGAAGCTTCTGGACCTCTTGTGCCTTCAGCCTCTCAAGCCCCCACTGCACAGCCCACACCATGTCCGTGCTCTATCCTGTTTCTGTCTTTGGTGTTCCCTCCTCTTCTTGGTTTTCCTAACTCAGCTGCAGCATCCCTTCCCTTGGGAAACTGCACCGTCTGTCTTACCCGGGTCTCACCGGCGTCAGTGTCGGCACAGTACCTTGTCAAGACCGCATTCTGGTCCTTTGGGTTGTGATCGTTTCGGTGAGTGTGAGCTGCTGGGTCTCCCCCGGGGGCAGCTCCAAGGGAGGCGCAGTGAACGCTCATTGTGATTTACGCTCTTGGTTCCTTAACCCAGACTAGGACAGAGACACCTAAAAAGTTTTTTAAAATTACAGAATCTCTAGCAATTTGCATTTAGTAGTTCTAGAGTGGGGCCCTGGAATCTGTATTTTGAAAAAACCCTACTGGTGATTCAGATGCACAGGTCAGGATAGGAACCACTGAGCTGTGCCAGGGTGCGCATGTTGGTTTTGGGTTATACAGCCATGGCCAGTGTTGTGTAAGGTATGATGTGCAGTGTGAGGACCAGGTCACTTACACGTCCGAAGGGGTTGGAGAAAGTGAATGCAGTCCACTTACGATGGGACATCCTTCCTGAGGGAGAAGACCCTGGCTCCTTGAGGAGCTCACCGACCAGTCTGGCTCTGTGCTGTGTGAACAGACTGAATGCATGATGGACCCTCCAGACTCGCTCTTGAAGTCACTGTGTTGCCATAGAGATGTTATGTAGTGTTGAAGGAGATTAGAGAAATCACATCGTAAATTATCAGCACAGATGGCTTGTAATTTAACACTCTCCTAGCCCATATTCTTTGTACTGATACTTGAGAACATTTAAAAATATCAGTGCTTGCTTTGTTTTTCACCTGTAAAAATGGCAGAGTTCACACCATGATTTAAAATGGGGATTATATATGCACATAAAATAAACAGTGGCAGTGATGGTAGGTGGGGAGAATATTTAAAGCATTTGGGGAGTGGCCGCTTCACCTCAGCTTTGAGAACTCACATAGAATTTGCTTCTTTTTTTTGGTCCACTTAGAGATTTCATACTCTCCCATATTATTTTGATAGCAGTAGTCAGGCATAATTTTTATCTTCTGGCTTAATAGTAAAAGGAGTATTACAAGATTAGATTCAGTGTAGATTCAGGCAGCATACTCACTTTCAAGGTGTTTTGTATGTCATCAACCACGTGAAGGATATTTTCCATAAGAGGACCTCTAAAACTTTTTATCTTTCCCTGTTCTAGTCTGTGGATTGATGTGCAGCTCTTAAAGATTGCATCTCTCAGAAGGACAGTAGTTCTTTGACTCTTTTAGGGAACTGCAGCTTGACTGGAGTTCTGAAGCATGTGCACGTGTATGCGTACACAGACACACTGACAATTTACATTGTGCAAATAAGCAGAGTGGATATATATCAAAACCACTTCAGATTAGGAAATGACAATCTTATTATGTAATTTAAAAATTCAGTAAAGCTTAGTTTGTTTTTTAGGTGCTTGTATTTACACATTAGCACATAATTTTTATTTAATTATTTATTTTATTAATTTAAGCTTTATTTATAAAATTTGTATTTTATTTATTTATATTAAAATTCTATTTAATTATGTATGGAGGTACTGAGCTATGCCCATCCCCCAAGAACATAATTTTTAGATTAAAAAAAAGTTCTCACATTCTTAAAGTATTCAGGAGTCTTAACAGGCTATCCCTACATACATTTTCATGAGGTTCATTTCTTATGTGCCATATGTTAACAGTTATTTCTGAACCCCCCCTCCCCCCCAAAACAAGGAAGTTTTCCAGTCTCCAGACAGTTCCTGACTTGCTTATATGTGAATATGTATTTTAAGCTGAGTCCAGACATTAACAGTGCAGGGCACTCCTCTTTCAACCCTCTTCTCTGCCTGTGTAAGTATCCTTTGTGAGCCTGTGCTGCTGGTACTGATGGTGGTTTCTGATGCCACTCAGAGGTGGAACAGGTAGGTCGGTTGCAAACCCCAGTTCTGTTGAGTGTAGTAACTCCTCCTTCAGGATGAATCATGCAGATGACTTAAGTCTTCTGACACTTCTGTGTCAGTGCTAGTAAATTTAAAAAAAAAAAAAGCTTGATAATTGTATCAAAAAGCATCTGAAAAATAATCTTATCATAGGCCTCAGAGCCATTACAGGAGCAAGGCGGGAAATGTGGGATTAAGCCCTAATTTCTTTGATAAGCGTGGCTCACTACTCGGCAAGGTTGGCTCAGCCTCCTGGGAGCTGCCCTGTGGCAGTCTGCTGGCACTGGCTTGAATGAATCGGGATGAAATTGCCCAATTATTGAAATGGATGACTTGAGGGGAGGTTATTTGGCTCGTAAAACCACCTGTCACAGAAATTAGGCAAAACTAGTGGTAGAATCTGCCCAGGATCCGATTTGCATCCAGGGCAGAAAGGCTCCTGCTGCCTACGCCCAGGACCCGTCTTCCTGAGGTTGCTTCAGGAAGACTGTGGACAGTGACCTCCCAGCCAGTGGGATTTGGAGAATCACTGGGTGTCTTTCCATGAGCTTACCCCTCTTTTGTAGGGAAGGCTAATCTTTTCTCTTTGGAAGAATTGGAAAGAATCCTGTATCGTTCCTTTCAGCGAGCCCATCGGCGTTGATGTGCTTGTCTTTTTCCTCTAATAAGCCTCTCAGCTCATTCCCTTGATTGTTGGTTACCTTGGCAGGAGTGTCCTCATTGCAGTGTCTGTGTGTTCAACTCAGATTCAGCCGTTTACACATAGTGCCCTGAAGTGTCGCTGTTATTTTGCCTGTTGAGTTACTTGTTAGACACACTAAGGGCGCGGGCACCCCCGAGGACCACGGGCAGCAGAACAGGTGGGCCCTTCCCAGTCGGCCCTGGATGTGCAGTGGCCATGGAGCTCGCCGTCTCTCAGTGAAGGAAGGACGCTCTCTAGGAGAACAAATGAATGCAAGAAACCCTTACCCCCCACCCCTACCCCCTTAAACTTCCCAGAAGCTGTATTTTATTTCATTCTCCCTGTTGACCATCCGTCTTCCGAGGCTCTGTGTCTCGGCATGCCCTTCAGAGGGACTTTCCTCTCTTTAGCAGAGTGATTCACCCCGAGGTCATCCTCACGGCCTAGCCTTCCTTCCCCAAACAGAGCCCCATCTGCCCAGAAGTAAGGTTTTCAAAAAGGCCCCTGAACTCTATAAATAGCTGTCACCAGGGCCCTCACTCTGAGCTGTGCGCGCCCTCACCGCTGTGTCATTCTGAACCCTGCGTCTCTGGGCTTTCTAGCTCCCAGAGGACGTTAAGTCAGCCAAGAGGGGATGGATGGTGGCCCCCAGGGGCACGTGCACTGATTCCAGACCTGTTGAAGTGACGACTGCCTTTCTTCATTGAAGGGACTCTACCTTTCCTTTTTAATCCCTCTTTTTCTCATTTCTTCCCTTTCCCTGCATTTCTGTCTTGTCTCTTCTCTGACCACTTGAGAATGACAGTGTTGCACATGGCCGCTGCTGGACTTGGCTGGAGGTAGTCCAGAGTTTTATTTCTGGACAGGAATTTAGGGAGAGATTCCTGGGGAGAGTCTAGATGATGCACTGGTACCGAAGTACAGTCTTAAACCCTTGGAGCATCCCCTCTCTGTCCCCAGGCCCCTCGCGCTGAGTCGTCTTCTGCGTGTCCCCTTCTGTCTACTGTGCCTCTTCACTTCGCAGGGCCCAGGACTCTGAATCTCTTTCTTCTCGACCCCTCTTTAACCAGTTTTATCTAATATAAAATTTGCATTTTATGATGATTTTAATAAACTTAGTTTAGCAAGCAGACCCAATAGCTCTCATTTTGGGGGTAATTTAATTCCTTCCCCTAAACTATGGTGTTATTATTCATTGTAATTCAGTTTGACTCACAGTCACCCTGGCATCATGTAATTTCTTCCTGATATTTTATTTTCTAAGCTGTAATTTACATCGAGGCAAAATCTTATTCATGTTTGCATCCCCAGCGCCCAGCACACAGTCGGTGCTAACTAGATGTCAGCTGGGTGAATGAACAAGTGCACGCACATCCCCATGTCCAAGGGCGGGAGGCTGCCGGGAATTGGTGACTGTTAAGTCGGCAGAGGTGGGCTAGAGGCCCAGACACTTCTATGGTGTAAGGTCGTCTCCCGCAGAGAGCATCCTCCCTTTTCCTTGTTTGGCTGTGTGCATGTTGCTGCTGTTGATCTCCGTACTGTTGTTTGCTGTTACTCATTAGTTGCTTCTCAAGACTCACAGCTCTCGCACTTGGATTGTGCCTCCAGTGAAATCCCCGTCCCTGGACGGGCCGGGCTCACTGCAGGCCCTCATCAGTGCTTGCTGGCTGATTACTGGGTTTGATCAGTCACAGAGGAGGCTGAAGCAGCATCTTTCCTCAAGGTTTTCCTTTGAGATTTAAGGTCTGGTTTGTTGCCTCTGACTGTTTTTTTTTTTTTCACTGAGTTGATTTCCCGATGAGCAGACTGTGCAAAGGTCACGCCGGGGAAAGACAGCGCGCTGGTGAGATTGTCTGAGCTCTTGGGAATGTCTTCACAGGAGAGCTTTCCATGAGCCTGTCAAGAATGTTTCAGGTTCTTCTTGGTCTTCCCTTTCCCATACTTCGCTTCCATTTCTGGGACTTACCCTCCCATCTTTTTTAAGGCTGGAGTTAACATGAATCTGAAAACAGGCCACAGGGCCTTTTAAAATTATACACATCAATATGAGGCCAACCCAGATTTTCATAACTAGGTCAAGATGTTTCTACAGAGTCGGGTTTCAAAAGCACTCTATTCTTTAAAGAAAAAGGTGTCTTAAGGAAAGATGACCAGTGTTCAAAGCTTAGCTTTTGGCAGGGCCCAAGGATCCTAGCTGCTGGAAGATGCTGATTTCTGGGGCCTGCCTTGGATGGGGAGCCCGCTGTAGGCCAGGTGTGGGGTGAGGCCGGGGCTGGGTGTGAAAGAGGAAGGCCAGCCGCAGACCTGTAAGGAGCTCTTGGTCCCGGAGAAGCAGTTTGGTTCCGACTGTGGGCCTGGAGGAGCCCGTGGCAGCATTCTACCCACAGAGGGTGGCGGAGACAGTTTTTTTTTTTCAGTCACGCAAATTCTCTTTCTGTACCTAACTACTGAACAGTCATTTCTTACTTACAGAGAGTGACTTAAATCTCTCTCCAAAGTTCCTTTTCTTGATGATTGTGCTTTTTTGTCTCTATATCAGAATCAACTGATCCTAGTGTGATATTGGGAGGGTATTCAAACCGTAGCAAATCAGGAAGGGAAGAAACTGCGGTGGGATTTGCGAGGTGGTTCCTCACAGTTATCAGAGAATAGATACCCTTGAAGAATGGTGATAATTTCAGGCAAGATCCTTGGAAAAGTTTCTAGGATAACTCCGTGTTATGTTTGTAAAATTGAAAAGTCTGAGTAGCTCTGAAAGCTGGCTGTGTTCGCAGGTGTCAGCATCCACAGCACCACACCCAAGCACATCATCCTGAAGTCAGTGAAATGCTTTATCGCCGATTTCATGGACCTTACCATCCCTGAAGAGTGCATGCGCATGTGTTGAATCCACCAGCCAGTTTTCTGTGCTATTAACAGCCTCATGCAAGAGATGCCTTTTAAGTTTACCTTGAAGTCCCCAAATGGGGATGTCCCACATAGGTGAACTGAGGAGAGACTCTCCACAAAGACTTGTACTTGATTTTCAAGAGGGTTGATTTCTAATCTGTTGTTTCCCCGTGGTAGAATGACTTGCTTTTGTTGTCTAGCGCTGGAAAGTGCTTGTGTGTGCGTATCTGCTCCTGCTCCTGATTCGGAATGTGGCCCGTTAAGCTAGGCTTTAGTTTGTTGGATTTATTTGGCCTGTTTGACCTGTTGGTGGGTGCCAGGGCTTAAGAGTTCATGCTAAAATTTGCAGTAGAAGTTTAAATTCATGTTCCTGTACTTACATCTTTTTCATTTTAATTAGTGCTCTATGTTTCAGCCTGATTTTTGGAATAACCTATGTTGAAATGCAAATTTATTGTTGGAAATGTCACCCAGAAACCCAGGTCTGTCTGGTGGCACTCTCCTGGGGCAGGCCATGCCTTTTGCCCCCAAGGTGGGAAGAGAGCCTTGAAGCCAGGAGGCCTTTACCAATTTCCCCCCTGGATCTGATAGCCAGTGCTCACAGCCACTAGGTGACCTCTGCAGCTGGGGTGTTAGGGCCACTATTACAGGTTTATATTTTTGACTCCTATGGTTGAATTTTTCCTTTTTAATTAGGTTATTTGAGGTGAGTGCATGGATTAAGTTCCTTGTTCTTTGTGTAAGACAGAATTAAAGGGAAATTAAAGACACCTGAGTCTGCTTTTTTCATCACCTCTGTTATGTTCACACTGGGTATTAAGGCCGCCTTATTCCATTCTTCTTTCTTTTGCAAATGGAAAGGTCCTCATTTTGTTTTTACATCATGTTCTTCCTCACGAGGTTTTGACAGTACAAGAGTTGTGTTTTTAAGAAGGTGTTCCCACGCTGCCATTTCCTTTTCTTTTGCAGGATGGTGTCATTTCTGTTGATCACTAATTGGTATGTCTGAATCTCTCTCCTTTGATTCCAGTTATTATTTATAGTGACTTTAAAATGACAGATTTTGTTTCAAAGGTGAAAAATTTGAATTACTGCTGTAACTTTACCACTGAGTCCCAGGAAATAGCTTGCCCTCTTTCATAAATAGGCTTCTCTTGTGGATAATGATATATCAAGTCTATGATGATCTTTGTTTTGTTCAACTGGAGTTCTTGAGTTATCGTCATAAAATGCATGTCAGGGAAATGCTGTGTAACTTGTTTGCGTTTATTTTGTGCAGTGGTGGTAATAAAATTGTTTTCTAAACTTAATTATGGTTTCTCATATTGGATTCGTAGTGATGAGTTCCTAAAAAAAGAATTACCCACTAGTAGATTGATACTTCCTTTTGGGAAATGAAAAGTGATAAGTACTTAATGGCGTTTTAGGATTAGCTTGAAAATATCTGTAAGTTGATAGTACTTGGATCGTCAAGTGTTGTCACCAGCTGTAGAGTGATTTGGTAATTAGACAAAGTATTTTTGAAGGGGTTTATTATTAAAAGCAAATGGTAGCCAGTTTTGATAGGTGAAAAATTATTTGAGAAAAACAGGATTCCAGGTGATTAAATGGAGAGCAGATGAAGTCGGGGAGAAGAGGACGTGGAGGAGGATGGGCAACCAGGCCGCGTGTTGGGGTCTTAAAGAAATGCCTTATAGATGCATTTATACTCTTGGTATTTTCTGTATTTTACTCAAACCAGAGATTCTGGTTGTTGTAACGTGTTTTAGATTTTTTTTTTAAGTTTCATATTAAACATATAAAAGTTCTTTGTGATAGCTTTGTGATGTAGATACTAGTTAGCTTCTTCCTTTTTAATTGAAAAAACACATTCAGTGGAGAGAGTGTAGTAATTTGTATCTACTAGAGTTAGAAAGTTTTGGTTTTATTTAAGAATTTGATACACATGCTTTGGTAGCCTTTAGCTAGTCACTGAACCCTTTGCCATTCACTGTTACCATTATTTAAGACAGCCTTTAATGCTCGCTTATTCGTTTATGCAGCATTTATTGAACACCTACTATGTGCTATGCAGTCAGTAAAAGTAAAACTTGTTTTGGAGTTGATTTGAAAGTCTTGAAAGAGAATATTATCTACATAGAAATGTGTTTAATTACTTTTCAACCATTTGCATTAAAATATTAAAATTTAAGTACTCATTTTAACTTGATCTATAATTTCAGCATTTGATAAAATGAAGATAGAATATTAGTGGTTTGTAATAATGAGAAATTAATTGGAACGTGACACTATTTCAGCATTCCAACTATTAAATTATATCTAGCCTTGCCATAAAACCAAATATCATGCAGATATTTGGGAGAAGGATTGGAAATCATTACAGTCCTAGAGTTACAAAGATACACAGAATGTCCAGCAGACCCAACCAGGCCTGATTTGCCCAGGAAAATAAGTAAATCAGACATCTGGTTTGTGCTTCAGTTTGTACGACCACAGAGAAAGAACTGATTTATGTTCAGCAAAAAACATACACACAGAAAATTATTTATACTGTTGTAAAAGAAACAAAACATTTTAGCTTGCCAAAAATATAGTGCTGTTATAGGAAAAACCTGTTGCTAAGTCTCTCATTGGTCGCTGTAGGTAATCATCCTTTTGACTAAAACTACAGGAATGCCAATCCAGATTTTTCAGCATTTGAAGAACTCTAAAATTGCACCATTTAAGGTAATGCTGGCTGGCTAAACTTTGCAACGTTTGATTGTAGACCATAAGCTGCACAGCCCGAGGTCAGAATTAGGCAATCTACATTATTTGGGATAATGGAGGACAAAGGCAGGGCTCAGCCAATGGCTGTTCTTCTGTCTCATCACTTGGCCGAGTGCAGATGGAAATCACCCACAGAGATACAGAGAGGCTGCTGCGGAATAATTGTTCAGTAGACCATGTGTGTCTCTGAAACCCGACTAGGTTTAAGCACTAGTTCTTCTCTGTTCCTGAATGTTTCTCAGTCTGAAACGTCTTCTCTGGTCATAAGCTTAGAAAACAAGAAAGAAATTGGCTCATTGCTAATTAAAAGCAAAAACGCTGGCATCAAAGCACAGAGGGTTTGTGTTGTTTTTGTTTTGTTTCCCACATATAAAGGAGAAGGGTCTGTCTCCGTGACTCTTGCCCTCAGCAGTGGTCAGCATACATCTAGAGCCACTTGCCGGCTGTATGTGTTGGCTGTCCTCTGAAAAGGCAGCACGATGCCACCGAAAAACCCAGCAGTGAACACAAGTAGGTTTAGGTAAGGCTTCTGCAGGAGAGTGAAACAAAGGAGTGTGTCTGCTGACACTTCGGCATCACTGGGGTATAGATTCTTCGTGTACTTTTGGGAAAGATCCACTTTACAGTGCTGCTGGCTTATTGAGAAGTTAGCTCTGGTCACCATCCATCCATTTTGGCTTAATGCTCAGTGGCTGTGGTTTTTAGTAGTTTGCACGCAAGGAGTTAGTTACATGCACAGTTTGGCATATACTTTCTGGACCTGACTTAGTTAAGAGTCTTGGCTGCTGGGGCACCAGAGGGGATTTATCTTAAGTGTACAGAGCCCTTCAGTCCGCCTAGGGAAGGGGAGGGAGGAGGTGTGGCCTTGCCTCCCTGGGAGGATCTGTGGGGAGTGGGAGCTGGTTCACTCGGAAATAGCCACTGTTTTGCCTGTTTCCTGTTTCTCCCTCGGGTCTACATTCTGTCTGTCTACCCAGCCAACTCTACTTTACCTTCATAGTTTAAGGAGAGATTGACTAGCAGCTCTGAGAAGCTGGTCAGCTACAGTCAGGGGTGTACACGGCACACTTACACCCTTGCCCAAGAAAGATTCTGCTGTGGAGTTTATGGTCCCCTGGTTAAGAACATGTTTTTGGTGATTTTTTAAGATGTTCCCTCCAAAGGTAGAATTCAGCAAGCCAAGTAGGGAATACAGTGTTTAGAGTAAGAGATTTTGGTCTGTCTGGAGTGAAGACCCATGAACTTGGTTGGGAAAGAAATTAATTACATCTTTATTTTCACAGCTGTCCAGTTAAACACAGTATCTTTCACTTGTGAATGTGATGCAGCTGCTCTGGCAGCACCTGTGACTTGTCACCAGTGGACATCGCAGATATTTTCAGATTCCATTCTGTGTGGTTACTGCAGATCTCTCAGAATTTCAGTAATGCTCATCACTGCTTCAGAATCAGTGACTACTAGACTGACAGCTAGATCTTGTTATTTAGTGTGCAATAAAGAAGCACATAATACTTTAAAATCTTTAGATAACTTTAAAAAATATAATTAGCTTTCTGTGTAACTTTCTGTGTTTTATTTTACATATTTGAAAACAGTATTCTGAGAAGAGGTCCATTAATATTTGCCAGGCTGCTACTAGTTAGAACTATACTACTCCCAAAACATTGCCAGCTGGAATTGAGAGCACAGTTTTCTTTTATGACTGTCAGGATTCAAATGTTTTCAACAAGTTTTCCAGTTACCTTCCAATTTTCTCCACTTTTTGTTTAGAACTCATTCTCTTCCACAGTTTTTCCTTTTTAATCTTTGAAGGTCTAGTAATGGATTCCATTTCTAGTTTTTCCTTTGCATAAATTGTATATTCTTTGGAGCTGAAGATTCTACATTATTCTAGCATTAAAATTTAGAGCTATACCAGGATAAAACTAGATTTGGGAGCATAACCTCAAGGTGTGGAAGGAAGATATGTTTTATAAGCCAGTGTTTCTCAAGATTAGGTTTGATAAGGCTCAGTTCACTTAAATCTACCTGGGCATTTTCAATAACACTAATTTGATCACATTGACAGTTACACAAATATTTTGGGAACCTCCCCCCATATTTTGTGTAATGTAACATTAGTCCATTTAGTATGGGCTCAGCATAATTTATGAGAGTCATGAAAATATATAGGACACTTAGATGCTGGGCTAGGGGAGACAAAGCTTGTGAAAGAAAAGTTCGCAAAATACTACGTTACAGTAAAAGTGTCCCTGCATCAGAAACACTGATTTGCGACAATTCTGGGGGGAGGCTAATGCATTTTGGGATAACGACAATCAAGCATAGTTTTTTTTAAAAAATATATTTTATGCTAGTCCTTTATAAAAACAGGTCTTAAAAATTCCTGTTTATGCTTTCAGAGATGATTTTAAAATTTAGATACATTTAATCTTTCAAATCTTTCACTTTTACTGAATGCCAAGTGAATGGAGATAGCCAAAACATTTAATTCTTCTTTAAATCGTAGTCACTTGAGAGTTTGGTCTTAAGTCCTGTCTTTATAAGGCTGTTGAACATTTTATGCACTTATTTACAAGGTTGAGAGTGGATTTATTCATTTCATAAATGCAGTGGTCTTCTGAAACACTTGGCCATTAAATTTAGTTTTCACAAGAGTATTTTTAGCTTAGCAGGAACAGCCCATTTCCAAGACTCTGTTTCTGTGTACTACTTTCCCTACCATAGGTTCCTCTGTGGACTCTGCCCTGAGGTTTGAGAGAGGAAGGTGCTTACAGTTTGACAGCAGTGAGCCACAAGAATGCCCCAGGGGGCAGGTGATTTATTCTGAAATCCATTTGAGTGTTGAAAACAAATTAATATTCCTGTATTTAAAACGTTTGTAAATAAATTGCCACGTTTACATTTTGTTTTCAGTGGTTTATATTTCACAAGTTTAAAGTTTTCAAAGTTTAAAGTCCCATTGTATTTTTTCATATAATAGCTGGAATATGAGTATTTACAAATATTAGGGAAAATTTCAAACACAGAGATCTTTTTCCTGCCAGGTGTTTCTGGCACTTGTTGAATTTCATGTTAAGTCTTGGTGTCTGGCTGCTCTGAAATGTGGGGCACTAGCAGAGCATCCAGTGGCTCTGGATTCTGACCTTTTAAAGCATGCTGTCTCTGGTTTATTAGCAAATAGGGAATTACAAAATAAAAATAGAAAAGAAGGGGGAAGGGTATAGCCCAAGAGGGTGGGGGAGGATATAGCTCAAACGGTAGAGCGCATGCTTAGCATACACAAGGTCCTGGGTTCAGTCCCCAGTACCGCTCTAGAAATAAATAAGTAAGCCTAATTCTTCCCCCCCTGGAAAATAAAAAGAAATAAAAAATAAAAGAAACCTGACAGAGGGAGACGGAGAGAAAAAGAGAGAAAGGAAGAGGATAGATAACGCTGGACCAGGTGGCTTCCCTCCCTCGGCTAGGACCCAGGGCCCCCTGGGAGAGGACGAACTGCTCCTGTCTGCTGCTGTCAGGCGCCTCAGAGTTCTACGTGAAGGAGGCTCCTTTGCATCTGTATGTGAATGTAAGACCTTCCCTGGCACGTCCACAGGCCCACTGCTGCAGGTTAAATGAAAGCAAAATCAGCCCTGGCTGTACCACGACTTGGCTCGGTTTCTACCTCACTGCAAGGGTTTTATCAGTGTTGTCTACTTTTTCTGTTTCATTTATCTGTTTATCATAGATTACATTAATATTGTTTATTGTGTATGTGCCTTGTGTTTATTTTTATTTTTCACAAATATTCCTACTCCATGATTTTCCTAGCTCATGAAGTAATTCTTCATTTCCCCACTTCTTTTAACCATTCTTCCCTAAAACTGTCTCCTTCAGGGCAGAGATTTCATTTGGCCCTCATTGCCCTGTATTTGCCGAGCTGGAGCAGCCAAGCTGTAGGTGTGGTGTGAGGACCACACAGCAAAGGCTTTCTTCTTGGCACCAGAGATGAAAGGAGGGGTCACTGTAGGTGATGGTTGTCTGCACAGGAATGCCTCCACTTAGAAGGGCAGAGAAAAGGGTCAGTGTCCAAGTTGGCTGAGGTACTTAATGCCAAGATTCAACTTAGAAGCCCCAGGTTATCACCTTGTGCTCTGTGTCGTGGTTAAAAAGCCTGGTCCCTTCTTGATGTTTAAAAGGTGACCAGTGTTGCTGTCAAATGTGATGCTTCCTTAACTTGACATCCTTAATTGATAGGCTGACCATGTAATTTATGATCCAAACAGAGATGCTTTTGAGAGTGAAAGAGGGTGTTACCGATCTTTATTCTGGAACAATAGGTGCAAACTGGGACTGTCCCTGTCGAACCAGGATGTACAGTCACTCGATTTACTGACCACAGAAGATGAGAGTCATGTTAAGATACTCATGACTCCCAATGATGAGTGTTTTGTGACTTCTCCCCAACTTGTATACAATAATGTGTGATTCAGTATTGGACACATAAAGGCATTGACAACTGGTCGAGAAGAGGAGTCAGAAGAGATGGTGCTGACTCAGAGCCCCTGTCAATAGCGGTCTGTTTAAAAACAGACCTAAAGTACATTCAGAGACCACCCCCCGCCCCCAGCTTCTCGAGTGGCTGAATCACCCGTTTCATGTGTAAGCTGAGTGGGCTGAGAGCCGTGAATCAGGATTTGTCAACACTCAGGACCTGGCGTGCGGCCTCCTCGTCTTCACAAGAACTCAGAAGGGGGTCTTTGTGCTTCAACCCCCCTCTCCAATCACAGAAGAAGGGTGGTGAAAAAGCCTTTTTAACTTCGTCCTGTTCTGAGTGAGTGAGGAGTGACTTTGGTCAGAGAGCCTCTTCCAGCCCTGGCCGGCATCTGCCTGATCCCCTGGTGTGAGTCTGGTGTCCCAGAACGCGGGGAACATCGTCTCCAGCACTGGAACCCTTGGCAGCTTCTTTGTTAGAGGAATTGTTCTGTATTTGTTCTTAATTGTTCGGTAATGCTAGGTTAAAGGCATGTTTAAATGCGATTTTAAAACCACCTTAAAATAAAAATGTGTTCTTTTTCACTTTTTCTGCCCTCAAAATTCTTCAAAAGTATAAATATTTAAATAAACAAATTGTCTATTAAAACATGTGTTTTTCTTACAATCTGGAATTTTCTACATATTATGTGTATATATATATCTTTTAAATTTACCTGGTTTTGGAAGGCATATTGGGTAAAGTACCAGTGAACTGTAACACAGACATAGTCAGGTCTGTGTATTATATTCCCTAGTTTTCTGGTGCAACCTCCTGAAATAACCTAGATAAAAAGCTGGTTACATGCTGATATTTTCAGTCTTTGTGGCCTGAATTTCCAGGCTGATCATTACATACTGCCTGGAGCTTCTTATTCTCATTGGATTAAAAAAGATTACTTTGAAGCGAATGGGGCAAAAGAGGCTAACTGATTTTACCACTCTTTTTCTTTAACTGTGCTGAGAGTATTGAGTTAAACGGCAGCTGTCAGTATTCTTACCTAAATAAGGCTCGCTTGCTTTAGAAAAAAAATAACCTAAATTGGACTTCGGTTAAGAGTCTCATTTTTAGCTTTAAAGAAAAAAAAAATCACAGAAGTAGGACATGTGTTGGAACTGTCTCATCTTTGCATATGAGAATACAGGTAGATCGTTTTAATTTGCTTTTGGAGTTTATTATTTGAGTTGACTTATTTTTCTACACATGATAAAATATTTAGCTTTGTCCAGTGAAATCCTTCAGAAAAGAACTAAGGTATAAGATCATGCAAGAAAGTGGCATTTATACACACTTTTAGAATTTTTTTGGGTTCCATTGTATGGATCATTAAAAAAATAACCGACAATGGAATATTAAACTGCATTTTTGTGGTTTGATTCTTCTATTAGCACTATGTCTCAGTCTCTTTTCTTGTTTTAACTAAAGTTACAGCCTCTTTCTAAGTAATGAAAAAAGATATCTTATTTGAGGAGTATAGAATAAATGTGGATGTTTTCTGGAGACACCATATTGTTCTTAGATGCCTCAAAATGTGTTAGAAAACACTGAAAGGGGAAAACTCTTCCCAGACATTGATTAGGTCACAATTCTGTTAGTGCCTCTCCAAAGGTTGGGGCATCTGTTGAAACTGAAGTTGGAGCCCCACTCAGTGCCTTACGGACCCTGCGAAGCACAGATGAGCTGGTTACTGGCCCCGTCTGCTGTTGTTGGCTGCCCACTCATCCTGGTGCTGGCTGTTACCCATCCGATCTGAGACCCTGATGGCCCTTGTGCCAGGTTGTAAATGGCTGTGGGCAGGCCTGTGATTTGGTGTTTCTGGGCGGGATGTCTTTGAGGTGGAGCATGGAACACTCACATGGGATGTGTGTCCACAGTAGCCCCAGGGCAGCTGCGTTGCAGGAATCCCTTTTGGGGGGCCATTTCAGTGCACTCGGGGCTCTGGCTTCCTCTCGCTTTGCCTTACAGACCAAGGTCAGGGGTACTGAAAATAGACAGATGAGAGGATTTCAGCCAAGGTTAGGCTGAAACTTGAGTAGATAGCCAGAGAAGTACCTGGCACAGCGGAAAGAGCCAAAAATCCGGAGAGTTTTGTATTCTGGCTCTGCCACTTACGGCGTGGCAGCCCGGCGACTGCTGTTCCCTGAGCATGTGCTCTGTGTCGGGTAGGAAATCAGGGTCCGCTGCTGTGTTTTCCATCCCCAGGGAGCCCCTGCTGAGCTCTTCTGTTGAGTGTCTCATGGGCTCTTTCCGGAGTCCCTCTTCATGTTGACGCTCTTCTCTCTCCATGAACAGATGAGGCCCTGAGACACTAACCATCTTAATTTGGTGAAGGTAATGGGCTGGGACGCGTGGAAGTGTTGGGATCCAGACCTCGCTCTAACTCTGAGGCTTACTGTGTTCTTTGTCTGGCACCATGTTGTCTCTTTAAATTTTAGCATTTCTTCCAGTTAAGCTGTCTTTGTGGGTGGAGAGAGATGACCAGGGTATGTGGAACAAAGGTTACTTACCTGGAGGTCACAGCCCGGTGAAGGTGACACAGGACATTCCAAGTACAGGGCTGATTGGGGTGGAGGGGAGCAGTGGCTCAGCACTGGTGAATGGAAACAGGGGCCTCGGGCCCAGCATGGGGGACCCCTCCCTAAGCAGAGCCTGATCTAATGCACTGGACTTGGCCCTTCTGCAGCCCTTCTGCGCCTGGCAGGACAAGGCTGGTAGGGGGGCAGGGCACCCTGTAGGGACATGGTTCCCTTGTCAGTGACTTCATGGCCTCTCACCTGGCGCCGTGCTCACCAGAGGGGAACCAGGGTGAGCCTCCATCACATCACCTTTGGTCTTGATAGCATTCCCTGGATTGCCTGACAGAGATGCTTCAACCTTGGGACACACTTATGTCTGATAGGAACTGTTGTCAGAGTGTGGGATGAATAGTTTTGAAAGCAGGGAGACAGTCTGTTTTAGAAGGGATTGGCTTATCGGTGCAATGAAGTTTCTTCCTACTTGCCTGTAGGTTTGGCTAACAGTCTCGTTTGTAATAATGGAAGTGTGTTCTATGCCCTAATTTTGCTAAGGTTTGAGTGCTCCCCAGTTGTGAATTTGGAGTTCTGATGATTTTTTAAGTCATTCCCTGATTTTCTAGAGAATTGATAAGGAAAATAGGACCAAGTACTGCTGAGAACCTCGGCATTGCCGTTACCTCCCCCCAGAGCAGGGATGGCACAGACTGGCATATACGCTCTGCCCCCACCCGGGCGGCAAGGCATCGCCCCTCAGTGCACTTTGCCCCAAGCCAGGACCGTGCCCTGCTCCTCACACAGCCTGCAGACAGCCCTGAGTACCTCAGGATGGAGCCCAGATGGCCCCTGGGATCTGGGGATGTGGGCCGTCTTCCAGTAGGGTTCAGAGGACACTGCTCCTTCCACTTTCCTGTGGCTAACGCCTTATCGTGGCCAGGTTGGTTACTCCTCTCCTGGAACTTCCCTTACGTTTCCCTTGGCTGAGAGCTGTGACTCAGGCTCTGCGCAGCTGCAGCTCTGCGGTGCTGAGGTTGTGCCTGTGCAATGATTCTTGTGATTTGTCTTCTCTCTCGATCAACCGGATTGTGGTTTAAACAGGGCTGTTTTCCCTTCCTTTCTTCAATAGGAGGAGTCCAGTAAATACAAATAATAAAAAAATTGTGTCCTTAGAGACTTTGTTTTATTAAAAGGCTGTTAAATAGGCATCAGTTTACCAAAAAATGTAGTGTGCTTTTTCAGAAGAATTAATGCACCCCCTAAATGTTATTGGTTTAAACAAAGTTGTTACTTGGTAAAGATTTCTTTCTTTGACCAATCCCCTGACCCTCCCCCGTTAAAAAAAAAAAAAATCCTTGAAGAAACTCGAATTTAAAAAAGGGAAAAAACCAAATTCAACTCTGCTACTTAACCATCAGCCTCATTTCCCCCACCTCCCTAATAGGATTAGGTTTCAAACTTGGACTGAACCAAACGTTGTGTCCCTTCTACTCCCCATCTTCCAAGGAAGGATGCACGGTGAGCTGCCCCCATTCCTGGCTACACTTTTCAGGATCCCCTGCGTTGGTGGCCTGGGGTTCTGTGGGATGCTGCCAGCTATTAGCCTTCGACAGACGGTGACTAAATTTGTTTTTCAAACGTATTACCCAAGGGATCATGGCTCGTGAGAGAAGATGAATCCCACAGTTGAAAAATATGCACTCTCACTCCCGCTTTCCGTGTGCTCCCCGGTGCATTAATGAGGACTTCCCCTTGACCTTGACTTCACAGCTCCTGGGCCAGATGAGCAGGCTTCCCAGAGCCTACTGCCTGTGCACATCGCTGGTTCCGTGTCCACTGAAAATCCAACCCGTTGCTCACTGATTGCCTGGCTTGCAGACTTTATCCACGGGGATTTGGAAATGTTTTGGTTAGGAGAGGTTTGCTGCTCACCTTAGCAGCACCGATGTCTGGGGAGTTGAAGGAAATACTGCACACTGTTCTCGTGTCCTCTGAGCAAAAAGACAACTGGCAGCTGCTGGAAACTCTGTGTCCCCTTCTCATGGCCTCTGTCCAGTCATCGGATCACAGGGCTTGGGTTCTGCAAGGTGCCTTTCACTGCCCTCTGAACCACTAAAGACACTAACAGTGTTGCTGTGGCTTTGAACTTGTGATTTTGTCATATTGAGAAGATGGTAAAGCGTCCACGCGCTGGACTGTGTTTGCATTTGCTTAATATTAGCTGTCTGCTGTGGTGCAGGACGTCATTGGTTTGGAGGAGTCTTACTTCCCTTCCTAACTGTTCTGTGCTCATATGAGTAAGACATGGACTTTTAGAGGGAGGATTGCATGTTAGCATCTTTTACATGCTCCTGAAGTAAACTTCCATTATAAAACACTTGTTTCATCATGGTTCTTTTCAGTACATACTATATGTGGAAAGTTCTTGATGTTTCAGGAAAAAAAAATTCAAGTTAGGTTAGTGGGAGTGAGGGTGGACACTTTCTGGGTCCAGTTTTCATCCCGCGCTTTGACACCCTTCGAGCATCGCTGTGCTTCCCTTGTGGTTCCCGTGCTTTTCTGCAGCAGTTGGCATCTTATTGTTCATTAATCTGATCAATCACCTTTGGTGTCCTGAACCCTAACCGCAGATCAGACTCCTCCTGTGGGCGCCCACCTTCCCTGAGCTCGCTGACTCAGTGCGCGAGCAGGACCTGGCCCAGCCCCCCGGGGCTCGCGGACAGTGCCACTTGTAGATGCACTCGGGGTCTAGCCATGTCCAGTGTCCTCCATTTGTACGAGTGTACCCTGTAGGCTGTTCAACATTTTCACTTCATAAAGCTTGTTTGTAATTTTAAATATTGTAGATTTTTTGTTGACTGTTGGGTCTTGGTTTTTGTGTGTGAGTGTGGTTGCAAAAAGCACCTAAGGGGTTATGGACGTATTAGAATTTGTCCTGTTGATGAGTATAGTGAAGTGACAGATATTTGGAAGGGGGAAAGGCCATTTATTTGAAATGTTTAATGATAATTATTCGTAGTGTAACTTGCCATGATTTTAGTCATGATTTGAAAATTATGAGCTGCTTTTGTCCCCCATATACTTACATTTTTTTTGCCCAGTGTTCAGTATATAGGATTTTTACACCCAGGATTCTTATAGTTTACATTTTCACAGCTCTAGTCATCGGGTCATTGCTATGAATTCTAAGGATGATTACATTTAGTCTGAAAATGTATCACTGCTTTTATGAACCCAGTATCTCTCCGTATCAGGACATGAGGTGGTAAGTAACTGTAGATACTGTAAGTTTCTGAAATCTCTGTGCATCTTTCAATAGAGATGTTTATTTAAAGTGTTACGATCTTCTCACCCCCAATAAAAGAGTTGTTGTTAAACCTTTAGTGTGACCTTACAATCTGCTGCATCCTGAATTAAGCAAATTTTAAAAATACTTGCTGATGTGCTTTAGAGAAAACTGGAGCAATTTGTTTAACCCAGCTTGGGAAATGACTCTCAGGCAAGTGATCAGTAGATTTTGGTGGGGTGTGGTATGCATAAATGAAGTCGTGCATGTGTGGGGTGGTGGCTAGGGGGCTGGACTTCCCTGAAATAGGAGTGAACTGCCAGATCTCAAAGGGATTTTAGTCATTTCCAGTGACTGGGTCCATAACACCCAGATCTTTCTCCTTTTTCCCATGGTATTAGGGCCCCTCCCTCTCTCGCTGCCTCCTTCCCCAATCCTCTGCCATTTCTTCTTTCCTTCCTTCCGCTTAGAAAGGCTAAAAGTGAGTGTTCTCAAACTTGAAGCCAAAACAAAGTTACAGAGGATTCCAGGAGAGCTGGGGCCTAACATTGTCTTCTGAATTGAATCCTGAGGACTGTTGACATCAGCTGAAAAGTCAGTACATAAGAACATCGACAGTGCTTGTCCATCCAGCCCTGTCCTGAGTGGGCTGCATATTCTGTTCATGGGGGGGCCACCTCTGAGGAACATTTGAAAGACAAGACTGGCATAGAAGTATTAAATGTGGCCATGAGAAGAGGTCTTCTGGACTCTGAGTGGCCTCCTGGGCCCAGGCTGGCCACCACTCCTGGCAGAGTACAATGCACACCTGCAGTCCTTGCATACCTGCCACGCGGCACACCTGCCCTGCGTGTGCGGATGCAGAGATGCTTCCCTGCCAAGGAGCAGGGGACACTTGAGGACATTGCCATTTCATGTCAGACACCTGGGAAAGCACAAAGAGAGGCTAAAAGATAAGTGGAAATAACGATTGGGAGAAGACAGGGAGGGAAAAAGATGAAATAGATGGAAGATGGTAGATAAGTAACTTCTGGGACATGTAGGGGAAAAATTTTAAATATTTTGAAATTGATTTAATTGATGAGAAGTAGGCTTGCCTGGATTTGGCTAAGTCATGACATGTATTTTCATAAAAAATTTAAATGAAGCATATTCTTACTGCCAAGTGAAAAAAAAAAGCATTTGCCTATTTATTGAGTCTTCACTTTTGCCAGGTAAGTTTTTAAGCCTTGCATTTAATATCACTAACATTTTATGCTGCCTTACCTAAGTTATGAGTGTATGTTAAGCAGTTTGTGGCCAGTAATAGAATTTTTCACAGAAGATATAATTGTTTTCAGTGTTTATTTGATGGCTTGTTCATAGTGTTCCTTAAATTGCTTTTTCCTGCAGCTGATTTGATTTAGCAGAGGGCGCATTGGTGTTGCATTTGTATCTGAAATATTTGGAATGCAGAATTGACAGAATAAACCAAACTGTGGACAGTTGGGAATAAGCCCATAGTCTGCAAACACATCTGTAGAAAATCTAATGGCAGCAGGCAGATCTAACTTGCTTCTCTTACAAATAGGCTGACTTCTCCCATTTGCAAAGTAAAATAGACAACTGTTAACTTCCTTAATGATTCTGTGAAGGTTCTCCAGTGAACAGTCCCCTTGTGGAAGGTGGAAATGGGAGTTGGGGGTGGGCAGTGTGGTGAGGTTTTTTTCTTTGAAGCAGAGATGACCGTTATGCTGTTTGGAGTACCTGAGCCTGAGAAGAGCCGCTGAAAAGACTGATGCCTAGCTGTGCTCCAGTAAATGTTTTCAAAATACTTTTTTCAGCAGCCTGGGACCTGGGTGTTTTGAATAGCTTGTTAAACAGACTTTTAAGAGGTAGAGCCACTACTGAGTAGTGTTTAAATGTTGACTTGATTCATGAGACTATACTGGAAAATAAATTGCAAACTTGAGTTAAGTGTGACATTTTAAACGAGCCTTTGGTCCTTAAAATCACTTTTCCTAGCTGGAGATGATCTAGCTTCTCCCTTGTTTTTCTTGCCTCGTCACCAAGCTTTAGAGCGCCAGGCCGGCCTCCCTAACTCTCAAACATATTCCTTTTTTAGAAATAAAAGTACCTGGCCTCTATGATCCATAACTGTGAGTCATCCAGTGGATGGATATTAAAGAACTATAAAAACATACTTCAAGTAAGATTTTCACGTTGTTCCAGAGCACACTCTAAATTTGGACTCATTTAAAATGGAAGTGAAAGGCTGTACCGTTGGTGCCTTGATGAAACATTCTGGTTGATGCTACTTTTGAGTTGCCTTTCACACGGGCAGGGTCAGCCTCACCTGGACAGAGGCACTGGGTTGACTTTCATTTGCCTCTGAAATGACGGCCCCTCATTCGTACATCAGTAACGGTAACCAGTTTCTGATGTTTGAGAGTCTTGGACAAAAAGCCTGAAGGTTTTGCCATGCCAGTGTGAGCTAATACTTGGCAGATACATTCATGTTTATTTAAAGTTTTATTTTAATGTTTGGTGATGTTTGGGCAAATTAGACACAGCATGAGTGCTTGCTAATACCAAGATGTGTTAACAGTGGGAAGGTCATGAGATGAAAAAGTTACTTTGCCAGAGTAGCCAGAAGTGATGAATGGGGACTTGATAGTGTTTTATGGAATGTCAGTTTTGGCCTGTCTTTCTTATGTGTCTAATTATTATGCCACATACAGTAAGTTGAAGTCCTGGAATGAATTGCATGCTATTTTCCCCACCATTTTGAAATGCAGTACATAGTATTAACAAAGCTGATGCCCAGCCAAGAGTTAATGGAGGCAATAAGGATTTTTAAGAAAAAGCAAAAGTTACCAGGTTTTTTTGTTGTGGTGGTGGTGTTTTGTTTTGTTGATAGTTGAGGCTCCAAGGTACGGAGAATGCCATTCTCTCTGCATTGCCATGAGATTGTAAACATTTGTGTCGTGGGCTTTGTTTGACACACTTTTGTTCCCTATAGCGTTAGTGTAATATCTGGCTTGAAATTGGCTCTCCGTCGGGATGGACCTTTGAATCGATGTTTTTGAAAATCATTGTGCCAAGGAGTGTTTTTAGCAGTCACATTCAATCCAGTTTGTAACCTGAATAAATTATGTTTTTTTTTGTTGCTAGAATTTTTGAACTTATGAACAAAAATGAACTTTTGTAATAGACCTTGACATTTGAATTTTTATTTCAATTTGATCTCACATAGAACTCTTATTGAGTAAAGGGTGCTGTGAAGGTTTGCTTTATACAGAGTGCTCCAAGGAGTTATTGCTACTTAGATGTTACATTTTGTGTTTCCTAATTGTTAAAATGATGTATTTCCTTATAAAACAATGACAGAACTATACATGGGGGGAGGGGAGGAGAAAGGAATTATTAAAATAATGAAAGAAAGGCTTCTTTCTTATAGGGATGAATGTATTTTGTCGTTGAAGTTTTCATTTGTTCTGCTGCTGAGCCAGTCCTGGTTGAGCTGGGAGCAGACCCTGCTCTGTTAGATTTGCAGATAAGAAGCGTGATTCTGTCTTTGTTTCTTTCATAATCACAACCTCGCTTTTCTCCTTGCCAGCCGAGAACTTAGGCCAGAATATCAACAAGGTGGAACATCACAAATTTGGATTTGTGAATACAGATTTTATAAAATCACTAGTGTTTTATTCCTGACATCTGCCAGGTTATGCAGAATAAAGAGTTTAAAAAACATTTTGGTGAAAAGGACAAACTCTGCACTTGTTGGAGTTGAGTAAATATTTTGTGATTCAGTTTCAAGTGATCTTAGGATAATTGAGATGCCAGCTTGCCTTTCTTGGGTGCCGACACGGTGCCATCTGTTGTTCTCAGGGCAGCTTTCCTTGCCTGAGGTACTCACTAAATAAGGACACTGTTGTCCCCACTCCACACAGGGAACTGGAGGTACAGAGGAGTTAAGTAGCCCATGGTACAGAGTTAGTTAAGGAATGGGATGATTTGAACATAGTTCCTGGTCCAGCCTCATAGCCACTTAGCTTTAACTGTTTTCAACTAAATAACTCAGTAGACATGGGCATAAATTAATGCAGTTTATTTTTTACATGACTTATCAAATGAGACCCGTTATTTTCTAACGTCTTGAAAGCTGTTTCCTGTATTTGAGTGATTTTTCTGCCCTCATTTTCATCATCTTCCCCTGCACCGTTGATGATAACCTATAAATAGGGACTGGTAAGGGAGGAAGGAGGCAAGCCCACCAGTAACAACTTTTGGCTCCAGATGGTTTTCCTCCGTTTTTTAGCTTTTCTGCTGTAATTTCTCCCGTTTCCAGGTCTGTCCTGTGAGTCGAGTCCCATGTTGCCTGGGAACGTCCGGGTGGGGAGAATCTGGTGATGCCATTTAAGCGGAAAGGCCGTGGGATGAGCCCGTGCACTTGTGTGCACAGCGAATGTATTTTTAGCAGTGGAGCTTTGGCTCATTGTAGTGAAAATGTTTTTCCGTGAATAATTCTTTAATGTTGGTCTTGGGTTTTTACTGCAGACGTTACAAGTCTGGCTCTGGTTCCCCTTTTAAAAACTCATACAAATTGCCAGTTTGGTGTAGGGTTAGGGAATCACGTTACTTTCGATTATATTTATTTCTATTTTTAGTATTTAAGTTATTTTTTAAAATGTCGTAGCAGTATTGAAAAAAATGTGTCTACATGTGAAAATTATTCCACATTAAGCCCAAGCTTTAGTGAGGATTCTGGCATGTGACTTGTGGCACGTGCCTACTCTTGAATACTGTGTACAAGTCTGGTGCTTCTGCTCCCGTGGTTTAATGAAGCACCCAGTACCCTTAATGATGTATTTATTATCAAATTTGAATGAAAATCACCAGCCCAGCAACAAGTGGAATGGTTTTGAGACGTTTCTCATTTTCCAAACACCCAGTATTTCTGTTGAATTGGATTGGAGGGGCCAGGAAAGGATTCGTCCTGAAAAACAGAGATGGCTGTTACTTTTTATGCTAAGTAAGTGTGTGGCCTGGGAGAATGTGTTGGGTCATTCCTATCCCAGGTGGAACACGACTGAGGCATGCATAAATTTATGGGTCAGTGCAGTTCATTTTCCTGCCCTCACGAAGGTACTCTGTGTGATTTCTGCCCATCTGGGCTTTAAAGAGGTCTGTGGTTCTCTGCGGAGAGCCAGGTCTTCAGAATTTAGTTCGTTTCTTGCACAGACAGTTGGCCTCTTTTGGTCAACAGAGCTGGTTTATGTGGTCGTTAGTGAATGGATCTATAGCGAGGATGTTACAGGCTTGATCTAACGCAGGCCACTAATTTTGAACAGGGGAGACAGCCTACTGAAGGGGATTGCTTCCTCTGGTCCCTGGGGCCACTGCTAACCTGTGGCCCTCCTGTGGGCTGCAAGGTGACAGGTAGGGCTGCGTGGGTCAGACCCCGTCCGCTCAGGTGTGTAGGGAAGCCTAACTGCTGACAAAGAGGATGTCGTCAAATTTAGGCAATCTGAAAAGAAAAAGAAATACCAATACCATCCGTGAAATCAACCACTTACACAAATGTTTAAAAAAGAACATTGGTGAACCCCTTTGTTCTTAAGAGATCATTATAAAAATGTGTATGTGCAAAACATGTCTTCCTAAAGAAGTCTGAGCCTCTCAGAGGAGAAACTGGAGTTGGCTCCTGGCCTTCTTGCAGACACTCGCCTTTACTCACTTCCTGCCTGTCTCAGTGATTCAGGCACCTGAAACTTCAGTGGAAGTGTTTCTTTGATTTGGCTTCTCTCTCCTCCTTTTTATTCATTTGAAGATGGACTCAGATGCTTGGGGCAGTGACTTGTGGTGCTTCTAATCCTTTGCAGATACCTGCCCATCCCCCCACATCTTCAAAGAACTTACTAAATTTTGTTTAATTCCTCCTCAAAAAGAAGTGAATGGCTGGCCTAGTCTATTCAGTTTTTCAGGACACATTTGCATACCTGCCCCTTCATTTGACACCTGTGGCTTCTGAAAATAAAGCGAGATAGCGCTGCATAGTAATTTAATCAGTTGTATCCACACAAGTGCTTCTAGGATTTCCCTCCTGAATTAGGTAACAGTACCCTTCCCCCGAGATTGATACATATAATTAATTAAGTAGCTCAGCAAGTTCTCCTGGAAAGGGGGGAGTGGCAGGCACAACGTTTCCACCTTTGCAGACCTCCCCCCAGTACACAGGTGGGAGGCCTTGTACTGTGGCAATGACCAGAGGTGTGTCCACTGTTCGTCTGCCTCTGGGTCCCACCCTGTGGGGCAGGGCTGGTTCATTAAAGTTCCCACAGTATTTATCAAAAAACCCAGTTGGGCCTACTTGGCATATATGTCTGTTACACTCTGCATCCACAAATGTTGAAATGATTTTTCTAGAAATTAGAAGCAAGTTATTGATCATGAGTCATTTGTTGGCTATGCAGTGCGCATGCGGTCTTCTACTGCCATTTGAGAATAGCCCCTTAACTTTCATTATCATTAACACCTGGAGTATAATTTATAACAATAAGAAGAGTGAATAAATCATAGGTCAGATGAATAGGGAAGTTCATTCTGATGATAAAGTAGACACTAATCAGGACTTAAAGAATTAGGCCACAGTCAGGAAAGTTGCAGACTGGAAAAATAATTATTAGTGGAGAATCTCGTGGTTCTTAGCATATCTTCCTGAAGCTAGCAGCTCTGCTTCTTCACCGTGAAATCCTCATTGTGCTGATTAACCTCTGTATTTAGTAACCCCAGGTAGCTCATTTATTGTTCAATGTTCACACTTTTTTTTTAAACTAAACATATTAGGAGATGCTGGCATATCAAAGATGTGAACAAAAAATAGAAGGAATTTAGAAAGAGTAATAAAGACTAGAATTGGGAGATAATGCACCCTAATGTAAAAAAAGGAATTCAGAAAGAACGATGCATCTAATCGTCAGGGATAATGTGATTGTATTGTAAAGGAGAGGAACGTATTTAGCACTAATAATAATAGTAATGACAATAATAAGGAATGCTTTCATTTAGCAAGTGTCTCATTCAGATGTAGAGGAAGTGCCCCCAGTAACTTCTTGGAAGCCTGAGGTAGGTTGCCAAGTAATCTATTGTACAAACCAGAACATCTGTAAGAATGAAAGGGAGTGCTGTTGGTAACTATGCTGGGGCAACAGGTGTGACTCAAAACTGCCTGTAAGGTAGTTAATAACAAGAATATGATAGAACCCTACTCATTCAGTCAGTGTAACGCTGGCCTTTCCATGAGTATTTACTGGTCTAAAATAGAAGAGGGAGGGTCTGGTTAATACAGTGGATCTGGTTTGTTATTACACCGATTAAACATATTCTGCATAGGCATTACCTGTCCTCAGGGCTGAGTCTGGACTACCCTTAAAATCAGAGTTCTAAAACCCTTGAGTGTGGTTTACAAGTCAGAAATGGTTACTCCGCAAGATATAGTTTACTTTGAAGGTAAAAGAGTGATGATGGGTATGGGAAAGTGCCATATATGGCATTGTTTTTAACAGCTTATGAGATTTGGAGAACTCTGGATATTTTCAAAAGCTTTCTGCTGCTGCTGGGAATGAAATGGAGGCCCTGCTGGGAAGTAACTCAGAAATCTGTCAATAACTGCTCTAATTCCAGGAGCTCGAATTTGGAAGTTTTGTCTGCAAAACTGTGTTTCTGTTCAGCTTCTATTTATTAGTAATAATTTTGAATTTCTGTTTATTGTATGGCACATATTTTTGATTAAAATATTTTTATTCAGCCATTAAAATGAGGTAGGTAGTAGGGTAATACTATAATAATAATACACCTTGATACCGAAGGATGTTCGTAATTAAGAAAGTGATCAGGCAATTAACAAAACAGTATTGTTATTTGCTTCTATTTTTCTTTTAGGAAAAAGTGTACCCTTGGGCATGCATGTTACAGATAAAATAGTGTAAGGATATATTACTAAATTTAACTGCTTATTTGAGAATTAGTGGGATTTCTGTTTATTTCCTTCTAACTGGTGATACATTGACCAGATTTTCTGTTCATGTCTACTTTTAAAATACGAAAACCTAGAAATGAACCTTTTTCCTTTGATAAAAGTGGTGGTTCGTACTCTGAAGCTGGCTAGCTCTTTATGTTCAAGATTGTGTTTTCAGATGGTGAAATCATTCACCGTCATCCCGTTCTCATGGTCAGAAGCCAGAGATCAGTTACGACATGTCATTCAGAAAGCGCTCTGTAACCAGCGAGGCAGTCGTGTGGTGGTCAGATGTCATAACCGGCAGGCCCGTGGTCATCCTTCAGGCTCTGCCATCCTCTGTCGGCAGAGTCAGAGCATCTCATCCGACAGGGGCGTCTTTCTGATTATTTCCACATGCGTTTAGGTGACTGATTTATGTGTAACTGGGGAATAAGACCTCCCATGCATTCTTACAGCCTCCCTGACTACTGCAGTTAAAGATGAAGAGGAGGATGCTGAAGTTACTGAAAATCCTAGTGACCATTTATGGTGTGCTCTTACTATGCCGTGCCTGGGGCAGACTCTAAGCCCAAATCCTCTGCTCCACCTCTGGACTGACCAGCCTGCCTCTCTTCCTGTGCTTTCTCACTATTCTCAGCAAGAGCGTTGGCTCCGTCAGCACTTCTGGCCTGTCCAGCTCCAGTGCCAGCGAGGCACCTTGAGGACCAGGCAGTTGGTGCAGCTCTGCCCACTCATGTGTTGAGCATCCCTGCATCGTCAAAGTCAGCAGGTGCCACACGCATTGCTAAGGGACTTTCTACCCTTGAAGTTCCTTAGAAATATGACTTGTCTTTCCACTTCTTGGCGTGTGTGTAATTTTATGAATTCTTCTGACTCATGTTGTTTCCATCCTCCAGTTTGATGTCTCTGAGCGTGGATCAGCAGGCGGTAGGTAGTTTGTTTTTCCTTTGTATTTATGCTCTCAGTCTTTCATTTTCTCTTTAAAGTCTATAAATGGAAGTAAAGTAAATAAGGCACATATGGGCCCTTTTGTTTGACTGTTTAAAAGGTTTATAATGATCATTTTCTTTCTTCATTATTACACAGGTGCCCCACTAGGTGGAGTGATGGACATGGTGAGAGATTTAGGACTTGATTCATTTTTAAGTTAAATGTTAAGTCCATAGACATCTCTAGATACCTGGATAGTAACTGAATTTTAAAAATTCAAGTAAAGTCTGTGTTTCAAGGGAAGGATGTTATTCTAGGAATTCTGCTGAAATAAACGGTGTGCGTAGGCGAATGCTTGAATATTTAGGCATTGCCGGTAGCGGAGTTGGCAGTGTTAAACAGCTTATGGCATATTCAATACAGGAATACTAGATGGCCCTTATAGGGGATGGTTTAGATCTGTATTTACTTTTACAGAAAGATGTCCACTGTAAGTGTACATATATGCACACATGTGTAAGACATTGACATAATGCCAGACAGCCAGAAAACCTGCAAAAATTGTATGAAATAATTCTAAATACTTTTCACCCTGATTTCCCCAATGTTAATATTTTACCACATTTGTTATATCATTCATGTTTTCTTCTTTCTGTTTTTTATATATTTTTTTTATCCTCTAGATAAACTTTTTTTTTTTCCCTGAAACATTTGTAATTAAGGTGTAGACATGATGCCTCTCTTACCACCAGATACCTCAGGGTGTACTTCCTAAAACCAAGGATGTTCCATTACATACCACAGTAAAATGATCGAAATCAGGAAAGTTACGTTGATTGAGCACTGTCATTTAATTTAGAAACCTTATTCAGATTTTGCCAGTCGTCTCGGTAATGTCCTTTATCTGGTGCAGGGTCTGTTCCAGGATCACACATGCATTTAGTTGCTTGTCTCTTTGGTTCTCTTTTAATCTGGAAGAGCTAGCTACTCAGTCTTTCCTTATCTGTCAGGACCTTGACAGTTTTGAGGAATACAAGCTAGTGAATTCTAGCCAAACCGTTGAGTGTTCCTCTGTATGGATTTCTGTGTTACTTCCTCATGATTAGCTTCAGAGGATGCATTTTTGCTAGAAGGGTGGTGGAAGTGATGCGCTCGTCCCTGTGCGTTTCATCAGGAAGCGCACAGCGTTCTGTGCCTGTCCCTTGACTGGTGACATTAACTTTGATCGCTCAGGTGGTTCCTACCAATCTCCTTTGTAAAATTAATAACTTTTTGCTTTGTAATTAGTATCTTGTGAGGATTTTCTTTGAAACTGTGTAAGAATCACATTTCTCATCATGCTTTCCCCTTTTAACTTTATACCCATTGGTGATTTTTGCTTGTCTGGTATTTGCCAAATGGTAATTTTCTAATTCCTTCCCTTGTTCTTACATTAGTTGCAATGCTACTGGAAGAAAGAGCTTTCCCTACTCATTTACCTGTTTGTTTATATCAGAATAGGCTCATAGATTGTCAATTAGTTCTATTGATTATTATCCATTATTATCATTATTTCTGCCCAGATTGTTTCAGGTTGGCCAGTGGGAGCCTGCTCAAGTTTCAACTTGCCCTGAGCACTTTGTAGCACTTTGTAGGTTTTTCTGAGCACTTCCCTTAACTTGTCTGTTCTGTTTTAGTTGGTGGTGTGTGTTTTACGTGGAATCACTACTTTACTAGATTTTATGTAAGCTTATCTATATATTTGTGATTATATACATTTTAAAAACTCTAAATGAGATTTATTTAAATGTTAGTGATGGTTGCCTTTGGGTTGTGAAATTATTGGTTATCTGTATTTTTTTCTGAAAAAAAAAAAAAAAAAAGCCATATCACACGTATGTTACTTTTATCAGGGAAAAAAGTTGTTTTTAAACAGCGAAGATTAGTTGTGACTGGAAGTCACACATCTCTAAGCCTAACTGAAATTATCCTGCCTCGTCTGCCTGTCTTTTGGGGACATTTGTGTTTTTCAGGTTATGTTATGTGTGAAGTGGGGCACTGCCACTGAATGCCATCTAAGTAGTTGAAACAATCATTCTACCTTTAGACGTTTAGAAATCCCAGTAGCCTGTGCTCTGCTCCTTTTTTGTGACTGATGAGGCATCTGTCTGCCTGGATGGTTAAGTGACTTGCCCAGAGTCATGTGGAGGAAATTGAGGGTCAATTTAAAGTTCTGACCCTGAGTCCAGTGTGCTTAGAAAACCCTTAATACTGTTTTCATTTGTTTGTAGCCACCTTCTGGCTACAAGGGACTATGAAGTGTTAAAGAACCTTCCACTTAAATTTGTCTGTGCCGTTCACTGGGTAATATTCCAGAGCTTTACATGCAGAAGTCATCGAAGGCCATTTGGCTGTGGTTGGTGGTTAACAACTTCAGGTGATGCTGGGTTGGTTTCCGGGTAGACGGGTCGTGAATTGCTGATCAGTCTGCTGCTTAGCATTCATCCCGTAATTACGCTGTTAGTCTATAATTGCAAAAACATAGTTGGGTTGATTGATGGAGGGCAGGTAAATTTGTGCCAGTTGTTTAAATTTGTAAACTTTCTCTAGAATGAAGACCTGCCTGCCAGGAGAAGAAAGGTCTACCTGTGCGCCACTAAGTGATGTCTGTTGAAGGTCAGGAAAGCCTCCCTCAACCCCTGCAGACTCGCTCTGATTCCCCTCTCCTGCCCGCTCAGAGCACCTTGTCCTGGATCACTCGCTCCTGTGGCGGCGGGCATGTATGTGGGCACATACGCTTATATGTCAGGGTGCTTCCTGCCTGACCTGTCCTCAGCTCCAGGCACAGCGCCCCTCACACAGCAGGGGTGCAGCAGCAGTGAGAATGCCATTCACCCTGTCCAGTGCTGACCCCTATCCCTTTCTCTTTTTGAAAGGACGTATAAAGACCCTATTCCTAAAGCAGTTACATCATTAGTCACGGCTTTGGTTGGAAGCAGTGGAAACCATTTCGAGCCAATAATAAGCATCTCAGGTGGTAACAGTAGCACGTGTGTATCAAGAACCACGAACCGCTGAGCTGTTTACCCTACTTGCAAGCTAAAAGGTTAGCCTGCCACAGTCTGACAGCTGCTGACAGAAGACATGAGACTCCTGGCTCAGAGACCAAGAACTTTTATTACTCATGGTGCTAACAGTAGTCATGGTATCAGCATTTTGGGGCACTAGTTCTAGAAAACCTGATTTCTATAGGGTGATGCTGAGGCCAGTCAACACTTGTGCACGCTGTGGGGTGTATCGCAGGAGAGGAACCCTGAGTCTTTTATACTGGACTGTAAACCTGACTGTTCTTTGCTTTAAAGAGAGACCGTCTCTTTGCCTTCCAAGTCCTTAAGCAGACCTGCCTCTGCTCTGGGGGGAAGCACTGTCTTCTGAGTCTGTTTGCCTAAATTTATCCTTGTAATGATGATCTGGAGCAAAGAGTGCCTCTGCTTGCGTCATGTGTAGAATCGTGAGAGATCTTGGTCTCCACCTGGGCTCTGCCAGTAATGTGCATTGTGGAAATTTAGGAAACAGAAGGAAAAAAGTTGCTGGAATCCTGTCAAAGTCAAAGTAATCACTGTTAAAGTCTTGAAATACATACTTTTAGTGTTTTATCCCCTTAAGTATAGATATTTGTATATAGCATGTGTTTCATAAACATTGCTAATATTGTACAGTCTAACTTATAACTGGGTTTTTTCTGCTGACACTGTGTTATACCTGTTAGCCTCTCCTAACCACCTGGGTTCTTCTCGACATGGTGGAGCATCTTTGCCCAGTCTTGTGGTCCTTTGGGCCACACTCTCTACCCAGCACTTAATTTCACTAAGTATAGCATCAGAGTTTTAGAGATTCAAGAAGTTTCAGATCTTTTGATCCAACCCTTTCATTTAAGGTGTTAATGTTCTCATTTCACATAACGACATTTCACTGAGAACTTCTGGAAGCAACAGCACAGCCTTAATGTGGAACTGTAATGGTGGGAGTTGGGGAGTTTTCAGAAGTTGCTGGATTAGCCTCGTCGCTTGGGTGATCCTCCTCCTGCTGTTGTGCTGTAAGTACGGGGGCTCTTGCGTTAGGCCCTGACTAGACTGTGTGAGCCTGGGTCTGGCGCTTCGGACCTCTTAACCCTCTTGATCCTGCCCAGTCAAGCCCACAGTTGATTGCTGTGGACTGAACTTTGAGGGCCACCTTTGCTCATACCTGTAACCTCAGAACCCCTCTGGAATCAGGCTGTTCATCACGGAGTAAGTGGCTTGGAGCCCTGGGAAGTGCTTGACCTAACAAGAGTTAGTTTTAAAACTTACTCTTCCAGTCGGAATCAAGTCTTTGTGAATAGTAGCAAGATAGTTCATTTCCAGCATATGCTTCTTCCAGTTTATTAAAAACTATGGAAAAATCTTTTCCTGAAAAGTATTTCCCCAAACCTGCAACTTAAGGTGTTAAATATTCATATTTCTAGATTCCATTAAAGACAGTTGTGAGATATTTATAGAAGTAGAATCTGCCTTGGTTTTTAAAAAAATTCAGTATTCTCAAGATTCTGGATTATTAAGGCAAAATTGCTAAATATTCTTTTGAATGGTGTCTTTCTTTGGAAGGGCACAAAACTGTCTTACCTGCTTTCAAGAAAATATTATTCTTTGTTGAATGATTTAAGCCTATTAGTTCTTGGAAAATTATAACACATGCTGCCTTCAAACAATAAAACAAGTTCCAGCTTCTTTTCCTAAGAAGAGACTGTTGTTATCAGGATATTTCTACTCCTGATGTCATTCTGTGGACTGGACTTTATGGAGCAGACATCCGAGAAGCTTGCTGGGGCTGTGGCATTTTGTATTCTCTTTACATAATTTTATTCTCTTTTTTTGTTCCCTGCCCGCCTTCTTCCCTGTTACCCCAGAGGAGAAGATCTGTGGCCGGGTGCCACGTTCACTACCAGAGCTTTGCTGACCTTGAACAGAGCCTTGTCCAGTCGGTACCTTTGGTCTGACCATTCCCTTTGCTGGATCTTGGTTTCCTAAGTTAGATGAGGTGCTGCGCCCTGGCCCAGATAGGGAGCTGGGGAGAAGAGGCTGGGGTGGAGATGGAATGGGTCAAGCAGACTTGAAGGAGAGAATGTAGCCTACGTTGGGGATGCCCAAGTAAATGCTTGTGGTTTGGAGGCCCCCCTGAAGTAGCATCATTTAGGGGTCAGGGCACAGTCCTCCATTGACTAGAACAAGGGCGTGACAGTAGTGCGCTGGCCATAAGCCAGTAATTCTGACCTAGGCTTCTGCCCTCCCCAGGGTGGGAGAACCAGTCGTGGCCACAGTGTCTTCTGGGAGCCAGACGCCGTGTCCTAGGGGCTCTGCCTGTTGTGCCATTGAATCAGGGGCCCTGCTCTCACCCCTCCCCTCACTGTGATCCCTTGGAGCCTTCATTCTGATTGTGAAGGATGCCCCTGCCCTTCTCAGGGCCCCGCCCCTCCCCAGCCTTCCCCATCCTTAGGTCTCCGCTCACTTGCTACAAGGCTTCTCTGACCCCTCAGGTTAGGAAACTCCGTTTTAGACACTTCACAGGATCCTGTCCTTCGTCTTTAATTGCACTTGTCACTTGAATACGGATTGTGTTGATTATGTAGTTTATTTCAGTCTCCCCTGTAGGATGGGTATACTTCTTGGGGCAGGGAGTAAACTGAAAGTTTGTGCTTCACGTCTGGACACCCAGGCCACATTCAGGATTACTGTGAGTGCCCGGTACGTGTCTGCCGACTACATGGCTTACGCTTGGTACTTCCCCCTTGAGCCTGGGTTAGCCTAGAAATTGTTGGGCTGGGTCTGCAAGGAGAGACCTGCCAGCTGTAAGTTGTGGTGGGAGACATGTAATTCCAATAAGAGGAGTGTCTTAACTGAAAGGCACTGGGTTTTCAAAGGGTTCATGGTTCATAATAGAGCCATTCATCCACTATGAGAACCTCCCCTCAGTTTCAGCTTTGGTGTGGTTACTGATGTTAGATAATTACTTTCACTTCCAGCGTATGAACAAATTACCCATTTAGTGAGTTAATTTTTCTTTCCTTTTATTAAATGAGTTTTTGCTTTTTCAAAGTTAGCCAAAATTTCTCTTAACATGTTTAAAAAATTAGTATTCCTTCAAAGCTAATTGTATCCAGAAGGAAAACTTATTTCCGATCTGCTGCTTATTATGTTTTGGAGTAACTTAAGGAGATTTTGCTTCTGTTTATCATACAACAAAAGTATAATAAGAGTTAAAATTGTACCTTAGCCATAGCAGTGCTTTAAAACTGAAACATGCTTTTATATAGGACTTCTGACACTGGATTGGTTGCAGGTAAATGCATTGCATTTTGATTGTGATACTTTGGCCAGGTCATATCCTGTAGTTTTTAAGAATGTTTGGCTGCATTGTTTGTTAATTTTGAGAATTAAGTGTAACTGCTCTGATAACAGAACCGTTTCCTGGAAGGAGGGAGGAGCTCTGAGCTGAGACGACCCATTACGTGAAGGGAGAGGTTCTTTTTATTGCTTCACTTAGTCAAATTTACTTTGAAAATAGTAATGAATTAGTTCTGCTCATTTATTAATTCTGAATAAATTGCTCATTTTTCTGAAAATATTGATTGTCTGCAGATCATAAGACTTGCATTAAATAAAAGCAAAAACCCAGAAGTGATTGAAAATCTGGGCCCAGAAATATAGGTGGACCTAAATGGCAGTCATGCTTGCTTTGCTTTGACAGTTTCAGGAAAAAAAAGATAAAAATGAAAGTCCTGTTATCACTGTGTGAGAGTCCCATATAATGCCAGCCTAACCAACATTTCTAGACTATTCTTAGGCCCTTTTCACAAGTTGAAGTAATTTTAACTATCAGTGTCTTCTGCTGTGAATACCAGTATATTCATTTCAGTCATTTATGATTTTATTTATGACTTTATTCATAATTCTAAAGAACTACCCAGTCAACCCATAGAGTCATGAGAAATAAGAAGTTGTTGTTTTGAGCCACTAAGTTTTGGGTGGATTGCTATACAGTAGATCCTTGATATTCCAGGTATAGTCATCACTTAAAAAAAGAAATGGAGTAACCAGGTTTCTGTATTCTACTCACCTATGCATGGCACTGAATAATTTACTTGCTTCCCAAATTCTACTCTTTTCTGAAAGAATAACAGTTTACTGCATTAAGAATCTTCCAGAGAATGTGCCACCTGCTTTGTGGGCAGTTTGAAAAGAGAGCTTCCAGATGACTGTGCATCTCTAGAGTGTGTGTTGGAGTAAGTCTGTAGCATCCCAAGGTGATTACTTAGAGGATTCACTTTGACATCTTTGTTAAAAGTAAAGAAAAAGAAAAAGAAAAATAAACAGCTTTATTCCTTATTTCCAGACGCATTCCCCCCTCAAGGACTGCAAAAGCCTTACAGACACCGTCTTAGTCCTGGTGGTTTTCTTCAGAATCTGATTAGGGAGGTGATACTTGGCAGAACATGTTTTCTGGTCGGCTCTTTCTGGCTTTGTACTTAATAATGGAATAATATTATGAAGACAAAGATCTTATCTTCAAATTACCTCTTTATAGTCTTAGTAAAAAAAAAAAGGTAATAAATTCTGAGAAGCAGTCTCCCTTACCATTCTGTTAACCACCCAGCATGCCTCTCAGTGTCCTCAAGAATGTGCATGAGTCTTGGGGGACACTGTGAGCCACCCTCTCAAGGAGAGTCTGCATGTCCCTGTCCCCTGTGTAGGACGGACTCCGGGCAAGTGGGGCAGGTGCGGGCTGCTGGCTGTTGAGAAGTGCAAGGAGCGGACAGAATTCAGGGAGGAAAGCAAGCTCTAGCTGATTGTACCGTAAAACAGATAGTTCCCCCGCCCCCTTTATTATTTGATTATTGTTCCGTCGCACCTCAGAAGACATATGATACTTTTAAGTAAAAGCAACACTTGGAGGAAGAGCTGCAGCTTACTCTCTGGAGTCTTCAAGGGTGTCTTGAATGCTTCTGGACCTTGATGAAAGGGCGAAAAACTGTCAGTGGATGCTTTAAGTTTTTCTAAACCTTGATAAATGTACTAGAACCGGCTGGTAGCTATAGACTTTTAAAAATGGCTTGTGCTTGTTATTTCTTGGGAAACCCTTGTTTGGAATCATATGTCTTGTTTGAAGCCAAAAAAGTGTTATCGGTGACGGTGCTCCTGTGAGATCTTGCCTTGACCTTGCACAACGGAAGATTGATTTTGAAAACCTGTCTGTCTGTTCACCGCATAGGCAGTTTGGGAGCCGAGTGCAGGGAGGGAGGGGGACGGGGTCTTGGGGGTGCATGAGAGGAAGGGGTGCCGCTTCCTACCCGGTCGGTGGACACAGAGGAGTGTGACTTCCCTCCTTCCTCTGCCAGGTCATCCTTGTCCTTAGGATGGCTGGCAGCTTAGCCGGAAGCAAGGTCCTGGCCCCTCTGGGCTGCTGGAGGTGGACAGTCATTGTATGGTCAGCATGGGCGCATGTCGTATAGGAAAGTGCCCTCAAGTACAGGGAAAACTATCTTAATAAATAGAGATCTGGAGAAACACACGGTAGAGTGTCATTTCAGACAAAAGATTTGGGGAAGAGGCTGTCTGAAACAAGACCATTATGGTGAGCAGGTCACCCATCAAAATGTCATTCTGATTTGCAGGCAGAGGTAGAGTAAGGGCCACGGTGTAGTGTGGAGAGTTACCCCGACAGTGGATGCTTGAGGGGTGGCTCTGACCGGGGGCGACTTACTCGCCTCTCTGTACAGTGGGGGCAGGGATGGTCCTCACTCAGAGGTCCGTTGTGGTGACTGAGTCACTTAGTACTGTGAAGTGCCTAGAACAGGCCCTGACACCCCACAGGCGTTGCACGCGTTTCCTTAATAACAGTTGTCAGGAGTTCCGTTAGGCTTGCTAGAATCCTGCCATCATCCCCCCTTAAACGCCTGCACACCCAGCCTTCCCTGCTGTGACCTCCCACGGCTGCGACAGAGACACATGGCAGCATTTGTGGTGTAAAGGGAAGTGCCCAGGGATTAAGGAGGGTACAGGATTTTGTTGTCCCAAATGACCAACTATTGCCAAAAAAATCCAAAGAACATTGTTGTGTGAGCCACAGCTGCAGGAAGTGTCTGCTGGGGCTGAGCTCTGAGTAGGTGGGGTTGACTGAGCGCGTCCATCACATGCCTCCTTAGCTGTTCTTCTGTGGGTTGGAAATTCTTTGGAAAGTAGAACTTGTTATCCAGAGAAACAGGAATTAAAAATTCATCAGCACAATGAAGTGGCTACTGTTTCATTCAGGAGTACTCAGCAGTGCGCAGTGATAGTTCCTCAGCATTTGAAGTTAGCTGACAATTGAATATCCTGTTCATTACATTCAGTTCAAAATGAAGATCTGTTCTTGTTTCCGAAGTTCGTTGGCCAAGGATAGGAGGATAAAAGCTTCCGGCAAAAATAGGAATCTTTCAGTTGTAGTTGTTTAAATTTAATTCACAAAGAACTGCATACCACACTCCACGATAACTCATTAATTTTTATTGTCTGGCCACATAGGTGTTAAAAACACAATGTATAAGAATTACTAGCGTTTTAGAATATACTGACTTTTTGTTTTACACTGTACTCTTTGGAAAAAGAAGCTTCTTTTAAAAAATTAAACACATTGCTCAGTTCATCCAGATTTTTGTTACAGTCTTGAGAACTTTGCATTCTCTTCAGTGAACTTGTAGCCAGGCCTACCAGATGTTTCATGTCTCCAGAAGTTTAACTCAGCTCTTTTTCTAACCATGAGGCTGTCCGAGGTCTCAGCAGCCCCTGTGCCTAATGGCCTCCTGACCTCCAGGATGTCTCTGGCCACTGCTTCTGTTCTTGACTGCACAGGACCTTCAGTGGCTGCTTGCTCCTGAAAGCTGTCATTCTGTTTTGATGACATCTTCATGTAACTTTTGCACAACTTAGGTACTTGTTCATTGTTTGGGTGAGACGGAGCCTGCAGTTTGGCGTGTAGCATTTTGAAACCACTTTATTATTGTTATTCCTAAGTCCTGCCAAAAATGAAGAAAGTAAAACTCGCTAAAATGTAAGTATCTGTCTGCTGTTTTGGTTTATATTTCCGTTTAGGCGTTCCCTTTAGGCGTTCCCTTTCTATTTAGGTTTGTATGCATTTAACTATATAGAAGCATATATAATCATATTTTGTGTATTTTTTAAAGGGGCCATTTCATAATACAATTTTATTACTGGTTTTTTCTCCACCAAGGAACAAGCTGTGGAAAGACATCAAACTAAACATAAAAGTAAAACTATAAAACTTCTAGAAGACATAAGGGAACATCTTTGTGATTTTTGGATTAAGCAAGATTCCTTAAATGAGACAAAAACATGAATAGCAAAAAAAAAAGTTGATAAATTGAATGTCAAATTAAAAAAAAAAACTTTGCTTTTTAACATAATGCCATTAAGAAAATGAAAATACAAGCCACAGATCAGGAGAAAAATACTTGTAAGTCAAATATCCCGTAAAGGATTTGATTATATGAAGAACGTTTACAACTCAATAATAAGAAAATAAACAACTAAGTTAAAAGATGAGCAGAAGATTTGAATAGACACTTCAGCAAATAGGTTATATTAACAGCAAATAAACACATGGGAAATGGGCAGTATCCTTAGTCACTAGGAAAGTGCGAATTTAAACCACAGCGAAATAGTGCTACCCCCCCTTCTACAATGGCTGTAATGAAAAGATCGACACTGCCAAGTGGTGGTGAGGATGTGGAGAAACTAGAACCCTCATAAACTGCTGGTGGGAATATAAAATTATACAGTTGCTTTGGGAAAGAGTTTGCAGTTTTGTAAAAAGTTAAACACACGCTTACTTTGTGAACCAGCAATTCCACTTCCAGGTGTCTGTCTCAAGAGAAATAAAAACATGTTCATGCAAAGACGTTTACACAAATGCTCATGAGCTTTATTCCCAATAGACTGACTGAAACAGCCTGAACGCCTATCCCCTGGTGAATGGAGAAACACGAAGCGGTATTTATCATGTCTGTGCCGGGCAATGCAGCAGTAAGGAGCAGACTTCAGACACATGCTGCAAAGAGGATGACCCTCAAAGAGCAGCATGCTGAGAGCAAGAGCCAGACCCTACACAGTCCGTAGTGTATGATTTCATTTAAATGAAACTTCTAGAAAAGGTGTAGAACTATAAATATTGAAAGCGGATCAGCAGTTGCCTTGGCCTAGGGGTAGGAGAGAGGATTACCTGCGGAGAGGCCCAAGGGAAGTTTTGGAGTGATGCAAACATTCTAAAATGGATGGTTATGGTGGCTGCACACAGTACATTTACTGAAACTCATTGAGCAGTCCACTTAAAATGGGTAAATATTTTTAAAAATGGTGCAATCAAAATTTATCTGACAGATTGCAATTCACAAAACCCTTTGCCAGTTGCCGTTTCATGCAGTTCTAGGAGGTAGATGATACACTCATTTTCTAGAAGAGGAGACTGAGGACCAATGATAGTGAATTATTTTCAGATCTCAGAGCCAGTAACCTGGCACACCAGGTGGCCACATTCAGGGGTTCTGTCCAGAGGACCCTGTCTGCTAAAATGAGTGAGTTCTATGATATATACATTTCACTTCACTAAAATACATCGTGACGTGTTTTAAAGAATATATCATGAACACCTTTCTATGTCAGGGACTGTTGTGCCATCACTTCTTTAAAATTGATGTTGGGACATTTCAGACAAGCATAAAAATAAAGTTGGTCATGGCCATCCATGTACTCATCATGGGGCTCCAGCAATCATTTCATGGTCTGTCTTGTTTCATCTCTGTTCACTACCACCTGGATCACTTTGATGCAGGTCCCCGTCATTAATTCTGTCATTTCTTCTGTGAATACTTCAGTGTATTATCATCATTTGTAAATGATCGCTCACTATTCCATGTCTTGTACTGTAATGTGTTAAACCGGTTGTGGATCGTGGGTCATTTACATATTGCTTTGGTAGGTGGTGGTACAACAGTCTTCGTGCCTGTTCTCCAGCACAGCTGTCTTGTAATTGAACTTCATGGCTTTAGAAGAACTCTGTGTTGCTTGAGGGATTGTATGGAAGAGCCAGCTTTTCCCTCAATACTTTAAAGGGAATTTTTAAAAGGCTGGACAAAGTTCACAGTAAAGTAGCCCTTAGGTAGTCCAGGAATGTGTGCATGATGAAATAGTCCAACTATTTCACTTTCTTTTGTTTGTAGTTTTTTCCTTGGAAACAAAGACATTATGATACTCATGTTCTTCCCCCTCCCCCACCCTGTGCTCCCTCCCTTTTTTGCTTGTGTTTGTGATTAAATGTCTTATGAGCAAAGTTGTGAGTTTTATAGTGAAGATCCTTAAGAAAATACCTTGTCATACTTCCAGACAGTACTTTAAGGTTGCTCATCTTTTAAGTTGTCAGGAAATGTTATCAGCCTCAGGTTTAGGGAGAGAGGAGCCCAGGAGAGGAGGAGCATTGTTGTGCTCCCAGCAGATGGTCCTGCCGGTGCTGGCTTATCTCTCCAGCCCAGGATGGAGCACCCCGTGTCGATGGGGGAGCCTGGCCAGGTGAGTGAGCAGATGATCCCAGGCTGTTGGGCTCATGGAGTGTGGGCATCCAAGTAGGGGCTGGCAAACCCTTTCCTTGAATTTTGAAGAAAGATCAGAAGTTAAATGACGGGCTGATTCTGTATAGAAGGTCGGAAGCATGAGATGTCATCATCATCGTTGAAAGAAACCAGGCATCACTTCTGAGTACAATATTTTGTCTCACTTCCTCATTTACAGACGGAGGAACGGAATCTAGGGAGATTGGGCTTCCTGAGGCCACATACGTAATCGTAGAATTGCCCCTGACCTGAACGGGGGTGGCCTGGTTTCCCACAGTGCCCCGCCCCTGGCCGCGGCCTCCTTGTTGACCACGTGCATTGCACCTCGGATGCTGTCTGGACATCCTGTGACTTAGGCTCGCGTTGGTCGGAGCCACGAGAGGCCTCACTTTCCCAGGCTTGTGGAGATAGTTGAGAGGAGGTCATGTTGTAGTATTTGTTTCTTTTAATTCTCCTTTCAAGTACTTTTTGAAACAATGTTTTCTTGTTTCATAATTGTTTGGGAGGAAAACCATGGAAAGGAAAGAGTCAAAATTTTATTTCAACGTGAACCATAGACATTACCACCCTCCCCTTTTCATCAGTTATTATTGATATGATTTTAAAGTGTCAGCTTACTCTGTTTAGCCTTATTTATTGTTCAGTAGTTCTAAATTAAAGTTAAAATTTGAAGTCAGCAGAAATGAGATGGACATCAAAGAATGATGGACCCACAAAAGCGACGCGCGTGCAGGAGGCTCCCCGCTCTCACTCAGTCCTTCCGCGAACCCCTTTCTGTCCTTAGCCGTTTTCCTGCTTCTCATGATGTCCTTTTCCTTTCCCTTCTTGCCACCCTTCCCGCGCCTGCCCTTGTCAGTTCATCATAAGCCTGCAGGCCAAATCTTGGATCTGTTCCCTTGACACTTTGAGGAAATGCTCAAGTGTCCTGGCGGCCACTGGAAGCCAATAAGGGAACAGGTGGAGCTTTTGAGGATTCCCCATACAGTGACCTTTGAACAACACGGGTTTGAACTTTGTGGGTCCACTTATGCACAGATTCTTTTCAATAAATATAGCACCTGCATTTTCACTTTACAGATCTTCAGATTGAGTGTGGGGGGTTGTTTGTGTTGGATTAGAGATCACAATATGTGGAATCAAAAGAACTAGGGTTTGAGTCCTGATTCTGCCCAGACTGTCTGAGATTCCTGCCTTTGGGTGAGTCCTTAGTCAGTTCCTTTGTTTTCACAGCAGAGATGGCAGTACGTGGATTTCTGACGGCATAGGGGTTGGTGCCCCTAACCGCTGCATTGTAGAAGGGTCAACTGCAATGCAAAAAATGAAAAGTCACATTAATGTTATTTTCTGACCTTTGACTTTATCTCCGAACTTTCCGATGAGAACTTACAGGTTACAGTTAGACCAATAATTCATGCTTGTAACAACTACCAAAATAATTTCCTCGAAAGGGAAAGAATCAAAGAGATGGATGTTTACTGGCTCAAAAAGCACCATCACCTCAAAGATTTGCTGCAGAAAGTTCAGATATTACTGCAAAATGTTTAATGTGAATAGTTAATAATGTAAACCTGTTTATAAACATACCTGGTATAAAGCCCATATTCTGAAATGGTTTACTAACTTTAAATGTACTAGCAACATAAACAGTCATTATGATTGTAAACTTACCCCTACTGTGAATTAACCTATAACATACTCGCACAATAATTTAAAATTTGAAACAGTGGAATATTTTGTCATGTGACTGAAAGGTTAACCTACCAGAACAAGCATTTACCAGCTGAAGTATATATAGGACTTTCCTTTGCAAACTCTGGTAAGTTCCTTTTTGTTTGTAAATTTAAAATCTGCTCTTTAGAAATGAAAAGTCTTGTAGTCACATATGTCCTTTCTGGACTAGATAGATCTGAATACAAAAATTATTGTAAGTTTCTTAAATAATATGTGTTTAAGAAATAGAATATGGAATTTTTTTTTAGTATTTTGATCAAATCAGTACTATGAGGGAAAAAAAACCCTAGATGGAATTAAAAGTATAAAAAGAAATATAACAAATGAAAGTGAAGTAATGGCTAAAATGTATTAGTTATTGTAGAGTGCAGAGAAGGGAAAGAGAAATAGGTATGGACCAGTTCCATCCTTTCAAGGACCAACAGGCAGGTTTCTGAGGGCCTGGAAGATTCCTGTTCATCCAGGTTGGCCCAGGGCCCCTGTTGATTGGTGTGTGGGCTTGTGGTCCCTCAGAAAAGTCACACCCCACCCAGCAGAGTGGACCAGCTTCTGAACCTTCAGAGCACCCCAGACAGCTTGGAGCTTCCCAGTTACCTGACTTGACTAAATTCTAAGAGATAATTTTATCCTTAGACATCTTTTCGCTTAAATAAAGGTCTCAGTCAATACATGGTTTGTTGAATGCTAGGTCTAGGGTGTCCGTGTGTGCAGAGAAGACTGGGACATGATTCCTGGAAGTAAAACAGAATTATCTTGAAACACACAGAGACACTGTTGATACCTTTTCCTCTACTGTCAGAGTTTAAATAATGCAGCATTATTTCTGTAAGAAGAAGCTTGATTTTATCAGTAAAGTCCTTAATCCATGACCAGGAAAAATGAGGGGAAAATAACCCCCTTTCCTTCTAATTGGCTACAACCTTTGGTCCTTCAGATGTATTCTCTCTGACATAATCCAGCATTCGAATGAGGAATGCACAGAAACCACTTACAGAAGAGGAACACTGATTTTTTTGAATAGAAGATTTAAGTTTTAAAATAGAATATTAGAATTTTAAATAGCTGAAAAAAATAAAAGCAGTTTTGAATTGCTTGTTTTAAATGATGATTTGCTTGCTACGTGTACTCTTATTTTTGTGTACTTGTAATCCCACTTTATGTGTAAATATAAGAGGTGACATTTGTTCTTAAAATTATTAAAAAAAAATTCACCTTGTCCCTGGGTTTGGCGTCCTCCTACCTTCATCTCGAAAGGAGCAACTGCTTTTTGTGAGAGCTTGTGTCAGAGCTGTGAGCGTCTCTAAGGACAAGTCCTTTCAGCACTGACTCAGAAGGCACCGGCTTGGTAGCACACCTGCTTGTGCGCATGCTCAGACATGCGCGTGTGCGCATGCTCAGACATGCGCGTGCGCGCACTGCTGTCATTGAATCATCTCTCAGGCATGCAAGCTGTTTTACAAAGCCTGTTCCAAGTTTGAATGCCAGCCAGGGCCAATTACAAATGCAGAAGTGCCCAAGGAAGGGCTGGAACAGGTAGGTAAGAATTGTTGATATTATTGAGGAGAATAGAAAGAGCTAACTTTTAATTCGTGACAGACTGGGAGAACAAAGCAAATGGTCCCATTCCGACCAGGGTACACAAAGTCTGCTGAGTGTAGGAAGAGATTTGGTGCCCTGTTGCTTTATTTTTTAATTTACACATTGTATTTGAATTTGACTTGGGTCAGAAATTTTGAGAGAGTGATTCCCATGTTTTTTATTTGTGCAGGACTCATACTTGTTCACTTATTTTCTGGCAGTCAGAGAAACCAAATAGGACAGGCTGTGTTTTTTCCATGCTTAGGTGATGAAAGCAGTGTACAGTTAGTAAGTGACAAAGTTGAGACTAGAAGTCTGTTCTACTGCTGTGAAATCTATTTCCTCTAGGAAAGGTTTGAGTACCTTGAGGGACACTGGAAGTATGTTCGAGGGATTCGGAACAGGTGCGAGGACCTTCCTCCTCCCAGTGGTTTGTTTTCTGCAAATAACCTTACAACACTGATACAGATGAAAGTGAAACAAGTCTGCTTTGTACTTACAAATATCAGTAATTTAAACTGGGGCAGAAGGATGCCTGTGAGTGCAGTGAAGGGGGAGGAAAATACATCGTTTTCCTCCCTCTCATCCTCCTCCCCATTGCCCCCCCTTCTCCTCTCCTTGAAAATAAATATTAACCTGTAATTAACTAGCTGCCAGCAGAAGAGAGCGTGCAGTGCCGCGAGCTTGGGCACTTGGCTCTCACCGGTTGAGTAGTGCTCTTAAGCCATGTTTGTTTTCAAACCTGTTTATGCCAGGTGTACTTTTATTATTGGCATATAATTTAATTAAAGGTTATCTAAGTGTTTAAGACAGGAGTGGGAAAAGAAAACATTTCTGTAAAAGCTAAATTGAACGATTTGGGAAGACTTGATAAAGGGAGTGCATTTAAAATAAACTGTCATATCAAGTGTGGGAGAGACATTGTAAAAAGGGAAATTTTTGTAAATATCTGTAAGCCTTCTGCCCTTAGATTTTTTTCCAGAGTGCTTCTATTTCCCAGCTCCTTTTAAAGATGGATACCAGAATTGGCATATTAGGGTTTATGCAAGTAAGATTGTGAAGACGTTCCATCCAGGGATTCATACTGAAAGAAAAAACCTCAGCCCAGGTCCAGAGATGACAAAAAGGGGCCAGGCCCTTAAAGTGAACTTGGCATTGTGTCATATTGAGCAGGAAGAGGAAGGAGACAGAATCTTTAGTGGATGTCTTTAAAAAACGGCTTTCTGCTTTAACTGACTTGGTTAAAAATTAACTGACCCAAAGGACTAGTGATCACATTGAGAAAGAGGGCTTCCGCACAGTCAGGCCCCAGACTCTCACGGTGTGGGTTGTAATCTACAATGTGCTCCTACGAAAGTGGTCAGTTTGCCTTTTCCGTTCAGTCTTACATGTATAGAAAACCAGAGAATACCTGGGTGGACTGGCCATGACGAAGGCTGACAGCGACTTGTTGGCGTTGGGTGTCCTCTTGCTAGCTGGTCAGACCAGTAGGCCTTGGTGTTCGTGATCAGATGAAACTCCAGTCCTTTCAGGAAGGCGATGCCGTGGGTCACCTAGGCAGGGCCACCGGCGGATGCCTCTTCTCGTGCCTCACTTCACGACGAGGCTGATTGTCCAAACCTCACACGTGTTAGGCCACGCTAAAACTGCTGAGCAGATCAGCAGGCATTTTCTTACCTTCTATTTTCTGAAAGCCCGTAGGGTGATCTCAGGGTGATTTGAAAATACAGGTTAACCTGACCAACACACAGTTTTTGGAAAGGTTATGAATAATCTATTATTTAAGATCTGCATCTACCATAGCTCTTTGGAAAGCTTGGCAGAGGAATGAAAACCTACTATAATACAAGTCAGAAATCAGTCCTATTGTCACTTTATTTCACCTAATTATTTTTTAATGGAGGATTAAACTGAATCTTGTATTTCAGTTTGATGATATAGGACCTCCTTGGTTTGTCTGTGACATCAGTCGATGTACGTGTATAGACAAGGATATATTCTGTTTGTTTCTGGCCAAGGTGAAGGATACCCGTTAGGTAATGAAACCCGTGCTATGTTAGATCATTTCACCTCACTCATTGATTTCAAATCAGCAGTATGGTGGAGTTTTTTTTTTTCTTTTACATAAAAAAATTAATGTTTTTATATATATAGTGATTTACACAACTTAGATGAAGAAAGTAAAATAATGAGAAATTTATTTTTGATGAAAATTGATCTTTTATATATTTGGTTTGTGCCATATGTCATTTTTAAAAGAAGCTAGAATGCTTAGTTCAATAGTAAGAACAGAGGAATGAATTTACGTAAGTAGAACAGCCTAGACTTTCTCACTTCTACATTAAAAAAGGCGATTTGGAGTTTGTCTTCCTACTGGCTTTTATTTGGGATCCCAAATCTTGTTTTTAGCTATTTTAAGTTAAATAAATACTGTAACATACTTACCTGAAAAGCATGCATCATTTTATGTGATGCAATTAAGAGAGTGCTGAGTTGTAACATTTCTTAGTGTCACGTTTCCTTTAGGAACTTCTGCGACGGGTTTGTGGTTAGTGTCTGCTGCCTGTGCACTGTGAGTGCGTACTGGTGGTAATGACGACTTTGATTGTGATCTGGAAGGGTATCACACTCTATTAATATGCTAGTGGATGTGCTGGTGTTAAAAATGTGCTAGTTTACTTTCTTCTTCCCATTGGCTTACTTTATTCAGACCTGGGTTCTTTTCATGTGACTCAGAGAACTTTACTCACCTTCTCTGAACCTTGGTGTTTCATCCATAAAATGAAGGCTCTACAAAATGACCCTGCAAGTCTGCAGCTCTGATCCAGCGATCTCAGAAAGTGCGTGCTCTCATTTGTATGCACGGATCTTTGTGATTTCACCAGTGACATGGGTAACATTCTGCTCCTCTAAAGTGTGTAGAAATTGAGAATCCAAATCACTAGCCTTGTTCTTTCTAAATAGACAACTGGCTTTTGAGACTAGAAGCTAGTGTTAAGAACTGGTCACTGATTTATATTGATTTGATGATCGTTTTACTTACTTACACCTTAATGATTAAGAGCTTGTGTTCTGGAGTCAGCTTTGAACCCATCCCCTCACTACGTATCTGTTCGGTCCTGGGCTTCTGACTTACCGCCTGTGTGCATTAGGAGTGGTAATGGTGTCTCCTTCCTCGTATTGTCCTGAGGGCTCAGTGAGAGAGTTCGTGCAGAGCTTGGCGCAGAGCAGGAGCTTGGCTGGCTGTTCAGACTGGGATCAGGACTTTCCTCCTTCTCTGTCTCATTCAGCAAGCCTGTAGAAACGCCTTTCCTTCTGTACGCTTGTCAGGGTTCTCTGAACCCGCCCCATGATCTGATTTGACTGTGGAAACTCTTCAGACACTGTTTCCTTTTCTAGAACTGAGGCATGCGCCTGGTGCCCCTGCATTTGCATTCATGCTGGCCGTAGGGTCACACTTGCCCAGTCATTGTTGTTAGTCTTGCCTGCCCATTTATTTATGTGATCATTTGAGAAGGGATGTTTCAAACAACAAGGTGATTTTTATCTTCTTTCTTGTATTCACTTCACCTTTTGTGGATGCTGGGGTTCGTGGCGCAGACCCCAGCTCTTCAGAGAGAACTGAATGGTCGTTGGGATATTATGGTCCCTTTGAAATAACCTCTGATCCTGAATTCTCCTCACGTTACCAACACTGAGGTGTCTTGATGACGAAGGGGCTTGTTCCCAGTGGGGGCCGCGGGGTAAACTTCTGTGCAGTGGGTGTCAGCCATACTTAAGGATTTTAAAGACCCTATGTATCATATGACATATGGTTCATTGTCTATAATTCCCTTTGGCCTTGGCTAGTATGGGAGCAGTGGCATGAAATGGCATGTTTACCTTTTAACGTGATTCTGTGATTTGGGGGAAACTACCTGATCGTGTCCTGAACCAGATCAGCACATTTGTTTTCCCTCTTTTCTTGTCACTGGCCCATTTATCTTGCTTAGTCAAGTCCCTGTAGTAACCTTGTGGCGTAGATGGCAGCCCAAGGCCCTGAGCTGGGCAGCGGGAGCTGGCGTTGGAATCCAGCAGCCTGGCCCTAGAGCCGGGCTCTGACCTGCTTGGCCCCCACCTCAGGACCCTCTGACGCCACCAGAAACCCGCTGTGGGATGAAGAGGTCTTGGGGATCTCTGACTTTCCGGAGTGGGCACGGTGGCCTGGCTGTGCGGGCTGAGGGACAGATGTGAGCGTGAGATGCTGGGGGTGCGCCTTGGGCTCTCCGGGGCCGCGCGTTTTAAAATGTGTATCTTACACACTCCATTCCTTCCATTTTCGACTGGATGTTTGTTATTAAGATTAGCTAGAGCCAGGATTTAAAAACAAACCAGAACCCCAAATGCTGGCTGCCGTACGGTATGTGATCACTGTACGCCAGCCTCTCAGTGCAGTCTGTCAGCTGTACTGACTCCGTCCTGTCATGGTCGCCGGGGGAGCTCACAGAGGAACTGAGTCTCTGCATCTGAATCTCTTTCTGGGTTCCTTTTTTACCATTGGCCACAGCACTTCTGGTCACCTCTCCCTCTCCCCCTCTCCGCAGGAGGGGTGAGAGCAGGCGTGTAAGCATCCACCTGTCACACCATCGCCTTCGTCGCCAGCGTCTCTTCCTCCCCTTCCCCTGCCCCAGGTACCCAGTCCTCCCAGGTAGGATTAGGATTCCAGCTCTTTCTCCAGCCAGCCCACCTCCTGTGCAGTTTGCTCCGTCACAGACACGCTTAGTAGTTGAAATCAGATTTCTGTTTTACAGGAAAATTGTCTTCTTTCAAAGATGACAAGGTCACACTTGACCTAGTTTAATGAGAAGACGGTAAAGGTAAACCACAAGTAGCTGTTTCCAACACGGGTCATGTTGCAGAAGTGTGGGCGCCCGTGGCAGCCCTGGCAGCAGTTGGGGTGTGGGGCCCTTTCCACAGGACACACGGGCACGATGGTGTTTGGTTTCTCATTGAGATCTGTAAATACCTTGTTTTTAATATTACTAACGCTAATAACGTCAGTCTAAGGTTTGGGAAAATGTTAAATGAAATGACATTTTACAAGTTTGAAATCAGCCATTTAAAAGCGTTCAATATCTTTTAGAAACAAGATTCTTTTTTTAATTGAAGGAATAAAGGTGTTTTTAATCAACTGATTTTTAACATAACTATAATTTATGTCTCTTCGGGAGGGGGAAGATTCTTGTGTACCTTCTCCAAACAGGTTGGATTTTAAAATGACTTTTGAAAAATTACTGAAGACTCATCCACGGGAATGTGTTTTCACTTCATCACACTTGGTCACCACCTTCAGTAAGAGATTAAGTGGAACATAAGCATAACATTTTAATAAAGGGCACTTGGCATTTTCCTCCTTAGTAGGTTAGATAAGTAAAGATGTAAATATGTTTTTTTAAAAAAGCAGAAGAATGGACAAAGGAGTACAGGACACTCAGGGTGCCAGGGCTCCCAGGCTCCTGTTGTGATCTCCAGCAAGCTCGTGCCCTCTCTGTACCTCATACGGTAACTGACCCACCCTGGAAGGTTGTTGGATGATTCAGTGAAGTTGTCTGAGTGAAAAGGATGATGCCTGGGACAGAGGAGGTGTCTCATGATTGTTAAAGTAATTTTCATTGTTTGATTATGAAACCATAATGATGCACATGGAAGGCTAGTATTAAGCCTCAAAAGAAACACTGTTCCAATGCTGTGACAAGTCATTTAAGTTGAAAAAATTCTTAACCTTTCCAACAATTAGCATCCAAGGATCTGAGCTAACTGACTCTCTGAGAGTCAGCTGCACCACAAAAGTGATGTCCAAATGCAGAAAAGAGAGTACAGTTGACTGTTAAACAACAATTTGAACTGCCCGGGTCCACTTATACATGGATTGTTTTCAGTAGTAAATACTGTACTATATGATCTGCTTTGGTTGACTCCCTGGACGTGGAACCATGGTTACGGAGGGCCAGCCAAGAGACTTGAGCATCCTTAGAGGGTCCTGGAACCAGTCCCCTGTGGATACAGGGGATAAGACTGCAGTCTGTAAGGAAAAATAAAATCTCAGTCCCCTTTGAAGGGGCAGAAGGGGGAAGAGAGGGCACAAATGCTTGTGGAGAGTGCTCTGGGCAGGGCTCTGCCTCGGATGCTCACTGCAGTGGGCATTGGTGGCCAAGTCACCTGACCTGCCCATCCCCCCCAGCACGCCTAACCCTTGCAAAATTGAGTTGCAGGCACATCAAGATTGCACAGTGGCAGAGCCAGGACTTGGTTCCCTGGATCTCATGCTGGCCTCCTGCATCGAACAGAGCTCTGATTGCTGGTGAAATGTGGGAAATGGTCATTGCAAAGGCTGATGAACTTTTCAAGCTAAATAAATCCCTAGAAAGAGGACCAGAGTGATTGGGGTGGGATCCTTGTGTGATCAGCAGTCCGTGCGATGTGGAAAGCCTGTCATTGCGGTGGGTAGCTGCCTCACCAGGGAGGCTGTTGCTTGGCGCTTCAGTGTTGACAAGGTCTAAAAGGAAGTGCCTCAGTTTGCGGTGCTGCCAGAGGCGAAGAGACTTGGGCCACGGGGGAGGCAGGTGGCCCAGAGGTGGTAGAAATGTGTCCTGGCCAATGCGGTGACATGACATTGGTGAATGTTTTAAGTGGGAAAGTACAGCTAGGATTTTAGCAGAGCCAGTGACTGGCGAAAACTGTGTTTAGGGCCAGGTGCTTTGTGTGGGTATGTGGGATGGGGAAAGATGGAGAGGTTTTTCTTTTTGTTTCCTATAATTCTTGTGGGGGGTTGCTCTGCGTGAAGCTGACCAGGCACCTGCCCGCCCCCCCACTGTGGGGTAGGAATGCTCCTAGAGCCCTGTGTGGTCTCTTCAGAAGGTGCTTTGTTATTCAGAAAACTCAGCCAGGGGGTCTTTATCCCCGTTTCAGCGCTAAAGAGAGATCTGCTAGGTCCCTGGCCTGCAGGCCGGCCACCATGGGGACGCAGACCCCTTGTGTGTGGCTGTTCCCGTCAGAGCTGGTGGCTGTTCTGGGCTGTGGTCTTAGCAGACCCTCCAGGTTCGGAGAGTCTCAATTTCGGCAGGTCTCCTCGCGGGCCTTCCCGTGTGTTGCTGAGCTGCCTCCGTGAGCTCTGAGGTCCTTCACAGAGTGCCCTCGATGTGGGCCACGCCTCCTCGTCTTGGGGTGATGACCACCTGCATCCGCACCACGTGGAGGGCCTGGAAAATGCAGAGCCTGGCGCCCCGCCAGGTGCAGCCCGGAGCCTTTGAGATAGGGCTCAGGACCCTGCATTAGGCCAGGATCTCCACGTGAGAACCAGACCAACACTGAAGATCCATTTCTGGAGGAAATAAAACAGATCAGTGTTTTTCAATCAGTAGGTTGTTACCAGCATTAAAAACAAATAAAAGTTAGAATGAAATGGTGCAGAAAATGTCAGAGTTCACTGCACATACCGAGGGCCATTTTGTAAGGCTGTGAAGTCAGTACGTATGACTTAACGTGTGTTCTTATTTGGTTGTGTTGTAAACTGAATTTCTTACTGTGGGTTGAGGTCAATAAAGTTTGAAAGCCAGTAAAACAGATGATGTCTTTGTGTTCCTTCTCAGCACAAAGTCCTTTTATATTGTTTGTAGTCTAGCCTGTGCCCCAGCTAGTAAATCATCTACTTTGTGATGAACATCAAAAATATCAGATACTAGAGAGCTTTTAACCTGTCCTTGCCGTGGGTCTCACACTTAGGCATACAACTGGATTTCGCAGGGAACCGAGTGAAACGCAGCCCCCACTCCAGGCCTTCTGTCTCAGAATCCATGAGGTGGGCATAGGGTCCTGCATTTTACTGCATTTTAACAAGTGTCCTGTATGATTCCCAGGCAGGGACTTGTGGGCACCTTTGGGAAACAGGACCTGCCTGTGGGAGCACTTCACCTGTTATGGTTTGAACCTGGCAACAGTTCTGTGTGGTGACCCTTCCCCTCCGTTTACAAATGAGGAGCCTGCAGCCCGCATTGATTCGATTTGGTCACTTCTTGGTGTCTCACAGATGCGAAGGGCAGGGCCTGGTCTCCTTTGTAGGTTAGCCCTCCCTTCTGGGTGGGAATCAGGTGGCACGAGATGGGAAAGGAACATTCCTGATTGAGGGAACTGCCCTCCTGGGAAAAAAATAGGATTGTTTAAAAATAACAGTTGTAGAGAGGCTGGGCATGAAGCATTTTGTCTTGGAAGCAAGTGTTGTTAGTGCTGCCTCTGGGGCGGCCTTTTAGACCCGTGCCCTCCTGAGCAGAGCCAGAGATCAGGGAGGCAAAGCGCGGATGGTGGCTGGCTCAACAGTCTTGCCCTGGCTGTGCTCCCTGCAGGAGACTTGCAGCCCAGCTCTGCCTCCAGCTTTGGGATCCAGGCGATGGCTCTCCTCTGCAGAATAAGAGGGTTACATGGCAGCATCTAGCCCTGGGAGCGCTTCCAGCTTCACATCCTGTGACTTTATCTTTTGAAAAAGTAGTATTTCCCTTCCTTTTCCTTGAACAAGATACTGCATGGCTAACAAAATGTATGCAGATGTTTTGATCCCCCCACCCCTCCCTGGGAGAATGCTGTCAACAGATCCATGTACTGGGTGCTTGCAGCTCCATTCAGGCTGTTGGATGCACACGTCTTGGGCTGCCCGTCCCCAGCGCTGCTCCTTTCCAGCAGGAGAGGGGTGTCAGTTGCATGACAGCGTTTCCTCAGTCTCCCACCCTCAGGCAGAGACTCAGGAAGTAGGTGGCGGAGCCACTGGGCTGGCTGACCCTGAGACTGCACAACTTCAAGTTAATCTCTTTAAAGAAAGGAAGAATGATTTTCTTTCAAAATTAGGCAGCTCCTCGGAGCTGACAGCATGTAGGCAGGAAGTTATATCCAGTGGGATTCGTGAGAACAGGAGGAAATGGTCATGTTTCCGGGAAGCTGGGCTGGTGCTGGGTAGCTGTGCATTCTGTGGCCCTAAAAAGATACTCTATTTTTAATTTGAAGGTTGAAATTCTCTCTCCTTGTCTGTCTTGGACACATGCACTTCCTCCTTTTTTGAAAATGTGTGACCTCTTATGCTCAAATTCCCATATAATTTTGGTCTTAATCTAAATTGGATTATAGTGATACACAGCCTCTTAAAATACTATTTTATGAGCATTCAGTGCTTAATATACCCAACCCTTGACGTGGATCCACAGTGGGTTAAGTTTGCTGCTCCTGCTGCATGATGTCCTGGAGAGCAGTACCTGGGTAGAGGCACCCACATTTGGCCTAAGAGCAGTATTTAGAGGTCAGTGTCTCTCAGGCTGACGTTGCTGCCATGTTTCTTTGATATTCTAGTAAATCATGTCTTTGTTTTGAGAATTGACATGTTTAATCTTAATATGTTTGTTGTTGGGAAGGAGAAATTTATTGTTATTATTACATTTTGATTCCCAGAAAGTATGTGAAGTCAAAACCCTATGTCTTGTTCAGGTTAACCATATATATATAAGTTGTTATATATATATATAAGTTGTTTGTTTTAAGCAGAAATTTTAGTGTTTGTCTTTTTAAATAATTTTTTTAATTGGAGCAGACTGATCAGTTATGTTACTTTACAGCATTTGGTTTCTCCTGGAGTAACTGGAAATATAGCTGAGTTAACCTGTGGTCTTTTGGGGAAGACAGAATAAAGCGGAGAGTATGCTAAAAGTTACACTGAGGACAATTTAGTCTATAATGTTAGCATCATCTGAAGCATTTTGACTTTATACAGTTTTTAAAGGGTAGAGAGTAAAGATGGAAGGATGGCTGGCTGCTTGCTCTCATGGATGAATTATAAGTTGCTAGCCAGCAATACAAAACAAATAATAATAAATGAGTTTTATAGAAAAAGAGTGGAAAGACTCAATATATTTCAGCTGACAAAAACGATTATTTTTGAGTTGTTTTCTGGAGGCTTGACACTAAATGGATATCGTCCTAGAAGTAGGAATGATAGGTTTGGAAGAAGAATAAAGAACTGAGAAATAAGAATTACCACCCATTTTTAAGTGAAAGAAAGACAACATAGACTCCCACAGTGTTAAACCACGTATGTAGATTTAAGTCAGGTAACGTTATGTTAAATACATATAATATGTATTTCAAATAAAATACGTAAAAATTAAAGGCTGTTCGTCTTTGGGTGTTTAAATTCTTTGTGCCTCAGCTTCCTCACTTCTGAAAATGAAAAGGCTTGTCCCGTACCATTGTACACGTAACGTAGAACTCCTAGCCCGAGCAGTTCTCATGATTGTTGAAAACCTGAAGGAAATTACATGCTTCTGTGGGACAGGACCTCACAGGTTACCTAAAACCTCGAGTTTCCTTAAGTTTTACTTGAGTTATAGAGAATCATTGTGGAGTTGTTGGCTGTAACACGCCGGTCAAAAACACTAATTGGCTATTTTATGAATGGAGGTGAGGTGGGCGGGGCAGATGGGGGAGGACCTGTGGCACAATTCTCTGAGAAAAGAGGAAAATGCAAATGGAATTCAAACCCTTGGAACCGAAGACTTGATTTAGATGCTTGTATCAGTTTCTGTTGCCTCTTAATGAGTTACTGCAAAGACAGCACTTACAAAAAAACACAGTCACTACTCACACTTCTGTGGGTGGCTGTCTGGACACAGCGTATCTGGGTGCTCTGCCCAGGGTCCCCTGGGCTGAGGTCTTCTCCGAAGCAGGGGTCCTCTTCCAGGCTCATCCAGGCTGTGGGCAGGATTCACGTCACTGGTTGTAGGACTGACAACCCCGGCTTCCTCATCTAGAGGCCACTCTCAGGGCCGTGTGGCCCGCTGCACCAGTTTGCTGTGTCTAGGCCAGTGGACACTCAACCTCTCTGACACTTCACCTTTTCTAAAGGCCCCCCGATTGTTCAGGCCCATCCAGGATAATCTCCCTTTGGATTAACCGAAAGCAGCTCCTTTGTAACCTAATCACAAGAGTGATCTGCTGTCTTATTCGCTGGTCCTACCTCCACTCCAGGGAAGGGGACTGTCCTAGGGACAGTGAGGGGTGGGTGTCATGGGGCATCTTCGAGTTCTGCCCACCACAGTGCTCAATGAATAATGATTGAACTAATGAATGGAAGGAAGGAGAGAAAGATAAGAAGACAGAGAGGGAAAATAAAGAGTCAACTTTGATTTCCCCCTTTCTCAGAGTCAGAGCTCTGTGACTGAATGGGAGGGGTGGGGTCAGAGGGAGGGTGAGGCAGCTGGGTAAGGCCAGGGACAAACACCTGGCAGACGTGAGAGGCCTGCGGGAGGGATGAGGCGGGGCCTCGGGAGGCCCTGCAGATGGCACGTTACCCCGCCCATGGGCAGGTCTTCGTGGCACCTGCAGGGGAAGTTCAGTCCCTCTAGTCTCTCAAGTCCCTTGATGATGGTGAGGATGTCCTCTGACCAGTGTCACCAGGCTAGGGGAAGGGAACCTTTCGTCCTTTCTCCTGGAAGGTGCCAGCCAGCATGCTAGTACACTTGTGTTTTAAGGAGGCCCTGAGAAGGTGGAAAGCTTGGCTGGTGCCAGCCTGCAGCGTCCTGGCCATGAGAGGACACGCTGACTGGCTGGGGGATGAGCTGAGTTTTACTTACGAAGCCTGAAGTGAGTAAACCAGGCATCGCAACATTATTTTTGAGGCTGAGCATATCCAGGGTCTACAGAAGTCGTTTTCTTTTGCACAGTATTGTTTTATTCCAAATTATGTATTTATAAGAGGCTGTGTCTGTAACACGTGGGATTTCTAATAACCATGAACATTAAATTTAGCATTGTTCCTGCAGCGGATGAAACGTGAGGTCTTCCCTGAAATAACTAACCTGTTCTGTCGGTTGTCTGGGTCATCTCTTGTTGGGACAGGCTGATTCTCCCAGTGGGCACACCAGGGGCAGTGTTGCCAGACCTCCCCCGGGGAGAGCACAGCCGAAGGGCTGGCTGGGAGGTGGGGAGGGTCCGGAGCTCTCCTCCCTTGCCTTCACATCCCCAGTGCTCGAGGGGGGAGTCAAGGGTGTAGTGCCGGGGAAGTGTCTTCAGAACAGGGAAACTTTCCTAAAACTGAGGCTCCTGTGATGCCACGAGTTGAGGCATGAGGCAGCTTCGGGGGAAACAGGCAGAAGGAGGAAATACTGTGTCATTTAAAGCACTGCGTGTTCAGGCCAGCTTTATTTTGTTCACACCCCTCAGTCCTTGAGGAATTTCAGGCATTCTGGTCATTCCCCTCAGAAAGCCTTCAGGAAGTGCATTGATGTCTAAAAGGGGAGGGAACCGACTCTGCGATGGCTGCTTGGAAAGTTAAAAGGGGAGTGTTTCCTATAAATCACGAGGAGAAAGTCTAGAAACAACACCCTGTTGACCTGAGTGAGAAAGGATGGGCATCCTTGGGGACTGTGAAGTGGAGTCCTCGCCTGGGTCGTTGTTCCCTCGGGAACCTCGATGCCGGCCCCATCTTCTCACTTGTGGGTTTGATTGCAGATTTTTTTCTTCTAAGTGGCATGCTCCGGCTTTTGTATTTAATGCAGTCAATTAGGAAGGATGTTCCTGTGTCTCAGTGTTCTCAGGACTGTGTTCCTCTAAGCTCTGTAGGAAATGGCCAGTGAGAGACAACACCCTCTGAAGGACTTGGTTGGAGGAGAAGACCTGTGTGTAAGAGACACTAGAGCGTGGTTTCCACCTTGTACGGAATATGATGAAATCGGATCGGGAGGACTTAAGTTGTGTAATAATGATTCTCGCACCTGAATTGTTTAGATACGAAGTTTAGGGAAAACCTTTAGCTTTGTTCTTCAGTCTTAAGTGAGAAGTTATGGTGTAATAATAAAGTTAGTTTTTTGGTGTGATGGGAAGGTCTCTTAAGAGTAAAATTAGAATCCAGTTTTGCTAATGTTATATTTGTTACATTTGAAACTCATTGCATACAACTCATATTAATATCTAGCAAAATATTCTGTGATAGAAGCCCCTAAGAGTTGGTATCTGAGCTCCCTTGGAGGTCAGAGGGAGGGCGAGGGTCTGTGTGAGGGGAGGCTAGTGAGAGCTGGGCCCTGTCTAGGTTTCTGATGGCCCATTTCTGAATGGAGGAAACCCCACACCTCACCTCCACCCCTAATAAAAAACAAAGAGGAGAAAAAGGTTGGTTTTCATTATTACTTGGTTAGGTTTGGGAGGAAATTGTGTCTGTTTTAATGTAATTTTCTGCACCTAGAGTTTTAACTCTGCTGTGTTGTATGTGGATCTGTCAGGGGCAGGTCCACCCTAGACAGCTGTGACCATTGTCACAGAAGACTGCCCAGAGTCAGAGACTTTGTTTCCCGTTCAGTCTTCCCAGGGTCCACACTGCGTTGGTGCACAGAATCTATTTTTGAAGTGGACAGATGATCTTCTGAGCCATGAATGTGCGAGCCTGTGATTGGCAGCGTGTGTACTGGGATCGGACGACAAATGGCCTGGGAATGTTGGGGAGAGGACACATAGTGTAGCATCGGCCGCGCATAGCCTCACATCCCTGGGCTCAGAGGCTGGAGAGGACTGGAAAAACCTCACCGTACGCAGTCTCGTCTCTCGCAGTCATGTGAACTTTGCGGAGGTGGCATGTGGATTTAACTGCAGGTAATTTACATGGGCGCAAATCCCATCAGTTTGAATAAGCTCTTTAGAATGAAATTGGTACCTGCTTTATCACCGCTTGTACTTACAGAACTGTTTTGACTTTAGAGGAATTTACTTGTTAGAACAGTTTTCTCTCCCGTGAGTGTTGTTTGGATATATCAAGTTATAATTGGTGGGGTCAAGCCATTCTAATTGTAGGCTGTGACAAACCAAAGTCTGGACAGGAAATTTTACATGTATACTTATGAAATCAAAGGGACTAAAGTTAAGGTGTATTTAATAAGGAAGTTCAAACCATCTTGCTTACCTGAGACGTCGCCTATGATGTCTAAATTTATAATATCAATTATGATACATAGACTTTATATACTTAAAATAGATTTAAGATAAAAATAAAACATAGAAGTGTATGTTTGATCTAGAACAAGAGTGGGTACTTTTTTTGTGAATGCCAGATAGTGAGTATTCTAGGCTTTGTGGACCCATTGGTCTCTGTCCCCGCTACTCAGACCACAGTTGCAGCTGAGAATCAGTATTTGGGGAGAACGGACTTGTCCCCTGGGTTCCTGTTTGCTGGTCCCTTCCTGCAATGTTGTCTTAAGACTTGGGAGGAGAGGTGGAGCGGACAGCCTCTAGAACCTGTCCCAGGAGTTTCCTTTAGATGTGCCGTGATGTAATTTTCACCACCCTGGACCAGTCCAGGTAATCATGCCCCACTTTAAGGGGTTTCCCTGTACCTTTAGGAAGACAGTGTTCAAGGCTGGATCTAGGTGACTCTTTCTTTACAGCAGTGAGTGGTTCCTAACTCCTGCAGACCCACCTTCCCTGTTTATAACATACTGTGAAATGCTTCCTGTACGATTCTGAAATGTAATTAATGTGTAATTTAAAAATCAAAACAATGCTTTAAGTAACAAAAAAGACATGAAATAAATGCAACTTGTAAACATTCATTTAAGTATGGATGCCCAGATAATAACTATACACTAGAACAGTGGTAATGGAAGTGCTGATCTGAGGGGACAGCATGTGTCTGTAAATCCTCTAGCAGCTTCCTTCATTGAGTCTTGCTGTGGAAAAACAGTCCACTGAACAAACTCTGTTTAAATGCAGGAAGGTTCTAATGAACTTGTGGACTTGCCACTGGTCTTCAGATCACATTGTGGTAGCCCTGCTCTAGAATATGTGACTATGTTTCCACCTGTTTGCACCCATGTATAGAATCTCCATGAACGAGAGGTCCACGGAGGCCACTTGTGCCTCATGTGTTGTGCTGGTGACTCCGAGACCTTGAGTCACGTTGCTGCTGGTGACATAATTTCTCAGGTGAGCAGCTCTTGGTACATTTCCAAACCAAAATAGAGATTTCCCCCATTTACAGGTTGTTCTCCAGAAAAATGTAGTGTATAGAAAACTGTACCCCCAAAATTGTTTCTGCATGAAATAGAGTTAGGTTGTAAACCCAGGATTTTCACTTCCTTGAATATCTGGCAAGACACTGGAAAGTCAGGCAAGATGCTTAGTGACAGGTGTGTGTGTGCAGGTGTGTGTGTGTGCGTGTTGGCAGGGGCTGTCACATGCAGTGGTGTCCAGCATTCCTGGCTTTCATCCTCTAAATGCTAGTAGTGTCTCCTCCCGCCCCGCCCCCCCATCCTTGTGACAGCTACAAACGCCCGCACAGATTCCCAAATGTAGATGAATGAAGGAGTGTGGAGGTGAGGATCGGGGAGCACGTTCGTCACAGGGGTGGGTGTCAGGATGGGTGCTGTGCTGTGCTGTGCTCGGGTGCAGGTGGGCTGCGGAGGGAGCAGTTAACCCTCTGCCTCAGCTTCCTCAAGCCTCTTCTCCCCCTTATCATGTGCTCCTTCTCTGCCTTTCCCTTCCGCCCCCAGTTTTGCCCCATTCTCCCTAGTCCTTTCTCTTTTCTGTCATTCTCTAGGGTAAACTTCCTTGTCTTGATGTTCTAACATACCAGCTAGTCTTATCATTTGCAAGGTATGTTGAAAACACTTTATTACCAATAGTAATCAAAGCACCGACATTTGCAACGCACTTTTCCCAATATCACTCACTTCCATATTGATTTTAGATTTGGGGCTGGAGAGAAAGCGGCGGAGTGCAGGCTCCTGCCTGTCACGATGCTCCGGGGGGCTCCCTTGCCCGTCACAGGAGGTTGCTGGAGGACTGAACTTGAAAGATACAGCTTGTGAGTTACTTGCCAACGCCTGCTCCCTGCGTTTAGTGGTAAATGTTACAGAGGAGGCAGAAACAAAGCCCCGTCTCCCATGTTCCCCATCGTTTGGTATTTTAACCATCTAAAGGTTTAGAAAGGTACTTTGCTTCAGCAACGTCTCACTCTGCGATGTGACCCTGTGATGCTCAGTACTGACGAACAGGTCCATTTTTCAGCGGGGGCCCTCCCCCATCCACTTCCCTCTGGGGGCCAGACCCTTTGGTGCTCTGTGAGTCTGAGTGTGAAAGTGTGTGTTGGAAGGGAGAGCGGTTACTGCTGTTGTGTCTGAAACAAGTTAAGGTTATATTTGGTGAGCCAACTTTGGCTATTATCGGTTGATTTTTATGGGTTTCACAGTTGAGCAGTAATGAGTCATAATCACTACTTAATTGTCTCAAGCCAGAAGGTGGACGTGTTTTTTTCTTGGAACCTCCAGGCTGTCAGTGAAGGGGAGAAAACCTTTCCTTGGGGTTAAGTTGAAAGTCAGCTGCTGACATCCTTTCTTGGGCTGGTCGCGCTCTCCTGAGCAGACCTCTTTCCGGGAGCCTCTCTGCCACAGAGGTACAGAGCCAGTCACCAGCTCCACTCTCTACCATTATGAGTTTAATTTAATAATACAAGTAGAACATGAAGTATGTAAGTATGAAATGTCTGCTGCGTAGTAATTTAAAGCTTTTACAAGTTATGGCAGAGTTAGAGAAAGTGGTATGTTTTATTGCAGACTCGCAATAGGGGTCCTTTCTCATCCTGAGGACTTGTATTCCTTTGAAGAGTCTTTTTTGGCTTAAACCCATGACTGAATTTAATTCTCTATTTACTCATATTACCATGGATCATTTTGGGGATGGAGGAAGCAAATATTTTTTAAGAACTTACATGTGCAAGATCATTCAAAGATTCAGGCCTTCTGGCATAAAGGTTTAGTTGAAAACATAAGGACTTCATTCTAACAGCAGTGGCGGCAGCAGCCCCCAGCCCCCGAGATAAGAGCTACAAAAGTTATCTAATCCTCACTATGATCCTGCCAAGGTGGGCCTTGTGTTATAGTGCTGACATCAAAGATGAGAGATGCCAAGTGCTTGTGAAGGTCACAGGCTGCTAGGGGCCAAGTCTGTGTTTTTGCCATTACCCTTCTTGATAACATATTCCTGTTGTACTGGGCTTGTCTTAGGTTCTTGGATGAGGCAGACATACCCACTGGCCCTGGCCTCCCTTCCTCTGGCTGCAATGAACATGCCCTCCCTGCACCCCAACCCCTTGGTTAAGTTCTAACCACCATTTAAGTTTCATCTTAGATGTGAGCAGATAGGCATTTCCTAACCTCCACATCAGCTTCTTCCTCCACCCCACTCCCCAGCCTGCAGGATGTCCCCTTGACTTCCTGTAATCCCCAGCTTTCTACCTGTTGCATTTATGGTATTAGTTGGGTGATGGGTGCCTACTCTCCTGGACTCTTAGCTCACTGAGGGCAGGAACCGTGTGTCATCCTTGCCTAGCATGGCACGTGGCACATGGTGGGTGTACGGGAGATGGTTTCTAAATGAGTGAAGGGATGTTCATACTTTCGTCCACCATGTTCCATGCAACACACACAGAGCAGAAAGCGAGAGAGAGAGGTGTGCGCAGCCTTCACGTCATGGGCAACAGAATTTAAAACATTGCACACTAAATCATTAAAAAAAGGATATGTTTTCAACATATGCATTTTTGTTTACTTAATATGTACTGTATACTGCAAAAATTCACAAAATTGGAACTTTAAAAAGGATGAAGAAATTTTGAAAACATGGTGTTTCTAATATATTTTTCTGTGTCACAAAATCAGCTGATGCGAGGACCTACTGTCCTGGCAGCTGGGCTGCTGGGGAGCTGGGGCAGGCTTTGCAGGAAGAGGAAGTAACTAAGCTGGTTCTAGGGTCTAGTGGGATTGGATGGGACAGATCAGAGCCTGGTCTAGGGTGGGAAGTGCAGGGCTCGTGCAGGGAGGGATTCACATATGGACGGGGTAGGGGAGATAAGATTCATCAGAAAGACTGGGACTTGGCTGGGGCTGAGGTCTGATTCTGTTCAAGATGTAAGACTTCACCATCCTGAAATGACAGGTTATTAAGTTCTTTGAGGAAGCAGATAACTGCCTTCCCCCTATCCTTCAGTAAATACTTTTCCTTCCTTCTCGTATCTTTGAGTGTAGTAGAAATCAGGTGTAATTTATTCTATCTCTTTATAAGAACTTGGTTAATTTTTTCCCTTCTCTATCAGATACACCTGAAAGATTTACTCTTTGTCATTGTCATTGAAAATGGTGATGAGGTTCCTGTACAGAGGACGGCACCAAGCCATGGACTAAGTCCATAGAGAAATACTGGTTGTTTCAGAGGTAGAATAGGTGACAGGATAAAAAATGTACAATTCGGTGTTAACATTTGGACGAGCTAGGCAGTGGCTAGGGGCACCTGGTGGTTGCAACCTTAGAAGCTGGTGGCCAGGCCAGTGGATGGAGGAAGTGCCTCTTCTCTGGCTGAGCTGTGGGCGGGGCAGCAGCTGCCTTGGCGTGTTTAACCCCACGTTGTGAGACTGCTGGTGATGCTTGTCAGGGGTGGACAGCTCCCCTGAACCAGTCTGTAATCTCAGTATCTTTTAGGGGCAATGTTTACGCCACACTGAGATGGGGGAAATACACTGAGATTGGTAGTTAGAGAATCAATGTTGAAAAATCACATTTGGAGTAGTGTAGGGAGTGAAATAATAAATAGTGAAAATTATTCCTGTTCTAACTATAACACTGTATCTGCAAATAAGGGGAAGCATTGTAATGCTTGCAGATTGCAGTGCAAAGTGTATTTAGCCTATTTGATGGAAGCAGATATGTCAGTCTGCGAAGAGGAATGTGTAAGTTGTCACAGCAGGTCATTTAACAGAGGTGTGGGGCATTTAAAAGTGCTTTATTTGTAAAAAAAACTCTGAAATGGCTATTATAAAAAATGATCTCATGTGTAAAGCTAAATTATTTTTAAGGAATATCTATAATGCAGAATATTGATGAGAAAATACTAGTTTGTTTTAGGTTAAAATGCATAATTTTTTTGTTAAAATGATAGTTTATAAAAACGATAAAAGAAAATGTACTTTTGCCCTAAATTATATTCCAATAACATGGAAATTTTGATCTAAATGAAATATAAATAAGGCTTTAAGAATTTTTTTTAGGAAACTTAAGGGGAAAATGGTATCTCTGAAAAACAAAGCAAAACCAAGACAAAATATTATCCATTCTCACATAGCGTATTCAGAATATAAGGAAAACCTAGGAAGTATATTTTGCTACTTGTAAAACATTTCTTTTCAGATAATTTGTTGATCCTTTAAAAGTATGTTTTAAGCATCTTATAATACAGTCTAATTCATTCACACGAACTAACAGATTCTATAAATAAAACAGACCCAATCTTATTTTAAAAAAAAATGCAGCAGGAAGACCTGGGTTTGATTTGGCTGCACTGTCTCCAGTAAGTGGTGGTATCTCATCTTTGACCCTCGAGTCCCTGGTTTCTAAAGTGTAGACCATAAATGTATTTATCTTACAGGCAGGGTTTAGTCATTAGGTTTGGTAATAAATGCTTTGAAAACTGTAAAAGCCTATATAAAATGTAATTGTTTCAGTGATTTAAGGATGGAATGTTGGCCAGTGATCATTCTGCCAGGTCCAAAGGTAGTTTCATTTAAGCAAACTGGAAATCTTCTAGAAAAAGGAAATATATATATGTATATATTTTTCCAAAGCCAAAATGTGAAAACCATGAATAAAATTTTAACAATGATGTATATCCATTCTAATCTGAGCATGTATTTGTGGAATGAGTTCATGGAAAGTTGTCAAAAGCTTTTGGGTAGGGAATGTAAGCGTTTTGGTGGTTTCACTGCTGAAAGTAAACATTTTTGAGAAAACTTAAAACTTGCAGCTGTCGATTCAATGGACTGATCCAGTTCTGTTAGGTAGATAACCTGTTTAACAAATAATTTATTTATGGTAGGAACCAAGCTAATTTTATTCAGCTGTTGATTTCTCTGAGCACACGTCTAAATATGGAATTATGATGTTTTGGCCTTTGATGAGGCAATTTTTAAAAAATATTATTTATTTTAACATTTTTTAAAAAAATTGAAGTGCAGTCAGTTACAATGTGTCAATTTCTGGTGTTCGGCACAATGTCCCAGTCATGCATATACACACATACATTTTCATATTTTTGGAGGCAGTTTTAATAAAGGTTTTTTCCAGAGCCTGAAAGGTCCCCGGAAAATAAAAATGTAATGGTGATTAAAGGTACTTTCTTTAAATGTGTTCAGAGTCTTAAAATGTTTTCATCTTTTATACAAGGACAGAGAACATTTTATGAAAAAGAAGTTTATCTTAATTATAAAATGTATGTGTTTATTCTTCAGGCCTTCGTCTTATAGTAAACCATTTGCCAAAGCCAAGGTAATGAAGACGTTAAGTAGCCACCTTTCTGTTCAGTGCATCTAAAAGAACTGTTGGGTTCAGGAATAGTTAGCTTGAATATACGCACTTACTTCTCCAGAGGAATATTTGGCCAAGGTAGTAAATATACTATTTTAGTTACTACTCTATATACCCAAACTTTGTGTGCCTTTAGGAGAGCAGAAATAGTCATACTATATCTATTCAAAGTAATCTCTCCTCCATTCCAAATGTGTTCTTAATAATCAGTTACAGAGTAGTATTTTTTGAACAATGTCTTTGTAACATTTCCAGTCTTTTTTTCCTTTTCTTCCTTTCTTTCCTTTTCTTTCTTTCTTTCTTTCTTTCTTTCTTTCTTTCTTTCTTTCTTTCTTTCTTTCTTTCTTTCTTTCTTTCTTTCTTTCTTTCTTTCTTTCTTTCTTTCTTTCTTTCTTTCTTTCCTTTCCACTCTCTTTCTCACTCTCTTTCTTTCTTTAATTTTGGCCAACTTTATTAGGATATAACTAACATAGCATAAAAATCACCTATTTAAAGTGGATGATTCAGTGACTTTTTAGTGTATTCAAAGTTGCATGACCATCATTACAGTTGGTCAACTTTAGAACACCTTCATTGCCAGAAAGAAACCCCACACCCCTAACCTTCAACCCTTCAGTCTTCCCACCCCTTCCAGTCTTTTTTTTTTGGGGGGGGGGCAGAGGTACTGGGAATCGAACCCAGGACCTCATGCATACTAAGCATGCACTCTACCATTTGAGCTATACCCCCTGCAGTCCTAGGCAGCTGCTGCACTATTTTCTCTGTGGATTTGCCTGTGAAACAGCTTGTTTCATAACTTGAGAAACGTATACAGAGGGATGTTTCCAGCCTTCCTCCGATTGCAGTGCAGTAACGTGGTACACCTGTGTAAGCCACTGAGACCCCCTGCCTGCCTGCTCGGCGTTACAGTTTTCCCTCTGATAGCATCCCAGTGTTCTTTCCCTTTGGTCCCCATGTGGTGGCTGATGTAGTGACTAAGAAGGACAGGGAGGGTATAGTGGTACGTAGTGCTGCTGTAGGTGTGGTGTGAGGTGAGGCTGAAAGGACATGGCTTGCATGATGCGTTGAACAGCAGAGAATTTGTGCAGACAGCCTGACCAGGCATGCTGGAGTTGTGTTTCCAGCAGTTGTTGGGTGGAAGTCAACAGTTGTAGCCTGGACACAGATGGAAGTGAACATGACAGTGGAAGATGAGATATGAGCAGTCACTGAGCTCACTGACCAGCTTGGTGCTTAAAATGCCTGACTGGCCCCAGCTTAGCGACTTCGTCTCCGTCCCAGTAGACGGAGGGGATTGATAGATAATGAGCTGGCCAATAATATTGGTCAGGACTTGAAAAGGGAAGGGGGCTACAAGCTGAGCCCAGACCTGCCGGCCTGGTTTTAATTTAGAATTAGCTACAATTTGAAGTAGAATTCACGACTCAACTGTTTCTCTTCTTTCTCAGCATCAACGCTATTATTACTGGTTGGGCAAAATTACCTTAAAAGCATTACTTTGGGTAGTTATTTTATTTTATTTTATTTTATTTTATTTTATTTTATTTTATTTTATTTTGTTTTATTTTATTTCATTTTGTTTTATTCTAGCCACTGCCCCTGTCCTGCCTGCCTATTATCAATTAAACGTGCAGGAAGAGCTATGTATGTTCTCCTTTTTATTTTCTGTGACTTAAAGTGATTATAGTTTTCAGACAAAATCAGAGCTGTAGAGTGGAATTTACATGTGAGAAAGTGGAGTTTGGGTCAGATTTCTTGAAGTACTGGGCATATCAGAGATTTTTAACAGGAATTAAATTAGGAGAATGCTCAGCGATTTTGTTTTCCGAGGGGCTGCAGCAGGTGTTGGAGGTGAACGGACTACCTGCACGCTGGGAAGGGCTTTCTGTGAGTAAGAAGGTAATTAAGTGTGGTGAAGAAAAATATTTCAGTGTTTTCTTTGAAGCCGATTTTAACCCTTAATTGGTTCATTAATTTAAAACACTTAGAGCATTAGTGACAGGGTCTTTCCCTCTCTTGTGGTGCAGTAATGAGTAAACTCTGCATCGCTCTGTCACCTCACATGGACTCACTTGCAGCCTGTGCAGGCGCGGCCAAGGAGGCAGGGGCTTGATGGGCGCACTGTCTCTTGCTCTGGTTGAAAATCTCCATGTGCATATAATCCAGGACTGTAATAAAAAGAGAATTCAGTGTACATCCTTTTTAAAATGTAACTTTTTATGCTCTTTCTTCCATTCACATAAATAATTCAGTAAGTGATCCTTAAGCTAAAGTCTTGCAATGCAGCTTTGTGAAGAGCCTGGGAGCATAACTGCAATGCTTTCTGCCTGGTCTTGAATGGTGTTGCCTGGAGCTGAGAAGTCCCTGGTTTCAAGTCTCTGGTTTAACCTTGAGTTAATTAATCCCTTGTAAACCTCTGTTTTCTCATGGAAAATAGGTAGAAAAACAGGCACTTCTTAGGCTAAGGAGAAGTGCCAGCTGATGGTATCTGTTCAGTGAGTGGCGATGCCAAATGTAATGATAATGTTGTTTTTGTTGTTCATTTTATTTTCGTATAGGACAGAAGAGGAGGGTACACATAATCTAAAATTGTTGGCCATAGACTTGAGATGTGGAGCAGAATGCCTAGGGTGTTTTGTGTAGTCAATAAAGTAAAAAAAATACTGAAAATTCAAATATTAAACTGCCAGAATAACTCCAGAATATATAAATGGCATTCTAACAAATTGTGCTTATATGTTTTTGATGGAAAGTAAGAATTATTTTGTAATTTTCTTTTCTGATTAGCTGTACAGACCTCCTATCCCCCACTCCCCCTGCCCCCCAGCCTTTCTCAGTGCTTGTGTGAGCTTCCAGATAAAGCTGGTATTCCTCCTCCTATACTTGGTTGAAATGTGCAGGATAAGAATTAGGTGCAGTGATTCAGTCTGCAGCGGCAGCTTTCATGCGTCTCAAAGTCTGGAGCCTTGGTCTCTTAGTTGAAAAGAAGTGCATCAGCATAGCAACGTGAAGAAGTAGAATTCATCCCCCCACTCCCCTCCCTGGCCCCTGACTTGTCTTCACCAGGCGCTTGACTGGGAATTGATCTCCCTATTTAACCCTCCCTGACCCCGTCAGGTGCCACCCATTTCACAGATGGGGACTCTGAGGCCCAAGGCCACCCAGCTGCGGAACAGAGTTCCGATCGGGTTGAGCCAACTCAAAAATCCCACATTCTTTCCACCATTGTCTGCCTCGTGCTCCGTGGAGAGGAAGATACAGAAACATATATAACTGTGAAATTCACAATGGAAGTAGGAATTTCAGTTCAACAAACATCAGAGGATGGATGGAGAACTGTATGGGGTCTAAAGAGAGAGCATCTCTCTGTCTGCATTGCCCCCTCCCCTCCCTAGGAAAGGCTTCATGAAGTTTTGACTCCAGACTTAATAGAAGGATGGCAAGGCGGAGACAGTGATAAGAGCAGAAGGAATAGTTTCCCGATTTTGAAGTAAATTCACATATAGTTTATAAATTTTTTGAGACTACCCCAGCTGTCCATCTAGAATGTCCCCTAGGTTTTCCTGTCTCTCTAGCTGTTCCTTCCTAAACTCTTTGCCAGGCTTTCCTTCCTTTGAAACATAAATTTTGCTGTTTTTCAGAATTTTGTCCTTAGTCTGTGAGTAATCAGTTTTCAGATAGTAATAATAAAAGTTAATAGGAATCATACAGGTTTCTGGAATAAGGCTTTAGAAACTAAATGCAGCATGAAGTTTATTTGCTTTTATGAATGTGATGTGGTTATGTTGATTTATTCTAGCAAAGAAGTGATTTCTGAAAACAGGGTTAGCTTTTATCTACTAAATGCAGTTTAGTAGGGAGATAGTTTCAAATCAGGAGCTTCACAGTGGGGATAAACGAAGACAGAAGGGTTCTTGGTGGCTGGAAGATTAGGAACTGATGTATTTATGTATGTGAAAATCATTGTAAAAGTTTAGCTAAGCTGTCATCCTGAGACTGTCCCCCTCCCCCTTTTTTACATAACAGCAGATTTTCATTCCCCTCACTCTTCCCTTGCTGTGAACAGTTGCATTTAAGCATTATCAGCATTAAAAACATATTTGGGAGGAAATCCAAGCCAAGCATCTGTTAAGCAGCCAGACATTCTCCAAAAACCCTTTCAGCTGTAAGCAGTGGGTGTGTGCGCCTTGTCCCCTTCCACACACGCGGAGACTGGCTGCCTGCGTTCTTTGGGGAGGGGTGGGTAGGAGAGGAGGTGGTTCCTCCGCAGACTTTTAGACAAGGGGGAAGGGCATGGGGAGGGGAGAGACTACCTGTGTTTCACCAAAGGCATCAAGTTCTATGTGGTAGAAAACAAGACCCCAGTTATCAACATCTGATAAAATTCTGTAAGTCTAGTAATTGGTTTGAATTTGAGAGGATATTAAACTTGGATTTTTCTCCCCACTTTCTTTCTTTCATTTTTTCCCCCTCTTAGTACAGCCTCGATGGCATTTCTTCATTAAAGCTGTTGGCAAAACCCATTTTAGATACAATATGATGTAAGTTTGAAGTTTATATTATTTTCTCATGAACTGTGAAACAAGTTTGTAAGAGTTGTTCTTGGGTTCCTAGAGTGTGACTGGTTAAGTACTGGTGATAGTTTTTTAGGGAAATAGTGATGCATTTCAGTACATTGAAAGGAGCAAAAATGTTATTTTAATTCTCTTTTTTTGTTATTTATCAGTGTTAAATTGAGGCTTTTTTTTTTTTTTCTTTCCCTACTGAGCTTATTTTTGGTGAAGACCACTAAAGCAGTTTGAGGGCCTTGTTCAAAGAGGAGTCTTTTCCAAAGACCTTTCTTTCATATTAACTTACAACAGGCTTTGTTTTGGGCCTGTCTCATCTATATTTGAATTCACAGTTAATGTGTAATTATCTCTTGAGCATCATAAATTTCCTTATAGTAAGAGAATTAAATGATACTGATTTAGGGAAACCAAATAGAAATTATGGAGTAGGCAGAAGATTTTGTGATCTTTTACTAATCTTTGGTACGATCATAAAATCTGTCCGTAGTAAAACCAGCACTGTTTTAGGATGGCCTTTAGCGGGTACCGTGGGAGCAGGCTGGAGGGAGTGGAGAGAGTCAGCTGTTACTCCGGACTTTAGACTGTGTGTTTTAAAAAAGTTTTTAGAACCTTTTATTTATTTGAAACTTTAGTTATGTATAGACTGATTTTTATAATGTTGGACTTAGAGAACTTTCAGATTCTAAAACTGATTTTTTTTAGCATTATTTGCATTTGTATTTCATCACTTTAAATAGCACAATTTGAAGAAGACAAAGCAGTAACAACTAAAACGTGAATTTGATCATTTTAGGTTCTTGTTTCTTCTCTGGGCTCAGACACACTGTAATTGTCTTTGCTTCTGCTTTAACACGTTAGGTAGGATGTGCTAGTTGTATTAGTAGTGGAGTCTCTTGATGCCACATGAAGGACAAATTATATTCCATGAAAGCTTGGAATCTTTTTGTAACAGTGCAATAAATTTGAGTGCTTTAATTTTTACTAAAATTGAAATAAATTATATTACTCTGACAGCATTCTTAATAAAATAATAATGACAACCACTAACCTCAGTCACTTACGGTACTTAGCAAATGCCAGGCACTGGTCTGCACTCTTAACTTGTATTAACTCTAACCCACAGTGCTGTGCCACAGGATGGACATACTGTTTCACAGATGTGGAAACTGAGGTACAGAGAAGTTAGGTGACTTATTCAAGGCCACACAGCTCTTGTGTGGCAAAGCCAGGCTTGGAATCCAAGTGGTATGGTCTTACTTCTGTGTTCTTAACCACGTGCAGCTGTTCTGCTTGATGTTTTCAGCTGACTGATGAAAAGTTCTTTCCTCCGCTACATTAATATGACCTTACAATATGAATATACATATCTATGTATGCAACAGGGATACACTAAATCATTACCTTTTCTCAACCCGTGTATCTTACATAGAATATGTCCTTAGCAAAGAACACATAGAAGACCGATCCTATGGAAATCTGAAGTCTGGTCAATTTTTATGATTAAAAATATGATGACCATTGGTAAGATTTTTTCTTTGGGGAATCCTCACAAGAAGAAAATAAAGTGTTGTCTGCCAGTCATGGAGGACCGTCTGCTTCTATCTCCATACTCTCTAACAGGTGAATATTAGGAGGAATGCATAGTAATGTGGGGCCTTTTAATCCCCTCTTTGATTGTTCAGGCAGCCAACCCTTAATTTCCCACGTTGTTGGAGAATTAACTAGAAACGGGAGATACAGTCCCCACCTCTGTGGACTCCCTCTCTACTTGGAAAGGTGAATTGTAGGGGGACCATGAATCACACACCTGGTCAGTAAGTTCCAGCTGAGGAGACTTTCAGGACAGAGCGCACAGCGATGAGAGTCCCCAGGTGTGGGATGGACACTGTCTTCCCTCCCCTAGTGCCAGAGCCAGCTCGGCAGGTGTGCAGCGGAGACTTCCGGGCCTTCTCACCCCTCCCTTGCGGCTCCTTTCTGGCTTCTCTCTTTTCCGGTAGTGTTTTGGGTGTTTGCACATCTGTCCCCGCCTCTGACATCACCCTCCCTTTCCTCTCCATCCACATTTACCTTCTTTCCTCCACCTTCAGTCCATACCATAGAAAGAATTTTTTTTAAGTTTGATTTTGATTCAAGGCCCTATTCCTTAATGCTAGTAAACTTTTCCCACCCCCTCCTTAAGTTACTCTTAGCTTCCAGAGTCCTTGGTTGGTTTTTCTTTGTTCGTAGTCCTTGATTTTAAAAAGTTTTCACATACCTACGCCACTTTTATTATGAGGGTCTTTTGATTGAGAAAATGATTTTTTGGAAGATATTGCACTTCACATAGAGATGATAATGAAAAAACAGTGTCTTAGAATGAACAGAGTATCTAGGTTTGAAAAAAATTATTCAGCAGGAGGCTGTAAGCCAAGCTAGTTTTTCCTCCCCAGCATTTGCTTTTCTCATACATTTGTAAGGAAAACATATGCCGTGAAAATAATTAGGTGCATTAAAAGGCCTTATTGACTTTTGTGTACTTGGCAGGTTTTTTTCCCCTTAATTGTGTGCATTTTTCACTAGTTTTTGTTTTGTATGATTAGTTTTTGGTATAGGCATGCCAGTAGCCTAGAGCCTCCTCATTCATCAAATAAAGGATAAAAAAAAAATAGCAAAGGCCTTGTTTGAGCTTTCCACCTGCTGTTCCACAGACTAGCTGGTACGCCGGCACCGCCACCGTGTGCAGCAGGGCCGGGCGGCGGAGGGCTCCTGGTGAGGGGAAGTGACTCAGATCCTGCCCGGGGCCTGGCTGGCTGCACTGCTCGGTCACTGCCCGACGGAGGGGAGCTCATTTACCATTTCATGCTTTGGGCCCATTAGTTAAAATAAGGAAAATAAAACATCAAGGAAAAAGTTTTGAGGTCTTTGAATAGAACACTTTAACCCAGGACTTGATGTTTCTTTCATGTAGGTAGATCCTAATACACTAAAAAAATATAACCTATTTTTCAAAAAAGACGATTATTTTGCATTTGAAGTTGCCAGCTTCGGGAGTGCATTCTGAGGTTGTGATTTTTAATTTAAGCATTCGGTATAGAAGTGCATAGGATTTCAGGTCTGTGGTTCAGCTGTGTCTGCGTCCTTCTTCTAAGGCTCTCAGAGATGTAGGTAGCATTTTCACAGTACATGTAGAATACTTACAAGCAACTTATGGCCAACTTTTCTGAATTGGTTATTTACTTTCTAGAATGAGTTTTCCTATAGGATTGATACTGGTGGCTCGGCTCTCAGGCCAGCCCCTACAAATCAACCTAACCTGTAATATCATTGAACTATTGTATTAAGAATATTAGAGAAAATAAACAGTGATCATTAATACAGATTTGAAGCTCTGATGGGCCAGTGGGACCAACCGTGTTTGCCCCTCACTGAAGCCCACTTGGCAAGAAGCAGGACCCTGGTCAGTGGCCAGGAATTCCGTGCTCCACTCCTTGTCATCAGCTTCAGAAGTAGCAGTTCCTCGTGCATTCTGGTGGGTCCATCAGGAATGGGCCCCGCTCTGGTAGGGACATCGCAGTCACCAAAGCTGGAGTGCAGGGTGAATGCCGTTTGGGGCTTGCATGAGAGTCAGCTGGAAGCTGAGTATTTAAACGCTAAGTGTACAAAATTCCCTGCAGCAGACACTGAAATATTACTGACATAAAGTTTGAAAAAGCTAGTGAATCTTTTGGGTCAGTGACAAGGTAGCATTTGTTGTGATAGAGTGTCTCTAACATTACTCCTGTGTGACTGTTTCACCATTCTTAGCTTGTAACAGCCACTCGCCATCCTGTGGTAGATCCACTTGTCCATGGTATTGAATTTGGTTTTTGTGAAAGCTCATTTGCACCTGTTGAAAATGCTGGCATAATTTCTACATTGGACAACCCCAGAAACCTGAGCCCTTCTTTCACTGACGCTTCTTATTTCAGCTAGAACATTCTTTCTGAATGTGTGTGCTAGGATCAGGGTGTGTGCACAGTTTTCAAATGGTGCAGTCTTTTTCTGCAACAACGAAGCTTCTGATTCGGGGAGTACCTCCAGTTCCTCCACCTCCTCCTTTACTTTTGAATTAAGAAGAGAAGGGCTTAGATTTCTTTTTTTTTTTTTTTTTTTTTAAGGCAGCTGCTAACAAAAATCATGTTTTCTTAAGAGCTGTGCTTGTCACCATGTAGTGATGGTGTATGTCGGCCCAAGCTGGGGACAGTTCTGCTGGGATGAGTGGGCGATGCTGAGGCATGGAAGAGCTTCCCTATGTCCATCAGTAGCCTTTGCAGCAGACCGTTCCTGTCCCCACGGTGGTTTGTAAGGCTGTCTCTGCCTGTGCACACAGAGGCTATTGAGAAGAGCAAGTGGGTAAAGGGTGTGAGGGGGGTTGCCTTGGGCTCCAGGATTTGGGTAGTTGCTAGCCTGTTGACACCACTGCCACCCAGGGGTTCAACCTCTGAAAGCCCGATTTGCCAGATGATTCCCATTCTAGTTAAATGATGCAGGCTCTGGAATCAGCTCTTTTGAGTGTTGAGTATACTTGGCATCTGCTTCTAAATAGGAAAAGATTGAAGCTACCTAAGCACAGAGTGTATGTTAAGTACTGCCTGATTGTTCTGGAATGTAACTCTTAGGTAATAATATAATGAGAGAAACACTCATCATCCAGCCCCTTGATTTATTTAAACCCCTTGTAAATTTTACTTGCCCTCTCACCTTAAACCATTTATTTTATCTGATAAGGAGTTATAAACACTGTTTTATTGTATCCTTTGACTCAATTTAAATCACAAGGTGAAAGTTCAAAGTAAACAGAATGCCTTTTTAAGTAGAAAAATAAAATGTAACTTAAGTTCAGGATCAACATTACTAAAGTTTCAGTATCTCCTTTCTCTTAAATTTAAAACTTGATTTATTAGACATTAAAGTAGGTGGGAATTCTCAGGTTTAATAACACCCAGGGCTGAGGAGTACCATGCTCGTGGAACTTAATATCTTTGTCAGTGTTTTAAAACAGCAAGTCCATCCATAAAGTCTCATCTCCACTTTCCTGAGCTGTTGGGATGTGGGAAGGATAAAAGGGGGATGGGGCCAGCTTTGTTCCACCTGTATCCACCTCCTGGTAGCTTCACAGGTAGGCCCAAAGCTGTCAGTTCTCTGCAGGGTATTAGAACCGAGGTGCTCTAGGTATTAAGGGCCCAGCCCAGCCCAGCCCAGCCCAGCCCAGCCCAATCCAAAAATGTCACTTTTTCTTCCAACTCCAAACCCGCATCTTCCCTGGTTCAGCCATTTCTACAGAGCAAGCATATTGTTTATTCTTCAGCTCTCCTCTCTCCAGTCCCACCTCCACTCACCCTGCTCACTCCCCTCTGCATGGGGCTGGGGACCTGGGACAGGGAGGTGGTGGGTACGTGGGCAGGAAGGGTAACATCTCTTGGCTGTTAATACTGCCATTATTTTATTCTCCCTGATCCCGTCTCTGCAGCTGTCTGTTGGTTCTTCAGAGACATCCCCTCCCCCCACCTCCCAGAATGTTCCTAAATTCTGGTGAGGCACATTCCAGGTGGCCTTTTACAGCTCCCCTCCAGAGTCTCCCCTGGAGGTGCACCCTGCTCCCTACTGCCCCTGCCCCACTAGCCTGGCCCGGCTGCTCTCAGGACCTCTCCATGGTCCCTCTGCCCTCACCAGCAGGATGTGTGTCTGCCCAGACTGGAAGGTGTGGGCTGCAGAGTTTGCTGCCCTCTCTCCTCCCACCACCTCAGCCCTGCTGGGCAGGGGCTGGCGCCAGGAAACCCCGCAGAGATGCGCCTGGGGCCTGGCGTTGGAATGCCTGGGCACTTCCCCCATCTGCCCTGGCTTCAGGCCTGAGCCAGGTTCAGGGTAATGGGGATGTCCTGGTACTGTCACATTTGGGGATCTGGACTTTGCTGCCGTAATCCCTTGTTTTGAGGAATGGGTGAAAACCGCAGAATTATAGGGAAGATCGGTCTGAGTTACGGAAAAATTTAATGTGTAATTCATTTACAGTTGCAGTTGATACACAGCTTTACATGAACAGTTTTGTTAATTCTTGTATTCTGTTACAGTAAAAAATAAGTCTTAAGAAATTCATTCTTACAGTTTAACTCAGAAATTGAAATTACATTGTAGAAATTCTTAATCACTTGAAACTTGTTTTGGAAAATGCACTGAATTTTGTGGTCGTTTTCTTACAGGACGCACATGCACACATACACATACACCATTTAGATTTGTAATGTAAATTTCCATTGTGTACATTAAAATGTACCTTGACTTTGTCTCGTGACTTTACAGTCTGTATTGAGAGAGCACACCATTTGGACAGCAAAGTTCACAAGTTAGAATCTGTGGACTTAGATATCTCAATAAAAAAGACGAGCTATTTGCTGGCCTTTAGCTCTGCTTGGTTTTAGCTTTTGAGTATAGGAAATTTAGATGCATCTTACACTTCATGATATATTAGGAAATCATGGGGTTAGAAATTGGTAATACACCAAGTTAAAATGATAAAAGGAGCTGTTGAAGGAATCATGCACTTATGTTATAACTTATGTTATTGCCTTCCCACTTTTTTTTTAATTAGAAAGAGATAGAATGTCCAATCTTAGGCTTTAGGTAACTGAAATTCTGTGTCATTCCCTTTTATTAAAACAGCTGCTGTTGAACTGTGTTGAATTCATTTGCATACTATTGACTGCCGCTTCAAAATGACATTGAGTAGATTAGGAAAGTAAAATACATTGATTTGAACCGTTCATTACTTTGATGGTTAATTTTATATTAATGAATAGATTGAAAATACATGGAAATGTTGCAGCCTGGGCCCCAGGCAGTGTCTTTGCTCCCGATGCTATGCTGTAGGGGAGGAGCCCCGGGTCCTGCCTGAGCAGAGGGCAGCTCATGCCTGTGCCTCTGCCCCCCTCCCCCAGGGTGGGCCCCCCATTAGTACTGCCCAGCATGGGCATCTGCCTGTCCTGTACAGACAAGAGGATGGCTCCTTCATGGTCAGGAACTGGTCTTTTCAGATGCGCATCATCAGAGCTGACACTGTCTTCACACTGTGGGTGCTCAGTGCTGTGCTCACTTGTCCTTAATCCTGAGAGCAAGTCTACACCTAAGACATTCTTGTCCCCATTTGATAGATGAAAACCCTGGTGCTCTAAGAGTTTATTAACTCGCACATGATACTTCTGGGGTTTGATTCCAAGCCTGACTGACTGCCCAAAGGCAATGATCTCTCCTATTATTCTGAGCCCCCTGAAAAAAAGATCTGCCAAGCCCCTGGCACAGACACTACACTCAACACAGGTGAGCGAGACGTGGTCCTACCCTGAGCGCTCACAGGTCAGGAATAGTCAGGGAGTCCTGGACCTGCTAACCTCGAGGTCCACAGAGGGCAGGCTGGCTGCGGGTAGTTGACCTATATGTTGTTTCATAGAGGCAGCCACGTGGCTTCTCCATTGAAGTGGTGGAAATGTACGAGGGAGCCTTGTTGGTAAGGCAGGTTGGAATTGGAGAGGTTGAAAATTTGATTTCTGAGCACTAGAGCCATCCTAGGTGCTGGGTGAGAGGTGTTACCCTTTTGCAGCTGCCCATCACTCCAGGCTAAGGCTGATTTGCAAAGGGAGATGTGAGACGGGCAACCTTCTCATGACTTTGGCTTGAAAAACAGCTGCACTTGCAGGACGTTGGAGGAGGGAATTACCGATGGAGAGTGTGTCCTGTGGCTCAGGCTTCATTTGTCCTGTTGTGCGAGTTTAATTGCATGTGTTGAGTTCAAGCAGGTGGACAGACCCCTCGGCACAAATACTTTGTCTCCAGGGCTGGGGAGTGAGCTTTAGTCAAGGCAGCCATAAAGGGCAGGCTTGTTTGCTCACGGTGCACGTTTGGTGAGCAGAGTGCTCGGTAATAACGTCATTCTCAGCCGACTCCTGGCCTGCTTGTTTAATAGAATCATCTTAAAATGTGCAGAGCAGCGCTGAACCCGTGATGACCTGCCTGGGGGCTGGTTGGAGGACGTGCCCGGGCTCGGCTCTGTGACACCCGGTGCAGCTCCGTCCTCCAGTGGACTGACGTGGAGACCATGTGTACATCAGTCAGTACGCCACCTGCCCGGGATAGAGCGCTGAGGCAGGTCTGGAATAAGAACAGATGTTCTGCCGATTTCTTACCTAGTTCATGAAAACCCCTTATTTTCCTTCCCTTTCCAGTTTTAGGAATTACCCTGTTAAGAACAATTGTGCTCGAGAAGGCACAGGGAAATGATGAATATGAATTTGTTGGCGAATGTAAGCTGCTCGATTTTATCATCTTGGGGGCATGTTTTATTTTTGACACAAAGAAAAGAGAAGGGGATTTTCACCAACAGAAGCTGCCGCCTCTCACATAGCTCTGTGCACTGCTTAAACTAGCGAGCAGTTGCTTCTCCCGCAGCCCGGCTCTGCACAAAGGGGATGATGTAATCTTTTCACTGCCGGCCACGTGGCCCGCATGCCGTAGTCACTGTCTTCACGCGGACACCTCTGCGCTCGCTGCCTGGAACGACTGTGCATTTGGAATCGAGTTGCATTCCTTCTCCTTGCCCAGGCTGGCCTTCTTCACCTGTGTATCCACATGTGTGCCTTCGTGCTCCTGGGTAGTGTGGGTGGCTTTTCTTGCAGAAAAATGACCAGAGTAGCATGTTGTAGAGAGCCGTGTGGGTTGTGTGTGCACATTTAAAATTGCGGGAGAGGACACTGTTGCCACTAGCAACCACTTGCCTGTTTATTAGAGGGGTGAAATACCCACGGCTCAGGCTCCCCCTTCAAGCTTTCTGGTGAGTGCTGACCGCGGCTCACCTGCGCCTGGGTGCCCTGGTGGGGTGAGCAGACAGACCGCGCTGCGTGCAGCTGCATGAACATGGAAGCGCATCCTTTCCAACTGAATGACTCGTACCACGCGTGCTGCCTTTGGTTGTCCTTCCTCCGTGGTTGTCACTCCATCCTGTTGATTTAGGGCAGTGACCGCTGCCATGGACTGCACCCTTGTTTGTTCAGCTTTGGGTTAAACGCTTTTCCTGCATTTACTCGTTAGGTTCTGCCAGTAGCTTCTGAAACACACGGATTACAGAGGTGGAAACTGCAGCTGGGGAAGGGGGGGTGCTTTGCTGCCCAGAAGACAGAGACAGGCTGGGGAGCACCTTGCATTTCATCCCTGGTTCTTTCTTTCTCTAAAGGAAAGATTAGGTTGGGAGCATTCTTTCTCCTCACACCACCCTGGTGATTCTCTGGCCAGTTTTTAAGAGTCCCTGGGTCTGTGAGCCCTTGGCCACTGGGCTTTCATGACACCAAGACAGCTCTGCTCCCCTGGACCTGGCTTTGTGGGTGATGTGATTTTGGTGGTTAGGTACTATGGCCTGAAATAGGGAATTACAAGATTTCCTTGATCTGGGGGCCCCATGCCTCTAGGGACCTCACTGTTACACTGTATCGGCACTATTTTTAATCAGCATTTATAGGCTGCATATAAGGTAACAGAGCGTCTTAATCCCAGATTCTAAAACTGTCTTATTGAGAGAACTTGGAGCCTGAGTAGATGGGAGATGTAGAGGAGAGCTTACCTGCCTGCCTGTCACACACACGTCCCCTCGCATGGCCACCGTGCTCCCTGCCACAGGCTGGGACGGCCCGTCAGAAAGGCCTGGCTCTCTTCCTCTGGTGCAGGCTCAGGACAGGGGAGCAGAGAGCCGGGCTGTTATGTCTTTATATTTATTGACCTCATGTTTACGGAGCACCATTGCCGGGCAGGTTTTGGTGCTTTATGTGTGTCATGTCATTGAATCCTCGCCGTGTCCCCAGGAGGTGGAGACTGTCCTTGCAGGGGACGGCTGGGGCCTGGAATCCATCTGCAGAGGGAAGCAGAGGTGGAGGTAGCCGAGTTAATGGACGAAGCAGGTGCCGACAGAAGGCCTGGGATCAGGGAGAGATTATTCGAGAAAAAACTGTGTCTGTTTCAGTAAAATCAGAAGGGAGGAATGTTTGCAGTAGAGGCATTTGGAGGTGGAAGGGAAGAAAAGCGAGCTTGTATCTTACCAGCTTGCTTTTCTTGATGAAATAAGAGGTGGCTGCCAGTGAAGGGGTGAGCCGAGGTCGAGGACTTGAAGGGGAGGGGTCGGGGGAGCAGCTGCGGTGGTTCAGGTGGCCTGGTGGCCGGCAGCCCCTCACCACTGTCCATTCACCTGGGGTGTGGTTTTGCTTATGGGGGTGACCAACCTGGGAGATGACAGTCAAGTCTAATCAGCACGTGATTCTGAAGGAGCCAACCTTTCAAGGATGTTCTTCCCAAGCAGTTACGTCTTTAGCCTTAACCAGATCCTGCAACATAAGACATTGAAGTAAAAATAACCAGTTTGGCTTTGTTTGTGCTTGTTTACAACAGGAAAAGGCCACTTGCTTACTGATTTCTCAGTTACGGTAACTTGGTGTCTTGTTCAAGATTTCATCTCATTAAAAATTAGGTGTCTTCTGTGCGAGGCTCTTTGGAGACGTTTCCTGTGTGTCAGGGCCGGCTCTCCCATCCTGTCTGCTCCGATGGCTCTTTGTTCACGATCATTTTACAGCCAGTCCTTTTTCACCATCTCCCCACCTGCCTGACCCGGAGCCTGGCCTTCTCTCCGCTCTGCCCGCCCTCAGGCCCACCTCCCCTCCTTGACGGGGACATATGTGTTGTTTTGCGCCTGCTGAGAGCCAGGCATGTCACTGTCCTCCCACAGGACGCCAGAGTGGCAGGCGTGCTCTGCGGGGCTGACCTCGGCTCCTCAGGTGGCCTCGCCTGCGTCACTGAGGGACTCAACGTGTGTTCCTGTTGTGGGGCCTGTTCCAAGGGGCACCCTCTGCTCTCATCTCCTGTAGAAGGGACAAAAGATGACAGAAGAGCCCAGGAAACGATAAAGCCATCCTTGAAAGTTCCTTTAAAACTGACCTTTCCAGATCTGACATTCTCCCATTTGACTGGCCTGCCTGTGTATGAACCCAGTATAGGAAGTTTTTATATTATTTATTTGTAAACCAGAAGGCCTGGTTCCTGCAGTTCTGTCAGGTGAGCAGTGGGACAAGGTTCTGCCTCCTGGGCAGGTGTGCATCCTTCTGGCGTCTGCCAAGTCCATGGGGAGATGCCGTGGAGTGAGGCCGGCCCCTGGGCAGACTCCTCGCAAGACTGGCCTTCACATTTGGGGCTCCCAGACTCAGTGTTCGGCCGTACATGCAGCCACTGTCTAGGGAGCCTGGCCCCGAAACCATGAGTGGCAGTTTATTTGCTGAAGGAAACACCCTCTACAGCAGCATGATTCTTACTCACTGATGCAGATTACCCTGTCAGATCGCTGTCTGTCCAGTGGGAGTTAAGAGGAACTTTGCTGAAGAAAAGGAAGTGCTGATTCCAGGGAGGCCAGGAGCTCTGCGTTTGCCAAAGGGTGTGTGTGCACTGGAATCTCCCGAGTGTGGGAAGGAAATATCAAAAGCTTTTAAAAGATGCTTATTTATAGCTTATTATTTTCAAATATCTATTTGGGGATGTGTAATAGACCGGTACAATAATATATTTATAACTTACAATTGGAGGCATGTAGGAAAATTCTTTGGTGATGGAATTCTTGAGCAAAAGCCCTGGAAGAACACTGCTTTAGTAACAGTTCTCAAAGTGTGGTTCCAGGATCCCATGGGCTCTCTGAGAACTTTTCAGGGAATCTATGAGTTAAAGCTGTTTTCACAATAGGCAAATACAGCCTGAGTTTTTTCTCACTCTGATTCTTTCCTGAGTGTCTCGTGATGTTTCCCGGTGGCTGCGTGGCATGCAGCTTGCAGCAGGTGAAAGGTGGAAGCAGGTTTGAGAATCCAGGTGTGTCCTACGAGGCCAGATGTTAAAGCCCGTCTCCAACGTGCAAAATGATGCCAGCCCTTTTCTGATCTTCTTTGTAAATACAGATATTCTTAATAGAAAGTCTTACTTATTTTAACATCTAATAGATTTATTATTATTACTTTTAAATAAATTAATTTTTAGCACTTTCTCAGGCTTAGTGTTTAGCAGAAGTATCCTTGTTAGGAATCTAGACACTATGTGGATAGACTGGATGACTGCAAGAGCCCACAAAATCCAAGGCTCTTTGGGTTCCTCAGTGACTTTTAAGTGTGTAGAGGTCTTGAGAGCAAACCTTTGAGAACTGCTCACTGTGTTAGGAGTCTGGTAGGTTTCTCTGGGTTGTGCAGTCCAGCAAGATGCCCACAAGAGGAGCCTGGGGAAGGAGGACCCTGCTGGTGGGGGGACAGGAAGGCGAGGGCCCCTTTGTGCCTCTGCCTTGGCCCCCCTCCCCATTTCTGCTCCAGCCCACACCAGTAGCACAGATGGGTTATTATATGGGGATCCCTGACACCCTAAGACCAACCTACAGCATTATTTCTGTGTGGAAAATCCATTCCTAAAATCCAGTAACGGTGGACTAGCTGGCCAAGTTTTGGAACACAGGCCGTTTGGTGGTTAGGGACGGAGTTTCTGTGCAGGTCTCCACGGCAGTTCCTTTTTGGCAGTTACTCTCAAGGAGTCTTAAATAGGAGGAACTGTTCGGGGAATTCAGTTGAGATAGAAATAGAAAGGGAAACATCTGGGGTATCCTGTTCTTTCAGTCTCAAACTCTCAGGACAAAATGTGAACATCTAGTTTACTGTTCTATTAGCCCAGAGAGCATAGGACCTAAAATTAATTTCAAACTAATCTCTTGTCCAATAATGTGCTTGTTTTCATTTCCTTGTTCAAGTCATTTTGGTAAAAGGTACCAAATGGTTGCATCTTTAGACAAATACCCAGGCTCATCTGACAGACAAGCTTTAGAGAGGGTGTGGAGTCCAGCCATTTGGGAAAACAATTTGGCATCACCTAGTAAACTTGAAGAGGCACATAAACTGACCCAGCAGTTTCTCCCCTAGCCTGTGTCTCAGCTTGGAGATGCTCTGGAAGTGTTTTCTGGGATAAGTAGATAAGGCTGTTCGTGGTGGCAGCATTTATAATAGCAAAAAGTGTTTACTCTGGGAGACAGAGTAAATGTCCCTTAACCAGACTGCATAAGTAAGTTCATGGAATAGTCACAGAGTAGAGCATTCAGTAGAGCTCAGCGTGCACATCAGTGCAGAGTAACCACTCACACAGACGCGTCGCGAGAGAATGCTGCAGCGGGATTACATTCGTATGAAGCTCAAAGACAAGCAAAGAAGCAGTATGTCATGTAGCAGCAGATTCATAGATGGCAAACCTGTAAAGAAAAGCAAGGGAATGGTTATCCTGGAAGCCAGCATAGTGGTATGTCTGGAGCCAGGAGGTGGGTACCATCAGGCCATGATGTAGAGAAGGCTTCTAAGGTGCTGGCAGAGTCCTGGTTCCTAAACAGGTTGGTGATTTCAAACATATACGTGTAATACATACACATCCGTCATACAGACCAGCCAGGCATTCTCTTCTAAGTCTGAGGCCCATTTTTGCCTGGGCTCTCATTTTAGTAGCTGAAAGAATTAGGAAAGTTGATTTTGAAAGCCTTTTTGTTTTACCATGCAGTGAATAATTGAATGTTTAAAGCCATCAGGGTTCTTAGAAGTTATTTCCTATAATAGTACCCACCCCTCCTCCTGTTTTGAGGTTTTCAGGTACCACTGCAGAGTTGACTGATGTCATGCTGTGAGCTTCCACAGAACCATCTGGGCATAATTATTTTTGCAAGGAACGTAGAAGGAAAACTTAGTGTGGTTTTTCATCACTTTAGAAACTTATTTTCGAGCGAGTTTGCCTTTACCAGAGTGGGCTGAGTGCGTGGCAAGCCTTGGACAGTGTAGGCAGGAGGGGCTGCACCATTTGCATGCTCTGTTAGCTGTTCATTGCAGTGCTTACTTACCACGTGCCTAGGCAGAGTGGGAAAATCATGTTTCTTTTTAATCATCTATTACAATGAGAGATGATGGTGTATTAAAGAAAGAGATGGAAGGTGGAAGATGGGAGGAAGGAGGGAGGGTGGCCTCAGGCCTGGGCCCGATGGCCCCGCAGGGGTAGAGAGCCTCCTCCTGCTGTTCATTGCAGACTTCTGGCTGGCCGGACGGCGCAGGTGGAGGGCACGGGCGTGGGAGCCAGGTGCCCTCTTACCTGTGGCACCAAGCCAGTGCCTCCTGGCATCGCCCCCAGGTGTGGTGTCACTGGTGAGCGATGGACGGCAATCCCTCCCCTCCCTGCGAGAGACAATCTCTCCTCCAAGCGAGAGACAAGGGATTCTTACTCCAGTGGACGGGCTTCTGACAGTAGAGGGGTGTGAAGTGGAAAGAAGTCAGAAAGGGAGGACTTCTTTTGGTGATTAAAGTGTTGGTTGTCACCATCTTAGTGAGGGGAGGTGATCTCTTCTTTTGGCTTATCTGTTTTCATTTCTAATTGTGCTCTGATTTGCCCCTTTCCTCAGACAGGACAGGCTGAGCAGGACCCCGAGAACGCTCAGGTGAAGGTGGGGTGCCCCCGGGAGTGGGGAGTGGGACCAAGGGGTCGAGGTAAGCCGCAAACTCTTAGGTAGAAGAGTGTTCTGATTTTTGAATTGCCTTATAGTTCCTTAAATTATTTATAGTCAGTCCCGGGAGAAGGAAATGGCCAAGGTTAATTGTTGATTTTTAAAAGCAATTTTTTTGTGTGGCTTTTTGACAATAACTGCATGTCTCCATCTTATTCTTTTTCATTTTTGAGTAGAGATGCGTCTCCTTATAGAATTCTGCAGTAATTGCAGGTAAATGGGCAAAGTATCGCCAGATCCATTTATTTAAAAGCACTTAGCAAATGTGTACATCTAAGAAAAGCTGCGTCCTCAGATGTCAGTGGTAACAGTAGTTAGGCTTCTCGGTGCTGTTAGTCCTGTGAGGTGGCGTCATTGGGATCCCATTTCTCAGATGAGGAGTCAGAGGTGCAGAAAGACTGGGGCCGGCCGTCGTCTCCGTGCTGGGAGGTGCAAACCCAGCACCCGGGTTTCAGCGGGCTCCTCACTGAACACGTTATCCCTCGACAGGGAAGTTTTGTTTTGAGTTGTGGCTTCATCGCTGTCAGGTGATATCCCTGAATTTAATGCTAGTGGAAGGGGTGGGGGGAGTATAGCTTTTGCTCCAGCCTCCTGAGCGTCCCTCCCCACCTCGTGTCTGCTTCTCCCTTGGGAGGAAGTTGTCTGCAACCTTGAGCGGGTCCTGAGCACCGGGGCAACAGGTGGACTGAGGTCTCGGTGCTGAGTCCTGGGAAGGTCCTGCAGGTGTGGGCTGGTGAGCGAGTACCACACACCTTCATTTAAGTGCCCTTACTGCTTTCTGTTTGCATTTCTGTACTTCACTTTGCATCTGTATGCTAACTGGGGCAAAGTGTTCTCCGGGCTTCCTAGTAGATACTGACTTGTTTCTCTGTCAGGAGCGTTAGGTGGTTGGGAAAAGGAAACAGATTGCCCAGTCTACAAGGCTTACAGCTCTGGGTCTCACCCTGCTCCTATTGGGTACAGCCGAGCGAGTCTGAGGAAGTACAGGTGCGGGAGGGCTGGCCCTGCCCTCTCCCTACCCCCTCCCCCGTTATTTCTTGGGGACCTCGCAGGAAGCGGGAAGAGGCCCTGTGGTTCATGGCCGTGCAGCTCCAGCACGGGCTGGTTGCTGCCTGTCATCTCAGCCCCTGGCATGGCAGCCAGTGTCCAGTGTCCTCAGGTGAGATGATGGGTCTGACAGTCCTGCAGTTGGAGCTTCCTGCACTTTTGTGAGGGTCGCAGACCTGCTGCAGCACTTCAGAGCCTGTGCTGGTGTCCGCCTACTGAGCTCAGAGTGAATCAAGGGGGAGATGCCACCGTGTGGGCACTGATACCCCGTCAAGTTCATGGGGTCTCCAGCAGTGATTCCCTTCCCAGCTCGCTCCCCCCGCCAGTGCCCTTTCTCTGGCACTTCTGTCCTCCTTACCTTCGGAATTTGCATCTTTTTATCAATGAATGTGCATAAGAATCCCAAGTGGGAGATGAGTCAATCCATATTAAATCCATCTTTATGTCAAAATTTGTTTTCCCATCAATATATCTGAATTATTTGACTTAATAAATTTTTTTTAACCAGAATAAAAAAACCCTACTTTCGTAGGTATGCAGAAAGGAGTTTGAGGTGAAGGAGGTGGGAGGAGAGGTGGTTAGAATCGAAACAAATTTTTCTTTTGTTTTGTTTTTACATTAGCAGATGCATTACTTTTCTCAACTCCCTTTGTAGCTTCTTAAATTTCTCATTAGAATCCTGTACGAGGTTAGTGATAGGGACCTATTTATTAGAAATTTTCCCCCTGCTTGGAAGTGAGGGTAAAGCAGGATACCAGTACCTGAGTTAATGTGAGCAAAAGAAATGACTTTAACCTTTTAAAAGCCAGTGAGTCCTAAAGGCTTCGGCTGCCCTTGTGCTGTAACCTTGAGCAGATCCCATTGTCTGCAGCTGAAGTCAGGCTGGCCCTTCTCCCTGGAAGCTCCCACCCAGCCATGTGACCTCAGGGCTAATGACACACTTGTTGAGCAGTGAAATCATGTTATGCCAAAAAGAAGGATCTGGAAGAAAACTTCCAACTGAACTGTAGGTTGCACTCGGAATTCAGCCTGGAAACAAACAGGTTACACTGCATCTATTTATTTATTTACTTACTTAATTAATTATTTAGTTTTGAGTTGTCCTTAGTTGGACAGAATTGCTCCTCCTGGATTTCTTATCCTGTTCCAGGCTCTGTGTCCTCGACTGGTCAGTGAACATCTGAGGGACAGGACTTAGCTCGCTCCTGTTTGTGTCCTCAAGCATCAGATGTGTCACAGTGTATTTTAGATGTATTTCTGGTAACATTCAGAAACAGATGAAGGAAATTGTCAAGGCAGAGTAGGTTAGTTCAGTAACGGAGGCAAAGCGGTTACATATATAAGCTATAAAGTGGGCTTCTGATGATCAAAGCAATCACAGTATTTTCTCTCTGAACATATTATTATTCACTTCTGTGCTTTGTGGTTTTAATTGCCTACAGCAAGGGCTTCCAACTTCCCCACAATAGTCTGGAGCACCCCTTTCTATGGAGGAGTTAGTTTTAGTGCCAGGGATTGATAAAAATTTCAGTGACAAAAGTAACACTTTTAGATGGATTTGTGTAATTAATCACAGTAGCATTTACATCTCTCTTATAAACAACATTACCTGCATTTGCAAGGCATATTCATTTGTCCATCAGACTTTGCTTGTTATGTACAGATTGTGAAGGCTACTATTTGGTCTAATGCGTGTCTTATTTTGTTTTAGATTATAAACTTAAAGTCAGGGACATGTCATTTAGCGGGAACATCTCTAGGGCTTAAGAGAGCATTGTGTGTAAATACGTCCTTTATGAATGCCAAGTGATGGAAAACACAGTTCTAAGCTTCATCAGAGAACTGGCTGATAGAAAATTCTGCCAAATTCTTTGATGTTATTAAAGATAGATCTTTCCAGTGGGTTTATTTTGGAATTAAATCCAAATGGGAATAACTCTATTCAGTCTTTCCATTAAAAATTCTATTTCTTTGTGGCATTTGCCTTATATGATATGTTAACAAGGGTAAATGAATTAACTGAAGATTTTTGAAGCAGAAATGGATATACTGTAGCTTAATTTTGCTGAGTGCTTTAGCAGAAACTTTATTTTATATGTGTGTGTATGTGTGTGTGTGTGTGTGTGTGTGCGCGCGCACGTGCGCGTGCACATTCAGTAGAACCGTACTTCTAATTTTGAATTTTGATCTTTTCCCGGGTTAGTGATGTGTGGCAGACACTCTGGTGACGCTGGTCAGCACCACGGCTCCCAGTCAGCTGCGCCGTCACAAAGGTAGACAGCCAGGACACTTACAACCACTGTGTACCCAGACGGCCATCTGCTTCTCACTTGCAGTGCAGCATTCAGTGAATTACACAAGCTAGTCAACACCGTATTGTAAAACTGGCCTTGTGTTAGGTGATTCTGCCCAACCGTAGGCCAGTGTAAGTATTTTGAGCACGTTTTAGGTTGGCTGGGCTAAGCTACACTGTTCGCTAGGTTAGGTGTATTAAGTGTGTTTTCAACTTAAAATATTTTCAATTTTTATGATGGGTTTATTGGCACGTAGCCCCGTTGTAAGTCGAGGAAGATCTGTACAGTATTTTCACTTAGATATAATCACGGGACACTCAAGTTAATTGGTAGCTTATTAAGATATTCAACATTGGTTTACTTTTTTTTCCATGGATGGAAACCTAATTGACACGGTGTCCTGAAGGTAGGAGTGACTGGTAGGCGTCTGCGGCTGCGCCCGGAGGGAAGTGTTCAGAAGCAGAGCCCTAGCATTCGGGGTGGGCAGAGAGAAGGCTGGGGTGAGCGAAGTGGAGAAAAGCTGGAATAAACCAAACTGTAAACCCAAATCTCGGTTCAGGCTGGGGATTGAGTCCCGCTCTCTTACTTTAATGTGCGGACTGGCTGGAAGGCTTTGGCCTGCCCTCCCTGCTTGTTGCTGTTCTGTACCCTTGCTGCTCCTGGTTGCTAACAAAGCAGGTTGTGGTGACATACTGCAGGTGCTCTGGGATGTTGCTGTGTGTGGTGTGTGACACTCACAGAGGCCTAGCTTGCACTTCGTTAATGTGGCGAGAAGCACTGTCCCTGGAGTGTTGATGTGGGCTCTGTCGGGCTGCCTGTGGCCTGCACGACTGAGGATGTGAGACGCCAGCTCAGGCTGCATACAGGAGAAGGAAGGTTCTGTTTTGAGTTGTGTGCTGTTTCCTTGGCTTGCTGTTTCCCTCGTGTCTACTCTGTTCACAAAATCTAATAATCAAAGCACTTTGATGTAACTCTGAATTCTTGGGTGAAGACCCTCCCAAATGCAAAGACGCAGGGCTATAGGCCTGTGTTTCCTACTTAGAAACCGCTTTCCTAGACTCCTGCTTTCCTTTTGGTGGTTGAAAATGTGGTGCCGACTGATGAAAAACACACAAAGTGAGAGCAATGAGTTTCCGTTTTATTCAGAGACTTGACTGAGGACGGTAGCCCAGGAGACTGTCTCAGGTTGCTCTGAGGAACTGTTCCCAAGAGATAAGGGTAGATACGGATATGGAGATCTGTGTATATATATATATCACATATAAGGATATATATGAGCTTTTTTGCTGGGAAAAACATGTAGTCAGGAATAAAAAGGTGACTGCTAATCACAGAGGACAGGCATCTCAAGTTAATGACTTTAGTGCTTTTCTATGTATGTGAAGATAAAAGAATCTGGGGTCACTGAAATTTTTCCTTAGATATATCTTAACTGTCTAGGGGCCTGTGTATGTATGGTCTATGGAACGAAAAGCCATTCAGTGCTCCTCCCATCAGAGAAGCTTTTCATAATTAATTTTTTATTTTTGTGGCCGGAGCAGAAAACAACTTTTTAATTACATTGTAAAATTCCCAAAGTAAAACTTCCCCTACTTAAAGATGTAGACCAAGAATATGTGAATGTAATTTTATGTACTAGACGAAGAACTCATGCCTCAGCGTAGCCTCCTCAGATTAAGTGTTGGGTGCAGGGTGATGGCTTTGGAGCTGCTGCTGGCTGTCTGGGACGAGCCGGACACTTGGCTCAGCACCGCAGACAGACAGCTGCCACTTACACTTTCCAACTGATGCGCCCTGAACCTCTGGGGCTCCGCAGCGGGGGCTGGAGCCCTGACTGCGCCGCCCACTCTGCGAGGCAGTGAGGGGCAGGACTGCCCCTTCCCAAGGAGCTGACCTTCCTGGGTGGCCTCGGGCTTAGATAGGTACTGAGTGGTGTGGGAGGAGGGTTCTGAGTGCTGTGGGAGTGCAGGGTCGGGGAGCTGATCAGCAGTGGGGGTGTTACCAAAGGCAAGTTCCTCTGCCCGACTCACCATGAGGCCAAACAAACTGAAACATCAGAGTTTGGAGCAGAGGAAGGTTTATTGCAGAACGGAGCCAAGAGGACTGGATGGCTCCTGCCCAAGAAGACCCCGAACTTCCTGAAGGGTTTCAGCAAAGCATATTTAAAGGCCAGTTAAGAGGGGTGGGTCCCAGGTAACTTACGTGATCAGCTCGTGTACAATTCTCTGATTAGTTGATGTTGAGGGAGCAGGGAGGTCAACAGTATCAACCCCTAGGCACCAGAAGATCTGGGGGCCATGTGCAGCGGATCATCAAGTGGTTAATTTCTTCCTATTGGTGGTGGTTTTTAGCATCTAAAAAACTCAGGCGATTTACATGAGATACTATGATCTGGGTACTTCAGAGAGGAGCTGCAGCAGAGGATGTAGGGGAGGGATCTGTCCTGGGAAGGCTCCACAAGGTCCTCAGTTACAGGGGGTCAGCAAGTTTCCACAGATGGGGCGGGTCTGGTCTGAGTTTCTCAGGAGGAGATGGGAGGGTGAAGAGTGTGTGTGCCCGAGTGAGTGTGTGGGGAGGTGTGGGGGTGTGTTAGGCTGGGTGGGGAGCAGTGTGTGTGGAGGTTCAGCCATGAGGGCCTGTGTTAAGTGCAGGTGATCAGAACTCCTGGAATGGGTGCGGGGAGGATAATGAATGGGAACTAGTGAGGCTGCAGGGGTAAGTGGATATCAGACCTTGAGGACTTCATTCATGTCAGGGAGTTTGGGCTTATTCAATGGCACTGAGAAGCCATTGGCAAATTTTGGGGAGTGAAATTATGTGATGGTGTTTTGGGGAGAGTGGCGAAATGGATCAGAGTGAGTCATGAACATTCGTTAGGAGATGCTGGAGGAACACACACGAAGGGGATGCCGGCCCGTGGACATGGTGCTCTAAGTCACAGAGTCTGCGGGAGTGCAAGGGAGGATGGGGGAGGGAGAAGCCTGGGTCCCTGATTTGGCTGTGGGGGGATGGTTTGTGGGGCCAGGTACTGTGCTGGTCTGGGGGATGAAGGTGAGTTTAGGGTTAGACATTTTGGTGGAGAAGGCTGTACTGCAGGCATGCAGGTGCCCACTGTTTGATGACCCCTCTTTATTCCAGTGACGACAGCCTCCTGCTTCCCAGCCAAGACCTGCCATACTCATTTCCCCGCGTGAATCCTGCATCTGATAGGATATCTCCTATTTTGATCCCTCTGGCCCTTGTTTTTCCATACGATTTGTCTGTTCCACAAAACTCACCACTCAGCGTTGCTTTGCCAAACACAGGATTCAACAGGGACCTTAGGTTATACTTGATGTTCAAGTCATCCCCAAATCAGGGCATATCAGTGTACACTGAGATTAGTTTTAAATAAGTTTGTACCACTTCTCTGTAACTGAAAGGCTTTCTGTATGTAATAGTCAAAAAGATGTTTATATAAAGGAAAAGGAGTAGAGTTAAAATATAGCTTTATTTTCCAAAGCCTTTTGTAGAATTTATTGTGATGTCCATTTAAAAAAATCTGCAAGTATTAGAATTTTTTCTATTCTTATTTGATAGATGGTAAGGGTACTCCCACATATGCAATGTTTGATGCGATGATTAAACAAGGTTTCTTTTAGCAGTCAATCTTGGTTGATTTGATATAAATCATACCATTGGTACAGCTGTGGCAGTTGTATCATTGTTATTCATTTGCTACAAACTAAGTTCTTAAACAGCTTTCCTGAGAGGCTACGTATATAAAGCAAATCTTATTTGGAGTCTCAGTACACATGTGTATGCAAGTGTGTGTGTGTGTGTGTGTGTGTGTGTGTGTGTTGAGGGATTAGGTCCCAGGGTACAGCTGGGGTGAGCTTACCCCAGTGGGATCTTCTGTGGATGGCTATGGTACATGGACGGACAGACAGACATGTTCTTTCTTTTGGTATTAGGCAAACATGAGGATAAGGTTTCTCTGTGCTTGGCTCTGTGCTGGTCCCTGGGGATGCAAAGATGAATAGCACATCTGGGCACATGGTTCTTTTTTGATTTATGAGATTGTAAGAAGGTAGAACACTTGTTTATAACACTACTCTTACTTTTTTGACTATTTCCATTCATTGGTGTATTAGTTATGCTTTTTAATGAACTTCTAACGCACTTACCGTGTAATTAAATCATCACGTTAAAAATTCTACGGATTGTTTCATTTATAGTAAAATGTATGTACTAGTTTAAAAATATTTTGTTATGGTTTTTGTTGTTGTTTTGGTTTGTCCTCTATGTTTTGTGCTCAAGACATTAAAAGCCAGAGCTATCTTAAGTTGAAATACCCTTATACTCCCTTGAATCAATCAAACTTAAGTTTTTTTCTTCCTCAAAGGTATGATGTTACAGGCTATTGCTTCTAAAATTATGTGAAGGAATAAATCAGCCAGTCTGACAGTTATTAGAACCATAAATGTTATAAGTAAAAATTACAATGCAGCACTATGAAACCTGGTCCATGTTCCTGTGTGGTGGCCTGTGAACATGTCCATATTCTTGATATAAGTAGTTAATTCACTTTATATGCTGCTTATAATCATTTTATATGTGTGGACTGTAGTTATATATTCACGTAAAAATAATATAAGCATTGCATTTTGTTTTGATTTATTAGTAAAAAAGACACACCATTTGATTTATAACTTTGTATCTTTCCCCCCTTAAACATTTCCGTAGCGGATCCAGGCTGGAGAAAATGCTTCCTTCCCACGCAACACTGGTCTGAATGCTTGCCCAACTGAAACCCTTGTTAGCGCAAACATTGTGCCGCCGCGCACCGCCGCTCCCTGTGATCCGTGACTAATCCTGCAGGCACTGCGGAGAGGTCCGGGAGTCGGAACTGCGGACGGCCTGCCTGGAAGGGGTGACGTCACCTCCATCTGCCAGGGCACATGCGCGGTGCCGCTGATGCAGAGATTGATCACCCTGCTCTTTGTGCTCAGGGGTGCGTGTGCGCGCGTGCTTGCGCGCGCGCTTCCCCTGAATAAACTAATGAGTAAAATTCAGTAATTACCAACAAGATTCGGTACTAATAGTAACCCTCCAGTTTACTATGTAACGTTTTCTTTGTTCTTTCAAAATGCTGCTTTGTTTATTAACACTTTTTTATTACTGCTGCAACCTGTATTTTTTATAAGGATAGGAATTTTTTTGAGTCTCTTCCCACTTTCAATTTTCCTGTTTAGTAAATACTAAAGTAAATAGCTGGCAGGCAAATGAGCCCTCTGAAAACGGATGAGCAGCAGTTTTGTAGATTGTCTTGTAAGGACAAATCCCAATGCAGGAGGTGAGGCCAACTGTTCAGAAAAAGGTGCCAGTTCATTTGGTTTGGCTCAAATGGTGAAGAAATAACTTTCCATTTTTCTAGCACTGTATTTACTTTTTCATAAATTAACTCATTTAACTTTAGGATTATGTAAAATTTGAAATTACTAGTATCTGCCTGTAGTCTTGGGAGAAGTATTGGGAAAAAAAACTAACCTGTGTTTTAGTTTAGAGTTTTAAAATTTTGATTCATTTAAAAACTGATTTGGTTTATTTCATCTTAATTTCTTTTCAAGCTAGTTAGGTAAAAAATCCTTTGGCGATAATGTGCTGCATAAAAGCTTATTGCTCATTGTAAAAATATTTCTGTGGTGCTTTTTTCTTTCTTTAAAAAAAAAACTTGGGAGATGGTTCTTTTTCTGTTTGTTGTTTTAAAAAAAAAATCTGATACCAAGGAAGTGAGCAAGTGCATGAGCATTCTGGTTAGCAGTGACTCGCTTCAAAAGGTATTTGTCAACAACATCAATACAGCACCACGTTGTAGAAGTTGCAGGGTAAAAAATGAAAAATTGATTTGACCAGATAGTTGAAGTTTCAGAGCATTGATTCAACTGAAGAATTTTCCATTGTTGACTAACTTGTGGCATATTTCCTCCTAGGGCAGAGAGGTTAATTGTCCTTGTTATAAATATAAATCATACCATAGGCCATCTGAACAATGCTGAGCTTATGGTCCACAAACCTGAAACAGAAAGTGCTAAGGAACACTGAGGTGCTTGCATGGGGGTTTGGGGCAAGAAGCTAGAGAAGTCTGTTCATTTGTTAGTTTGTTCATTCATTCATCCAGCCAACCCAGCTTTATTGACCACCCTTTATCCAGCTCTGTCCCAGGCATCCGGGACACAGCAGGGAACAAAACAGACCCGTCTTCCGGCTCACAGGCAGATTTAGAAAAACTATCCTCTTGATGGGCAACATAATGCGAATCACTTTAAGAAGCCTGAGTGATTTGGAAGCAGGGGGTTAAAATGTATCTCAGGTTGACATGCTGCTGAACCAGACAGCAATTTGAAAGGTGATAACAGAATCAATTTTGGCAAGTCATAGCATGCTGAACCTTGGGGGTTAAGGTATTTTTAAATGAATATGCTAAAACCTCTAAATATTCCACTTTGATTGTTTTAGGAAAAAGCGTTACTTGTGTTGACTGAAACGAGGAAAGAGGAAAGAAAATCATCAACAGTTAACTGCACATTTATATTAACAATGATAAAATCTGATTTTTAACCCAACCCCTTTTTCTCCAATAGCATTCAACAGAAATTAGTATCAAGATCTGAGAGTAATGGCAAACGTTATTGTGTGACCATTCCGGTCAGTTTCTTTCAGATTTGGTTTAAAGAGCAGTTGTTGCCTTCCCTTTAGGACTCCACGGGGACACACCCTCTGCACCTGTGAGCCCGGATGAGCCTCAGCCGACTGCATCCTGTGCTGTGTTCACTGTTCCCTGAAGTTAGAATGTCATTAAAATTCACATTGGCTTCTTATCTCAGATGGCGAAATGTGCTTTACATTGTAACAAGTCTCCAGCCTCTCCCCACCACTTCAGTATAGGAGCTATGTAATTTTGAAAGTGTGTAATTTATGAAATGGGTACAGCCAAATGTCCTCTGACTTGGGACATTTACCTCTTTGTTAGTTATCACCTTTCACATTGCTCTGGTTTTTTGGCCTTTCTCTCCTAATTTTGCCTGAAATTCTCTCTCTGTGCCACCTGTTAAGTTTGGTGGCACTTAGAAGTAAAGTGCTGACTCCTGGTCTGTGGCCAAAGACATGACATGGGGTCTCAGAAGTGTCACTCTAAGATGACATCTGCCAGTCCTTTCCCTCTCCATGGGCGCGAGAGGACAGGCGTGTGCTTCCAGGGGAGTTGCTGAATGTATCCTTTTGTTCCGAAAGTTTAGGAGGCACAGCTAGACCCTTTAATGTATGAGGAAAGAGCACAGGAAGAGTTGTCCTATCTGCAGTGTAATCTAAAATCACTGGTCTAGCACAGAAGCCATCTATTTGTAATTCTTTTTTTGTAGTCATATACTCCGTTTTCATAAATAGCTCTTCAGGGCATGGAACAGAATCTGCCTTTATGATCTGAGGACATTTCACGGCTGAGTTTCTTCCTGCTTTTTACTGAGAGTTACGTGATATTTTTAATTTGGCTTTAATGTGTGTACAGGCTTCCTCGGTCTTCTGCCTAGTGGGTGTGTTTTTAAAAATGGAAACCAGATTAAAAATGATACTTAGGTGATCGCCTAATAATAGCCACAAACTCAGTTTTTTTGTGTGGTTAGTTTTATATATCTGCTTTTTTTCCCCCTCCAATTTTCTTTTCTGTTTTAGAAGTTTCAGTTGTCAATTTTAATGAAATTAACATCTCTCTCTGTGGCATAGTCAACCAAATTATTGTGGTAGAATTGTTTAGAATTTATATTCTAGACTCTGTTCATACACATACATATATCACTTTACAAGTTTCAGCACCAGTTTAGCCACTGATTCATGCATGTGCTTTTTTCCTCTAGGAAAACTATGAGTCTTACTTAGTGGAGCAATTCAGGAACTAAGAGGCTAGAGTAACTACAGGTTTAAGAAACTAAAGATACACGGAAGTTAGGCTGTGGCTGATAGTGAGACATAGGAGGTCAAGATTTTCATTGTTAAGTTTTGTTTTCTTCGCTTTGTTACCATGTCCGTATGATGCTCTTCCTGTGGAGGGGCCTGGAACTCAGCAGCTCTGACTTGCATCGCTCACTGAATCAGGGGAATTAGTGAATAGGTATGGATTAGAGTCGGCAGGAGTTACCGAGAACGCTGTGGAGTTGCGTGAGTCACACGGGCCTCTTCTGAGGTCCCGGCCCTGGAACTGGGCTGTTCTCCTTGCTGAGAGTTGTAGAGCGTGGAGCCCAGGACTGTGGTTGTGGGGGCACTTCTGTAAGGCTCTGCGGTGTCCCGGCCCGGCCACCTGCAGGCAGAGGCTGTGAGGGAGTGCTCGTAAGCATGGTTTTCTTGCCTGGTAGCAGTGGAAGGAGATCCTCTTTTCAAATCTCAGTAGATCAGGACCCATAGCCACGGCTTACTCCTTCTTAGTGTTGCCATCACGTGATCCGCCTCCTCCCTGCCTGGCTCCGAGAGCACTTCGTGCTGCCTTGGAACTTGCCATGTTGTGCCTGGCTCTCTAGGTATTTATGAGCTTGTCTCCTCGAGGGCCGCAGTGGTGCCTACTTCCTCTTTGCGTTTGCCCCGCTGCCCTCTCCGTCCATCTGACTTGGAATTGGGATGTGATCAGTCTTCGTGGTCACATTCCGCGCGTTACCCAATGACTGCCAATGAATTGCTGAGACTACGTCGCATCCATTCAAGAATTTTGAAGGAACCTTAAGGATGAAATTGCAGAACCTTTGGCTCTTGTTTTTGCCTTTTATAAATAGGCACTGTTTTAAAAGCTTGGTGGGTCGCCAGCACAAAGTGTGATATAGTGGAAAGCAAAACGGCCCTGGAGGCCTGGGTTCTGTGTTGAGCCTTTTCACAACCAGCTGGGTGGTGCCACTGAGCCCCCGGACCTCAGGGTTGTCGTCAGGGTGTGTTTGGCGTCATCTTTGCTTAGAGTCTCTGGTGATCGTCAGTATCATGGCTGCATGCCGTTAAACTGGGTTCTTCACATATGTGTAAGAAGTCTGTAAGTGTGGACAGGATTGTTATTAATCTGCTCTTTGGCTCTGTGAACGGTGTGTTGTAGCGACTAGATTCTGTTGGATTCCTCCAGAAGGTGCTGGTTTCCTTGCTGTTTGCGTGCTTGTTTCAGCAGGCTGGACGCCAGCCACCCGGCCTGCTCTTCCGCAGTGGGCGAGCAGTCGCTCCATCCTTGGGTCAGGTCCTTGTCTTTCCTGGAGTTGGGGCTGCTTGGAGCTTGCCCTGAACACACGGGGCTCAGGGGACAGCCAGAGGTTTGGGCCAAGTTTCTACACGGAACGTGGGGCTCCCCTTCCCCTTCCCACGATTTCTGCTGCTGGGGTCGCCCCGAGCCGTGTCCTGACTTGTTTCAGCAGCTCTGGGTGGCTTCGGTTGGGCCCTGCTCTCAGGCTGAAAACCCTTACGGGGTCATTTCCTTTCTCCTGGTATCGCTCCCTGATTTTGGTCACTCTCCCGTGCCTGGGGACAGTCGTGTTTTTTTTTACAGGTTTCATCTGCGGGAGGACTGTTCCCCGGGAACTGCTCAGTCATACAGCAGTGGAAGCCCCTTCATTTACTGAGCACGCTTTTCTTTCTTGCTAATTCCATCTCTACCTCTTGCATTGGTTATGTTACCATGTTAATGTTTTGGATACTTTTCCTTGTATTATTTTGGCAAAAACACATAGGAAAATAGGAATGGGGCAGTAGTCTGTAATTTTTTTCTAGAGATTGCTCTTGCATTAATGATAATTACTGGTTTTGATGGGATGACCAACATCCTGAACCTGGATTACCTCTGGTAGAGACCTCCAAGAGAAAAATCCTGAGACTGTATAACCCCAAACTCCCATGTGGGCATTCGCCCTGGAGAGCCTGGCCGGGCATGTTTGAGCTGCCAGAATTCCTTCTGCTTAGATGGCTGTTGGCTTGGCCTAAATTGCCCGAGGCATGCTTCCTTGCCACAGTAACTCCACTTGGCCTTCTGTGACCTTGGGGACATTGGGGACATGGGGAGAGTTGGTTGGATGTGAGAAGAGGGACCTTGGCCACACTGTGAAGCAGGTGGACACCAGGCCATCTTACCACATTAGCCAGTGACAGTCCTCCAGGGGTGCATGACCCAGAAAGCCTGGAAGGACAGAGCCAAGAGGGAGCTGGGGCCAGACCCCAGCTATTTATAATCCCTGCTCTTCCCCCGACACTGTTTATTTTTAACTGGGTTCAGAAGTCTGACATCATGAGGCTTTGAGCTCCGCCTAGAGGTTTTCATGTGCCATGAATCACAGTTTTTAGAAAAACCATGTTGCTGCTTTATTTGCCAGTGTTTATGTTAATCTATGAAATTAAAGTGGAGAGTTTTGAAACGATCTGGACTGATTTCATATCCTGTCTTTTTGGGACTGAACCTTTATTTAAAGCTCGAATTGACCAAGAGCCTGCTTGGTATGGGAGCCTCTGGGTCAGCAGGCAAGTCATTCTTCCACGTTAAAATAGAAGGTAATCTTGTGATCAGAGACTTCTCTTCATAGAATTGAAATGTGTTCAAATGATGATATTTCTAAAGTCGATGTAATGCATGTGAAGAAAGCTACTGTGTTGGCATTGGATAGAACGTGTGAGAAACTAAATGACACCCAAGCAACCTAGTAATTTTATTTTTTTCTTATGTATTTCAGGGTTTCGAAAAAACGATGAAATGAAAGCTATGGATGTTTTGCCAATTTTAAAGGAAAAAGTTGCATACCTTTCAGGTAAAGTTTAATTTTCTAATCTTTATTGTTTCTTTCAACTTGATAAAATGTCAGGAGTCTGAAGTACTAAAATAAAAGTATTGGCATCTCGAAGGATTTTTAACTGCTTTATTCTTGTAGCATTTTCCTGCGGAATTAGTGCCCAGGCTTTCCTTCATCAATCAGCGTTGATGATTAACATATGTTTGTGGCTGTCCTCCAACAAATATTCGGCTGTTTTGTTCTAATCAGTTAAGTAAAAAAAACCTGATTTTTCAGCAGAAGTGGTGGCATTGTGGTCATATGTGGATATGTCCTGAACTCCTTACCTCTGTTTCTTGTGCTCTGGTCCTTGGAGTTTCCTAGAACCCATGTTATGGACCTTGAAAGCCTCCACCGGTCCTCTGCTTAACTGTAGAGTCTGGCCCTTGGGGCCCCGGCCCTGCTGCAGTGGGGACAGTCTCTGGGCCAGTCTCCTGGGCTTTGGGACACTTACCTGGCCTCTCTGCGTGTAGAGGGTCTGCTCTAGGGCTTTTTTGGCTGTTTCCTCAGGGGCTCCCTCCTACACGAACAGAACAGCCGTGGGGTGTTACACCTTTTTAGCACGAGTACACTTATTATAAAATTAAGGTTTGCAGAAGTTTTCTGCTGTATTTTAGCCGGAAGTCAATCTGTAGATTGTCACGTGCTTTTGGAGTGTCTTCCTGGATGTGTTTCCCTTGATAAATTTTCATCTTTCTTCAACAGGCATATTATGCTGATCTGATGTCTCCTCTGGGACACATTTTATTTTAAAATACTGCTAGCGGCTTTTACATGTTTTGTGTGTCCTTTCAGCATGTGGGACTGTTACATATTTAGGATGCAGCTTCCTGTGGTGTTTCTGCTAATCTTATCTTACTTTCTGTCCACTAGTGTTTCCTGGTCCCTATTAAACACTATTTGATGATTTTGTGAAAGTAAATCTAATTCAAAGTGCATTTGGAAGGTTAATAGAAGAGTAAGAAGTTCATGAAAAGAAGGAAGTGCTTTAGACTGTTGGAAAAACTTGGTGGGAAAAAAAGGATGAAAGGGGAAGAAAAACCCTCCTGGCTTATAATACACGGTTTTCAAAGTAGCATTTGCTCTTTTCTAATCACTTACTGACAAACTGCATAATTTGGATTCTTGCTAGTTTCGTGAACTCCTGACTAGCTTCCAGGTGGATTTTAAAGTTAAGATACTAATGAAAAGACTCTAGTTATAAATATTAGAGGCATCAGTAAGAAAGGCTTAATTAAAAACAGCGAGTCCTGCACATTTGTCAGTGTTTTATTTTAAAGTTTGGATCTGTGATGAGGGCCCTTCCTCCTCCATCTCCTCTGTTGTTTCTGAACCTTATTCCACTTTCTTCTCCTGTTAATGAGCTCATGGAGATGGGCAGGTAAAGGAGAGTAGAAGGTTTAGGAGTCATGGTTTTTATTTGTATTCATTCTTTTTTTAAGCATTTAATGCAGAATATATTAATGGATGGCAATTCTCTCCAAGTTACTGTCAAACTATTTCTGTTTCAACTAATCAAAGAAATAAAACCAGTCTTGACAAGTTTATCATGAATCTTTTACTAAAGCCTTAAATTCTGCAGGGTTAATTAAAATCAGGTGTCTTTAGTGGGGAGGGAAGTTTTGCGTTGCAACAAATCAGTTTGGAACTGTTGTTAAATATTAGAGATGTTAGGACTTGTACCAGCTGTGTGAGGAGAATGGCGTTAGTAGGTGCCACCACAATTTTATAGCAATTTGTGACCAGAACTGGCCAGTTTAAGTAGCTTGAGGTTACTGCTGATTGCCTTAGACATGCTGTTATCTTGTTTAGGAAGGGAAAAGAGAGAAAAAAATCATTAAATTAAAAACAAATTGATTACTTGTGTGGTGAATTTTTTTTTTGAAAAGTTACAATGAAGGAGTAAACTTGTGAAAATATTTTTATCTCTGGTCCTGTTTTTTTCTTTCTTCTTTTTCACCGAGTTATAATTCATATACTATAACTCTACCTTTTAAAAGCATACGATCTTGTAGATTTTAGTGTATTCACAAGGTTGTGGAACCGTCGTCACCGTCTTAATTAATTCTAGAACACACTTTTATTACCCCACAAAGAGCCCCTCTACTTTTTGCTGTGACCCCATTTTTTAAAAAATATCAGGGTTATTTATTATGATGACTTTGTAAAAGGTCTCCATGTGAGTGGCTTTTAGTAAATTAAATCTGAGTGGAGTAGCCAGGGCTTTGAAAAAGCAGGCCACAGAATCACTGATTCTGTGAGATACCTACTAGCTCAAGATCTCTGAAAAACCGGTGTGGACTCCTTGAACTTGAATATTCCCGATGCATTTCCGGGTACTCTAAAAAGTAGCCCTCATTGCACTTAAGATAGCAAAGTACTGCTTCCTCCATTGAGAAGGCAAATTAAATTAGATGAGATGACTTATCTGACTTCATGCATGAAGTCAGAGGAGAGGCTGTGAAAAAATACCCTGTAGTTTGTATTTAATGTTCTATATGTAAAGCATGGGTATATTTATAGTATACATATTTAATATATTACATATATTTAATGTTCTACGTGTGTGTATGTAATATGTATAGTGTCAAGCACTACATGTGGTTCCCATGCCACTAGGGCTTGGGCCTTAAAAGAACCCACAGACACCCACCAGAATTAAGAAGACATTCTCCTCCCTTATTTTTTTTATCAGGGAACATTTCAACATCCAAAAGGAGACAGAATAGTAGAGTGAATTTGCATGAATCCATGGGTCACTTCTGTAATCTTGTTCCATCTGCATTCCTTGAAAAGCTTAAAAAAAAAAAACCCTCAATACCATTAACAGACGTAAAAAATGAATAGTAATTATTATTATTTTTTTCTTAAAGTGTTGGGCCCTCTGCCTTCCGCTCTGGCCCAGTTCAACTGCCCTGGGGATTGGAGGAACGTCGGCCTTTTCTCGGAAGGGCTCGGCCTCCCTGCGGTTTTGAGGAAGCCAATGGCTGGGGCAGTAATTCTTTAATGTAAAAAAACTAATCAATATTCGTATTTCCCTGCTCATCTCATTATTTGTTTTTATAGGATGTACATTGCAGTCGGTTGATGTGTCTGGTGTCTCTTGTAATCTGCAGATTTTTCCTCCTCGTCCTTTTTCTCTTGCCCCTTTATGTTTACTGAGTGAGGAAATAGGGTGTCTTCCTGCAGATTTCCCTACATTTTGCTATTTGCATCCCTGGGTTGCCATGTAACATGTTCCCCTTCCCCTGTGTGTTCTGTGAACCGGGAGCTGGATCTTGAGGCTTGATTAGACTTAGCTTAGGTTCTGCAGGGAAGTAGGCAAAACTTTTTAATGGGTAGTGTTGGACAGTTCTACTGGGAGCTTTACTGGGAGAGTCTGGTTGTCTGTTTATGATGTTAAGCATTCATTGATGATTATTGTTTAGATATATTTTATAGGGTTGCAAAATGATGACATTCTAATTACATCCTTTTCCTTCATTTATTAACTTGGATATTCCATAAGGAGACATATCCATCATCAGCTTCTTGGTTACCCTGAGAACATAGATCGTACAGGAAAGGATGGATAAATAATTGATTCTTGTCCTTTGCTAGTTTTCAGACTAATTGAAAATGATCATTAGTCATTTCAGACTAATGAAAAATCTTTTTTTTTTTAAGGTATCATTTTGGGCTCACGCATTTCAATTGTACACTTTCTTTTTCTCTCACGAAGTGAGAATTTTCCCGTCTGTGGCTGATGGGAGCCTCTGCAGATTGGCTCCTGAATCCATGTGCCACAGTAATACAGCTTCTTTCTTTGCCGATGTGACCAGATGTTTCAGGCTCATCTTGTCTATTTCCTGCCCCTGTCAGCCGTTTCCCTGAGCTCCCTGGTTCTTTTCCGCGGGGAGCTGTGGGGACAGGGTGCTGGGGAGCTTGCTGTTCCGGGTGGGCCACTGTTTCTGTGCCTCTTCAGTGGACACATTTAGAAAGTAGGTATAAACATGTTTTTTAAATGAGAAAGGGTATCATGACTTCATACCAAAATTTCCAATTCAAATTTGGGATTACAGATATTTTTCTTTGATTTTATATTTGCATCTCCTTTGGAAGAGTTTGCTCTTTGTGGTCAGTGAGTTACCATTCCGGAGCAGGGCAGGGCGGGGGGGTTTGTTTTTTGACTAAGCCAGCGTTTGGATGGGCAGCTAATCCTTAATGAGCTGTTGGTCTTTGGTTCCAGACACGCAGAGGTCCAGGGACTGTAAAACTCCCGTCCATGGATATCCTGTGACGTTGGAAGGTGCAGGAAATGGACTTCCTGCCCTTTCCTTTTCATTGTAGGAACTAAGGCCCTGAGTTTCCGTCTGTAAAATGGGACTTGACATGTGTCCCGCCTGCCTCACCACGAGGCTGTGGGTTGACCTCAGACTCCATGAGTCTGTCTAGTCGATGAAGCTTTTACGAGCTGCAGCACTATTATTTGTGTTAGTTCAGGAGCAAGAACTGTGAAGCTTCTCTGCTTCATAACCCGCTCAGTATTTTCATTTGTGTACCTTCTGAGACATTGGCAATCAAGATAGATTTTGAGGAATGTACTGTAAACAGACATCGGTGGAGGTGATTTTTAAACTCCTTGGGGTTCAGAGACTATGTTCCTTTGAACTAATACTGCATTTCAGTGGTTCTAAGATTTTTTTTTTTCAATCTCACTGGGAGGGGTCAGCAGATGGGTAATTGGCACCTGCCTGTCACTGACTGTGACACTGCAGATTGGAAGATGCACCCCCAGGAGGTTAGCAGGTGAAAATATCGTTAAATTACTTAATAGAGAATATGCAGGTTTCACTTCGTAAGCGATTTTTTGATGACGTTTTAAAAAGTATCCGAGTGAGTTTTTGAAACTCTATTCTGGAAAAAGGAAGAAAGTAAAATGGTTTTTCCCCCTCCATCTTAGAGTTCAAGCTGAGATTTAAACAAACTTTTAGGACACGAATGAGAGCCTGTTTGGTGGATGAAAATGCTGTCAGGTCTCAGGGGACCCTCTTCAGTGCCAGCACCATGGGGCATCTCCAGCTGACAGTGCAGCAGTCCACGGAGGCAGCCAGGCCTTCTGCGCACACGTGTAGTTTGTTCTCACTTCTGGAGTGAACAGAATGGCCATGTGCAGTGTGCACACCTGTTGACTCCCCAGCACTTTCGTGGGCAGATTTTGGATTCTCCTCTTCAAGGCCATGCTGGAGCCAGGCTGATCCCATCATGAGATACAGTGACCTCAGAGGGAGGACAGTTGCCATGGGTCACGGGAATTTAGCCTCCCTAATGAATCACACATTATGTTGTATTTAAGCAGTTCAGGGTGGTGGTCCAGAGAAATGTGAGGTTCCGTTCTCTTTACCAAAAGTGGGGTGAATGCTTTAATTTGCATGTCACTCTATTTTTAAAAGCTCAAGTTGCTGTAATAGGTGTTGATGTATAATATTTTTGATCAGGGAGATTGATTCTTTTTTGAAAAGAATGAAAGCTGTAGGGAAATAAAATCCTGTTATATAAAAACTGAACTTGTTACCTGCCTAATCTTGGGAACAAGAAGTATTCCAAAAACCTGGAGCCATTGATATTTCCCTAAAAATACTGTCTGATACTTTATTTTATTATTTTGTTTTATTTTATTTCATTTTCTAATGGAGGTACCGGGGATTGAACCCAGGACCTTGTGATTGGTAAGTTGCGCTCCACCACTGAGCTCTACTCTCCCCTTGTCTGATATTTTAGATGATGACTCCATAACGACAGTCTGTCATTTCAGTATATATATTCTGTCATTTCATTCATCGTAACAGTACTGCTTCTCACTTTTAATAGTTCTTTTCATTAATAAAAAAAAAAAATAAGACCCAGGAACCCATCATTTAGTTGTCCTTCTGATATTATTTAGAAAGAGCTGATGCTACTCGTTTGAAAAATCACGTTAAGTTCTTGCCAGGGCAAAGGTCCAGCAGTGACCTGCTGGCATAGTCTCTTTGTCTTTAGTATTTAAGCTCTTTGAGCCTCAGTGTCTTTAATAGTAAAGCTGACGAGGGGAAGTCTCATAACAGGGTCATTGTTCCTGTAAGATCAGAGCGGGTGTGGAGCCCTCGGTGCTGTGCCTAGCCTGTGTCGGTCGCTGTGATGGATCGTTGTTCCCATTCAGTACCTGAGTTACTGGATTTATAAATAATTTTAACACTTTTCTGGACTGCATGACTTAACAGTACTTGTGAATCAGTTTCAGTCTTCAGACTCAGCACTAAGTCTCATTCCTCTTTGGAGGAAGTGTTAATCATCCTAGGAAATTGTCAAGACCCATACTGGTCAAATGTGTTTTTAAAATACCAACATCTTCTGAGTCTGTTTTTGACCTTTCTACAAGTAAAGAGTCTGGTTTTCTGTTGTTTGTTTGTTTGTTTGCCTGCTTTTTCATTTACCTCTGCTGACAAGGTAAATAGTTAAGATGAGAAAAGAATTAAGAGTTTCATATTGTGGCTTGAATTTTGAGATCCTATTGCCATACTTTTGAAAAGAGATGACCAGAGCCGTAAAACCAAATGCAGCATACACTTGAGAAAGTAGTTTTCTTTCTCTGTATTCTGTTCTGAAAACCCTGGGAGAAGTAATAAAATTAATGTAGCAATTTGACCAAAAATGTTCAGTGATGCCAACAGACTTAAGATTGTATACATGTTACTGAGAAATAGTTCTGCCTTTTTATCAAAGACCAGTCATGTGAGATTTGTACTTAGTGTGTAATTTTTGTAAAATTCTTAAGCTAATTAATTAGTTCTGCTTTAAAATTCTTGCTTGCCAATCTCTTTCTCTCTTTCTCTTATTTTTGGTTATGTGTGGCTTTGTGTGAGGGAGTAGGGTCAGAAAGCTTGGCTGTGGAGGTCAGATACTGCCCTGGAGAGAGGAAGATGAGGAAGATGCCCTGGATCCCAGATTGTATAGAGTAGACATCAGTGCAAAGTTTGAAAAACATACCTGTCTTTTCCCTTTCAAGAATTAAACTCAGTTTGGTTGGCAGCAAAGAGAGTGCTTAGAATGCAGGGGAGGGGAGGAGAGGGGACAGTGTGGAGGAGAGACAGGGAGGGGGAAAGAGAGAGAGAGAAGGTGTGGGAGGCGGTTGTTGAAGGTGAAGGAAGCATGGAGATGTGCAAACTTTTTTTCTCTCCAAATATAAAACTGAAGAAAAGAGGGAGCACGTTGGAAGAGAGATGAGGCCTGCTGTGACATCGTCCATGTGGTACGCAAAGCTCAGACCTTCAGAGTCCTGGGGGTCATGTTGCCGCCCCGTCTCAGCTGAAAGCCGGGCTCTGGCCCCCTGCCTGGGGCCCCCGGACAAGCAGGCGGTGGGGGTGCAGCTTTGCGCACGTGGGTGGGTGACAACTTTGGCCCCCCCGCAGCGTGTCCAGTCCTGTCTCCTCTTGTTTGTGTCTGAGCCATTCCACATGCTTATTTCCAGGTGGCAGAGATAAACGCGGAGGTCCCATCCTAACGTTCCCGGCCCGCAGCAACCATGACAGAATACGACAGGAGGACCTGCGGAGGCTCATTTCCTATCTCGCCTGTATCCCCAGGTGAGTCCCACGTGCGTGTTGCTCGTCACCGCTCCCACTGTTCAGAGAGGTGCGTGCTCCATTCTCTGGAAAACAACTCAACAGTAGCCTGAATTCCAAGTGGACAAAGTAGTGTAACATTAAAACCATGATCTTCCTCCTTATTTCCCTTTTGTGACCATCCTCGGTGCAGGGGTGAGAAGGTACGTGCTGTGAGTGAGGGGCTTTGTGTGGTGACGGTGGGGTTGGAGTGCCCAGTGGGCTGGGATGTTAGGATGTGGTGCCTGAGGTGGAAGTAAAGCAAGATTGGTGGAGGATTCTCATACCAAGACCCAGTCAAAGGGAAGGTCAGAAGTGGGGCTCAGTTCCTGGTGGTATATTTGTTTCTGTCTCCATGGTGAGCTATGGTTCTTTAAAAGTATTCTCTTGGTTTATAGCATGAATTGTGTGGGGCATTAAAAATCCTTGCCAGCTCATATGCCAAGACACCGAGTTTGAGAACCTTCATTCAATCGGAGACCCTACTCTCACCAACCAGGGAGACTTTTTAGTGTTGATGCTGGAGCACTGGGAATAGGCAAAACTTTGTTTCCTGGACCGCCCCGAAGTGAGGAGCAGGTAATAGGAACTGGTCTGGTAATAGGAATTTAGAATCTTTGCTTCTGCTCTAGAAATGTATTTTGCAGGTTTGACTTATGCAGCTAGCGGACTGCTGGTGGAGGAACCACCCCCCATTAATTATTAAGATTATTTTTTGGCGAATAGAATACTGCTCCACATAATCCAAGAATAGAGCCAGCCTGGAATAAGAGAGTGCTGTGTGCTGGGGGCTAGAGGGGTGCTCCCTGTGCGGAAAAGGTCATCCTCACTCTAGAAAGGCGTGCATGAGTGACGTGGGAGGGTGACAAGGGAGTTCCGTGGAGACTGAATGAGGATGTGTAGAAGGAAACTCGGTCATAATACAGGCCACAGAGTAACTGTGAGCAGCATGTTGTGCAAGAGATAATAGAAGGTGGTCAGCAGCAGCATAATGGATCCTAAAGGTTGAGGCAGATGTCACCGATCCCCCATAGCACGTGGTTGGTGGCACCCCTGACACCAACCAGGGAACAGTGTTGCCCTTTGGTGACCCCTCCTGGCCATGACGGATGAAAGTCAGCTTTGGCGCGGATGGTCTGACCTTCAGAGGAAGTGCTTGGGTTTTTCTGTTGGGTATCCTTTGTGGGAAGACTGTCACATTGTGTCATTGGTGGCAGAGCAATGGGCCTCTGCTTTAAATCTATGGAAAAGTTTCCCATTGCCTCTTACTCTGGTATTTTCTTGGACTTGAACTATGAAATCATAGAGGTGGAAAGAGTTTTAGAGGTTCCTTGCTACTCACTGTCATTTATAAGAGACAAGATAGCTGGTAGCCACAGCTTACTGAGTTCTTACCTATGTACCAGGTGCAGTGCTGATGATAGAAAAAGAAACAGGGGAATCCAAAGGATGATGTAAAAAGTAAATAAATCTCTGCCAATCAAAATGATGCTTGTCATATAGTTTAATGAAAAACAAGTCGAATTTCATCTGGGTAATCTTTTCAAAAACATTTGGTTGGAATTCTGTATGTAACTTTGGCAACTTGCTTTCTGGTTTGGAAATCCGTATTGATTGTAAATATAAAAAAATTACTTGCCCTTTCATTGATATTATTTAAAAAAATGGGCTCGGATGTATTTTGGATCATCTGGGTGGCCCACTTTAGAAACACACACACAACTTTGTCATGGGAAGTGTGGGTGTACTCAGAACTGTGAGGCTCCGGGGACCACACACCCACGTGCCGGTCATCCAGCTCCAGTGATGATCCCATTTTGCCAACCTGGTCTACTTTTCTCCAGAAATTATAGCAAATCCCAAACATCCCATCATGTCTCTCATAAATACTTCAGTGTGTAGAGTGACCCTCCAGCCGCTGAGCACACCACTTCATTTCATTGCCTGGATTGACTTTTGTATTTACAATTTACAATTTCAAGTGACAGGAAGTGCCATTTTCTCTTCCTTGGTTAATGAGCAAATAAGAGAGGGGGGATTAATATGTAAACGATGCATCTGCCACGTGATATTGGAGGAAGATTTCACAGTGGTCCAAATAGAAGTGGCAGCAAAAAGAGTCCTCCCGGGTCCACCCGGGTCCTGCAGGGACTGACAGAGCCTGGCCGCCTCCTGGGAGCGCAGAGGTGGGAGCAGTCTGGTTTTCGCCAAACAGTGGGATCAGTTAACAGCACCAGCAGATTAGTGGTGTGAACACGGAGGGACTTACTTTCTGAGTCTGATGATTTGTTGTTAGAGTTTCAGAGTGATGTGAACAGTCCTGGCAGGGAGGGTGGTCTGTGGGACCCCTTTCCCCGTCCCCTACTCCTGACGTTTTCTGTGACAAGAAGGTGGCTCTCGGGCTGTCCCTCAGCCAGGCAGCCGCAGGGCTGCACGTTCCTGGATGTAAAGTGTGCAGCCGGGCAGGTGTTGGGGGGCAGAGTCAGACGGACCGACCTGGGTACTTCATTTTATGACTTTTCTGATCTTTGAACTGTGCTAGTAATGTGTACGTCTCGGCTCATTGTGTTAAGGAAGACGATTTATGCTCACGCCCAGCACAGCGTCTGACTCACAGCAGCTGCCACAAAAGTTACGCGGTAATGTCCCTCGTTCCCGCTCACTCCTAGCTTTCCTTCAGCGGTTGTCCTGTTGCCATGTGTCTTCGAGCCAGGTCGTCGTGTCTGTTTTCTTCTGTGTGGCCTCCTGATTGCCTTTTAACATGTGGCCCTCCAGGTTAGACTTTAGTGTGATGGGCGCAGTGGTGACCAGTATGAGTATTGTTATTTGGGCCACTTTCCTTTCCCCTCTCTCTTCCTTTGAAAGAAAACAATTTGAGTAATAGACTGATTTTCATACGATTCATGTGCAGGGAAACTTCCCACTAAATGTGTGTCCGATAAGTCACAGCAGCACTTCTCGCTGGTCTAATTGGGATTCCTGCCCAGAGATGACAATCACGTTAGTCGTGGTACCTCTCTAGGTGTTTATTGCCCTTATTGCTCGAATGATACTAATTACCTCGTAGAACATTTTGCCTTCTTTAGAATGCTTTGTAGTAGCTAGATGGATGAACCACTGACTCTCCTTTGTCAGATGAAATACGTGAAACTTTGAATTGATTCATTCATGAACTTTCATATTAAAAGTTACTTTCTTCATTGAGGAACTGAGGAAAGGAGAGTTTATCTTTTTTAGGGACCTGTATTGAAAAAAGACCTTAGTTTTATATAATTAAAAAAAATTAACAGCTAAAACAGCTTCATTTTGAAGCTCTTGGATAGAACTGCTAACATACCCAGTTAGTATGTCACATTTGGCCAGTGAGCACCGTCTTGAAGGAGGTGGCAGGGCTTTGAGCTTCTGCTGGCAGCCATATGTTCATCAAAAAAGATGAACTGGATTTGGGAATGTTTGCAAATCACTGCTTTCTTAATGATGCCTAGCTTTTAACTGGATAAAGACAGGCGGGTTGAAAGGACGTGCACTCCCATCCCAGCTGGTGTGCTGTTTGTGTTACTTGGAGGTCACTGGGTGGTAAAAATTGGATCCTGGAGGCAGGTGAATAGTTAATCTTTCTGTAAACAGTGCAAGCTCCAGGCACTGTGTGCTTGTGTCTTTCCCCACCTTGTTCCTCCTGTTAAGCCTGGAGTTACCCAGGGTTCCTTTTAAGCCCCTGTCAAGTGGAGGGGCTTTGCAGTTTTATGTATACACTGTGTAGGGCTGTGTGAGGAGAAAGACAGGCCTGGGGAATCTACCTTGATAAAATGAAGACCTGTGCAGTCTCCCAAACAGCAACTGGTGCAGCCTGTTGCTGCGGTTTGACAGTCTCCTGTCTGGTGGGTAGCAGCCGAATGTGCAAGTCTGGAGCAGAATGTCTCGGCCGGCATAAAAACGAATGAAATCATGCCATTTGCAGCAACATGGGTGGACCTGGAGATCGTCATACTAAGAGAAGTAAGTCAGACAGAGAAAGACAAATACATGGTGTCACTTACATGTGGAATCTTTAAAAAAAAAAAAGACACAAATGAACTTATTTACACAACAGAAACAGACTCACAGACAGAAAACTGACTTATAATTACCAAAGGGGAAAGGAGGGGGGATAAATTAGGAATTTGGGATTGGCAGATAATAAACTACTATGTACAGAATTAGATGAACAATAAGGTCCTACTGTATAGCACAGGGAGCTATATTCAATAGCTTGTAATAAACTGTAATTAAAAAGAATATATACATACGTATAACTGAATCACTACGCTGTACACCAGAGACTCACACAGCATGGTAAATCAACTATATTTCAACTAAAAAAAAAAAAAAAAAAAGAGAGAGAGAGTGCCTTGGCTGAGCAGCAGACGTCCTCCTGGTCGGGCTGGTCTAGCCCCGAGGACCTCAGCAGCCCAGAAATTTCTACTGAGTGGACTCTTGTGGAATTGTAAACTCCACCAGAGCCTCAGGAAGTCCAGAATGCTTACTTTCAGTGAGTGAGGCGATTGTAGGAAATGTCTCTGGGAGTGCCCCAGCTGTGTCTAAGGATTTGTGAAGGAGGCCTGAGACATTCCCTGGGTCATGGCCCAGGCCCTTCCTGGAGGCAAGAGAGGCGACAGCATGAGGAGTGTGGAGCCAGGTGTAACTCTTTGTGAGTTCACATTCACGTAGGAGTGGTTAACAGAAGTGAAGCACATGGCAACTTTCCACGTTGGAGGGAGAAGCCAGGCTGTTGGATCGTCTTGTTTTTCCTTGGGACTTCAACACTGTGTTGTCAGGACTGCGAGCTGCCATCTACTCAGGTTCTGTTCTCACAGACTTTTTCGAAATATTTTTGTGACATGCCTCCTACACTGATGTAATTCTTATAGGAACTTGGAACGTCAGTTACTGTGATGATATATGTATGAATCAAGATAAGGAAAAGAATGGTGTGTGTGCAGTGTGGGATTGGAGAGGGCGGAGGAGCCAGCTCATGCAAGAGAGCGTGAAATTGGTTTTAATTTTGGCTTAAATTTAGGGGAGACTTGTTTTTTTTCCTGTCTATAAGGACTCAATTGAAATTTTTTAGTAAAAAATTTTGGAAGTGTAATTGATTTACAATGTTGTGTTAGTTTCAGATGTACAGCAAAGTGATTCAGTTTTATATATATATATATATATATACATATATATATATATATATATATATATATATATATATATATATATATATGTTTTCAGACTATTTTCCATTGTAGGTTATTATACAATATTGAATGTAGCTCCATGTGCTATACAGTAAATCCTTGTTGTTTAGTAATGTGTATCTGTTAATCTCAGACTCCTACTAGATCTCTCCCCACCTTTTCCCATTTGTAACCATAAGTTAGTTTTCTGTGTCTGTGAGTCTGTTTCTGATTTTGTATATAGATTCATTTGTATTACTTTTTAGATTCCACATACAAGTTGATATCATATGACATTTGTCTTTCTCTGACTTACTTCACTTAGTATGATATTCTCTAGGTCCATCCATGTTGTGATACTTCTTTATTTTTACGGCTGAGTAATACTCCATTGTGTATATATACCACATCTTTTTAACCCAGTTGTTTGCTGATGGGCACTTGGGCTGTCTCCATGTCTGAGCTATTGTAAACAGTGCTGCTGTGAACATTGGGGAGCAGGTATCTTTTCAAATTAGAATTTTCATTTTCTCCAGATATATGCTTAGGAATGGGACTGCAGCATCATATGGTAGCTGTATTTTAGTTTCTTTAAAGGAACCTCCATACTGTTCTTCATAATGACTACACCAGTTTGCATTCCTACCAACAGTGTAAGAGGGTTCCCTCTCCACACCCTCTCCAGCATTGACTATTTGTGAACTTTCTGATGGTGGCCATTCTGACCGGTTCGAGGTGATAGCTCACTCGATGTGGTTTTGATTTGCTTTCCTCTAGTGATGAACAGTGTTGGGCGTCTTTTCACAGGCTTATTGGCACCTGTATGTCTTCTTGGGAGAGATGTCTGTTTAATTTTTTTAATTGGATTTTTTTTTTATTGAGTTGTATGAGCTGTTTGTATATTTTGGATATTCGCCCCTTGTTGGTCTCATCATTTGCAAATATTTTCTCCCATTCCATAGGTTGGCTTTTTGTTTTGTTTATGATTTTCTTTGCTGTGCAAAACTTATAAGTTTAATTAGGTCCCACTTGTTTATTTTTGCTTTTGTTTCTTTTGTCTTGGGAGACTGAACTAAGAAAATACTACTACAATTTGTGTCGGAGGATGTTCTGCCTGTGTTCTCTTCTAGGAGTTTTTTGGCGTCATGTCTTACATTTAGGTCTTTAAACCATTTTGAGTTTATTTTTGTGTATGGTGTGAGGGAAGACTGGATTTTTCACCCATGTTTATGGGCACTTTTACTCTCGGTTTTTCTTTATTGCAGAAGTGCTTTATGGTGTAAATGGTGTAAGGGAGTGATCTAGCTTCATTGATTTACATGCTGCTGTCCAGTTTTCCCAACACCATTTACTGAAGAGACTGTCTTTATTCCATTGTATATTCTTGCCTCCTTTGTCGAAGATTAGTTGACCAAAAGTTTGTGGGTTCAGGACAGAAATAGACTCAGAGACAGAGAATACAGACTTGTGGTTGCCAGGGGGGTGGAGGGTGGGAAGGGATAGACTGGGATTTCAAAATTGTAGAATAAATAAACAAGATTACACTGTATAGCACAGGGAAATATACATAAAATGTTATGATAACTCACAGAGAAAAAAATGTGACAATGAGTGTGTATATGTCCATGAATGAGAAATTGTGCTGAACACTGGAATTTGACACAACATTGTAAAATGATTATAAATCAATAAAAAATGTTAAAAAATACTGAGAAAAAAAAAGAAGTACTTTATATATATTTCCTGTGGACTTGGAGGTTGAGATTTTATAAAGTTAATTATTTTTATTTCTTCATCAAGGACATTCTTAAGAGAAACTGGCTCTTTCGTTTGTTTCGACAGCTAGAATGTGGAGAGGAAGAATACAGTGACCCCTAGCACTGCCTTGACCTGTGCTAAGGGCCAGCAGTGTTCACCATGGCCTCTGCACCCTCAGTGCAACTGGCTGAAAAAGGCAAATAAGTCTCAGTGTTACTGTGAAGATAGACTTACCCCCAGACCCCGCCGGAAGCTTGCCAAGGCGCTCTGTGGGCTGGTGCACCACATTGGAGAGTCCCTGAGATAGCTCAGGACCCAGACTGTTAGTCTAAGGGAATAAAATGGGACATTCAGAAGCTCCCACTCTCGCCAGCAGGCCGGTGGGGGTGGATTCAGCTTGTGATTCTAAAGTCCCAGTGACTGCCCCTCTCCTTTCCCTGGGCTCTGTGGGGGCCGTTGGGGTCTCTCCCCATTTAGTGCTTGCCAAAGACCTTTGCCCTAATAGTTATTAGACAGTGTGTGTGATCAGTTAATGCACAAAAGACCAGAGAAATGAACAAGGATGGTCATTGCTTTTCTCTAAAGAGAAGACAAAGATGCAAAATCGTAGCCACAGAAAAAAGTTAAAGGTTTTTGAGGTTGAACCTTGTGCATGTATAGTCAGTCTATCCTGTCAAGGTACTGGGGAGAGTGAGAAAGAGTTCTATTTTACGATAAGACCTGAGCTCTTCCTGTAATGATTTTGTGTCCTCCAGCTCCTTCTGCACGAGTGCCCATCAGCCAGGCGGTGGGTGGAGGGAGGGAGGTCCCCAGGGACAGCAGGATGATGGAAGCAGAGTCAGCCTCGCCCAGCAGGACTCCAACCATAAATAATGGCAAGAGATTGCATGGTTCAAACCTGTTTTTCCTTTTTCTCTAGTGAAGAAGTGTGCAAGCGAGGATTCACGGTGATTGTGGACATGCGTGGGTCCAAGTGGGACTCCATCAAGCCTCTGCTGAAGATTTTACAAGAGTCCTTCCCCTGCTGCATTCACGTTGCACTGATAATCAAGCCAGACAACTTTTGGCAGAAACAGAGGACTAATTTTGGCAGTTCTAAATTTGAATTTGAGGTAACTTTCTTGGGTAGCCAGACCAACTAAACCAATAGATGTGCCTTATTAAAAGTTGACTTTTTTCTCATCATTTTGGGCTGGTAATAGATTTTTAAAAACCACATATTCAACAGGAATTGCACATCTTCTGTACATACGACATGTCAAATTAGTTGTGTGAAATTGTTGAGCTGGCTTTGCTGACCGCCTTCTCCCGGTGGGTGTTTTGCCCACGGTGGGTTTTGGTTCCAGCTCTGTCTCTGGGAGGTGGGGCTGCTGAGGTATAAGGCACGCGTCTTAGGGAGAGAAGTCTGTTGCCTTTCACTTCACGTGATAAAATAGCGCATGTGGCTTTACGTAGCTTCAGAGTCATCGTGGTTACCTCAGCCTTGGAAATAAGGGAATATTAGGGAGAAATGCCCCACTTCAGACTTCCTGAGGAAGATGTGTGGAAGAGAGTGACTTTTCATCCTGTCCTTGATACTGGAGAGGATGACCTGCCATGCGTTTCACAGCTCAGATCTCTCATTCATGAAAAGGGAGAGATTCCTGTAAAACCTCTGCAGAGTCCTGGATTCAGTTGACACACAAGGTTGCTGTATTTCAGACAGTGTATAAAACGACCCTCAGCCCACTGACTTCCTCTCCTTTCTGCTGGAACCTCCCGTCCTCCTGCTCCCAGGGTTCTGACAAGGCTTGATGCAGTTAGTTTCAGGAGCTGGTTAAGGGAAGAAAGTCCTCTGGCCAGCTGGAAACTTGATTCATGCCATATTCTGTAATAACATTTACATATTTTCTAATAATGACTTACAATAATTTTTAGTTGAATAGATTGCTTCTTCTAGTCACTTTGCCCAAATACTAGGTTTCAGTGAATGTAGTCATGTATTTGAAGGTAAAGAATAGTAATAGTATTAAACATACCACACAGTATTAAAATTTCTTAAACTTTATGTTACATGTTACACTTTTCAAAGTCTTTTCACAAGTATATTACTTGCATTTTGAAGTCTTGTTCCATGGTACTGATTTTCAACCTGAAATCTGAATTTAGTTTGAATTTGAATTTGAAACAACACTTGAGGTTTAGGTGAAAGGTGAAACCAGTAAGTCTTAACTGTATACACAATAAGAAGTGATGTTGAAGGACAGTTTATTGGGGGTTAGTTATTTTCTTGCTGCAGAATATGAAGTGTGTTGGTTTAATTACACTTTTAATTACATATTGTAAACAGGAATAATGGTTCGATGATACAATGTATGCGTTTTTGCTAGTTTTTTGCTAGTCTGATTGTGCTCTCTCCCTCCGAGCCTTAAAGTCACCTGCACTGGGGTTTCTGTTGAACTTGTCTCTGCATCATTACCAGCTTCTCTCTGAGGTGGTTGCCTCACTGGACATTATGAAAATGTGGGCACATGAGGCAGGAATGAACCTGCAGTCACATTTTAGGCAGAAGTGCTGGACCAGGAACAGCCCCTCTTTCTAGCTCTGCTGCCTTTTGCCATTTCTAATGCCAGACAGCACAGAGATGCAGTTCTGGGTTTCGATAAGGCCGGAGGTGACAGAACTGGGGCCAGACCAGCCTTCCTGCGGTTTTTCTTTTGGTTCTAGGCCACACATCTTTCCCCTTTACCTCTGTCTTCATATTTAACACCACCCCCTTCTGTTTCCCTTGAGTCCTAAGAATAATACTAGCCCTACATCACCTTCTGGTAGGATGAGATTAAGATTTCTTGCTTAGGCTGTCGCTGCAGAACTTTGTCGCTGTCAGGTTGGGATGCAGTGCAGACGCTGCAGGGCACGCGTGCTGCTCAGAATCGCTGTGGGTTACTGCAGTGGATGCAACCTCCCCCTCTCCAACTTTGTGAAAAGAGCTTCTGCCAGCTTTCTTGCTAACCCTAGTGTATTTTCTAAATTTTTAAAAAGCCATTCATATTCTAATGTGCCTACAATAGTGGGTTAATTTCCGCATTCTTGGAAAGAAAACTAAGTTCTTTGGCTCTCATTAAATGCACACGGGTCTATAATCTCAGTTATTGCAACCAGCGCACACGTGTTGCTCTAAGGGAGTTATCCTTCCCTGACTGCACTAATGCTTCTTTCACTTACATTTGTTTCTATGGGGCCAGAGCAAGGTATGTTATGTCTTTTATAAATGGATTTTAAGTTTTAAGTTTGAAGATCTGTGCTTAAGCATTGCAAACTGCATTATGATAAGATTGTTTAAAATTGGTTCATCTTCTCATATGTGATTTTTTTTCCCTTAAGACAAATATGGTCTCTTTAGAAGGCCTTACCAAAGTAGTTGATCCTTCTCAACTCACTCCCGAGTTTGATGGCTGCCTGGAATACAACCATGAAGAATGGATTGAAATCAGAGTTGCTTTTGAAGACTACATTAGCAGTGCAACCCACATGCTCTCTCGACTGGAGGAACTTCAGGACATCCTCGCTAAGAAGGAGCTGCCTCAGGATTTAGAGGGGGCTCGAAATATGATCGAGGAACATTCCCAGCTGAAGAAGAAGGTGATCAAGGCCCCCATCGAGGACTTGGATTTAGAGGGACAAAAGCTGCTGCAGAGGATTCAGAGCAGTGACAGCTTTCCCAAAAAGAACTCGGGGTCGGGCAATGCAGACCTGCAGAGCCTCTTGCCCAAGGTGTCCGCCATGCTGGACAGGCTGCACTCGACGCGCCAGCACCTGCATCAGATGTGGCATGTGAGGAAGCTGAAGCTTGACCAGTGCTTTCAGCTCAGGCTGTTCGAACAGGATGCTGAGAAGGTAAAACATGGGGGAGGGCTGCCAAGAGGAGACAGGGGAGGGGGTCTTCCTGGAGCACAGGGTCCCAGCACCAAGGCTGGTTGGGTCCGGAGAAAGGGCAGAGAAACAGGACTGGGGGAGGGCGAGCTTCTCCCCCGGCACTGGCTAGAGACCAGCAGTGTCGGCTCAGAGATCTCCCCTCTGTCTGCTTTCCGGTTTTATTCACTGTGCAGTGCAGTGATCTTCTGGAAACTTCGAGTTATTAATTACTGATAGTTTGGTTGAGAATGCCTGTGAGATAGATGAGAATGATACCTTTAGTTAAAAGAGTGAAAATTCTGTAAGAGATAGTATTGAAAGTGACGATCATGTATGTTAGTATTTTTCTGACAACTGCTCTTTAACTCATTAAAACTGGTGAGAAAACACTGTTTAGATCTTTTATTGAGTACGTTTTTATCTATTTATTTGTTTGTTTATTTATTTTTAGGTTTTTTTTTTTTTTGGTGGGAGGAGGAAATTAAGTTTATTTATTTATACTTTTTAAGGGAGGTATTGGGGATTGAACCCAGGGCCTCATGCATGCGAGGCACACGCTTTACCACTGAGCTATACCCTCCCCTCTTGAGTCTGTTTTTAAAACAAAAGCTGAATAATGCATTAAAAAGAATAGCTTTTGGAAAATACAGGCAGTGATTACTCATGGTTTCATGTTTGTGCTCCAGACAAACCAGCTGGGCAGAGTGAATCTTGCCAGTTACTGGCTGCGTCTCAGCAGGTGTGGGAGCAGGCGCTTGCTAGAGGAGGGTGTTGCAAGCCATGCACCTGGGTGAATTCATCCCTCTTAACTTGAGCTCACTGAATTTTTTTCATGGACAGGAAAATATTTTGTAGAATAAAGTTAAAAAAAACTACATTAAAAATCTTTGATACAGAAGGACCTTTTGAAAGGTGACAGTTCAGTACTGTTATTTGGTAAGCTTTTAACCTCTCTGCCAGTGTATTTATGTTCAAAGAGCAGGTGATCCTTGAACCACGTGGGTTGGGGCGCTGACATGCGCATGTACTGGTAGGAAATCCCGGTACTGCTTGCTGTCTCTGCCTCAGAAACCAAGGAGCTGATAAATGGCTCACCCAAGGGCAGGAAGCTGAGCTAGAGAGTCAGGACTCCAACCCTAGTTCTTCTGATTTCTGTATGTTGTGATCTCTAGTTGAACACAACTTTTCCTCACACTTAGTTAATTTAAAGATGTGTAAAATGAAAATGTGGGTAATAAATTTATTGAAAAACATCTGCATATGAGTGGACCCATGCGGTTCAAACCAGTGTTGTTCAAGGTTCAAGTGCAGTGGCTTGTCAGAGACACTGGGAAGTCTTCCTTTCAGCTGCCAGACAAGCAGGTGACTGTCTCTGGGATTCTGGTTCACATCACGGTAACAGTGCTAATTGGTAGTCATTTCTTTTTCCTTAAATATCTTCCTGGAACGGTGTAATTAGCATCCTTTTCCAGGGAGCACCTGTATTGACTCTTAAGAGAGATGTCATTGTTAAATTTTTACCCAATTCTTTTAACTTTTACGATAAATTTTATTATTTGCATGTGCACTTTTTTTTTTTTAAATACTTCTTGCACTAAAGAGTGTAATCTTTTAGTGATTAGAATTGTTGGCAATAATCTTTGGGCAAAGCGGAAGCCATCCAATGAGACCTGTAAGTCCCTTATTTCACCTAACGGGTCTTTAATTGAAGAGCAGTGTGGCCAGTTCGGTAGTTCAGTATAGCAGAGAGGCCAGGTTGAGAGTCAGAAGATTAGAGTTTTAATTAGCCTGCAGGGTTTGAATACCTCTCTTCACATACCTGCTCCTTAGTTCCTCATCTGTCAAAGGAGCACATTAGATGAGATTTTCTTGTGGATCCTGTAAGTTCAGAACTGCTGACTTCCTAGAAGTCAAGAACCTTCTGGGCCCCAACACCTGAAAGGTTGTCAGAGGAAGGACGCGGCCCTTTCCTGGCCTGGTCCTGTTCCCAGGTCTGTGTCAGTCACTTCTCCTTCTGGAGTGATTCCAGGTTGTCTGTTTTCATTCCGGTAGATGTTTGACTGGATCACACACAACAAGGGCCTGTTTCTGAACAGCTACACTGAGATTGGGACCAGCCATCCTCACGCGATGGAGCTTCAGACGCAGCACAACCACTTCGCCATGAACTGCATGGTAAGATGCTGTCAGGGCAGAGGTGTCCCGTCTGGGAAGGTGCCTCAATAAGCAGGAGATATTTCGTATGAGATCACTTATATGTGGAATCTAAAAAAAAAGACAAACGAACTTATTTGTGAAACAGAAACAGACTCACAGACATAGAAAACAAACTTATGGTTGCCAGGAGGGGAAGGCGTGGGAAGGGATAAATTAGGGGTTCGAGATTTGCAGCTACTAACTAACATATATAAACTAGATAAACAACAAGTTCATACTGTATAGCACAGGAAACTATATTTAATATCTTGTACTAACTTATGGTGAAAAAGAATATGACAATGAATGTATGTTTATTCATGTATGACTGAAGCATTGTGCTGTACACCAGAGATTGACACAACATTGTAAACTGACTATACTTCAATAAAAAATATATATATATATATATATATATAAAATAAACAGGAGGTGCTTGTACAAGTCGTGCCTAACGCACTGGTAGGAGACCATGCAGGGCCTTCACAGTTACTGATTGATGGTAGCAGCTGACCTCCAAGCGTGGGAAGTTCTCTGTGTTAGCACTGTTTAAGGAGCTTGTTGTAAGTTTTAAATAAACAAAAACGAGAACCAGCAAACAAACAAACCAGTGAAACTTGAACCAATTCCTCGGCCAGTTCAGCTTGCGTGGTTTTGATGCTGGCATCTGCATTGTACCTCTTTGAAGCCTGCTGGGGCTCCAGAAAAGCTTTTCGGAGGCCATGTGAGTCTTCTGATCCCGTCCACTGTCAGTTTGCTGGCTGCCCATCTCCATGAAGAAATCGGGTGGCCTGCTGCTCCCCTCAGGGGCCTCCTGTCCTCCTGAAACGTGAGAGTGCCTCCCAAGTTGAACTGAAGGACGGGGGTCTGGACGTCAGCCTTGCCTGGGATCCTTTGGCCCTCTTTGATGCCCTTGGCCTGTTGTGATTCAGTGGGGCTGGTGTTGTGAGACTGCAGGGCAAAACAAACCAAAAACCAACCAAACAGACAAAAACCCCCAAAACCAGCAAAGACTTTTCAGTAGCACTCTTACTACATTTTGGAGGTACTGTAACTAAAATAAAACTACACGTTGTTCTATAGCATATATGGTTACTTCTGTAGACAGCTAAGCTTCTAGGAGTTTTCACTTTAGAGACCAAGTTTTGGTGTGGACTTGGAGCCAGATGTACGGGAGTTAGCCGCTCTCAGCCTCGTGACGCTTGTGAGGCAGCGTGATGGGGTCTTTGTTTAAATTCGTTCAGTAAGACGCCATTCAATTCAAGTTTAGTCCACAAAGTGTGCCACTTCAGGTAGTTTCAAAGGCAAGATTAGCAATTCAATTTTGTAACAGACATTATCTCAACAGTTTGGTATCTTTTCTCGAGTTTGAGATAAGAGAATTTTGGGTTGAAATGATTGAACGCAGGCACAGGTGAGGATCTGGGGGAAGCATCTTAGAAGGATTTCTTCCTAAAAAATTCCTACCAGTGTTTCACAATATTTTGAAACTTCAGCTCATGGCGAAAGGCACATTCAGTCCAGTATATCCCATACTTTAAAAACTAGAAATATTAAAATAGATTTTGAAAAAATGAGAAATGAACAGAAAGTCCTCCACCCTCCAGCATTATTAGTGACACATTTTGGAATTAGCAGAAGAGGCAGCTTGTGGGGAAGACAGGAGCATGGGTTGTGAACTTAGAGGTTTTTAATTCTGACTCTGCTGTTTGCCGTGTGACCTGGGCAGTCTACTTAATCTCTGAGCCTCGGTTTCCTCATCTCTTAAGTGGGAAAAATCTCTACCTTATACAGTGTTATGTTATGTTATTTACTTTTATGTTATCCACTATGCAGAGTGCTGAATCCACAGTAAGTACTTGATAATGGGAGTTACCATCAGTGATGTTATCAAATCTAATTAAAAATACTGTTCATATTTTTAGTGTATTATAGTAAGTATGAAACTTAAAAGTATGGGTGATATCTTTTTTTTTTTTTAGGTTTAAGTACATTTCCTCATTGTCTACAATACACTTCTATTAATCCTCCAAGTAAAACTATTAGTTAAAAAATGATGTGATAGCCGTGGGCCCTGGGCGGATGACAGCAGTTGGGAGAGCTTTCCAGACCTACCAGCCCCTGGTTCTCAGCACCTCCTGTTTTGCAGAACTGGGGCCTGTTAACGTTCAGTCCTTTCTTGTGTTATCTGTAGTGTTTCAAACATTTTTTTTTTGACAAAGAAAATGAAAATTCTAGACGTCAGTGTGCAGAGCTGACAGTCTTTAAAGGAAGCGTATTAAGGGGTAGTAACAATTGTGCTCCTTCTCCCGTCACAGGTATTTTTGAAGGCGATGATGATAGATCTAGGTGTGGGTACCTATAACGTGGGGGGTGATATGTCGCCATGTTTGTATGCACGTTTGTTTCGGGCATGGGCCACCACACTTCTGTGTCCTGCTGTGCCTGACAGAGGTCTGGGTGAGGCACAGTTCATAGACCAGCATGTCCCATGTGGATATAGAAGCACTGCAGGACCTTGTAACAGCATCTGGGTGGGAAGGAGTTCCCTCCCTGGGTCCCCCGATAGTGCTGTCCAAGTGGGCAGCTCTTCTCCGGATCCAGAGAGCATCTGCCTCTGCTCTTCCAAACACACCTTGTGGGTTGATTTTCCCCTTTAAGGATACGGAGAATGCCAAGTTCAGTGAGTCTGGTCACCTGTCTCTAGAGAGAACGCATGTCTGAAGGGGAGGATTGCTCTTGACTTAAAGGACACTACCTAGCGCATTAATGCCACACAAGACAGCGAGGCCAGCTTCCCACGGATCGTGGCCTTAACTGACGGTCACCGCCTCACCAAGTGCCCTCTCTCCCTGCCTCGGTAGACACCCGGGCATTTGTCAGCTGATTTGAGCCTGCTGCCCAGAAAGGCACCTCAGAGGCTGGCGTCTGTGGCTCTCTAATCCCTGATAAAGCGACTCCACCTGGTTTAGAAATGGAGAAAAAGAATGAGTAAATGAAGCTACAGAGAAAGAAGGGACAAGGACATTCTTTAGGACGCTGACTCGGGTGGGCTGCAGACTAGGTGACAGTCACAAGGCTCTTGCAGGGGTCCAGGTGCGAGGCAGTGGGAGACTTGCCCAGTGGACCGCGGTGGGAAGGGAGAAGGGGGAGGGGAAATGGAGAGGAGTTTGGGCAGGTTGGGTAATTAGATCTGACTTAGGGGCAAGACTGGAAGGAGCTAAAGATAAGTCTGAGATTTGGGGAGACCCATTGCGAGGTGCATTGTTGCAATGCCTCACAGAAATAATAGCTGATGAATGCATGAAGAGCACCATCCTGGGATTTGTTGAAAGTGTGCGTTCCCCACCCCACCCCTTGTGTCATGTGACCTTAAAGAAGAATGCAGGCTCGAAGGGAAATACCATAGTGAGAACCTTCGCAAGAAAAGTGCTCTTTTTTTTTTTTTTAAAGCCTTGCACCTTTATGTTTGCAGTACACTAGTGGACTTGAAGATAGAGATTTCAGCAGAGGAGAAGAGCTTGATTGAAAGTTTGAACACAGCATTGTTCTGTTCCTACCCCAATTCATATCCCTTGGTGAAAGTGAATCTATTTATAGAAGATTTTCTGTTGGCACCAGGAAGATGACTTGGGTTTATGCAGAAAGGAGAGCTTGTTTTCACACAAAATAGCCTTTGGTTGCTAAGTACAGAGTTTGTAGTTTCTGGGTTCTAGTTACAAACTGCAGTGACGGGTTCCCGTGGTTCTGGGTGACCGCCTGCCATCTGGACTCTTTTCAGGATTTGAGACCAGAAAGTGAGTCTTGGTGCATTTGTGTGCACCCACTTCTGTGTGTGATTGCTTTGTGCCTAACAACGTCGCTCTCAGCTAGTTGATTTGTAAGTTTGCAGTTTTGAAAATAGAAACTGAAGGCAGAACTTCAGAGTGTATGGAAGTCCAGATAGCAGACACATGTCCTGTTCTCCACCAGATGATTCTGCTGCTAAAATGGAAGTGTTAAGTCCATATTCCTTGGGAAGATGCCCCTTGCGTGCCTTCCCCGGACGAGCCCTCTTTCTCTGCCCCTTTCACAGAACGTGTACGTCAACATAAACCGCATCATGTCGGTGGCCAACCGCTTGGTGGAGTCGGGCCACTACGCCTCCCAGCAGATCAAGCAGATCGCAAATCAGCTGGAGCAGGAGTGGAAGGCGTTTGCCGCGGCCCTGGACGAGCGCAGCACCCTGCTGGACATGTCCTCCGTCTTCCACCAGAAGGCCGAGAAGGTCAGTGCTCAGCACCCCTGCCCCAGACCCCTCCTCCCCGAGCACCCTCCATCCACGCCCCTGATCCTCCAGGGCCCTCGGAGCTCTGAGTCAGCCAGCTGTGCTTCAGCCCCAGCTCCCTCACCCCTGCTGTGCAACCTTATTCACATTCTTCTTTCATCCCTCTGTGCCTCTCTTGTGTCATTTGTAAAGTGGAAATAAAATTATCTACTCGAGGGGCAGTTTTATGGTATAAATGAGTTACTTCGCATTAGGTGCCCTGCATGGTGGCTGGTACACAGTGAGCACTGATAATCCGTACCTGGTGCTGTTCTGTCCGCTTCCTCCCTCCTCCCGATCTGCTTCTTCCTTGGGGTCGTCACTCGAGAGTCCCAGTTAGGACACTTGGGCAGCAAGTAACAGAATGCCTAGAGGTCAGGCTTAAACCTCAGGGGTTTTCTTTTCTCACACAACAGGAAGTTGCAAAGCACAGGGAGTTGTAGCCTCGTGGTGACGTCAGGGCTGGGTCTGCTCTTGGCCTGGCAGTCCTGGGTGTGCGCCGCCGCTCCCAGCACCAGCCCCTCAACCGCTGTGTCCAATGCATGCAGGGGTGATGGTGTCTGTTCCTGTCACTTTCATCGGGGTAGAAGGTCCCTGCAGCCCAGCATGCTTCCCCTCAGTTCCCTGGGCCAGGAGGGGGGTGCACGCCTGCACCCTGGCTGCAGGAGAGGGTGGAAGAGGACGGGTTTAGCTTTCCAGCCTCCCCTGCAGAGGCAGACTCTGCCAGCAAGGGCCGGGGTAGAAGAGTGGTTTTTGGGTAGACAGACGGTTTACGGTGTCTTTCATGATTATGAAGTTCGTTGCATGGATTTGGGCTTCACATGGGTTTCATCCGCTGGTGTGCTGGACATGTTACCATATTTCAGAGGTAGTGTGTGATGTGTGCCCCCGGCAGTCCCCACACTCCCACAGATAAGCAACTTGCTGAAATGAACACGCTTGGAAAACAGCAGAAGGAAAGTGAATTGCTTGTGACCCAGACGCTAGTGGTAGAAGGTGCGCTGGACAGTGAAACACCTTTTCGAGACGTGAAGAAAGATAGAGCACAGGAACTTTCAGCAACTAGAAAGACAGGAGGAAGAGACACATGATTGCCTTCACTAGAAGGAAAGATGCTAATATGGCTTCCTCAGGGATAATTTATTGGGGGAAAAAAACCCTGTTCATAGGGGTTTGCAATGATGCTTCTCAGAAGGGAATAGTAACCCTTTAGTCTAGAAATAGTCTCCACTGGGGAGTGAAGACACAGGAGGGTCGAGGCCCCAGCTTGCCTGGGATCTTGGCAAGGCTGCTGGAATGTTGCACAAGACACTAATTAGTAGTGATCTCAGCTCTAGAAACCTTTACAGTGTGAAGCAAGAGCGGAAACGGAGTGGGATGGAGAGAGGGGAGATCTTAATAGCCTCATGTGAAGGCTGCGAGTGGGAACTCCCGGGTTTCAGTGGTAAGATTTTTCTATTTACTAACCTTGTGCCTGTAACTAGTTTTGTAATAAAAGAGAAACAAAAGCCCCCACACAAAACAGTCTGTTTTAAAGTGGCAGGATCCCCCTTCAGCATAAAACAGCACTGTCGACATTCACCTCTGGTCCCTGTCATTGTCAAGGTCATGATGTATTCACTGGACATTGTTGTGAGTGGGAGATGAGCTGTGTGGTCCTTGCTCATCTGCCATCTGGATTGTAACATAGTAGGGGGTACCGCAACCCCCTGGGCGTGGGCATGGACGTGTGTACGTTGGGAACGGGCCCTCAGAAGGGTCCCTTAGGATGATGTAAATAAATTTGAAGTAGGACAAGCTGCTTGGAGGAATGGCAAGTCATCTGAAGCATAATAACACATAGAGAAAGTCTCTTTCATAGACATGGCAGGCTTCAGAATTGCAAATAAACCCAGAAGATTACTTGCTGCTCTGACCTGCCTGAAAATGATATAGAAATCTGGGTGCCATGAGGCACCCCCCCACCAGTGTTTTATTATCAAAAATTTAAAACACACACCAAAGTCAAAAGAGCCTGGGTGTTTTTATTTGGATAAGATTGAATGGCTGTAAGTTACGGGTTTGAAGGAAATGAAGCTAGATGAATGCATGCTGAACGTGGCGTCCCGCGTGAGCTCTGGCCGAGCTTGTGGTCTCCATGCGTATCAGTGGCCAGAGAAGAAGCCAGGTATGTGTGACCTCAGAGACAGGGTGGGCTAGTGAGAAAGGCTGGCATCTCTGACGGACGCTGATGGGACAGACAGTGCGGCCTGCACCAGGCAACTGAAATGTGCAGGTGGGACCTCTGGGCAGCTCCTGGAAGTATTTACCCTCAGGTTCAAGTGTAGTGTGTATCTTCCCCTTGACTGAAATTCGGATCCATGGAAGGAGATCACACCTGCTGAGTAGTTTTCCTCTTCCCAAGAGAGGGATCCAGGAAGAGGTCAGCTTTGTCTCCTCTGTTTAAATACTTTGCCTTCTAGTTACGCTGAAGCTGTTTTCATAAACTCAGTTGGGAAAGGCCCAGAACTTGGACCTCATCAGTTAGGTTTCCATCATAGCCACCCTTTGAACTTCATCCAGAGTGCCATGAAGAATTTAAATCTGATTAGGGGACGTAGGGGTCAGCTGTGGGACTGTGTGTTTAATGGTCTTACTAAAGGAAGCAGCCGTCCTGGAAGGGTGACAGCTCCCCGCTTTGTAGGTGAGCGTGCTGAGCGCCCGCCCGCCCCCCTGGCTCTGCGGGTGTTCTCGTGTTGGTGTCTGCATGTGGTTTTATAAATACACACCTTAAGGTTAAAACTGGATGAGGATGACACATCCAGCGACGTCTTGGCCATCCCTTTACTCTCACACTGTCATCGCCGGTGAGGTGTGTGCTGGGTCAGAGCATCAGTCTGCTGATCTGGGAGCACGGCCACAGAGCTGGTGGTTTTACCCGGAGGTGGTGTTTAGGGGGTCCAGCCTCCTCTTTTTTTTTTTTTTTTTAGTCATGTGTTATATCTCTTTATATTAAGAAGCTTCCATTGCAAATGTTATTCGAATTACCTTTTTATAAATCCGAGAGTTAAAGTGACTTGATTTTACCACACCTTAAAATCTCCAATTTTTACTATTTAAAAAAAAAATTATTAGAGCTGCGCTGTCCAGTATAGTAGCCGGTCACCATGTGTGGCTATTGAAGGTACTTTAAAGTTCAATAAAATTTGTTAATAAAATAATTTAAAAATTGAATTCAATTAAACTGCACTTCCTTAGTCACAGTACCCACATTTCAGATAGTCGGTAGCAGCATGTGGCTGGTGGCCTTAGTCCTGGGCAGGACAGCTGCGCGTTTCATAACTGCAGAAGGTTCTGTTAGCGCTGGTACAGGTTTACCTTCAGCGTGAACCATAGATCTGATCACCTCATTCTATCCATGGCTTTAAGGGTCTGTAATCTGATAATAGCCAAAAACAAGACAGCAGGCAGGATTTGTGTTCTTTACAAGTGACAGAGCTCCGTAATACACAGTCTCGTCTCATCCTTAAACCACCCAGTGAAGTAGATGGGGCTGGTGCTGTTACCGACATTGTGTTCTCTTTGGGAGGCGATTCGCCCCAGCTGGGACTTTCATTGAGGTCTAGGAAAGTCTTTTGTTCCTGACATAATTGTACACTATTTCACAAACAGAGCATTTATATGAATTTTCTTCTAAAATTTCACTTTCCATACAAAATACTGGAAGTTAACATTTACTGTAAATGCATAATAGTATCATCTGGATAATTTTATCCTAAGTCTGGGTTAAAATTTAGAGGAAAATAGCACGAATACTGCTGCAGTATTCCCTTTTGCACTTCTAAGGCAAAGACTACACTTGTAATTGTTCCTGTTGTAATGTCGTTTCACATTATTACAAGTAAAGGTCTAATTCTTGGGTTATAGTAGAACAAAAACAAGATTCTCATAAAACAGAAAGGAATTGGAATACACATATGCATGTATGAAAGAAGAAATTATTAATGAAAACAGATGTAAGATACTTAGAGTGATCACTGCATATTTTGGTTCAGGTTGAACCTGTCTTCTCCAGGTTACTCTGCTGGAGTGGTCAGACCTGGATTCACAAGTGAAAAAGGCTTCACCCCTCCTGTAATTTTGCTGAGCAGAGAAGGGAGCTCTTCTCTTGTAAAGGAACGAGGAGAAGAGAGTGTGCTTATTAATATTCAGGGAGTAGAAATGATGAAATAAAAAGAAAAAATAGCATTGTTATTTCTTAGAAATGAAAGCAGAAGATGAGGAAATAAGAAATAAGAAAGGAAACTCTAAAGTTTGAATTCATATATAATATATGTATGTAATTCAACCAGTCTTAATTTTTCCAAAGAGGAGAAAAATCCCACTAATAAGTGTTTTAAACATTTACATTCTAGGAAGATTCGGTCCCTTTGTCTCCGAAATCAGACTAACCATCTGCGCTCAGCGCATGCTCCGTTGGGAGCTCCTGGTGGGTGTGAAACTCACTAGCTTGGAGGGTCCCAGCAGAGCGAGCCCGGGTGGCACCCCCACTCTCAGCACATGGAGAGTAGTGGAATAAATGCTTCTGAAAATAAGTCTGCTAATTAGTTATCCAGGCTGTCTTTTTAAAGCTTGTGTGTTAATCGCTCGCCCTGTCTTCTTGCCTCACTTTTGCAAACCGGTTGGCCCAGGCTCCTTTCCTCTTAGATTGAGCAGCACCCGAGTGACCATTCCGCTGTGAGCAGAATCCCCAGGTCTGAAGCCGGCTCCTAATCTGAATTGATGGGGAAGCCTCAGATTCCCTTGCACTCTTCTGCCTCTGCCCCCATTCTGGCCAGATGCTGTGTGTTCACGTATTTTGGTCTACATTTGAGCATGTAAAGCATCGGAGACTAAACCGGTGCCCTGGCCCGACGAGAGTTCAGCAGCCACCTCTGTCATCGTCCTCCCCAATGTGTCATGCTCTGTGCTCGACGTGTCCCCTGATGCTGCGACCCTAGCCTGTATTTGTCAAGATGGTGAGAGGTGTCTGTGTGGAGGGGGAGTGTAGCAGAGTGGCCGGACAGGTTTTTCAGCAGATACACCAGCTTCCCCCCACTGCATTCACAGTGCACACTATCATATTAAGAGGCTCTGGGAGATTCTGTTCTATACGTCCCTGTTGAGCTTTGACACCAAACTTGACCCCAGGATTCTTTTCCTTTGCAGAATGCCTGCTAACATCTTCTGTCTCCGCTCTCTGAATGGGGATTGCTGCCCTGGTGGCCTTGGCTTCAGATCCTCTGGGTGTTCAGCCTTTCAGGAAGCATTCAGGGCCCGGAGCTTGCCCTTTGGAGCAAGGATTGCCATCTCATAAATGAAAGACAAAAATTATGCTTGTGCCAAAGTCCCTGTAAAACCATGGCCAGGTTTATTTCTGTCCTTGGGATGCTTTAGCCCCGTGAGTTTACATGTGCAGAATCCTTTTTCCCACAAGATTTCCATTTTATAAGCCACCCTGCCCTGTGTTTTTAAAACCTACCTACATTTTTGCAGGTAAATATAATCACGACCTCTCAGGATACTTTGAGAAGTTATAAATAGGTTACTTTTACTACAGATATTCATAAAACTGCTTGATTGTTTCTTTACTGATTGCTTCAAGAATTGGGGTTGAATATATTGAGCAGTCATTTTGATGCAGTAATACATTAGTCTGACATGTCTGCTTGTTGTGAAGTATTATACAACTAAAACCTCTTTTCATCGTGTTATTTCAGAAGCATTTTAACCTCTTCTTAACAGGTCGCAACTCTGTTTTGGGCGTTTTGCAGTGGCCAGTGAGCAGGAGATATTAATTGCTGGCTTGACCTGATTGATGATTTATTAATGATGGTGGTTAACCTCAGTCAATTCATGTTTGAAAAAGGTTTACAATAATTTAATAATCGGTGTTAAAGGCAATAATGGAAGAAGATAGAGTGAAACAGAGATCCAGAATACTTATAATCATCAACTTGACCTAACTGACATTTATTTATAGAACAACACCCAAGAAAGACTTAAAAATATGCTTAAGTAGTCATACATGATACATGCGGAGGGGGAGAGGTATAATTTTATTGGTACTTCCATTGCCTTGTTAGGGAGGCATGGTAGGGGGGAGGGTAACGAGGACACCGCTGTGCCTGCATCCGTTTAGTCCTGTTTGAAGTCATAAGAAACCACATGCTATCAGATGACACTCAATGCCGTGTGAATTGATTACGACCCCTAAGATTTGTATAGAGATATTCTTCTGAGCCAATACATTCATGATAAAGGGATTTTTACAGACAGTTATTACTCGGGTGACTGGTCTATCCTAGAGTGTCAAGAGAATCATAGCACATTTCTTCTCTGGCAGGTCAGTTACTCCATTTAAATAGTCACCCTCTGCATTCGGTGATAAGTAGAAAGACGGGGAAGACCTAGAGTAAGAGAGTGAAACCCAGAGAAGTGTGTCCATGTCTGTTTGACTTAACTGAGTTAACGTCTTTCACTGGGCCTTCTGCTTGCCTTGGACACTTACCTGTGATGGGTGCTCATAGGGTCTCCCTGGGAAATTTGGCAGTGATTTCTCAGCTATTAATGAATCCTGGGATGTGGGGGTGGCAGCGGAGAAAATTGAGGAGTGATTAGAACGGTGGCAGTGGCCCAGGACCACAGCCTGCAGCCCATACTCTTCTCATTTACAGGCAAAGTGAGACGACCCCAGTGACTCCCTGCCGCCCTCAGCCTCTGCGTCCTTCCAGTGGGCACAGCCGAGGGAGTTAGGCCCCCTTCACTCGGTCTCTTTTAATTCCTTTGTGCATTTGCTTTTGAAAAGGTAGAAAAATGGACCCCCTGCTCTTCCTGATGATAGGTAGATGATTTCAGGTGTCTGGACCCCCGCCGCCCCCCCCCCCCCCCCCCCCGTTACCATTTTAATGTAAGAGGGAAGCAGGAGGGCCCCTTGCTGTGCAGCTGAGGATGAAGGCAGGTGGACATGCAGATTCAAAGGTGGGATGGGAGGATTAACCAGGATGCCCCACACAGCTAGCGAGGGGCAGAGGTGCTCCCAGGTGTGATGCAGGGTCCCCTGAGGCTGGCGTTTCAAATGCAGATTCCTGGGCCCAGCCCCCACCCTGCCAGAACCTCAGCTGGGGGTGAGGATGGGGCTCAGGGTCCAGGAATCTGGTCTGAGGACTCACATTAATGCCATTTGAGGTGGAGACTCAACCATGCTCTGCTGTTTGACACTCTCTCAACCACCCTTATTTCAACACCACGTTAAAAAATAGCCACTTATCAATGTCATTTACTGTTGATAGACATGATTTTTTTTTTTCACCTTCCAAGTATATGAGCAACGTGGACTCATGGTGCAAAGCGTGTGGCGAGGTGGACCTTCCCTCCGAGCTGCAGGATCTGGAGGACGCCATCCATCACCACCAGGGCATCTACGAGCACATCACCCTGGCTTACTCCGAGGTGCGTGGTCAGTTCTTCCAGTAGAAAGCAGCACTGTTTTTGTGTCGTAGCACCGAAAGCTGCAAAAAATTAAAAAACTAGAAAAGAACTTACAGGTTTCGAGTTAAAACTGCATTTTCCTGGTAACTTTTGAACTCGAGTGGGAGGGGAACGGGGGGAAGGATAGTAGGTGAAACGGGGTGGAGGCAGAAAGCAAACTTGTGACATTTGTGGATTTTCTTTAGAGTGCTTAGATTTCTATCTGTTAAAATGAATGAAATTTTAATCTTACCTACTTGTATTTAGGAAATACGTGTATTGTATGTTATTCAGTCCAGTCAAACCCAGTTTAATCTTCTTGAATGAAACCTTCTAGAAAAAAGGGAACCCGATGCAGCCTGTGTTCTGGGTAGCGAGGCACACACACACTGTTTCTTCAAGTGTGTTAAGCTGCTCGTGGTTTTAGGAATCTAAGTGGGGTGTTTTATTATTTTAGGGTAAATTAATTATTTAACGTATCCCTGCTTTATTTTCTGCCACCTTCTGTGCCAGGCTTCGTTGTAAGGATGGTATGTAATCACTTACTAAATGCCCCCAACGCTGACCCCTCTTACTGACCCCACTGTTATGAACGAGGTACCTCGGCACGGCAGTGACGTGACTTGGGCCAGGTCAGCAGCTGTAGGAGGCGGAGTGGGGATGGCAACCCAGGCAGGCTGCCTGTGTGCCTTATCACCTGCTAGATGCAGTGGTGACAAATACACATAGGTCCAGGCGTGACACTCTTGTCCACGTCATGGTCACCTGGCCCTTCAGACCAGTCTGCCTTGACGATGCTGGTTAAGTTCCTGGAGGTGAGTGTGGGTGGGTCGGAATTCTGTGCCTACATGCTTTCTGCATCTATAGTACTGTAGGCTGGTATGAAAGATTACTGTCAGGCCTTGGTAAGAAAGTGTTTCAAACCACCTGGAAGAGGCCTGGGCACAGAGTAGGTAGGTGTTACTGTGCGGTCAGCCTTCCATACCCCTGGATTCTGCCTCCAGGGTCAACTGTGCTGCACCATTTTATATAAGGGATTTGAGCATCCACTGATTTTGGTATCCATGGGGGGTCCTAGAACCATTCTCCCTCATTACCAAGGGACAACTATATTTGAATACAAATATTTAAATCCAGCTCTTCCTTGATTTGAACCATAGCCACACTCGTCAAAGTTATTTGATCATTTGCTTTTCAATCTGGCCCATCCTGCTTCGCCAAACAGCTGTCACTCTCATGTCCTTGGACCTAGTCTCCTGACCCCTTTGTGTCCATGGGTGAACTGAACTACAGTACTTGTTAACAGAATATGGTCAAACCTTCTGCCCATAAGAGTTGATATCTACATGTTTGTTTCTCTAGACACCTATTTGCTTAACAAGATCCCCCCCTACCATTTTTTTTTTAATTGAAGTATAGTCAGCTTTTTAACATGACTTTATGTTGTCATGGAATTTAAAAAGTCGTCAGCTCTGTGTTGTGCTTCTGAATTTTGCACCCAGTGTTTATTAGCTAATTTGGTTATCTAGTTTATTAGGGACTACGTAAGTGGTAACTTTTTTAACAGTAAAAGTGAAAATTGAAGTGGTCTGTAATTTTTTATCATGTTGATTCATGAGGAATATGTGAGTTCCAGAAAACGTTACGTTCTTTGCCCTAGTGTTCTATCCCTGTGTGTCATCCGATTTTGACGCAGAAAGTGGATGGATGACCCTGTTATCCATGGTGCAACCAGGCCTTCACTCATCTGCTTACTAGTGATTTTCTCGGGATCTGCTTTTTCATTGCAGTGGTAGGTTCCAGACCACTGTGGGATCCAACAGCTCACACGCAAGGTGATTGGCAGGATGGGGGACCTACCTCAGACTCAATCTGCCCTGACCGATATCATCCTCTGGCCTGGTGACCAGTCTGCCTGCTTGCCTGCATGTCTAGCCAAGTACAGAATTCTCTCCCTGTTTCTACTACCTTCTATAAAAATGGGGCATCTTGACACAGGAACTGAGGTTTACCTATGGTGCAGTTTCATTAGATTTTAAGATAGTAATAATAATTTAAAATAATTTGACGGCAAATAAATAACTTCCCAGGCTGAGGTCTTAAACCCTAATTTTTAGCCTAAGAACATGTTTGCAGCTGAGCTGTAGATTCAAGGAGACAGTGGTTAGAACTGGCTGAACAGAGAAGACTTCCAGTAGGTAAGAGTGAGGGTTTTTTTTTTTTTTTGGCCTTTCAAATTATTTAAATTTCAAGATATTTTCAGGCCACAGAAAAGTGCGAGAGCAGAGAGTGTCCACATTCCCTTGAGCAGATAGCCCAGTTTTTAACATGTTCCTACATTTGCTCCGCCCTTTCCCCCATCTCTCTCTCCAGCCATCACATGACTATTGACACAACACAAGCATCCTACCGGCCGTCGGCCTCCTTCACGCTGGAACGTTCTTTAGTCTTTCTCTGCCTGGTGTCTTCGACAGTCTCAGAGACTACAGGCTTTCCGTTCTGTAGGATGACCCACGACCTCCCGGCCCATCCAGTTTTCTAGGGCTGACTGGGGCCGTGGGTCCTGGGATGCTGCCCCTCCCACAACTGATGGTGTTAACCTAGGCCGCCTGGTGAAGTTGGTGTCTGTAAGATTTCTCCAGTGTAAAATCACCATTAAAATTTTGTCTTTGATGAGCATTTTGTGGGATGACGTACTGAAATAACACGATGTCTGTAACTCATCGGACTCCGCACGACCTTGGCGTCCACTGGTGATTCTTGCCACGTCAGCTTCACTGTGATGGCCGTCCGATCGTGGGCACTCATTTCCATCGTTCCTTCTATATTCATTAGGTGATCTGCTGTAAGGGGGAACTTTATTTCCTTTCTTCCCCATTTATTTATTAATTCTTAATTTCAGTATGAATTTATCAAACCTCATTATATTCAATGAGTTATAATCCAGTATTCTCTTTCGATGCCTAAATTGTCCACGTTCGGCCTGCAGGAGCCCCTTTCTGTGTTTTTTTGATCTGTCTGTATCATTTTTTGAGTATTACTTTCTAGCATAGCAGGATGTTCCCAGGCTCATCGTGTTCTTTCCCTGTCTCACCCCTGAGGTCAGCTGTCTCATGAAGAGGTTCTGGTTCCTTGTAGTGTTGGGTGGTATTTAGAAGCAAAGATCCAGGTATTCAAGGGTGCTCATTTGATTGTGGGGTGTTGAGCAGACAGTCAGGGAACGTGTACGTAGGTGCCGTCCATGCATCCGTCCGTCCACATTCATCTACAGCTGTGGCTGTGGCTGTGGCTGTGGCTGTGTCTGTGTCTGTTTTAAAACCACATGTGTCCATACTAACACTTCCATTTCTAATCCAGTATTAGCCTTCCCTTTCTATGTTGATGTATCCCCTCTTAAGACAACAAGAAACCTGGCTCCCTTTATACTCAGTATGTTAATTTATTCATTCAGTTAGTGCCTTTGCTCAACCTTCTCAATCTCCCAGCCATTCTCACTGGCCTCTCACCACCCGCAGTGCCCACTTCTTTAGAAAATCTGGCCTGGGGACACCTGTTTGGCACCTCCACCCTTCCACTGCCCCAGACTCCAAGCCCCATTTCCTCTGTGCCAGGAGGGGAGGGGAAGGAAGATGGGAAAGGAAGGGCCATTTTTGTCTTGTAAGTAATTTTTTTCTTTTCCTAAATGAGTGGTTTTCTAACTTGAGTTTGCTGGCTATAAGCGCACCTTCTCATACTCCACCCCCAGAGACAGAGAATCTTCGTTTTTAACCTGTTTCCCTAGTGATCCAGGACCCTGATGCCAGGGCTTTACAGCCCCCACACTGAGAGCCATTCCCTGCTGGGCTCTCAAGAGCTGTGTGCCTGCCCTGGGGGCGGGGAGGCGGGGACTCGGGCAGGCGTTTACCCCACGGAGCTGACTGCGCCCTGCTGTGCATGCCAGGCCTTTAGGAGGCAGACTGTTTATAAGCAGAGCCTGCGCTTCCTTTTTCTTTTTCTTTCACCTACTTTTCCTTTCCTTCCCTCCTCCCTCCCACCCTTCTTCCTTCTTTTCTTCCACAGTTTTTTTTCTTTAAGCCGTGTCTACAGTTTCTAGTCTCTGATGACAGAAGTTTGCAGTGGAAACCTTTCCAGCACCCTCTTTTTTTCATGATGCAAACACCTGCTTTCTTGTGCTTTAATTAGACCTGTCCCATGTTCCTGTTTGTGTTTTAGCAACAGGAGCCTACCTGTGCCTTGTAAACACTTGCTTCAGCTTGCCGGGTCTGGGGCTAAGGCCGTGTGATGTAACGGACCACAGGAGAGCCAAGCCCTGGAAGCACCTGGCATCAGCTGTAAGTCCAGATGCAGCGAGGAGAGTAGTCATTTTCACCATTTTATTTTAAGCAAACGTATCAACTACTTTCTCAACAAACTAAATTCGTAGAAGTGATTTTTATTTCAGTACTCCCGTGCCACCCCATAAACCTCAACAACGGGTATTTTGAGTTGTGACAGGAGACCGTGTACCGAGTGTCCCCACACCTGCCGTGGTCTTGGCCGTGGCGGCCACAGGCGGCGGTTCCTGGGGCAGAGGAGGTGAGCCGCCCCGTCCGCCGGGGCCCGCCCTGATCCAGTGTAACTTCAGGGTTTTGTTTCTGCATCAATTTCTTGATTTACCAAATGTGCTGACTTACTGCACACTTCAGCGGGGCCTCGTGGAACTGACTGATTTGGTGCCTGCAAAGCTGGTCGAGCTCCTTTTAAAAATTTATTTTATTTTATTTTTTATTGAAGGGTGGTGGATTTACAATGCCGGGCTCCTTTTCAAAGGAGCTGTACAAGTGATGTTGGCGCAATGAGTGTTATTAGCTTATGAGAAAAGCAAAAAGCAAAATGAGTCACCTCAGTAATAAACATCCTAAAATCTTACCTGTGATGTATCACAGCCCACCCACCTTCTTTTGTGCAGCTCTACGAAGCGGTTGTTTGAAAGCCTCATTAAGCATTGCAGCATCGCTGTGGTACGCGGGTGCTGTTGTCAACATTTGAGCCAGCATCAGAGCCAACAGGCCACATGGCAGTCTCCCTCCTCACCCCCAGACTTGAGGCCTTGCAAGGGCTTGAAATATTGGAGCAAAAAACTTCAAGCCCACGTGGAACCTACAGAACACACGTGTTCTCTGCATCCAGGTGACCTCACTAATGGGGCTATGCCAGCAGTTTCCTGTTTTGGTCTTGTTTTGGTTTTCCTTGTCTGAGAGCCAGACATGGTTAGATTGGTCTGGTTTTGAGTAAGAAATCTAATAGCTGAGAGCAGTAAAAATAGGCTTTCAGAGCTCCATTTTAAGAGCTTCGCTGGAAGAAGAACCAGCTCAGAGGAAGCCCTGGCCTCTGAAGGCAAGGACCCCTGGGCTTGGGGAAGACACTGCCACCTGCATGTGGCCTTTCAGAAGGTCACTGTCCTGTGTTAGTGGCAGCAGCTTGTATGAGGAGCTGTTTTAAGGCAGGCTGAAATTCCTGCTCAGAGACAGAGTGTGTCTGCCTCTCTGGCTGAGGAGTGTCAACCACACCTGTGTAGTAAGCTGGGTGCTAGCATGCTGACCCTTCATCGCTCTTTCCTGCTTTGTTAGAGCCTCGATTTGGAGAAGAGTTCCACAAGAGTGGGAGAGGATGGTGGGGCTGTGGAACATTTCCAGACTTGGCATGGAGGTCTGTGCCCTGCAAAGGAATCAAAGCAGGTGATGCTGGTTTGAGCTGAATCAAGGAGTGTGATTCATTTTCTAAAACTTCTGAAGAAGGATCACCCTTTCTTCATGATGTGCTTGCTGCCTGTAGTCATGTCTGGCCGTGCCTTTATGTAGTCTGCATTTTGCCTGTTTTGATCACACCTTGGGAACGCTGTCCTAGCACTGCACAGCACCACGCTGGGGCCCAGCTCACCCATCACAGGTCACACTTGCTTCTTGGATGGTGGTTTTTGCCACCTTGAGCAGTAATCTCCAGGTAACTGGTCTCTTTCTTTAGATCAGAGCAGCGTTCTGTGTGCAAGTGAAGAATATTCCTGCTAGAGATTCTAAGCTCTAATCTGATTTTCTGGTAGCCCCAAGTACTAGAAATAAGAATAGGCAAGCTTCTGTGAGGGTTGGCGGAACTGTTTTTAGGGTGGTACACAAGAATCCAAGTTACAGATCTTACTCACAGTTTTAATTAGCATTAAACACTCAGGAACCAGACCGTTGTTCTAGATTTTAAACAGCTAAGTTTCCTCTTAAATATTAGAAGCAAACGTACCTAGGATGTGGTAAAATTTTAAACTTCAGCCCCTTTTCTGGCTTTATTTGGTACTTGCATTTTTCGTAACTCATTTAGGTATTAGAGCGTGTTAGTTCATGTAAAAAATGCTACGCTTTATTAAATGTAACTTCCACTGCCCTTCAAGTTGCCAAGCACTGTATTCCAAGAACAAAGGGAAGACTGTGAAAAAATGAGCCCATTTGTTATGCTTAAAAATTAAAGCATGTAAGTCCTGCTTTTTGATAATAAAGGTTGACTTTTTTTTTTAACAGGTATTGTCCTTTGTGGGACAGGGTTTGACTGCCTGAAAGCTAAAAACACATTTTTAGACAAAGCATATAACTTTAGTAGATTAATTCACCTGGCTCTATAGTTAAGAAATCCAGAATGATACCGCATACCATAAACTTACATGTATTAATTGTTTTGGTACTTAAATTATATGTGAGTATTTTGGCTGCTGTTTTCAGTCTTTTCTTTCATTGATTTTCTGGTTATTCTTACCATTTAAAAGTCCTTATTTCTGTACAGTAGAGCAGTTCTTTTCATAAAATTCTAGCATATTTTTCCCCACATAGTACTACTGAACTTACAAAGACATTTTACTTACAGTTGTTAAAATATGTGGTATCCTATGTATGCTTAAATAATGCCTTTTTAAATTGGCAAATCTGTGAAAGCTACACTGAAATAAAGTAGAATTATATCTGAAAGCTTTACTGGAGAATTGCTGCACATGAACACGCATTTGGAGTTCCCATGGGGTCTAGTTTCAGTGCAGCAGGTGTCCTCTTACTCAGGATTTTTCTATCCACTTCTGGCACTGTCTCTACCACCAAATGACAGTATCAACTGTGGCACCGACAGAGATGGTTTCATCCCTGCTTATGAGTTCCCAGAAGGCAGAGCTCTGCTTAACGTGTTCTTTCATATTAAGGTGATTGTGTGTTCATATGCTTGGTCATTCCCCATCACCCCTCCACCATGAGTAGGCATGTTGTTCTAAACCCAGTAATGATACCTGCTCTTGAGCTCTGTCAAACAGTTGCAAAGATACCCAAAGAAGATTAGTTGGAATGTTCTTGTTCAGATTGTTTACTCATTCTCAGTAGTAGAATATTAATTGTGTCACCTGGATGCCTCTGGAAACTTGGTGAGGGCTGGGAACCCATTTGTCACTTTGTTTTGTGGTTTAAGATCCAAAACAATGGCTTAAGATAAGAGGTTTGCTTTCTGCCAGTGCAGAAGTCCCAGGGCTTGCATTCCAGGCCTCTGTTAGGAAGAGGATCTCTGTATCCTTTGTCCTTTTGTTTTGCCTCTTGTAGCAGCTGGGCTGCCATCCTTAAGGCTGCCTTAAGGTCATCAGTAGCTGCTGAAGTTCCAGCCGTCTTTACCAGCTTCTTGGCACCAGGGAGAAGAAAAAAGGCAAGGGGACATGAGCAAATTCAGCCTCCTAAACAGCTTTCCTGGAAGCCCATTCAACATTTTTTACTTTTGTATGTCGGCCACGCCTATTTGTAAGCGAGGCTGGAAAATGTAGTTTGATGGCTGGGGTGTTGCTGTTTCTGACTGTAGGGGCTTGGCTGTCTCAAGGAGGGGCGAGTGGACTCTGGGGAGGCAGCTGTCAGTTTCTGCCACACCTCTGATGTATATCTTTCTGACACATGTTCACCAAGTCATATGCTCTAGCATATATTTCCTGACTGAGGCATAGTATAAAGGGTAAAACTTGGAGACAATATTTGTAAGGAATTCTTTCTAGGCTCTGTACAGTGTGAAATGTGTGACTTTGAGTATTGGTTCTCAGTCCTAAGAAATGCTTCACCACCATTGTTTAACTGAAACTTCATGCTGCCTGCTGAAATAAACTGTATAGGTAGTAATCTATTGTCACAAAAATTTATGTGTATATACATAAATGACATATATGTTTCCATATAAATTAGAGACAAAGGAAAGGTGATAATATGGTAAAATGTGTGTTTTAGTCTATAAATGCTGAGTATGTGCACAATATAAGAGAAAAACATTAGATATTCAGATACTGGTAGTTTATATAAAACCATTGTGTTATATTGATGACTCAGATACTGAGAATGGTATTATTGTGCTGATATTTTGAAATAGTAAGCAGCTCCTGTAAAGTTCAGAAGAAAACCAAGTGCTGTCTTCCTTTGATTAACATGATAATTGCATTCCTGGAAAAATCAGTATATGTTAGAGGGGCAAAAAAAAAAAGGAAAAGAAAGAAGAATCATGGTTATATGTTAAATAAAGCCTAGCTCAGATAATTACAGAAAGCAGGACAATTCTTCATTTTGAGATAATATCCTGCCGCTGAATCTGTCACAATAAATCTCTTCCCCAGATCAGTCATTGTGCCTACCCTCCCCAAATCATTGTATCAAAAGTGCCCTTGCAAGTCTCCGTGACTCCGAGGGGCAGCTCCCTGCTTCAGAAGACCTGTGTCTCCACTGTGTGTGTGTACACGTGCCGGACCCAAACTCGGTGGCTCAGTCGGCTCCTTTGCTCCTGCCCTCTGTGGTTGTGTCAGCTTGGCTCGTTTCCACACCAGCCTTGCGATCTCCATGTATTTGGTCAATTCTAATCTCCGAAGGCTGGGAGCCAGCCTTCATAAGAAGTAGTCAGCACTTGCAGCAAAGGTCTCAGACTCAGATATTAGAAAACAAACCTGTTACCTGCCAGCACGACTTAAAGTTGTAAGAGGATTAAAGGAACAGGTTAGAAAACTCTACAGGCCTCTCGCTTGCCGCCAGTTTTTGGTTGCTAAAGGCTTCCCTTAGCCTGTCCCATTCACTCACTCCCCTCTTCCCCTGTCCTGGTGGCTTGCCTCTGAGCCCTGTTTGTGTCTGTTAGCTCGGCTCCTGGTTGCTCCTCCTTTCGGTAGAAACCCAAGGAGGCTTTCAGATTTGAAGTGTTTGAGCAGAGAGATCATGGTGATGATCAGCAGTCTGATCATATTATTTCTACCTCCTCTGGCAGAATCATTCAAAAGGTTTAAGAATCACTTAACTGTAAAAAATACATAATTCTTTTCTTTTCATATTCTACCCTCACCTTTTCTTCTTCTTTTTTTTTTTGGTTAGTCTCAATACTTTAATTGTACTTGGATAGTTAACGGCTGTAATATAGCACTGCAATCTCCTTTGAAAACTGATGGCATTTAATTAAAATTACTTTTTGAAGTTAATGAACCAAATAAAATGGCACTTTTTAATTTTCTTTTTATTTTGTGAAGTAAAATTGCTATCCACCTATGTCAGAAAGTTAAAGTACACATTTTTTGCCTAGTGCTATACTACTGATTTTTTAAAGTGAGGTTTCAATATTCAGCATTAAATTTTCTCCATTGTGATGGTTGTGTTCTCTCTAACATATCTCAAGAAAATTATTTCTTTTAAATTTTAATTTGCAGATATCCCAGCAATGCGATTTTTATATCAGCTTATGCATCATTTAAAGCAAAATACTATGTATGTTTGTAAGGCTAGTGTCTACTACAGTGTTTTATACTAATGAATGTTTTTTTAAAATCTTAACTCGGCTCTACTGTATTTGGTTTCATGATATCATTAGATAGTTGATGGATGTGTTTTAAATTTTATTTTGCTCTTTTTAAAATACGCCTTTGAGTAAAACTAAAACTGTGGTTTACATTTGTGTGCAAGTGTGTGTGTATGTGAGCGTGTGTTGTCTGCACAAGTGTGTGCACACATGTTGGAGGCCAGGCTCTGCAGCACAGCCTGGGCAAAGCTGCAGATGGTGAATAATCGCTCGCTTACAGTCGCTCTTCTGTTTTGCGGGCAGGTGAGTCAGGATGGGAAGTCACTCCTTGACAAGCTCCAGCGGCCCCTGACTCCCGGCAGCTCCGATTCCCTCACGGCCTCTGCCAACTACTCCAAGGCCGTGCACCATGTCCTTGATGTCATCCACGAGGTGCTGCACCACCAGCGGCAGCTGGAAAACATCTGGCAGCACCGCAAGGTCCGGCTCCACCAGAGGCTGCAGCTGTGCGTTTTCCAGCAGGACGTTCAGCAGGTCAGTTTCACGGAGCCCTTTTCCTAGTCTGTGATGATGAAAATGGATGGGAGAGAAGAAAACGCGCACAGACACACACGCGCGCATGCACACATGTACACACACACACACCTTGTTCCTTACCACAAGGGAAAGCAGCATGTCGAGGACGTGTGTTCAGGCCGCTCTGCCACGTGCTCGTGCGTGCGGAACACAGGAGATGGTGCAGGGCCTAGACCGAGACTCAGTTTTGTTCCTGAAGCAGCTCATCCTCAGTTACATTTATTCATGAGAATAATGCCCGTGGCGCTTTTACCAGCGTGTTGCTACAGGTTAAGATTTGTCTGCTCTCTGATTACTTAGTAATAAGCTAATCACGCTTCTCTCCCACTTGGTGGAGAGTGTAGTCCGAGGTGCCCAGTGGTACTTAATGAATAGTTGTCTCATCAGTGAAAAGTGGACTTTAATGACCATTCATTGCTAAGCAGTCGACATCTTTGTTGTTGTTACAAACATAAGGGTCAGCCCAGTCCTCATACTGTTAATTTCCTTGTCATGAGATAAGGAAGCCTGCCCTGCTACCAGGGTTTTAAGGATTGCAGCTGTGGGCGCTGATAAGATACGATATATCTTTGGTAGTAAATAAGATAACAGTCCTGTCTTTGCCTCACAGTGGAGGGGAAAGCAAGGGTTTGAGTGAGGTGCCACTGGGGACGAGGGATTCTGGGTGTGAGGAAGACACGCAGGAGCTCCAGCGTAACACGCCCCAAGTACCACCTGAAAATGAGGGGGTTTCTGCTGAAGGGGTGCTGAGACCTGTCCTGATGACACGTAGATTCTCCACCTGCACTGACCATCACTCCTCCTGTAATGTGAATCTGGTGACTTCCACATCCTTTTAATTGCTCTATAGTTTTTGATTTTCATACAGTATGCTTTGATTCTGCTGATGGTTTGGGAGTTCTCTGAAGGCTTCATGTACAAAGTGCCTCAGGAATGATCATTTTAGTTTTTGTTTATTATTTATTTTTAATTTTTTACTTTTATTGAAGTACAGTAAATTTATAATGTGTTAATTTGTGGGGTACAACATAGTGATTCAGTTATACATATACATATTCTTTTTCATCATAGGCCATTACAAGGTATTAAATATAGTTCCCTGTGCTATACAGTAAGGCCTTGTTTATCTATTTTATATATAGCAGTATTTACAAATCCCAAACTCCCAATTTATCCCTTCCCACCCCTTTCCCCCTGGTAACCGTAAGTTTATTTTCTGTGACTTTGAGTCTCTCTTTCTTTTGTAAAGAAGTTCATTTGTGTCCCCCCCCTTTTTTTTTTTTTTTAAGATTCCACATGTAAGTGATGTTATATGGTATTTTTCTTTCTCTTTCTGGCTTGCTTCACTTAGTATGACAATCTCTAGGTCCATCCTGTTGCTGCAAATGGCATTTCATTCTTTTTTATGAGTAGTATTCCATTGTTTACATAGACCACAACTTCTTTATTGGCAATCTGTTGATGAACATTTAGGTTACTTCCATGTACTGGCTGTTGTCAATAGCGCTGCTGTGAACATTGGGGTGCATGTCAGGAACGATCATTTTGATGCCCTGCATTCTTCTTCAGAATGTTGTTTTAGTCACAGAAAGGAATTGCCAGGGAAGGGGTCTAGATGGAGGAGTCAAAGCCTGGGTGTTACTGTGAGAAATGAAATCGTGAGGTTGGAAGCACCAATATTAGTGGGTTTTTTTAGTTGTCCAAAAACGGTCGCAAACTGTAAATTTTAATAGTTTAAATGTGCTTATTAAAGGATTTTCCCACCTATTTCCGTATCCCTTGGGTCCGCTGTTCACTCTGTGTGCTTGAGGGCCAGCGTACTTCCTGGACCTGCGTCTGGAGTAGCAGCCGGGGCTACCCCCCACCTCCTTGGGGCGCCACGTCGCATGAGATTAAGCCACTGGGCTGCTCATATCAGGAAAGGAAGCCTTGGGGAATAGGCTGATGAGTCTAACCATCTTGTTTGGCACCAGGTACTCACTGTGCTTGAATTTGAAAACAGCAAACATTAATTTTTATATGTAGAAAGGTAATTATGATAATTACGAGATCAGTTCTTTAAGCAGCTGTTTTTCCCTCAAGAACAAGAACAGGGTTGGATGTCAGCAGGAGAAAGTGTTTTGCACCCTCTGGCCCTATTAACATTCCACAGAAGCAGTGATTGCTCTTTAAGTGAAGCGTTTTGTCGATTAAATGATCGGGAATGGTTTGGACGTGTTGTGCAAACAGGAAATTGCTATGTCGGCTGGACTTGTGAAGCAAGGAGCAGAGTTGATAAGATTAAGCAAAGCAAACACTTTACCTCAGAGGAGCCCGTAGGATGTCAAAATCGAGCATGTGTTTCTGAAACTCAAATTAATTCACACAGAGAAAAATTTTGCCATCTTGAGCATCGAGCAGGAAAGGTAAGCTGAGGATAAATGAAGGAAAGACCTTGTCAGCGTAGTTAGTAGAAGATAAACTTGTAAAGACAAAAACAATCAAAAATCCACAAAAACATAGCTAATTAGAGATACCACATGTGGCTTTTGTTTGGGTCATGGAAAGGCATCTGTAGTACCAAGGGCAAAGAAAAGCAACTTACCACACAAGAAATACGGACACTTTTGTGAAGACAGCCTCTAAGAAGAGTACGCGCTTGTCTGTGGAAGAGAAGATGTGAGACCAGCGTGTGCCCCAAGGAAGGGAGCCCTGGGGGATGCACGGGGAGTTTGATTTTTAAAATATGCCTAATTTTGGTTTAGCGATTAGGTTTTTCTTCCCCCCTTAACAAGCAAAGGCAGTTTCCCAATTTCTATATGGACAGTGTTTCGGGTGGGAGTCGTGCTGTGGTGTAGGGTCATAGCGCTGACCGTGGGTCCAGATCACAGGATGGGGAGGCAGGCGGTAAAGACGTGCCCACATACACGTGCTAGCTGCTGAGCAACATTACCTGCTGTCATCCTTAGCTTCAAAATAAAATTAATACCATTTGTTCTATTTCTTGATGGTCAAATAATATACATATTCCAGTTGCCTGCTGTTTACTGTTAGGGCAAGCCTCAGTGGGCATTTCGTTGAATTAATGAGTGAGTAGCTGTATTCCTGCCAGGCGGAGTTTTTCAGTTTAGGGTGTGCTTTAGTTGACTCTAACTACATAGTTTATTGTTGACTCTAACTACATAGTTTATTTTTGCTGCACTCGTTCAAGTGGGAGGAGAGTCTGGACGAAGTCCACAGCAGGCTGCCGTCAGACTCGTCCTCCCACTCGCTGGCGTGTCTGCCCACCTCTTGGGCTGGTGGGGCTTAGTCACCCCAACACGTCCAGTGAGGTCAGTGGGCCCTGGAAATCTGCTTTCCAGAAGTAGGCTTTCTCCCTTAGACAGGGAGACCTTCTCCTAAACAGAAGCCCCCCGCCACCCACTGCAGCCCTTTGAATGTGTGAGCATCACACCTGCTGAGTTACCTCTTGGAAAAACTCCCTTCAGGTTGGTGTTGGGCCATTAAGATTGAAAAAATGGTCGAGCAAGGCTGGCCCACTCTAGATTCTTCTTGTCCACACTTCATTCTTTATACAAAACACCTGAACTGAACGTGTGATATTCTGAGAGGTACAGAGATAAATGTGTTGACTAGCTCAAAGTTCCTTTTCTCAAGGAATTGTAATCTTGTGAGAGTCGATGGTTTAATAGTCAAATACGTTAGACCACAGCACGCTGAGATTCATGGATGCTGTTGATTGTCGCAGGGTGTCGTTTTGCCAGGATGTGAATTTGACTGTTAAGGTGGGACCAAGTGAAGGAGTGGATAAAGCTTGCCACCCTTGTCCCTGCTGTCCACCCACCTCACACGTGCATTTGGGTGGGACACATCTGGGCTGTGATGACTTGTGCACTTGTCGGGTTCCAGGGAGCTTCGTCTGTGTTCTCAAGCATCAGGGGTGCCGTGTATCAGGAAGACAAAGGCTTCTGTAACGGGTGCAAGTGACAGTTGCTGGGGCAGCGGGAAGGCCTCCAGGGGAGGCGCGGGGTTTGGGCTGGTCTTCGACAGGTGGGCAGAAGTCTGGAGGCTGAGGACTGGGCAGCAGGGGTTGCCAGGACAGCAGAGACATTAAAGGGTGGGCCTGCCTGAGAACAGCAGGTGGCCAGGGTGGGCAGAACAGGAGGCGAGGAGGCCGAGCTGGGCAGGCGTGGAAAGGTGACCCCGTGTCACAGGCTCGGGAGTTGTTTCCAAAGCTTTGGGACACCATCGAGGGGACATTGTGAACCCGAGTGCTGTGCGTGGGTGCAGGCCTGCAGGGACTGCGTGGCTGTGAGGATTGAGGGCAGGGGCATCCGCGTGGCAGCGGGCTCCCCTCGGTGCTCGTGGGTGCTCGCTAGTGGGCAAGTTAGGGGTCTCTCTTCTCTTGGTGCCCACAGCCACCCTGCAGAGTGGTTAATGCAGTTCTCCACTTTGAGATCAAACCCTGAAGGACCACGTGCCGTGCATTTGAGTTGATGCTGTGGGAGTGGATGGCGAATGCTGCGTGCGGTGGAAAGGTGGCTCTGGTTGTGGGGTGACAAGTGCAGCACGAGAGTGACACTTCAGGCGAGGAGACGGGCTCAGTCCCCCTCATGGACCTCTGTGCCATCGGGGGGGGGGGCGTCTAGGGAATAGAAGTGAAGGTCTGCAGGGCAGCAGTCTGTGTTAACCTCTGGTGTTCCCCAAGTGTCTGGGATAGTAGATCCTTGGTGTCTGTGGACTGAATGAATGAAGAAAGTTAAGGAATTCCCTAATTCTGCTAATTAAAGATAATTTGGGGCGAAAGTCTCTTCGTGAATTCTGGAGTGGGGAGGGCTGGCCTCACGTGGGAATCGCGTCATCTAACCAGGAGATCTTCATGCAGGAACCAGGAGCTTTGACTGATGTTAGGGAGCCAGGGGTGGCCCAGAAGGAGATGGTAATTTCAGTGCATGGGAATTGTGCAAGTGTGTGAGATCCTTAAAATAGTAAAGATTTTGACCACTTGAACAGAAAGAGACGGGTTTCAGGTCTACAGAGAAGCTGTTTCACAGTTCTGCCGTGGGGCCTCGGCTTCTGGCCTCCTGCCAGTAAGAGTCACCTCCCCGCGGTGTTTGACCCAGCAGCCCCGTCCACCCTGAACCCAGCTCTTACGTGAAGGTTCCTGAACCTCGTTTGTTCTGTGCTCGTTAGCTTAAGGCAGAAGGACGGACTTTTCTCGTCCCACTCATCAGGGTCACTGTACAGGCCTCGCTGTGTAACCCTCTCCTGCTTACATTCCCATGCTCACGGTCCTGGTTGTGCCTCTCGGTAAGAACGGTTAGAAGATTGCCGTCCTTTCTGAGAGCTTCTCATTTGGAATTAGGGAGAACTGGAGGGCGAGTGGTTAGGGGTTGGGAACCTGCACATTTATTTTTAGTTCACATATATGTACTAATTATTGTTTCTAAAAACAGATTAGATCTTTAGCTTTTAAACTTACATAGTTATCAAAGGAATAAAGCCAACCACAAAATAAGAATCAACAGAATGTGGTAATCCAATCATAAAGCAGGTAGAGGCTGGCCGCTGATCTTCCTGGTGGGTTAGGGGCCAGCTTTCCTTACCTTTTGTCACAGGAACAGAGACTGTCAGAGTAACCTTAGTAACCACAGCTTGGGAGGAGCTGACAGTTCAATGGTGAGGATGAAAGACTGGGGAAATGGACGGATCTCTTCCCTACAGCGGATGTGGTACTGGGATGTGGGTATGTGAGCTGGCGCTGTGAGCCAGCGGGGCAGGAGCTCAGGGGACTGGGGTCAATCAGAAGTGAGCAGGGAGCTGAGGTCGTCAAGCCCACAGGGACACACGCACTGAGGAGCCGGGATGCCCAGGAGCGGGTGGAACCACGAACAAAATCCAGGCAGTCTGGGACACCCTACTGTTGACTGCCAGCCCATTGCCAGGGTCCCCTAAGAAGACAGCGCCCAGTGACTAGCTGGACAGGGGAGACCGCACATGTGCACGTGTGTGTATGTTTGTGTGTTTCTGTCATGCAATAACTAGACGTAAGCTAAATATAACATCTGGACTCGTTTCCCAGATAACATCTTAGACATATTAAGGTTTTTCTTGGACAGTTTTGGACTATTTTATATTTATTTACAAACCAAGAATGGGAAAAATAATTTTTTTAAGTTTAGAAAATTGTGAAAAGGATTAACTCCTGTTGGTAGATTGCTGGTTTGGTTGGCATTTGAAGGGCATATCCAAGGTGAGACTATATGAATTATAACCTGCCTGTCTTCTGTCTTCCCTCCCTCCCGTCCTAAGCTTCTTTGTTTTCCTTAAGAAATTTAATGTACTTAGGTAATTAAAACTAGGGTAATATCAGGAGAACAGATTTATATATTTTTAGAAGGTACACGGATGGATGGATAGATGAGGTACAGGTTTAGAAGCCGCCAGCCTCTTCGTGAGCCCTTCTTCACTGATTTCACCTGTACTCCCTCCTGGCCAAGGAAGGACGCACCTGCCCCTGACCTTTCACGCGCTCTCATGTGGGCTGAGCAGAAGTGGCTCTTGTAAAGCAGGGCGTTTGGTTCTATATCACGTGTTTGTGTAAACTGACTGAGGTTTTTTGTTCTTGTTTTAAATAGTTTCTTTTTCCCAAGTGAGCATTAGGCTTAGTATACATTGGAGTGTACTAGAAGCATTTTTAAAAAGGTATTTCTGTACTAAGAATGATTGTAGTTTTAGAATAAGCATCATTCTAATTTCGAAATACAGCGATTGAAGATATGGAGAGTTCTGGGCTCCACTGGAGAGATTAAAGAAGTGTGTGTCAGGGGAGATAATCATTGTTGTCAGGCAGCTGCGAATGCTGGACCTAGAAAGTTCCTCCTTCTTCCCTCAGTCCCCACGAGCCCACAGATGCATGTTGAATTTTGTGTTGGTTTCATTTCACTGTAAATGTCATTCCATGCACATCACAGAATTTAGAGCTAGAGGCCCTGGTGATCATGTCAGGCCAAGCCCTTCATTTTCCAGGTTAAAAAAAAATCTAGCCTCGAAAAAGTTGAGTGACTTGGCAGAAGCTGCAGGAAGCCTAGAGGTTTAACTGCTTCACTGCCTGTGACCTGAGGAGGATGCTTCACTTCTGAGCTAATCAAAGAGTGAGGCTGACATCTTCCTTAAGGCAGACTATTTAAGTGGGGCTTCTCAGGCTGGGGGAAGGGGCTTCCGTGGAAGCTGCAGTGCCCATCACTGCGGCTACTAAGGAGATTTTTGTTATTTCTTCCCATTCACTGTTGACATTCACCTTAGGAGTGGATGAGGGAATGTAAGGGAGAGGGCGCTGATTTCTGGCCCTGGCATCTCTTCACCGCTGCCACTGCCTCCTTGTCTATGAGCAGCTGAGGGGATAGCTGGGCCCCCACTGGATGAGGAAGAGCATGATTGGTTTCAGGAGTAAAATGCACTCTGAGCATTAGGAAAAAAAGTCTCAGGCAGGCTAAGGTAGCGTGAGTATGTGGATTCCTTCATTTCTGATTTTTAACTTTGTGTTTAAATGTCCTTAACAGCATAATACTGGATATCCATCTCAGGCATTGCTGAGTCCCAGCCTCTAGTAAAAGGCACATTGTCTAAGAGCAGACCTCCTTTTTGATCTCCCATGTAAGTTTAGCAAATTTCAAGTGATGTCCCTTAGTTGTTCAGTCATTCTTTGTTATAATCACCAAAATACCATTCATTGATTTGATAATCAGAGAAGCTCTGTCTCAGTGCATTTTTCAGGAGCACTTATTTAAAAGCAGAACTAGAAACACAGTATGTCCATTTCTAGATTGGCATCCACAATGGTTTAAATAACAGCCACCGAGTTGAACAAGGAAGAAACTAAGTGAAACTAGGTTAATGTGGGTTTCATAGGGAAGGTAGGGTAAGGCAGGGGGAAAATTCGTATTTTGCATCTGGAAAATCTGATTTTATATAAAAAAGAACAAATTCAGAATATTTTAGAATTACCTTCTTTTTCATTTGCTTCATCTAATTGTAGTTTTTTAAACTAAGTACAGAATCAGAAAAGCTAGTTGTTTTATTTCTTGTGCTTGAAATATGACTGAGAGGGAGGGGACTCTCATTATTACGACTGGAAACACTTGTTCCCTGTGCTTTGTCTCTTGAACATAGTAGCTAAAATGGACAGATGGCTGTGTGTTTTCCCTGAACGTTCTCTGCTTTCAGAGTTCCCAGGAAAAAGAGACCAGCTCAATGTGCTCTTGGTGGGTTTATGTCAGAGGACTTGTGTCGTTTTCATAAACAGTAAATCCTAGTGCTGGAACTCCATACAATACTACAGTCCGTGCTGTGACACAGTGTGATGGTGGATAAAGGCATGTGTTTGGAGTTGAGAAGTTCTGCATTTGAATCTTTTTTCTAGGTGTTCTTTCTTGGGCACTTAACTTTTCTGAGCCTCCATTTCTTGCTCAATAGAGATAATAAAAATTTTCATTCTTTTTTCTACTTTCTTGGGGAGAAATGTTTTTTGGAATTAAGAATTTGTCAAAGTTGAGAAAGATAACAGAGCAGATGCACTGTGATATGTAATACTGTAGGGGGATCTGAGAGCCGCCGCCGCCCCCACCCCCCCCCAACGATCAAGTGCATGGAGATTTCTGCAGCCAGATGTACAGGAACTCACACTAAAGGGATCGATAAAGACTATTAATAGCCTCAGGTCAGGTCTTTACTGCCAATTAATTTTTGTGACCAAGTCTTGAAAAAATATTTGGAATTTCAGAGCTGTTTTAGCTTTTTGTGAAAAAGCAGTTATGAACCTGTATTGCGCTCCCAAGCACAGCACAGAATGATCTCTCAGTAAGTGATGCTGGAGACAGTGACGTGGTGCATGGTGGTGTTCTAGTACATACTTGAAGTAAACAGCTGTGTATTTTCAAGGAAAAATGTCATTATGTTGTTCTGTACATTGTGTGTTGCTGAAATGGAGGTCCTTGAGAATGAGTCTCCCATTTGACTAGGGTTTAGTATTTAGTCATAAGTTCTTAAATAGTGATTACTTAGAAATATTAATCCACAAAACATAGTGAAAATTAGGTAGTGGGGGCTGATGACAGAAAATTACTTTAGAGACAGGTTGCACGGGATGGCCAGGCCCTTCCTCGTGATGGAGGTGGAAGGCGCCAGTGGCCAGTTCCTGAGGTGTTTGGTCCTGGTGTGGTTGTGTGTGCTGGCTCACCTACCCCCCGTTTTGCTGTCTGTCATAATAGTGTCACTTCATCAGGGTGTTTTACGCAATAGCCTCAACTGTTCTGAAGCAGAAACAGCTCTTTCCTTCCAGACCTCCGCGTGCTGCCTGTATGCCTGTCGTGCCTGGTGAGGAAGAGAGGCCGCGTAGACTGGAGGTTCAGAGGATGGACCTTGCTTCCGGGCCCAGGTCCACAGACTGGCTCTTCCCCATGGTGGCCGAGGGTCCTTGGCCCTGTGTCTTCATCTGTGGCCCAGGGTCATGATGCGGCCCCCAGCCCAGCTCTCTGTGAGGACTGATGGTGTAGGTCCTAGCCTGCCTCAGTGGCCAGGGCTCAGGCAGACTGCAGTTTCCAGTGAAGAAATGAGCAGATCAGACATGCCATCATCATGCTCACTCTTGCAATTACGTGACAAATGGGGAGTGAAACTCAACAACCTGTGAGGTTTCCTGACATTTTGCCTTAGCTGCTGAGATGGTTATCTGTGTTTAAAGTGTTGGTGGCTCGCTTTGGAATGACCTTGATCTTGGGGCGATCTTGGTGCCCATTAGAAGGCGCTGGTGTACAGAGGACCAGGCTTGTCTCACTTCCTCTGAGCAGGGAGGAGGTGACGTTGGCCCTCCAGCCCTGCTCCTGCCTGACAACCAGGTAGCCTGCGGGGAGGACCGGCTTTTGCCCTTCTCCTCGAGCCAGCAGCAGAGCAGCAGGTCCTGGGCTGGGCTGGTTGTTCTGTGGCTGGAGGTCACAAGGCAGGGAGGTGACAGCTGCCACCACCGCTGAGGTCGGGAGGGGGCCAGCCGGACTAGCTGGATGGAGCCCCTGATGTGCAGATATTTTTCTGTTCTAAATGGAAAGAGTCCACAAGCTTGCCTTTCAAATGCTCCTTGGACAGGTGTAGTCGTTCAGGATTCCTTGGCAGTCGGGGGAATGTTCTCAGACTTAAGAGAAGCAGAAGCCTCGTGGGCAAGTTTGGTTTTGAATATGAGCTCGATTTCATAATTGTCTGCTACTGTTTTTAAACAGCGCTTGGAATTTGTACACTCTTCTTTGAACTACTTTCTTGTTTGTTGAGATTTCACCTGGTATTTACAATTCTGTCTAAAGGAACCACTAATAAAACAAAAATCGTAACCCTTTTGTAACCCTCAGTGGTTGGTTCATAATAGCTTTTATTTCTTCTGCTTCCTGAAGCACTTTTCTTAGGCTTAAAAAACAAAGTTTTATTTTTTCAGAAAGACTGTATTTTGCTTCCTCTAGCACTTTCTACCAAATAGTGTTTACTTTTTACTTTTTGAAGTTGTGCCCTTACTTCAAGGCTGTATTGAGACTTGAAGGAGACGTGAGGGCAAGTATCAGTAATCACTATCAGTAGTCATCAGGTTTGCTGTTTACCAAACCTTGTTTTTTTTCTTTTTAAGGTATTGTTGAGGAATATATAGAATATGCTATAGTTGTAGTTAAAAGGAGGTCTCCCAGCCCCTTCACGCAGATCTGATAGCATACATGTAACTTAGACACCTCTCAGCTCTTTTCAGGCTTAATGTAGTTGGTCCTTGTCTTCCGCCTGGTACTGGCCTCCTGCCTGGAGGCACATTCGGTTAACTGTATCCATTCTTCGAAGTTGAGACATCTTAAAGCTGTCATTGGGCATTTCTCTAGAAGTGAAACGGGACCTGTGTTTTATAATAGGCACTAAGAGACTGACCCACAAACAGCTCAGCAGTTGGATGTCAGCCTAGACGTCAGGTGGTGAACGTGATTATTTACTAATGGTAGTATGGAAGATCTCTCTTTCTCTCTTTTTAATCTCAAGAAAGAAAAATAATGTACTAAATGCACTGGTTAAAAAGCAATGGAATATCCATAACCTGTGCTGTCAAAGCACTTAATGTTAGATGGAAGTCCCCATGGGTTATGGTTATGGTTTATGGATGAGGGGTCATGGGTGGGGGCTGTGGTTTATGGGTGAGGGGTTATGATTTATGGGTGGGGTTGGCTCACATGCTGTACTCACCATGTGGGGACAGTAAGGTGCTTAATGTAGATTTCATTGAAAACTCACAGCCCTCCACCATTATTGTCACCACTGAGCAGGTAGGAAGCTGCAGCTCAGAAAGGATGCTGGATGTCTGTGGTGCAGGGGGCTAGAAATGAAGGGTTAACGAGGGAGTTTTTGGGAGGACTGGGAGGCTGAGGTGACTGACAATACACATGGATCTAGTAGGAATTACTCTGTGACCCCGGCTGACTAGCAGAATGGCAGTGTGACCCCAGGTGACTAGCAGAGTGGTGGTGGTGACAGAGCGATTCAGAGATGAACTGTAGGAATAAGGTAAACGTATACCTTTAGCCTGAACACCCGCCCAGGGCCAGACTTCTATACCTGCCCGACCCTCCCACATGTGCACACATGTGCACACACTCACACACACCTCTGCTCATGCTACAGGGGTGTTTACAGAGGATTCCCAGAGATTTAGTCAGGTTCACGAGCCACTTTATTTAAATATGCTGCTAACTTTGCTAAACCCTGTGGAAAAAGGACCCTCTGGAGCAGAGGGGGACAAATTGAGGTGGACAGCAGGCTCTGGCCCTACCAGCTGCCTCTTTTTTCCCTGGATATCTGTCAGCACAGCTGATCTCTCTGCAGTGCGGGTAACAAAGGGCACAGGATCCTTTTTGTAGCAATGAACCTCACATTAAGGCCCCTTTTGTTTATTTTTTTTTTAACTGAAATAGTTGACAGGCAATATTATGTTACTGTCAGATGTACTAAATAGTGATTTGACATTTGCATATGTTATGAAATGATCACCATGACAAATTTAGTATCCATCTGTCCCCATACAAAGTTACTACTGTGTTCACCATGCTGTAAGTTACACCCCCCACCCTGAGGCCTCTGTGATTTTGCTGTTAGTGGAGCGCTGTGACTGGTCCACTTCCAGGCTGCCCTCTAGACCACGGTCCTAGCTGTAAGGCCTCAGTGGGTTCTTTAGTCCAGGATCGGTTTGCTCGGTAGGCTTAGTTACCATGGTTACTAATTACAGAGTGCGAGGCAGCCTTCAGTACTTCGCAGCACATTAACGAATGTCTTCAGATACTTAACATACATCTTCAGATACTTAAATAATTTCTTTTAGTGTAAGTTTTATCTACAGATGTCACTGGCTTAGTTTTTTGCTGTTACGTACTCTCCAGCAGAAAGAGACAAAATGTATGTTTGATGTAGTGTAAATATTTTGTTTGATGTTGTCAGTGCTTTGCGATTTCTCAAGTAAAATAGCCAATGAACTGCTTAGTCCCACTATGAACTTAAAAACATCAGGTCACCCTACTTTACTTTTACTCTTTTTCTTTAGTAGATTTCAACTAACAAGAACTTGTAAGTAATTAAATTCATGGAATGTTTAGCTTTCACAACAGCTTGGTTTGTAGAATAAATTATCCTTAAAGACATAGACAGAGGCATTTAAGTGTTTTGTTTTCTTGGGTTTTACTTATATGTTTTGAATCTTATAAAGAAGAGACAGAAAAACATTAACTCTGTAGTTAAACTTGAACTGCCTGAGTTGTGAAGCTTTGAACCATATAAAAATGTTAAGTTAAATTGGTCCTCTGTGGCTTGCTAACTACTGTCTTATACAAAAGCCAGGCCGTGTTGGTGGCTTAGTCATGCATTAGATGAAGTGAGATTTAATTTAATCATCATTGCATGTAACATTTATATGCACACAGATTTGCGCTGTTGAAGTAAGAGCTGATTAAAATCATGGTGGGAAAGCTGGCAGATCTAATTCTTAACCTGTTAAACTAGTGTCCCATTGCTCACAATTTTGTTTTCTCCTTTGCTTCTTGTTTCTTACAGAGCTTTGGTAACAGAATGCATCTTCCACGGTTAGTCCTAAACACTGAACAAGGCGGCCGTTGTTTTTATGGCATCTGTGTCTGTGTTTCCTTGTAGGTACTGGACTGGATTGAGAACCACGGAGAAGCATTTCTGAGCAAACATACAGGTGTGGGGAAGTCTCTTCATCGGGCCCGAGCTTTGCAGAAACGTCATGAAGATTTCGAGGAAGTAGCACAGGTAAAACGATGGCTTGTACTGTCTTTTCCCATAAACACTTACGTGGTTAGTTTTGAATTACAGTTTTAACACCATCTGAGATGAGTTAGCCGTAGCCAGCAGTGTTCGAAGGTGATTCAGAAATGATGCCTGAATTTCAGAGTGCAGTTGTCAGTGTCTGGGCAGAAAGATGGTTTAGTCCATTGACCTTTTTGTGAAATGTGATGTTCTTGAACCTGAAAAATGTCTTAGATGTTTTTGCCATATTTATTGTACCAGTGTCTATTGACTAGCTTGTGAAATTCCAATTCATGGTCAGAAATTAACAGTCCTTCTTGCATTTCTATAACGATGGACTAGCATGACTTGTCCCTTTGTTATTTCTTTTTTAAAAGATGTGCTTCGAAACAGGAGGTAGGGGTGGTGGTATATTCAGAGCCTGGAGTTTGTGGAGTTCCAATATTGTCTGTAATGCTAACCAGCTGTGTGACTTTGGAAAAATTTCTTAACCTTCCTGAGGTTTAACTTTTTCATCTGAAAAATAGGCACAGTGAGGGCTGCTTGAGAGAAGCAAAGTATGTGTGTGTGGTTGCATCATGTAAGGTACCCAGACCAGGGCTTTCCACAACTCACTGCTGTTTGGTAAATGTGCCTTTCATTTTGTTTTGTGTTTTTGTGTTTTGAAAGAAAGATGAGTGAAGGAGGGAGCAATGACCATAACATGAGAGAGATATATATATGGAAGCTATAGGAGGTAGGGTAAAAGTTCTTTTAAAAAGAAGTTGTAGGATGAGTGCAAATTGAGACATATTATGGTAAAACTGAGGAACACCAAAGGCAAAGTCTTAACAACGAGAAGAGAAAAATGACAAAATCACACCTGCGAGAATGACTTTGAGGAAGACAGCTGACTTCTTACCAGGAACCACAGATTGTGGAAGACAGTGGAGTGCAGTCCTGAGGGAAAGTACCTCTGAACCCGGATTCCACACGCAGTGGAACAATCACTCAACAGTCAGGATGAAATACATAGACTGAGACTGAGAGAGTTCACCACTCAGATACTTGCCTAAGAACTGGAGCGTCCAGTTTAGTCAGGGTAATGGAAGCACCCACCGTAACGTAAGCACCGTGAGAATAAGGACTTTGTTTTGTTCTGTCTCTGTCTCTAGCGCTGAGAACAAGGCTACCTGGTGCAGGTAAGTGTGCAGCAGTATTTGTTGAATGAATGACTTAAATGAATAAAAAAGGAGCTACAAGAAGAAAGGACTGGGCACAGAGTTCGGTAAATATGTTTGTAAATCAAAGGATTGACCCGTTAGACAAAAGGCGACGGATTTGGGGGGAGAGTTAAAAACAAGACAGAGCCAAGCAGCAGAGCACTTGAGCACGGAGGACAGAGAGGGGTCCCAAGGAGGATGGTAGGAGGCGTGTTTATCTAAGATTTGTAAATTCAGCTGTACATGGTTGCGTTTTTGAAAGACGCCTAAAAATACGGGAGTAGAAAGCACCGCTTCCCCTGAGTATAAAGGGAAAAGAAATAGAGAAAACCAGATAAATAAAAACTCATGAAAACGGGTCCAGTGGAAGCAAAAGAAAGGAGAACAAAAATCATGTTAGAAAATCACAAAATGAGATGCAGTCATTTGTCCACAAAGAGTGTGAATTACAGTAAATGCAAAATAGATTATACTTGCTAAGAGAAAGATTCTCTGATTGAATAGTTCGTGAAAAATCATGCTGTGTATTGTTTTCAAAGGGCACACCTCAAACCTCAATATACAGGAAGTTGGAAAGTATGTAAAGTATTAGAAAAAAGGTCCACCAGGCAGATATTAACCAAATGGAAACTGGTGCAGCGATATTGGTATTAAGCAAATAGACTTGAAAGCATAAAAACATTGTAAAAAATAAAGAAAACCTTCAATTATGAAAAGAAGACTATCGATGTACTTCTAACAACATAGTCTCAAAATTTCTAACACAGAAAGAGCAGGAGTAAACCACAGCTGGTGTCTGTGGGTTTTATATGACAGAGGGGTCAGTTGTGCGCTGGGTTAGTCGGGGAATTAGTGTGAGGTGAAATCGTGGGATACGAGAACAGCCTGGACTTCAGTCCTGTTCAGTGAAGATGCCTTTAACAAGTTACCCTTTTTTCCAAGCCTTCATATGCAAAATGGCAGTCCCCACTCTCCTGCTTTCGAAAAGGTGGTGTGTTTAGCAGCCTGGCCACACCCCTGGATGTGTCTTTGGATTTTCCTTAGCTACATTCTTTGTGATCTCCCCACCTATGCTGGCTGGAAAATATTTTGCCTTTCCCTTGGAGCAGAAGAAATGTGGAAAATGTGCTCTTATCTTCCCTTAATTTTTTCCATAAGATAAGCTACTGCTGTAGCCATGTGGTTTGGGGATGGATGTGAAATTTGGATCCTTTGAGCAAAGACTTTAGGCACCAAAGAACCCAGGAGGCGGGACAGCAAACAGCCAAGCCCCAGAGGAGGCTCCTGCCCTGAGTAGCAAGTTCACCTGTGACCGTGGGCTCGACCGCCCTGGCCCCTTCCTGGAGCCTTCCCAACCGTGTTCTAGAGGGAAGGTGCTGGTCTACGGAGTGTCCTCATGTACGTCCAGCACCCTTCCCTCCAACTCCCGTGCAGGGAGTTCTGTTCTAAATTAGGGAAATACCTTCTGTAGCTAACCTTGCCCTGGCTTGATGGGGAACTTACCTCCTCAGATCTGACATGACCAGCAGAGCTGTTAGCACGGGTGCTCAGGGGGCAGCAAGAATGAGACACTTTCTTTGTAGGAAACGTGGTCTGCCTTTAAGTTTCCAGGGTGAGCCACGGGGTACAGCGGCACCCTGAGCGGAGACCTGCTTTTGGCCTCGGCTCAGAGAAAGTCGGGCTTGTCTGCTCCCGCCTCTCCCCAGCAGAGTTTCACAGCTTCCTTCTTGTCATCTGTGTTTGCACATTGTCCCTAGGATCCTAAGGGGACCTGACCTTCTTTCCCTTAAACTGAACGTCCTTAAGCCCAATCTGAACTGAGCATGAAAACAAAAAACCTTAAATACCAACACCTTTTGCCCACTTCGCAAACATCTGCACCCAGTTTCCCTCCTCCTGGTTTTCCTATCATCATCATCATCATGTATTAGGCATTCTGCCAGGCACTAGGGGCCAGGCCCAGACCTCCTGAAGGGGCGTGGCTCCCTGTCAGAGAGGGCCTGGTGGTTCTTGCTCTGTAAGCTAAGACTCGCAGATTGGTAGAATTCAGCTTGGTGACACAGAAAGAAGAGGACATTAGAGGCAGGCTTGGGGGACAATAGTTCAGATCATTGGGCAGTACGGCCACCTGGCCTGTGAGGCTGGAGTGATGGCTGGGCCCCGGGGAGCCCCGTGCAGACACCCAGCCTCTCCTCTCTACCGACCCCTCTCCTCTGTAGCAGAAGAAATGTGAAAAATGTGCTCTTTTTTCCCCTCAGTTTTCCCGGGGGCGGGCCCTGAGCTCTCCGCCCTGTACCTGGCCGTGCCCTCCTCTCCTCCGTCCTCTCTGCCTAAACAGTCCTCCTGCCCCACTGCCAGCCCTGGCCCTGCAGGTCTGGTCTCTTTCCCTACCATCTCCAGCTTCTCTCTCTCTTTGCTGCTTTTTCTTCTGGCCCAAAATATTTACACACGCTCCCTTCTCTGAAAGAACAGCTCTCCATCGTGCTGTTTCTTGGATACCGGTTGGAGCGTTGTGCCGCTTTACCTGCCTCCCCTGTTGCCGGCTGTGCAGCTTCACGCATCTCTGTGTGATGACTCTGCAGGCAGCAGGGGCACAGCGACATGCTGAGGCCTGGAGTGGGCGTCCAGCAGTGGGTCATAGTGGGTCTGAACTGGGACCAGCCGCTCACGTAATGCCTCTCCGCTCGCTCTAGAGCAAAAATCTCTGATCCCATATGTCCACGGATGCGTGTCCACCTCAGTGTGTGTGAGGTAGGCCCCGAGGGGTCGATGACGGAGCTGGAACCCTGCACACGCCAGCCCGTGTGGGCATTGTGCATCACTGGACCACCGCAGGCTGGCTCTGGGAGGAGTTGCTCCGCCTCAGTCCATCAGGTGGTGCAGGCAGAGGAACCGCCCTAGACGATCAGACAGATTAGACATGCTGAGGTGGAAAGGGGGCCGTAAGACCTGAAGAAATAGGATGGCCTTCTCTCTCCAGCAACCCCCACCTTGTTTAATAAAGATCCTTCGAGGAGGGCGGGGGAAGGAGGATAGCGTTTTAAGCCAGAAGAGACCTGGGCTGTGAAGCAGCTCCAGAAGGAACTGGGCAGCAGATCTGGTCTACACCAACCGGGGCCTCCGTGTTGAGCCCGGTTATGTTCTGTGTTGGTTGCTTCATTCATGGAAAGCAGTCTGGCTCTTCCCTGAGAGGAAGGGTCAGCAGTCTTGCTGTAGCAGAGGGAAGAGAGGCCCACGCCTTCACCAACCTCCTCTTCCGCCCTCTGGCCTGACTGCTTTCTGTCAAAACAAAGTATAGTAGAAGTCTTACGGCAGAGTAGGTCTAAGGTCGTATTGTAGACATATGTATTTTTTGGACAGGATGTGCTCTGGAGGCACCTTAAATGGGAACAGAGGCATCTTTAGTGCTTAATAGGGAGGCTTTTTTCATTTTCTCAGACCTACGAAGGTGAAACAAACTTTGGTTCTAGGGAAAAGAAATTTCCTTTTCACAGTGTAAGATTGGTTCGTGTGTATCTTGGGGTTGTGTTTTGAAGGATCCTTTGTAAAATGAATTCTCAGTTGCCTTCAGTGTCAAGATTTTGAATTAGCCATTTATTTAATGAATTTTTCTTACAATCAACTTCTTCCAAAGAGTGTTGTGGTGTGAAGTGACATAGAGATTCAGAAAGGAAGTAGTGAGAGTCTTGTGGCTGATTTCATTTCAAATGTACTAAATGTACCAAATATAGGTTATTCTATAGAATAATTCTAGCATTCTGAGAAGGAGGAACCTGGAAAGAGCCTCATGTTTACTTGGTGGAAGCGAGTTGTGCAGCCAGTGTGACTTCTGCAGAACCACGACTCTGCCACGGGACCCCTTGTCTCGGGCTGTTCCGGGCGCTGCTGTAGCCACGTCAGTGAGCACTGGATCGTCTTACACGCGGTTTTACAGAGCGAAGACCCTCCTTGTAACTGACCTGAACGTCCATTCCTTTTCTGTGTTGCACAGTGATCGTGAGTAGGTACGTCCTGTTGACTGACTCCACACTGATGACTGTCTGGAGTGTGGCAGACACAGGCATGTGGGACGTTCACGCAGGAGCTTTGAAACAGGAGTTAAAAATGCCTTTGCACACGAAACTTTTTGTCAGTGACTGTGGGGCAGGAAGATGCTCTTTGACAGTCATCTTCTCTTTTATCTCCTAAATAGTCATCTGAGTTAAAGCTCCTTTTTAGAAGCTTGGATACAGCATCCAGTAAAGCAAGAAAATTCCGGTTCAAAGAAGAGGCCGGCGTCAAGAGCACCGAAGATTTCTTTACTACGAGCAGGACAGCTCTGGGGTAGCTTCTTCCCGCAGGTGCCTTCTCCCCTCTCTGCTTGTCCCCGGGGGCTCAAACCACCTTCCACTGACGTAACCTGTCTCAGAGTTGTTCTCCAGGAATCATTGCCGTCAGCAGCTTTTTATCTGTGCTGCGTAATTACCTCATCTTCCAGGATAAAGAAGTGTGGCAACACTTCAGGAAAACAATGAGTCCTTACACGTTCATTCTAGATTTTCAGAAGCTAAGCAGGCCGATTCTCTAACCCCCGCCCCCCCCGCAACAGTTTGCTCCTGAACTCGGTCATCTTTTGCAGGGAGGATTCTCCGAGCACAGCACATGGGCTCAAAGCACCTCCATGCCTTCGTCACGTCCGAAATTCAGGCCTGAAGTGCTTGTGTTTTCCTCATTTCCTATTTTTTCTAAGCTCAAGAAAACCCACCTCTTTCTCTCTCTCTTTTTTTTAAACCAGATTCTAAGTACAGCCTCTTGCTGTCTCCGGTAAGACCCGGGCTGTAGCTGCTATGGCTGGTAGGGAAAGGAGGATCTGATCCTCCTTTGAAAGTCGCTTGTGTTTCCTGAGTCCTAGCGATTATGCAGTTTTAATTTACTTCTCCAGAAAAAGAGGAAAGCAGTCGGGCCGCCATCCTGGCCTGGTTCTGCAGTGTCTCCTTGAATCCTCAGTGCAGGGGTCAGTACCCCACCCCACAGACCGGGAAGTGGGCCCAGTGGGAGATGCCCGCAGAGCCGGGGCGGTGGAACAAAGACAGGAGCCCAGGCCCTTCAGACTCGAAAGCAGCCCCCTCACCTGACAGCCCCTCCCCACTTTCAGTCTCACTTTAAATGACTCAGTTTTCCCTCTTGAGAGGACCCTGGCCGGGGCATTCAGTGTTCAGACGGTTGCGCTCTCCTGGCTGCTGGGTTAGTTCCTTCACCTCAGTGTGGCGGTTTCCTAGCTTATGAAGCAGGAGTGAGGTCGTGTCCTCACTGCAGGGCTGCTGTGGGCACAGAGCAGTGCCCCAGAGTTAGTGTCTGTTAACACCAGGGAGTCTGTTTCTTCCACAGCAGAAGGGTCCGGGGTAGGTTCTGTTCACGGGGAGGCCTTGGCCTTGGGTCTCAGAGAGGCTGTGTGCTAACCTGGCTCCCCTGGCCCCTCCCGCTGTGCTGAGGGAAAACCGTGTACTGGCTCATTGTCTTCAAGTGTCAAATGGGAAGTGAGACTAAATGAGTGCTGTTTAGTGTCCCAGAGCATTCGGGAATGCACTTGTTCCTTTGGGATGCTGAATGTGGTAAATGCCTTTACCTGCTGGCATCTGCGGAAAGCTTTCCAAAGTGTGAAGTGTAGCTGTCAGGAGGCACTGCCGCCTGCAGACCCACTTACCAAACTCGAGAGGTAATTGTCTTCACGACTCTAGGGACAATAAATAAGAAAACAGACTCGGTGCTCCAAAATGTGTTTAATAAAGCACGATGTGCCGTCCGTGCTGTCCAGCACCGAGGCCCTGCCGTGTCTCTGCTCAGAGCTGCAGAGCGCGGTCCTGGGGAGGCCCCGCAGGGGAAGCATGGATCTCCATAAAGCCCTCGTCCCCGAAAATGTCACTGCACAGTGCTGCCTCTGGTGTCAGAGAACATTCGGGAGCAACAGGTGGACAGAACCTGTGTATGCAGGAGCCTCTGATGCTGACAGCTGGTCATCACGAGCAGAGCTTTCTCTGTGCCGAGGGGCCACACTGAGTGGCCAGGGTGCCAGCCTCCCAGGAGGGGAGGACTGGGTGATGCCACCTGTGGAAAGTGCTCAGGAATTGTTCCATAGGTGAAGGCTGTTCTATTAAGACCTGTGTGTGTGTGTGTATGTGTACATACATATACACATACATATTTTTAATAAACTTTTTTAGACAACTTTCAGACTTAAAGAAAAATTGTGAAGATGACACAGAGAGTCCTCATAGCCTGCACCCAGGCTCCCGCTTATTAACATCTTCCATTAGTCTGGTACATTTGTTACTTTTGGTGCACTAGTACCGACCCAATATCACACTGATATTATAAAAATATAACGTGGAACCAGTAGTGTTATGATTAATGAGCTAATACTGCTTAACTCAAGGCCACCCTTTGTTCAGATTTCCTTAGTTTCTCCCTGTTCCAGGGTCCCATCCAGGGTCCTGTCCAGGAGCCACATTGCATATCATTGTCCTGCCTCTTCTTGGCTTTGACACTTTCTGTTGCTTTTTTATTATTATTATTGTAGTGGCCTCCTTGTCCCTCCTTCATCATTACCACCTTATTCTGATTCCAGTTCATGGCTTAACGCCTCCCTCGTTTGTCCACAAGGAGGGGCGACTGTCTCCAACCGGAGGCTGCGGGTCACTGTGTCAGAGCCGTGACAGGCGTGGGGCTCAGGCACCTGATGTGAGAGTGGTTTCCGTGCCGTCACTCAGACTCCCTGAGACCATGTGACAGTCTGTGTGGAGGGCTTCTAGTCATGGAGTCATCGCTGGCAGGTGGCCAGACTGCCCTGCAGGGGAGGTGGAGGCCCCGAGGTGCACAGGATGGAGAGTGGACGTTTATGAAACATGGTTTTGTTGTTACAGAGCCCTTTGGAAGTGGGCAGTTTCACCATCTCTGCTCTCAGCAGGAATCATTGCAACCTAGCTTTCAAGTGGGTCACAGTGACTATATATAAAACCCTTTAACTGAGCTTTTGAGCAGTCAGATTGGGAACTGACCGTGCTTTTCAGATTATTTCACGTAGTTGATTCCAAAGAACATGCCAAGTGCGCACACAGACGTTTTCTGAGCCTGGCCCTGCTAGTCAGTCTGAAGGGGTTCTTGGACATCTCTTCCATCATTTCTAGAAAGAGTTCAGAAAGATCCTTTGTTAATAGTACAGAACGTTCTTATGAGACTTGGATGGTACCGAAAAAGAAGAGTCCTCTGAAGATGGTTTTTCGGATGGGCAGGGAGAAGGAGATGGCTGTGAGCCTTGCAGTGTGTAAAACAGGGCTATGCTGGACACTGGGGAGGCATCCTGCGAGCTGAATGACACCCTCGTGGTGTAAGTAGGGCTCCAGAGCCAGGCAGACCTGGGGGGTCCTGTTCCACCACCTGCCAGCCTTGGCCCCTGCGTCTGGTGACTGCCCTCCACTCCTCAGTCTCCTGACCTGTGATGAGCCTGGGTTGGGAATGGACGGCCCAGCTCTGGGGAGGCACTGAGACCCCACGGAAGTACGTGCTCAGGACCAGGGCACCTGTGGGGTAGGAGCATTCAGCCTGTGGTGGTGACAGAGAGCAGACCGACCTTCAGCTGGCCTGTGTTACCACTGTCCAACTGCAGTTGGCCCCGCACCCCCTCATTGCCTCCAGGGTAGACTGCTCCACCCTCTCCTGCACCCAGACGCTTGGGGGGCCTCAGTCTGTAAGTGTGGGTGTTACAACCGTAATACCACTCTCAAAATCAGGAATTAGCACTTGCACATGATTCCCCCCTAATCCTCAGACCCCATGGTGTCCTTCGTAGCTAAAGGATCCGGTGGAGAGCCACCTGTGACGTCTGCTTGTCACATCTCTTAGTGTCCCTCAGCCCTGAGCTTCTCCTTGGTCCTTCCTTGACTAGTGTGACCTGACCCTTTGGAAGGTCTCAGGCCTGTTGTTTTGGAGAATGCCCCTCACTTTGGGTTTGTCCTCACCGCTGTATTCTGCTTACACGTCTCCGACAGGAGTGTCCTGGGAGCGCTGCCCTGCCCTCCTCATGCCATCCCATCAGTAGACACACGGGTGTAATTTGTCCTGTTACATACGGTGTTCACCGTGACCCCTGGGTTACGGCGGTGTCTGCCAGGCTTCTCTGTTGTGACGTGAGTGTTTCCCCCTTAGGATTTAGTAAGTACTTTGCAGGGAGGTACTTTGAAATTCTGTAAATATGCTGTTCCTTGTCCAGTTTTACTTGTTTGTGTCAGTCAGGACTCATGGTTTCCTGCTGAGTGGACTGCACTCCATCACCGTCACTGTTTACTCGGATGCTCAGTTTGTCCCTTATTTGGCCTCTCCAAGCTGGCTTCTCTGTCCTGTCCTGTCCACATTGTTCTGGACCATCTCCTTATTGTGTTTGGGCCACAGTAGGATGTTGCAGACTCATCTTGTACTCAGTCCCACCCCAGCCCTGGAATCCGCCACGTCTCCATGGAGCCTGGTTCTGACCAGAGGAGAGTGGCGCTTAGAAGTGGAGGTCGGGTACTAAGCCTGCTTACTGCTTTTGGGCCATTGCTGTTCCCAGGCTCCATCGGTGGATGGGGGTCAGGGGGAGGAACGTGAGTGAGTGTGTACTGTCTGTGTGTTGAAAACTATTCACATTGGTCCCCCAGTTCCAATCCAGTGACACAGGGTTAATGCAAGTGTTCTCCTTCTCCATATTTGTAACCCCTTCTCCCAAATGAGGAATTCTTATTGTCCTGAATGTGTGGCTTTTTAGACGAAATGCCCCTGGAGGTCACCAGTCTCCCACCCAGGAGGCTGCCCATAGCAGGGGCGCCCCGTGACCCTTCGGTCTGGGACTCCTTGCAGGGGCACGCTCCCCACACTCTGGACCACTGCCATCTCACCTGAGATGCCAGCCCTGGGACTGAGATGCTGGGGAAGGAGGAGGATGAGGGCTCAGCCTGTTCTCACGGAGAACTACACACTTGCCCTGGGCCTACCTGGAGGCCTCGCTCCTGCTCTTCCTGGCACTGTTCCTTCCTCTCCAGCCTGTCCGCTCCTCCCTCCGCCCCCAGCAGCAGACCTCTCGCTAGCAGTTCCTTAAACAGTACGGGGGCCCTAACAGACCTGTTTATTTTATTTGAGGAACCCGTTTGCAGCCTCTCATTTATCAAGAGTTAGAGTAATTTTCAGAGTATTTTAGACACCCACTTGCACTTAACTCTCAGCTCTTTAAAATGCCAGCTGCTTTATAGCCATTATAGTTATTGTTTCCTTTTTCTCAGAAAATGTGTACTCTGAAGTAGAAAAAAAATTTATAAGTGCAGAATTACTGATCAGGAGAAACACAGGAAGAGACACTAACTCATGTTTGTTTGGAACATACCCTTTTCACTTGCTCTTGGGGAATTATCACAAAGTGGTGTATCATATTGAAACACACAAAACTGGAACTCTCCACTCTGCCATAAAACCGGGAGAAAAAGTGAAGCGGGCATTTGTGGCTACGAGCTGCCTTCTGGCCATGCAGCAGCAAAGAGCTGGAAGCCCTTTGTGAGTCACAGGACAGCCAGCAGCTGCCTGCAGACACCCCATTCCTGCTGCAGACGGAAGGGCTGCTGTGAGATTCAGAGTTTAACAGCCCAAAACAAGAATGGAAGAGGCTGCTGATAGAGATGTACTGGATCCTAAAACCATCTCTTCCCAGCCTGTTTTTCCTGTTTGATTGGCAGAGACAGTCAGGAATATCACCCGCAGACTCTTGCAGTATTTCGTGACTCCCAGCCTGGCCAGTTTGTTTTCTTGTTCACCTTCTGTTTCTCTGAACATTCTCTTCTGCAGAACACATACACCAATGCGGATAAGTTACTAGAAGCAGCAGAACAGCTGGCTCAGACCGGGGAGTGTGACCCAGAAGAGATCTACCAGGCTGCCCACCAGCTTGAGGACCGCATCCAAGATTTCGTCCGGCGAGTGGAGCAGCGGAAGATCCTACTGGACATGTCGGTGTCCTTTCACACCCACGTGAAAGAGGTAAGGCATCCGGAGCCCCCGTCGGAAAGGGTCTTTGAGCGCCTTGGAAGGATGAGGGCGGTCACAATGTCAGAAGTGGACCGGAAGTGGCCAGCGATGACACGTAGCTGGTTCTCGCTGAGTGGGGACTGAGCTGGCCTCCTTGCTGGCCTTCCTCGCCACAGGGACACATTGTGGCCCTCGGATTGGGGAGCAGTGTCTGCCAGAGCAGACCCGTGAGGGTGGAGGCAGCCAGGGAGACTGTGGATCAGGAGGCGAGCAGGGAAAGCAGGAGCTGAAGGAGATGTCATCACCTTGGAGAGAGGCAGGGCGTGTCCGCTTTAGCAGAGATAGATGACCTATACATTGCGGTCAGAGGTCAGAGCTGTGGGGCTTCCTTTCTGCCTATTCCCCTGTCATGTGGCCGAAGTCATGGCCATTTGATTTTATCAGGCTGTGTGACTACTTTCAGATACTCACAGAAGTGAATTCTGCATAATGTTGACTTTAAATGTACCACAGCCAACATGGCCTTAGTCATATTAGTGCTGCTGTCATGGGTGTGCTCCTGCTGGTCAGCTTGTCTCAGAAGAAGAGATAATGTGTTATTTGATAGATGGTAAGTAGGTTGGTACTGATTATACACTGCATATGTGTTACGCTTAGTGAAAATTGGAGAAAATTACAATTGAAGAAACTATCATGTAGCTTTCGAGATAAAAAGGATTTGTAGTAAAAACAAAGTTTTTAGTAGGAGTACGAATTGATTAAGGATGTCAACTTTATCTTATTTCTAAGGAAAAAAATTCTCCATTTCACAGCTCTTTATAAATTGGAAATGAGGGGCCTTTTTAGGTAGTTTGGGATTAAGTTCACAAAGGCTGTGGTAACAGGTTGTGAAGAGGGATGGGGAACAGTCAGATCATGGGGCCCACTTGGAGAGGGCTGGGCCTGGCTCAACTTGTTTATAGGCATCAGAGATCAGGGACCAATGAAATTTTTTAAAGGAAAAGAACTTCACCTCCATGTCAGGGATCTTGGGCAGTCAGTCCTCAGCCAGGCTATTTGTAACTTGAAAGTTTGGCTCCAGGAAAACCAGACTCACTTTCAACTCTGAAACACCACGAGCCCAGGAAGACAGCGTAGGGGGCGTACTTGGCAAACTGCTGGGACCCTGAGCAGCCCTTTCTGCAGAGGGGCTGGTGCTTTGTGGGCCCTGGACAGTTGTCAGAATAGAAAACTGCCAGGACTGGCTTCTTTCCCTGCTTTAATAATGCCAAAACAAAAAAAGACTTCCCAGCATTTACAAAGAGACTATTTATTTTCCAAGGAGACACGTTCAGTGGATATTGGTCCACGGCAGTTCTGATCACAGGTGCACGTGGCAGCTTGAGTCAAATCACAACAATGAACCAGTCTGCTGCCTCTGCCAGCTCCCTCCTCCGCCTCCTGCAGCCCTGCAACCAGGAAGAGAAATTTGGTTAGACTGTTCTCTTGCTTTTGAACCAACAGTGATTCTTTGTGTATCTGGAACACCAGCCTGAAGCCCCGAAGCATCCTTGTGGTCTGGCCCATGCAGAGTCAGATGCACTGCTCTCCTTCACTTCCCCAGTTAGCGGATCCTCCTGCACTCTCTAGAACTTTCTTTACGCCTACCCCTGTTATAGCACTTGTCTTGTGGTATAGTTTTGTGTTACCCTCTTCTTCTCACCAGTATTAGTACACTAACTTTTCTGTATTTTACATGTTTTTACCCTCTAGCTGAGAGGGGAGGAAGATACCAAGTGTGGAAAGGGAGGCTGTGCCTTTGTTAGACTGTGACAGACAAAGCCGGGAGGAGCTCTGAGCAGCCCAGACCTTTGGGAGGGAAGCACGGTGGGCGGGGGCTGGAGTTCTGCATTGGGGCAGCAGGGGGCGCTGTGGACAGGACGGTGTTTATAGAGCGATGCGGGCAGCACCAGGCAGCCAGGACTAATCTGATAAGTGTCTGTGTGACATGCCTTAGGGACACTCTAGCAGGATTTGTGAAGATATAACTTGCATTTAGGACAAAAAAGATTCTTTCCCCAAAGTATTTATAACTTAGATCACCTTTTCAACTTTGGTATGATTTTCAAAAAGGAGGTACTAAAGAAAACTAGACTGAGAGCCTTTTACAAATCTGTTCTCCAGAGACGAAGTTTGGGCTCACTGATTTTTGTAACATCAGTGGCATTTTTAAGGAAAAACATGGTAAAAGCATTCCAGTTAGTAAACTACAGGGTCTGTTTTGTCACACTAGGTTTGGAAGTTTATTGAAAAATGAAAATACGTTTTGTTTTCTTGACTTACACTATAGGAACTTCTTGTACGTATGAAGTTTGTAGACTAAGGGGAACTTAAGTCTGTTTTGAAAGCTAAGTGGTTCACCTTTACAATTTGAGAATTTTCAGTACATTCATTCTTTCCTTTATTATATGAAAAACCTTCACAGTAGCAGAGACGGTGGTATGTTCACCATGATTTGGTTCCCCTTAAATGTGTGCCCCTAAGGTGACCTGGGCTAGGGAGGGGTTTTGTGACAGCCGGGGAAGGGTGCATAGCAGGACGCACACGTGCTCGGTGACGGGGAGGGCAGGTGTTTGGGGAAGCTGGCCGCACACAGTGTGGAATACTGTCTGACCCTTCCCCAAGATGTGCTTGGACTTTGTTTTTAGCCCCAGCCCTTTTCTCAGTGGATTTATTTTTTTCTGACGAGCCCCAGCATCTTCTTTAGCCTCCTTTCTCTGTGCTACACGAATGCCCTCAAACCTGCAGGGACACTTGGTAGCTTTTATGCAGGAAGGAATGGTTTCTTCAGTCATTGTGTTTTGAAACCAGTTATTGAAAGAAAACTCAGATTCGTTTAGAACATACTTCATTATGTATTTTAAAACAAAATTAAAAGTGAGAGAGGGCCAAGAGGAGGAAGTCATGCTAATTAAATGTGTTTGCATCAAGTCACTAAATATTTTAATATAGCAGATGAATGAAGAATGGCTAAAAGATTTAGGTTATCAGAATTAATTTTTCTCAAGCAGATCATACAATTTAAAATAACACAGAAGGAGGCAGAAAAAGCGCCTTGCCTTTGTCATTTAGGCAAATATGTGAAGCTTTTTAGAAGTTAACGTTCAAAGGCTTTCCGATGCGGGGCTTACCGCTCGTCACTCCCAGGTGTCCGGCAGTGCTTTTATTTCTCACTTTATCCAGGGCGTAGCCCTCTCTTTTTTGCAGTGAATTTCTGGCCCTCTGAGGAGCAAGTAATACAAAGGCGATCTCATTAACGACCAGCTTTGGAAAGGTGCCAGATCAAGGTGATATCTGCTCAGTGTTGGCTCAGGATTCTTTTTAAGAGTCACACCTGGAAGAAGGCTGGTGGTTTTAAGTCTCTTCACAGACCAGGCACTTAGATTCCGCAGGGAGTCCTCGAACTATAGTCTCTTACCCCCAGAGGACAGAATGGACAGTGCTTGTTCCCCCGGAAAGAGAGAGAAGAGGAGATACAGACCCTTGAACACCCGGGTTTGAACCGCGCAGGTCCACTTCCACGCAGATGTCTTTCAGTAGTAAACTCTGTGGTACCACACGACCTGCAGTTAGTTGAATCTGCAGATGCAGAACCGCAGATGTGGAGGAACCACAGAGGCAGAGGAACTGTGGATGTTCAGGAACCACGGGTAGGAGGGCTGACTGTAAATTATACATGGATTTTCACCTGCATGGAGGGTCGGTGCCTCTAACTCCCAGTTGTTCAAGGATCAGCTGTATTTTCACGTAGATGGCAAATGTTTTATACTTTAAGGCTGAATGCGGAAGGTGGTTGATAGAAGTGTCAGCCTCAATTTCACCCTTAAACCCAGATTTGGAAGCATCCTGGGACCCTTTCCTCAGTATTTTCCTCTGAAAGGAATTCATGAAATGTTTGACCCACTCTCAGAAGGCTTGAGGACTATCTGTCCTTTTTTTTTTAAAAATGTTTTTAAAGTAGTATTGTAGTATTTAAAAGGAATGTTGATCAACCTAACATAAATCTAATTTTATTTTAAGGGAGTTTTTGTTTTCCACTTCAATCTTTCTCTTCCCTTCAGTATTTTGTAGCATTTTATTCACATCAGTTCTGATTATACTTCTCCCATCTTTAGGCCTTTGTTATCTGTCCTCCTTTCCTTTTGAATGTATTTTCCACTGTTCATTCATTCATTCATTCATTCACTCTTTCACTCATTCATTCCAGTGTCTCCCAAGCCACCTGTAATATACGAGGGAGGTGTTAGGAAAACGAACAACTAGCGGAAAAACACATTTCTGCTTTTGTGCATATCATGCATTTTAGACACGTGTTTGTTTCTCCTGGTGGATGTTAAGTTACTTGAAGACTGGAACCCTGTCTCACTTATCTTTGTCCTCTGCCTCCCAGACTTAGCCTACAGTCAGCTTGTAGAACAAATGATGTCTATTTCTAGCACATCATTCTGAGATTTCATGATAGAGGACGTAGCTCCATTTTCAAATATAGCAAAAGCATGATTATTTTCATCCATTCATACTCCGACTTCATTCTCAAAATTAGGTCCCAAGTTAATTGATAATTACCTTTGAAATGTGTGGGTTAGTTGAGGCAACCAGGTGGTGACATTGAATTCTCAGCCAGAGTTTATTTCTGGAGTTGATTCAGTGACCTTGAGCTGGTTTTTGTTCACTTGATGCCCAGAAGCCATGGTTTCCCAGGAAAGATCATTCTCATTTGAATCCAGCTGTGATTCTTGCTGGGTTAAGTAAAGAAGCCTTTTGGTTCTGCTTCTGCAAACTTACACACTGAACTGGGACAAGTTTTTGTTTGGGGTAGTGCCTGGGAAAAGAGGAACCTTTCATTTTATTCAGACGTCCAAAAGAAAGGCCTCCAACCACCTGGAGATTTTTGGGTCCCAGCATCCCAAGCTGGCTTCATTTTCATGCCTAATGGTCAGGCAGGCAGAGCTCCTTCTCTCCACTCTGGCCGGTGCCCGGCCCTCCCCGGAGAGGCAGAGCCAGAGCCAGGGGCCCTTGCCTGGTGGCCATGGGGGGTCACCGCTCCTTGAGTGTGCAGCTTTCCCCGCTGCCTCCCCTGCTGTCCTCGCTGAGTTTGAAAACGATACAGTGCATTCTCCACCAGCCACTGCTTCAAGGGCCCAGATCCCTTTCCTCTCCTTTCCCTGTGAAGAAGCAACCAGGTACCTGGTGGTTAATTCAGGAAAATTGACTTCAGGTGCCCCGTGCCCCTGATGGGGACCCGCTGCCCTCTGAGGGACTTTGTAACCACCTGTGGTTGCAGCGCAGACCCATTCACGACGCCTGGCTTTGCAGACAAGGCCTCTTTCCGTTCTGCACGGCGTGGCTCTCTGCAGGGCGTGGATGTAGTCCTTCTCTGAGTGATCCCAGCCTCTCCAGCACTGGGTTCCTCCACATCCCTTTTGTCTCCTGTGTAGAGGTCTCTCAAGTTTGGTTCCCAACTTTCCTGCCTTTAATTTTGACCTTCTCAGCAGTGTTTTTGCTGATGACCCATCTCTCTCCATTCTCTAAAATGGTCAGCTTTTTTGTTCATTCCTGTATATGTGTGATGCCTTTAAACGTATTTCCCAGCTTCTTTTTTTTTTTTAACTTTTTATTTTGAAATAGCTATAATCATAGAAAGTGGGGGAAAAAAATAAACGAGGAGGTCCCTGCATCCTGCTCCCAGCCTCCCCCAGCGGTCACATCTCGCATGACCACAGTGCACTGTCAAAGCAGAAAAGTGACTTTGCTACACTCCCCAGAGCTTGTTCTGGTTTCCCCAGGTGTGCTTGCACTCGTGTGTGTGCGTGTGCACATGTGTGTGCTTAGTTTCATGCGGATTTACCGTGTGTAGATTCCTATAACCCCTACCACGTGCAGAGTCGTGTAAGATCACCCATCACCAGCGGGCTCCCTCCTGCCGCCTCCTTCTCTGTGCTCCGTCCCTACCCCATCTCTAACCCCTGGCACCCTGGCAACCCCTCGTCTGTTGTTCTCCATCTTTGTAATTTTATTTCACAAATGTTACATAAATGGAATCATATAATATGTACCTTTTTGAGACTGGCTTTTTCTACTCAGCAAAATTCTCTCGAGACCCACCCCTGTTGTTGCTTCATTTCTGAGTTGTGCTTCATGGAGTGGATATGTCATGCTTTCCTGAACCATTTACCCTTTAAAGGACACCTGGGATATTTTTAAGTTTTGGCTGTTGCAGAAGAGAAGCTGTGGACCTTCATGTACAGGTTTTTGCAGGAAACTTAGGGTTTCATGTCTCTGGGATAAATGCCCAGAAGGTCAATTGCTAGGTCTTTTGGCAAATGCTTACTGTTCTGAAAGAAACGGTCAAACGTTTCCAGAAAGGCTGTAGCATTTTACATTTCCACAAGCAACGATGAGTGATCTCTAGCTTTTTAAAATCTCAGAAGTTCAGGATTGCTTTGATATGTTTGTCAGTGAGAAAGGTTAAGATCAAATGCATAATATTTGGGGATGTAAGGTTTACCTTATATAATCAAATCTCAGTTTTTATGTTTAACATTCAATTCTTTGGTTGAACTCTCTGAAAACACTCTTAAATGTTTGATTTCTTTAGTTTATTATCTGGTATAGATACAAATGAGCAATTAAGTGGCCGAAAGCAAGAGGAAACTAAGGACCTAGAGCCATCTACTACATCATTGGCCCCTGCAAGACTGAGCATTAGATTTGACTTAGGACATTCTGCTGGTTTAGCAACTTTGCCTTCACATAGATTGTGGTATCCGGTTGTTTTTATTTTTAAACTGATGGTCTTCCTGTAGGTGGAAATATAAAAAAAAAAAACTATAATCAATTATATTTTCTTTCTGTAGAAATGGAATTTTTTCTAACAATAAATTGAAGTATGGTTGATGTACAGTATTATGTTACAGGAATACAATATAGTGATTCACAATTTTTAAAGGTTCTACTCCATGTATAGTTATTATAATATATTGGCTCCATTCCCCATGTTGTACAGCACATCCTTGCAGCTTATTTTATACCTGATAGTTTGTACCTCTTAATCCTCCACTTCCACCTTGCCCCTCCCTCTTCCCCTCCCCAATGGCAACTACTAGTTCCTTCTCTACATGTGAGTCTGTTTCTTTCCTGTTATATTCACTAGTTTGTTGTATTTTTTTAGATTCCACATGTTAGTTATATCTTAGAGTATTTGTCTTTGTCTGACTTATTTCACTTAGCATAATGCCTCTGAGTCCATCCATGCCATACACCAGAAACTAATACAACATTTTAAATCAACTGTACTTCAGTTAAAAAGCAAAGAAACAGCCCATTTAAAATATGGGCAGAAGAACTGAACAGACATTTTTCCAAAAGAGGAAATGCAGATGGCCAACAGGAACAAGAAAAGCTGCTCAACATCACTGATATCAGGGAAATGCAAGTCAAAACCATGCCTGTCAGAATAGCCATCATCAAAAAGAACACAACAAATGTTGGCAAGGATGTGGAGGAAGGGGAACCCTTGTACACTGTTGGTGGGAATGTAAATTGGTGCAGCCACCATGGAAAACAATACGGAGGTTTCTCAAAAACCCCTAAACAGAACCACCATATGGCCCAGCAGTTCCATTCCTGGGCATACGTCCAAGAAAAACAAAAACATTAATTCAAAAAGATACATACACCTTGCTATTAACAGCAGCATTTTTTATAATTGCCAACATATGGAAGCATCCTAAGTGCACATCAATAGGTGAATGGATAAAGAAGATGTAGCACATATATGCAGTGGAATACAACTCACCCATAAAAAAGAAGGCTATTTTACCATTTGTGGCCCTTTAGTCACTGTTTAGTTTGTTTTGTTTTTTGCACTTCAAAAACCAGAATTTTGTAACTGGCATAAATATTTCCATTACATCAAAAACAACAAAATACCTAGAAATAAACCTAATCTAGGAGGTTACCGACCCTCTGAAAACTGTAAAACATTAATGAAGGAAATTGAATATGATACACAGAAATGGAAAGATATCTTGTGCTCTTGGATTGGAAGAATCAACATTATCAAAATGGTCATACTAACCAAAGCAGTCTGCAGATCCAGTGCAACCCCCATCAAAATACCGACTACATTTTTCACAGAGCTAGAATAAACAATTCCAAAATTTATATGGAACCATAGAAGAACCCAAATTGCCAAAGCAGTCTTTTGCAGGTCTTTTTTTTCCTCTGTCTTCTTTTTGTTCTCTTTTCTTGTGGTTTAATGGCTAGAGAAGTTCCTTTAATGTTTGTTTTAAAGCTGGTTTGGTGGTGCTGAATTCTTACAGCTTTTGTTTACCTATGAAGCTTTTGATTTCTCCAAATCTGAATGAGAGCCTTGCTGGATAGGGTATTCTTGGTTGTAAGTTCTTCCCTTTCAATAGAATCTTTATTAAAATAATTAAGAAAGTATATTACAGTGTAACACATTTCCTGACTTGACCAACTGAGTGGTCCAGGGCGGGCTGTTCTGCGTGCCTCAGCTTTCTCACTACAGAATGGGACTAACAGCACCTTGGAGGGTTACGGACCAATTGAGTGAAATTACACACTCACCATCCTAGCTGCCAATAAATCTTCCTTTTTTTCCTCCTGGCCCGTATCATAATGTACTCAACAAATAAAACAGATTTAAATATAATACACAGAAGTATAAATACCTCGGTATAAATACTTGGGTACAATCCTCATACCTTCCTTACTCATCTTTTTTTAGGAAAAGGAGGTAATTAGGTTTACTTATTTATTTATTTTTAACAAAGGTACTGGGGATTGAACCCATGACCTCGTGCATGCTAAGCATGCTCTCTGCCGCTGACCTATACCCTCACCCCTACCTTCCTTACTCATCTTTGAGCAACAGGAAATGTGTCATCTACTTCTGTTGCCCCTTCTCAGAGTAAGCACCTCACTCTGACCCATAAGGTCACAGTCAGAGCCTTTCTGAGATAAGCACAGCTCCAGCTCTGTCTCCAGCTCCAGTCCTTAGGGCGGAATAGGTGTTGTAAAGAATCTTTACTCCTGGCCCTGTCCACACTGGCATAAGTTACATTGTGCACGTCACTGACTACTTTTGTTCCCGGCCAAAGCTGCAAAATAAATGAATGATTTTTTCCACCAAGTAAATATGTGTGAAACATTTGGGTTGGCCAGTGGGCAGAGGGATGTTATTATCTAAAAAGAAAATCCTACCACAGTTTAGTTTAATTCATGTAAAACATTAATTTTTTTCTAGAGAATGATTTAAAACTGGTTTAAATTCATGCAGTTTGTTTCTTCACGTTGACCCAATATTTTCAGGTAGAGAAATTTTTAAAATATTTTTTTATTGAAGTGTATAATTAAATTACAATGTTAGTTTCTGGTGTACAGGAAAGTGATTTAGTGTTATAAATATACACATACATACACACACACACGTATTCACATACATACATATATTTTTTCAGTTTCTTTTCCATTATGGCTCATTATAAGATACTGATATAGTTCTCTGTGCTGTACAGTAGGTCCTTGTTTATCTATTTTATATATAGTAGTGTGTGTCTGTTAATCCCAAACTCCTAATTTATTCCTCCCCTCCTTTCCCCTTTGGTAGCCATAGTTTGTTTTCTATATCCATGAATCTATTTTCTAGTTTATACATAAAATGTGTATTTTTTTTTCAGATTCCACATATAAGTGACATCATATAATATTTGTCTTTCTCTCTCTGACTCAACAGGTAGAGAAAAAATTTATGTCAATAGAGAAATTAGAAATTAGTGTAGAAAACTGTAGGGAACTCTAATATACCCGACACGGAGTAGTCACTTAGTAGATGATTATTATATGAATGAATTATAATGTACTATCTTATCTGTATTTGTAACTCAGTATTACAGCAGGCCTTGAACATACATCCCTGAGCACTGACTCCAGATTTTATCATTTCTTATTGAAGAGTCACTTCTAAATGGAGTGTCGCAAGGTCCACTTTAATTAGTTGTTCAGAGACTGACCTCAGTTAAGGTAACCAAGAGGTGAGGTAATACTACGGAAGTTCAGGGAATGCAACATTATAGGGCTTAAAATGCGCTGCTGGAAATGACCGTGTATGCAATCCTGTGTACTGGTTAGACTTGTTTTAGAGCGTGTTTTTAATATTCTTATTTTCTTATGTTGGCGCTCGGCTTCATAAACTAAAGGTGGGAAGGCTTCGGTTAATTGAGAGAAGACGTAAACTATCCATGTGCGTTTCTGTCCTCTGTTGCTTATTGCTGATTACTGTTACTGAAAAAGCGGTGGAAACATTGGTCACCAGCAGTGTTTTGTCAGAGGAGTTGAAAGCGGTGGGTTAGGTAGGCCCGCACAGACTGAAAGGCTCTTTTGGTTTTATTGCTTGTTTCCTGTTCCTTTTCTTTGAAGCACAAACTTCAGAACCACAGGATCAAGGACGCTTGTGCTTGCAGCTTGGGACCAGTGATGCTGATGGACACAAGTTAATGACCAAATAGATGACGATTTTATGAGAATGAACTTACTTCTTTTAAATGAGTTTAAGTCTCTATCCCAAGACAAATTAGATCCTTGGGTTGTGAAAGAACTTGATAATTAGATCACCAAACTTGGTCTGTTGATCTCTGAGAAACTGTGGGAAAAGGAAGAGATGCCTGAAGGCTGAGAATGCACTTGTGTGTTTTTAAGGAGGTAGATTTCACATACTATTCAGGTCGAGGTCAGGCCTAAGCAGAGTTCTAGAAAAGATAGTCTGTAACTGCCAGGAAAGGAAGATGCAAATGAACGAGTTCTGCCAGGTGAACTTTGTTTCATTCTTTACCAGGTTTCTGACTTGAGGAAGAGTATGCAGTGAAATTAGTGAGCATTTGACCAGCAGTTGACTTTTAATTTGTACACAAGACAGAAACATGGGAGCCGAATGGCTGTGGAAAAGAATCAGCTGAGGGTGTCATTTAACACAGACCAAGGCTGTCTTTATCCCCCATACTGATCTCTGAGTGGACCCTGCCAGGAGGAAAGTGTGACAGTAAGACGTTACTCACACCCAGCACGTGAATAGGGAAGTAGTCTCCAGCCCAGACCCACAATCAGACTGGCTTGCTGATGAAGGTGGTGATGGGAGGTGGTAGACCAAGTCCTCTTAGGTGGCCCTGAGGCTGGGCAGCAGATGGTTTTAATCCCTGGTTTCACCTTCTGTGGGGGAGCAGCCTGTGCTGTCGCCGCTGTGAATAGTTATTACAACCTCTTTAGAACTTTTAGGTCCCTGTGGAATATCTGGAGAGATTTTTGCATCCAGATTCAGGCACCCTGAAAACTTATCTTTGTTGTGTTGAGAGCCATTTATCTTGAAAATGGGCAAATTGCCACAAAGCCAGGACAGACGTGGTGCTGAAGCAGAAATCATTGTGGCTGCACTAAAATCCTTGCAGGTGAGACTTTGGCCGGGGCAGGGGGTTGGTTATTAGATGACATGAGCAGGGCTTGAAGATGCTTCTGCTGTAGACCTCTGTCCCCTGCACCAAGCCTGGGAGTGGGTGGACTGGCACGGAGGGCAAGCTTATCAAAGTCTAGACCAGGGACTGCCAAGTATGTTGGATAATAAAATAGGATTCTAAAAGATCCCAGCAAGAATAATTCCAAATCTGTCACAGAAATTTCACCTGTGGGTTTTAATATATGAGTCTGTTTTGAATCAGAAGTAGGCAGGTTACAGAGTAAGGGCCACATAGGTGGCAACATCGTGTGTTAAAAAATGTTCATACATGTATTCATTGGCCGTGTCCACAGTAATTCCTGTCCCATTGGCTGTAAAAGCAGTGTCATAACTACGGGGACAGTCATCTTTCCTGCTCGCTGCTGCTTGGATCACGTGTGTTGCTGCCTTCAGTGCTCCAGCCCCTAGATTGAGAGGGCGGAGTGTTCAGAGGAGAGAGACCTGGTGCTGATGCAACTGGTAGAGTTCAAGGAATAAAGTCTTGGGAAAGGAAGGGCAGACTCCAGGAGCGGGCACTGTCTCCAGAGACTTGAAGGGTTAAAGAGGAATCACACTTTGACCAACTGCTGACGTTTTTTCGGGGAGACTGGGTTGCTCTCAGAATGACCTGGAGTGGGGAGGAGATTTTCTCCAACTTGACACATCAGGGAGCATCAGCTGCTGAAGTGAGGGTGTCTTACCCATTGGGGATGTTGCGGAATAAAAAGAAAATTAAAAATTCTTCATCTCAGAATCTGTTTTTAGCAAATTAGACTTGATGTAAATATCTGGGTAGTTGAGGTTCCAGCACTGACCTTGATCTCTGTGTCCGCCCTGGGTCCTGGCTTCCACCCTCCAGTGCCCGATGTCCACGTGGTATCCCTCCCTAGCACGCTGGCCTGACACGCTCCTGGTTTCTTCTCCTTTTCTCTCTTCTCTTACACATGTTGCCTTGGTTTTACTTCATGATACTGACTTTGATTTGCCTTCTGCCTGCCTCCCTCACATCCTTCATACATTTCTTTTCATCATATTAAGATATATTTTTGTCACCCCCCCCCCAAAGAATAACCCAGTACTCCTGAAACCCTTACTCCCACTCAGGTGACAGGCGCAGTTGGCCATTTCAGGCTGCAGAGCTGCTGTTCACGGCTGGACCAGTTCCTCTGTGATCCGTGCTTCCTCTCCCTGAAACCAAACCACGCGTTCTCTGCGTAGCGGGTGCCCTCTGAAATTCTGCCTGTGAGTCGCCCTGAAACCACCTACTTCTGCTCCGGCTGTTACACTTCCCACGCTGGTCCTTCAGCTCACCCATCCCCTTTGGTACTGAATGATTGTCTTGGTCAAAAGCAGAGGGTAGGGAAGCAGGTGCCAGTGGAAGTGGCTTCTGTTGATGAAGTGCTCATGGGACTCGAGCACTTCCGCACGTCTCTGGTCATTTCACTCAGTTCTCAACTGGCTCTGCCTGTTAGGGAAGATGTACATGGGCAAATGACTCCATGTCATAGATGAGAAAACTGAAGGTAGAGAATGCCAAGGACTTTCCCCAGGTCACATGGGGACAAGGGCCCTCGTCTGGTGTGTTGTGCTCCCACCTCCAGAGGGACCAGGCTTGTGGCTTGTGTTCAGACTGTGCATCTGAGAGAGGCTGCAGCCAGAGCAGACCCCAGAGCTCGGGGCTCCGATCCAGCCACCCACTGAGTCAGCTGGAAGTTGAGTCCTTCCCCGGGATCCCCCACCCCCGCGAGTTCCTCTCAGAGCCCTCTCTAGTGAGGAAGGGGCTTTTTCAGGGGCTTTCTCCCAGCAGAACTTCAGTTCCTTCTTTGGGCTCCACTCAGCACAGGGGTGTGGGGCAGGGGCTGGGTTGGGGGTGCGCCTAGATCAGACCCAGCCGGATGCTGGATCCGAGACCAGCCTCTCCCGCATCTTTATCACAGGACTTTTCTCCCCGCAACCCCACGTGTCTTCCTAGCCCAGCCTTCTCTGTGGATCTTTGTGTGTGGGTAAGTCTGTGTATACCTGCACCCGATTCTGGGCTGAGTCCAAGTTCTGAGTGCTCCTGGCCACAGCTCACATGGCCTCTAGGGGGCAGTGTAGCCTAACTTTGGCTGTGGGCATGATTCTCCTAGAAGCAGATTCCATGCTGCTGAGAACATGGATAGAATGCAACTCCCCTCTTGCTGTCGGGCAAAAATTTATCTTTTTATTGTAAATTAATGGCATGCACAAAGTTCAATCTTTTCACCCTTAGGAAGTCGATGATAAAAGTATCACAGATGTCCTAGAGACTTTTTCTCATTTATTTATTCAAAGATTATTTTAGGCAGCATATGTACTACTTTAAAGGCTTAAAAATAGGTTTTGTGTGAATCGTACTGCGTTATGATATGCCTCAGTTCATCGTCAGTTGACTTTAGAAATGGCCTTTCTCTGACACGTTCCTTTCCAAATTAAATGAGAATATTTCCTGTAGGACCAGACAGGAATTTTAAAGGGGCAGAGGAACTTTGGGCATTTGAATCATGGGTTTAAATGTAGCCTTGCTCCATCTACCGCGGTTATTTTTCCCTTTTCAACTCTGTGAACCCCGGATCCATCCCTGTGGCCTCCTCTACAGCTCAGCCCCTTGCTGGTTCCGCAGCTGGCCGGGCGGTGTGCACCCTCCAGCGTGGATGTGTTTGGAGATGTCCAGGGTGTTGAGGGAATAAGTTGGTTCTTTCAAAGCTTACCAGGAGAAAAGAACAGGGTCTGAACCATAAATACTCATGGCCCTTCCCAGAATGAAGTGGAGTTGAGTTCTGTAGAATCTAATGGACTAGTTTCAGCACCTTTTCCTCATACTACACTATTTTCTAGGTGTAAAAAGACTTAAAGGTGGGATAATGTTAAGTTTACCAGACCAAGTGACATATTTTGAACAACTGGGAGGAACCTGGACGTTTGAAAAATATCCAGAGAAGGAACACTTTTAAAACTTTGTGATTCTTACTAGAATTTTACAAGAACAAAACTATTCTAGTGGCTAACGTTTACTTATTTCTTTACTCTGTGTGTATCGTCTTGTTTAGTCTTCTCAGCAGCTCTCTACAGTAGGCATTATTATCATGCCCATTTTACAGATGAGAACACTGAGACATGGACCCCAGTAAATAAGTTGCCCAGGATCACACCCTAGGAAATGTTAAGTCAGGATTTGAACTCAAGCAATCTGGCTTCAGAACCCATGCTCATAATCATTGTCCCATATTACCTCTTATGAGAAGTATTTTGTTTTAATTATTTATCGAGATATTTTTTGTTGAGGTGTAATTGACACATTATGTTGGTTTCAGGTATATTGCATAATGATTCAATATCTGTATATATGGTGAAACGATCACCACAGTAAGTCTAGTGAACACTCATCGCCCCACATGTAGTTACAAATTTTTTGGTTGTGATGCAGCTTTGAACATCTACTCTCTTAGCAACTTTCACATATGAAATATGACAACGTGGCTGGACCTGGAGGGCATTATGTTAAGTGAAATAAATGTCAGACAGAGAAAGACAAATACTGAATACCCTCACTTAAATGTGGAATCTGAAAAAACGAAACAAACAAAAAACCGAACTCATGGATAAGGAGAACAGGTTGGTGGTTGCCAGGGTGGGGCTTGGGGGTGGGGGTAAAGGGGGTCTAATGGTCCAAACGTCCAATTATAAAATGGGTAAGTCCTGGGCTGTAATGCACAGCATGGTGTGCATAGTCAGGGAGCATCTGCTATTGCCATAAAGATGGGTAAAAAGCACACCTGTCCCCTGTGCCTCGGGCCACTTCCAAGAGTCAGGTTTTGTTGTTTTTGTTTTTATTGAGGTAACATTGATTTATAACATTATATGAATGTCATGTGTACAACGTAGTATTTCTCCTTCTGTGTCCCCTACGCAGATGTAATTTCCATCCATCACTGCATGGCTGACCCCCTTTACCCTTTTCTCCCTCCTAGCCCCTAGCCCCTGCCCTATAACTGCTGCTCTATTCCCTGAATCTGCGTGTTCCTGTTTGGTTTGGCTTCTTCTTCTATTTTGTTTTTTTGTTTGTTTATTCGTTGTTGTTTTTTTTTTTTCACATATAAGTGAAATCAGATGGCATTTGTCTTTCTCTGTCCTACCAAAGAATCAGTTTCGCTCCCTCCCCTCCCTTCCTCTTCGGTGTATAGAAGTGAGCCTTGTGAAAACGGTTTCATGATTTCAGTGGTATTTGGGGGTAGTATTTGCTGAAACAGAGGAATTCTGTGCCTTGTCCCATCCTGTCCCACAAGCCGAGTCACTGAGCTAAGGCCTCACTGTTGAGTCAGAGAGGAGGCTGCGAGCTGACACCCCAGGTGGGAGGCAGACACCCTGCGGCTCAGGTGGCATCCGGGCCCCAGGGCAGGAGGGACGCGGGGCCCAGGCTTCTGGAGGCCCAGCGAGCCGACAGTGCCGGGGGGCCAGACCAGCGGCGGAGCAGAGGCGGGAGTGGGGTCGACCCCCGTGTACTAGGTGTGTCCCATCCGGGACGTGCCGACTCTGCATCAGGCTGCCATCGTCAGTGTTGTCATGTTTTGTTGGAATTGCAGTGTTTTTCTAGTGGGATTTTTTTAAACGTGTGTTTTGTTTTCTCAACAAATTTAAAAGAAAAGATACTAACTAGTTTGTGCTGGCTTTATGAGAACTTATCTCTTGAAAGTGTAGTGTAACTAAAACTAGAGGCCACCATTGGCCCCAGCACTCTGGCCCAGTTTCTCAGTGTCCCCAGAGGCCAGCTTGCCGTCCAGTGTGCCAGACACCTCCTTCGGTGACACCGATTCAGTGTTTGAGGTGGAATTGGCTCCTTTACCTTTCTTCCCATCAGTACTTCTGTTTAGATTACAGTGAAGAGAAGGCAGTCTTCCTTGGATGTACATTTCCTTACGTTATTCGGCACCACTGAATGAGTGTAAAATACCGAGGCAGCATGTTTTCTAAGACGCAGCAGCTTAACATACAGTGTCCCTTTCCGCATTCCTTAAATTAAGTTTTCACCCATGAATTAATTAGCTCCTGGCTGACCCCTAGGCAGGTGTGTCCCAGAGGTTCCGTGGCTCAGGGATGAGGGGGCGCAGCCTCGGGGAAGCGTGTGTGTGAAGATGGAATTGAGATTTTGAGAGAATGCTTTTTCATTTTCTTTTCCAGCAGAAGACATGCGGTGGCAAATGTCCACTTTTTGATAAATGTCTGTCTTTGGACAGGAGTCAGGGTGGGAGGGCCACAGTGGCCCAGTGCTGCTGAAGGTGGGTGTTCTCTTTTGGGAGCAGGTGGCAAGTCATCTGCCTCTACCCAGCCCCTTGCATGTGGAAGGCAGGTGACCATGAAGTGAGTGAAACTGTTTCAGCCAGAAAAGCCCACCTACTGGACACCATATCATGGATATTTTTGTTAAATATTTTGACTTGATAAAAATACCGTACTCTTGTTTTGGTAAAATATTTGTTACTGCTCAGTGCAGCCTAACTGGTACATATTTGATTTCTTACAGCAAAACTTGCCTCTTCAGTTGATTTGAGGAGGTTAGTGGACTGAAGGTAATTGAATTTGTGTGGAGCATTGAGCTCACCCAGCGCCCTGCTGCACCCTCTGTCTTCTGGCCCCCTGATAACTTCTTGAGGGCGGAGTTGGTAGTCTGAGGATCCCCGTTGTAACAGAGTCCTAGAGAAATTCAGAGATCTCTTAGGTCACTGCTTCATCAAAGCGTCTCTTAAATCCGTAATACTATTACTACTATACAGTAGGACTTACAGAGGTTGGAGGGTTTTTCGTGGGAAATATTAGAGCAAATTGGGAGATTCCTCATGGTCATAACGCTGTCATACTTCCTGTTATTTATAACTGCAGCAACCGTGTTCATGAGAACTTAGGGAAAGCAAAAACAAAACAAAACGCAAAACAAGAGTATGTTATTGACTGGACCCCTTCTAGGTGGCATAAAGCATCAGTCCGTGTTTGGTGGGTCGATGAGTGGCATTTTTCAAGTTGAACTGCAGAGTCCGTGTGAGGGGGCTGGGAGGCTTCCTGATACCAGCCTGACCTCACGCGCAGTTTGCCCGTGTTGCGCAGGGCATCACCTTCGTCACCTGGGGTCTCTTTTCCCTAATCAGTAAGAGCAATGAGGCCTCTGTCTAAAATGTCTTTAAAATTCTTGGATTGTATGAAATTTGACGTCTTACAAAAATGGGTAAAAAACATAACATGGATTGACAAACATTTTAACATTTTTAGTGAAATTAACTCTTCGGACCACAAGTAACTCAACCAAAACTAAGTTCTTTGCCAGCACTCCGCTTATTTTTAAATTTGCCTGCCCTGTTGAGAATAGTTACTGACCTGATAAGAGCCGTCTGGTGAGACTGTTTTCAACTAAATGTACATTTAACAATGAAAGAACTTTTAGAAGGTTAGCTTGTATTTGCCATCATTAGTCCTTAGGGAATTGCTACTTAAAACCATGGTGAGATACCTCTCATTTCGAATGTTTGCAGTTGAAAAGACCGACCTTATAGGGGATGGGTGGGGACGTGGAAGGACTGGAACTCTCACGTGCTGTGGGGGAAGGAGGGACGTGAAATGGTACAGCCACTTTGGAAAACAGTTTGGCAGTTTGTTAAAAAGTTAAAACATACACCTGCCACATGATCCAACCACTCCGCACTGAGGTCTCTACCTATAAGAACGGAAGGAACCAGTGCACACAAGGACTGTGTGCCAGCGCTCACAGCTGCTGTGTTTGTGATGGCCCCAGACTGGAAACAGCCCACATGTCCTCAATGTCTGAGTGGGTACATTGTGGCATCAGCACAGTGCAGAACTGCTCAGTAATGAAAAGGGAGGAACTGTGGATCCACACTGTCATATGGATGAAATCTCAAAATAATTATGCTGGAAGAAAGAAGCTAGACAATAGAGCACATACTGTATGATTCCATGTTTATACTTCTTTAAGAAAATGCAAGCCAGTCTACAGTGGCAGGAAGCAGGTCGGTGACAGCCCAGGACAGGAGGCAGGGAGAGTTACCGAGGGCACCAGAAGACTTTGGGGATGGCAGAGCTATTCACGGTCCTGGTAGCCTTGATCTTTCATAGGTTTACACATGTGTCAAAATCTACTGAATTGTGTACTTTCCATTTCTGCAGTTCATTGTGTGTCAGTCATGCCTCAGTACAGCGGCTGTGCCGTGTTAGCCACGATGCCAGCGTGGCCGGGCCGGGTCGGGGCCGGTGCCTTCCCCACCCCCACAGCTGGGGCAGCTGTCTGCAATGGACACGTGAGATACAGGAGGTGATTCTTCCATCCCCGAGGAAGTGGGAAGCATTTTCTCCAGACACCAACCACTTCCAAGCCACCAGGGCCCACTCAGTCTAATTAATTGTCCTTTTCACTACATGGCTCCCCAGAGATCTGGAGGAGGCAGTGGGCTTCCCAGCAGCAAGCGAGGTGCTCTGTTCCCACCAGGCTGAAAGCAGCTCTTGTTCCAAGTTGTCCTTACCCGCCTACGTCCCCAGACACATTGCTGATGGTCATGGCTGTGAAGGTGCTCAGGTGTCTTCGGGAAGCACGCTTCTCGTTGCAGGACTGAGCAGTGGCCAGGCTGGGAGGGGACCTGGCAGAGCCACGTCTGGACGGCGTGCCGGGCGCGGGGATAGATCTGTTCCACCACGTTACGTGCTTCCTTCTTTCCTGAGGGATGTAAAGCCCCTCTCTCTGTGCAGTGGTTTAATAATTAATAATGGATTGTAATGCCCTTGCTAAAAATAAAACTATCCATCTGCTGAATAAGAATCCAAAGATGCGTAGAAGAAATTCTGTTACGTTTAGCAGATGTTCCAGTTGTTGGAGGGGTCTTTTCTCCTTCCTGTTGCGCTTGGGCTGAGTCTAGGAAGGACTGGGAAGAGTCACTTCCCTTCCCTTTCCTTTCTCTCCTTTGTGACAGTCCCCTTGGGCTCTCGGCCCGTTTGTTTTTTCACCCCGTGTCCTGCTCCATCTGCGTGCGTGTTCCGCTGGCCGGCAGGCTGTGTGGGTGCCTCTGCCCGGCCCGGGTCCCCCGCGGCCTCCGTGCCGGGACCCCCACCCCCCCATCCCGGGACACGGAGCAGGACCTGGCTCACGGCTCTCCCCCCGCAGCTGTGGACATGGCTGGAGGAGCTGCAGAAGGAGCTGCTGGACGACGTGTATGCCGAGTCGGTGGAGGCCGTGCAGGACCTCATCAAGCGCTTCGGCCAGCAGCAGCAGACCACCCTGCAGGTGACGGTCAACGTGATCAAGGAAGGGGAGGACCTCATCCAGCAGCTGAGGTGGGCCCGTCCCTGTCCTCCCATCCGTGCCCTCCTGTCCCTGCCTGTGCTCCTGTCCCTGCCCGTGCTCCTGTCCGTGCCCTCCTGTCCCTACACAGATGCTCTGAGATCTGCCAGGGACTGCCCCTTCTCCTCTATTTTTCGAACAATTAGCTATAATTCTCTGTGCAACTAGGCAGAGAACAGATGACATCCATACATGCAAAGGAGACTAGCATCTCTCTCTCTCTTTTCTTTTTTTCCCCCTCAATCTTTTTCACTCCATGATTTTTCTCATTACAGCATTGACTACTAAACCTTCCCAGAATTCAATTCTTATTAATACTCCCTCTTATCACCTACCTAATTATTACTGAGATTTCCTAACAAACCAGGTTAATTTAAACCTCCCAGGACCACATGCTGCAGGGCCTGAGTGATCTGCTCCTCTGCAGTGAGGCTGGCCTGCCTCCTTCGGACTCCCAGCTCGGGCAGGCCTGGCCCGGCCTCCGGTGACCCCGGTCCCTCCTGCAGGTGCTGCTAGGGGCAGGATGGCAGGAGACCGCACTGGGGCTGGAAGCAAATTCCTTTAATTGGTTACAGGGAGCGTTCACGTAAAGGTAGTCCTACAGGCTCATGCAGAGGACAGCTGATCAAATCGTCAGTCCTAACTTCGCATGATGCTCTTTGCTAAGAGGCAGAAGTCCCTTGACGAAGGCTTAGTTGACTGCATCACAGTTTAACCCTTTCCAGCCGATGCTGCTCTTTCTAAATAGTATCACCTGTCCTCTACCTAAGGACAAAAGTGGCTACAGATGAAACTCCCCTGAAATGGTTTGTGTAATTAGTAGCCTTCTTCTAAGAGGGACTGTGAGGAAGTGCGGAAGGAATTCCTCCGTGTGTCCTCAGATCGGAGGAAGAAGCCGGGGGGTTTGGCGGGAGGGGGGCTTGTTCCATTTTCTGAGAGCAGCAGTCCGGCTTCCTGCCGGCCTCTCCCCTGGAGCCCTGGGCTGCCGGATCTGGCCTCTGCCGCTGTGAGACTTGCCCATCCAATTCCTGTTTGTCCCCCGCTGCTCCTCGCAGGGACTCTGCCATCTCCAGTAACAAGACCCCGCACAACAGCTCCATCAGCCACATCGAGACGGTGCTGCAGCAGCTGGACGAGGCCCAGGCCCAGATGGAGGAGCTCTTCCAGGAGCGCAAGATCAAGCTGGAGCTCTTCCTGCAGCTGCGCGTGTTTGAGAGGGACGCCGTCGATGTGAGTGTCCCTGGCACCCCGCATCCCTCCGCCCCTCCCCCGTCTGGCTCCTGGGTCCTTGCCCCCTCCCCCGCCTCTGCGTGGGGAGGAGGAGGAGGAGGACAGAGGAAGGACAGAGTGGCTCTTCCCAGCTCAGCCCTGGGCTCTGGCGTTTGAAGCTGGGAGAGGCAGGTTGGGAGCAGGGCCGACACCGCACAGCAGGACAGCAAAGCCAGCGAGCTTGGTGAGTGGAGTCCAGGCGGGGCTTCTACTGACACGTCACTTCGGCTTGTTGATCCCTGATTGGACCCTGCACTGCGCTCGGCTTGGCTTGGCCTGGCCACAGAGGCACGTACTCAGGGCAGAGGGGCTCTCCCCTGCCGCCCCGCCTTCCTCCCTCCCCACCTCCCTCCCAGCTCTCTCCTCCCAAGAGTGAGAGTTCCCTGAGCCTGTGGTAATAATGTTTTAGGTCCCAGAAACGTCTCCAGATGTTGTCAGTTGATCTGTGATTCTTACCTAAAAATTGACTTTTGCACCTTATTTAGGCTAGGAGAACGAAGGACAGATTTCTTTTCTTTTTTTCAACCAAGAGAGGATGGTTTTTAATTCTCTGCCAGGCAAGGTCTTTTTTTTTTTTTTTTTTTAACTTGATGAGCACAAGCAGAAGTGAGTATGATTGGATGCCGCTAAATCTTTGTAGGAAACACAATGAAAGGAACCAAAACTCCCTGGGTGAGGCCAGCCTCCCAGAGCCCGTGGGCTTCATCCAGCTGCTACAGGGCCTGCTGCCCAGCCAGGTACCTCCTCCGCCCAGGTGGCCCCGTGCCTGCCGACCAGGATCTGTCGAGCACACTGTGTTCATATCTCTCACTCGTCCTGGAGGGTAGTCGGGCCCAGACCCCAGGTGCCCCCGAAGGCAGAGGATGGCAGGGCTGCTCAGCTCAGGGGACCCTCAGCCCCTCGCCCGGCTCCCGGCAGAGATTTGATGTGGGTGCAGGAGCCTCTCACAGGGGCCTTGTGTTGGCTGCTTCTGAACTGTCCAGCAACATTTTCATGAAAGAAAGACCTTCGTGGCTGTTTCATTGTTGTCACAGGTCACATGTTGCCTGGGAAAACTGCTCAGGTCCTCTGGTCTTGACCTTCCCATCCCCATGGAGCCGCGGAGAGAAGAGGTGTGCTGGTCTCAGCTCCCGGAGGCCCTGCCGCGGCCTGGGAGGCGGTCAGAGTCAGGGTGCAGCCCTGCGTGGACAAGAGAGCCAGCATGGCTGCCTTCCTCTGACCTCTGCTTCAGAGGAATTGCTTCCGCCAGCTTAGCTGCTTGTTGAATAGTGTCAGTTAAGAAACACAAAGCAGTCAGAAGCATTATTTGAAGTTTTCCTTCCAGGACATCTTGAGATCTGGGGAAAAAAAATAAAATTGGCTTTACTTGTATTAACACTGCTGCAAAGGTGAAAAAAGAATTCGTTACTGTATTTCTACTTTTATTGAACCAGTGTTTTAAAATGCAGATGAGGAACCAAAAATGTACAGTTTCCCCACACTATAGCCACAAAATTTCATGAGGCCTTAACAGAGCCAGCACTCTTGGCCAGGGGTAAGCGCTTTCCTGAGCTGGGGAAATTAACCCTGCAGCTCAGTCCCAGGCCAGCCAAAGTACAGTCTAAAAGCTTTTACAGTGTCACAGCCTGGGAACCTCTTCTCTGGAGTAATGCTGAAAATGTGAAAACCTGAGCTATTTAGGCTCCACTGGGATTTCCCCTCCTGTCTGGACTGATGCCCCTTGTGAGTGCACACAGAAGGCATGGAGTTACCTTTATGGGAGAAATTCATCTGTTATAGGGTCATTTTTTAAAAAATCCTCCATGTCTCTTGTATTTCAGTTGAAATAGCATTTCCATCTCTCAAGAGCAGAGTGGGATTTTCTATGGTTTAGAATATTGCAATTTCAGGCTCCAGATATTCTAAATAAAATCTGCTCTGTTGATCTACAAAGAACAACAAAAGCATTATCCTGGCGTCCTATGACAGTTTAGTTGTGGAAACAGTCTTAACTGTATGTGGGTTTAGAAAGAAAAACAGACTTTCTAAAAATTTGGGGACACATTTTAAAAAATGGGTTCCTATTCAAAAAAAGACCTCCGCTTTCTTGAGCTTTGTTTTTGCCACAGACTTCGTTTCTTGGCTTGTGTGGTTATTAACAGGCAGTAATGCTAAACTTGGGGCAGAATTCTTCCTGATGACCCTGGATCATGGCCACTGCCAGGGCTTCCTTGTGCACAGTGTGTGTGTTTGAATCCTGCTGCACTTAGCGCATTGATCTTTGTTTATTATCCACTTCTTGAGTGTTTTCTGAGCCTGTTGTCTCTGTGAGGCGTTGTCGCTGAGTCTGTAAGTCACCACCACACTGAACCCTCTCCTCCCTCAGCGTCAGAAAACAAACATTAAGAAAGGAAATTCCTCTTAGGATAAAGATTAAAGTTACGGTAATTTTTTTTCCTTTTAAAAATATTTTTATTGTGGATTCTTGATTTATGTCTAATTTGGCGTTACTTAAAATTAATTAATTAATTAATTAATATAATTTAATAAATGGATGTAGGATACACACATATTATGTAGATCCCAGTAGTAAAAGAAGAAATCCGGAAGATTTGTGCAATAGGAGTTCGGAGGAGTCTTAAGATTTTTATTACTTTCATCTCCCAGCTGGATTCTGTATAAAGTCTCTCAAATTCTCAAACTAATTTGGTTACTGCTCCTGAGGACAAAGTAAATTAGAATCCATGGGAAATACTTCATTGAAGTGTGGAGAATAACACTTTTGAACAAGAAGTTTTTTCCTTCTTTCTGGGTTTCATAATTTTTGGTCTTAACTTCCCTAACATACTTTGAAAAATTTTCAAGCCCACAGAGAAGTAGCGAGAATAGCGCAGCGGCCTTCCGCATGCCTGTCCTCCCAAGTTCAGCGAGATTTTTGCCCCTCTTACTTCAAGTATCACCTTCTGCGGTTGTGCTGTGGTGTTTTAGAGGAAATCTTTGCCAGCTTATAATATTTCACTCCTAAAGACTTTGTAAATATCTCTTTAAAAGTAGGTTATTTTCCTGTATAACCACATCATGTCCTAAGCACCTCGCTGATTTCACAGTTATTCCTATAGTATCTTGTAACACCCAGCCTCTGTTCAGGTTTCTGCAGGTGCTTCAGAGGGGCATGTGGGGTCTGCTCCTGTATTTGATGGTTAGTCTTTTCATCTAGAACTCTCTCTGTCCACCCTTCTTTATTTTTCCCCACGCCATGATTTGTTGAATTAACTGACAGTTGTCAAAGGAAGCAGGTCCCACGTTCTGTGTTTCCTCCCTCGACCTCTTTGAGGCTGTTTAACTGCTTTTCTCCTTGGCATTTCCTGTAACCTTAGAAGGTAGATGGAAGGACCCAATTAGATTCAGGTTCGTTTTGGTACAAGAAGCCCTGCGGGTGGCACAGCATTGTTCCTCCTGTCGGGAGGCGTGTCCTGTCTGGCACCGCTTCTTCAGGGATGCTCGGGGCGGTCTGCAAGGTTAAGACCAGCAGCCTGATCCCTGTCAACGTCCCCGTCAGATCCCTGTCTCTTGTGGGCACTGGTGATCCTTACCTGAACAAGCATTTTACTAGGATTTTTTTCATTAGAAAAAAGTTTTCTAATTTTAATATTTCTACATTCAGTAGCTAGATCTAACCATAAAGAGGAACTTTCCTTCGTCATTTTATGCTTAAATAATTAATTTTCTCCTTTTAAAGACCAGTTTTTAGAATAAAGGTTCCTTTTAATCAGAACCAAAGAGCCTTTCATTTAGTTTTTGGTTCTTTCGCTCTTCTTTTTCTTTTGACATCATTAGGAATAAATGGACTTCTGTATATTTAACGTATTTTGTTCTTTGTGGTCATTTTTTTAGTGTCTAATTGTTGCATCTTTGGCCAGTAGGAGCCCCATCAACTGGCTTCTGTGGCCTTTTTGACACAGACGCATTAGTCCCTTCCCTCCTTGGCACAGTGAGATGTCACAGCAGATACTTATTTTTTAAGTCCTGGTCCTAAGCACATCCTTTCCTCTGTCAGATCATATCAGACCTTGAGTCTTGGAACGATGAGCTTTCTCAGCAGATGAATGACTTTGACACAGAGGACCTCACAATAGCAGAGCAGCGCCTCCAGCACCACGCGGACAAGGCTCTGACCATGAATAACCTGACCTTCGATGTCATCCACCAAGGGCAGGACCTCCTGCAGTACGTCAATGAAGTGCAGGCCTCCGGTGAGCAGTGCGTCCCGTCCCGGGTCGGCGGCGGGGCTTTCGTGTCCTGGCAGGAGCGTGTCCAGTTTATTTCAGTGTGACGGCTGTCAGCGGTTAGTTGACTTACTCCTGTGATTCAGGTGTTATAAATACCTGCTCTTTGTTATAAATACCTGCTTTCTTTTACCCACAGAATGTGATCACGCCATGATTAGTGTACCACCCTTGATATTTTTACATGTTATCTCAAGTAGCATGACTTTAATTTTACAAATTATATATTGTATCTCCATGAATGAGATGTAAATCCCAAGAAGATATTTTCACATCTTCTGTTTTTGTCTTAGTTAATATTTCACCAGCAGATGTCACTGCAGGCTCAAAAATGTAGAGCGCGCTGTCGGGTTAGAAGCTTTGCAACAACCTGCGTCCTGTGTTACTCATTTTACACAGGTCAAATTAAATGCTCTCTCAAGAGTGAAGGGGTACACAGTGGACAACAAAAACAAACCAGAGCTCGCTCATTTATAAAGGACCTGTCATTTTCACCAGTTACCAATGTGGGAGTAGAAGTAGACTGATGGGAAATGGGTTCGGTTTGAGTCGCTGCATGTTCTATTTGGCTGTAGAGCACATCGAATACACCCTCTGAGACACTCGCATGCGGAGGCGTCAGCTCCCCTGTGCTGGCTACGCCTTCCTCGAACTTGACCTTCAAAGTAAGGGCTTAGGCCCCAGCGGGGCAGGTCATTCAGAAATGCAGAGTGTATGCCGTGCGCCACTGAAGAACAGGTTGAAATGCTAATTGAATTCAGGTCCTCCCCTCTGTGTCCACAGGCGTGGAGCTTCTTTGTGACAGAGATGTAGACATGGCCACTCGGGTCCAGGACTTGCTGGAGTTTCTCCATGAAAAGCAGCAGGAACTGGATTTAGCAGCTGAGCAGCATCGGAAGCACCTGGAGCAGTGCGTGCAGCTGCGCCACCTGCAGGCTGAAGTGAAGCAGGTAAACAGACAGCTGGATGGAGAGCCAGGCCCAAGGGGACCCAGTTGACAAGCACGCGCTGTGTGTTCTCCTGGTAATTCAGACACGTACACATTGGAGGAGATTATCCCAGGTCAGAACACAGCTGTCCTGATGCTCAGTACAACACACAGCCACAGCTAGTGGGTAAAAATCAAGCCAGTGCCTGGACCGCTGTGTGTTCATGCTGCAGTGGAAAAGCCTTCGTCACCCAGCAGGGGGAGCACTTGAGAGCACCCTCCATTTAGCTTATTTTGTTATTGGTGGTCTCTTGCTTCAAACCCTGAGCACATTGCTTTCTGGGCTAAATAACTGTTAAGATTTATTTTTGCAAAGTAGACTATTATCAATCTGGGCGGGATCACAGGCTGTGTATGGCTGGGGTCTTCTCGTGTCAACAGGATGCTGTACTGCCACATCCCAGACAGCAGAGCAAAATAGAAAGGGAACATTTGGAAGAGATTGTTTTTGACTCAATGCCAGTGGGATTCCGAGATTGTTGTTGGCTCAATGCCAGTGGGATTCCATGTGTATGTATATGCAGCGTGTCTGTGACATTTTATCTCATGAGCAGGAAACCATGAAAGTACAGCTTTATGAGATTCTGGTAGATGCACAGAAAAGTGTGTGTTAGTTTGATTGGAAGGGACTGAATGGTCGCAAAATGGCTGTCATAGCCCCAACTATCACCTCCACATTCCAGGTCTCAGGGAGGGGAAAGCTTAACAGGAAAGAGGCAGCACCCAGATCAAAAAAGAAATGTGTTCCCCGAATCCCCCAGAAGCTCCTGCTTTGATCTCAGTGGCTAGAATTGTATCGTATCTGCAACCAAGCTATCATCAGAGCTGAGAAGTGGCTTTCTTTTAAGTTCCTTCCAGAAGTTGGGATTTTCTGACTAAAGGAGATGAGGAAAATAGGTATTGGGTAGGTAACTAGCAGGTTCTGCCACGAATGACTGACCAGAATGACCTTCTACAATCTCTGTAGCCACAGAGAAAGTTAGGATTCCAAAGTTAGGATTGACTTACCATTTTGTGATGCTGAGAATCTGGTGGTTTGACCCCAGCACTGGAGCACAGCTGAATTCATTGCTTATTACGCTGTCTTAACACTGATGCTAAAGTGGAAAATATGTTAGTGAAATAAAATAGTTCCCTTATCAAGTAGTTTGCTAATTCTGCATGTTCATAAGGACTAAATAGGAATGAAAAGTATTTTTCTTGATTGTCAGGAAATTCTTTGCAGCAGTAAGTTTTCTAGCATGTGGTCCTCAAATCTCTTTTGACCTGTGGACTCGCAGTCAATCTACTGGACCCTCCACCTTTTTCAGCTCACACTTGAAACTAAAAATGACAGAATTAAATTTAAAATGCAGCCCTTGTGATCAGATACCACTGGCAGGTAGCAGGCTGTTTTTGGTAGGATCATGAGGAAGCAGGACTTCACAGCTGACGTGAGTGCGCTCGGACCTCTGCACTGCTGGTCTGTAGGATGGATGCCCCAAGGAGGGGCTGATACTTGGAGCTCCCGTGTTGTGTTTCAGGTCCTGGGCTGGATTCGCAATGGGGAGTCGATGTTGAACGCTGGGCTCATCACGGCTAGCTCGTTGCAGGAGGCGGAGCAGCTGCAGAGGGAACACGAGCAGTTCCAGCATGCCATCGAGGTAAGGATGCTTGGCCTCACTTTCTAGTCTTAGGACCAGCCTGTTAAGTCCCCTCCCATGGCACTGACCCGGGGAGCCAAATGAGGTTCAGTAGGTTCTGAAATGGCCATGCTTACAAACCTACAGTTTATCACAGGAGGAGGAAGTGGTCTGGTAATGCAGTGAAGTGAGGTTGTATGTGCCTGCCAGGGCAGCCTCACTGCAAGGGCCCCAGAGGCTAGGGGTGGATCCTGCTGTCCCCCTGCCAGCAGGATGCACCTCCCCCATCAAGAACAGCTCGGCTCCAGGGAGCCCAAGCTGGGGTCTTGGTGGAGGTTTTTTATGTTTTGGGAGGTCTCACAGGCACATTGCTGCTACATAACCAGCCTCGGAAAATGCAGGGCACTCGGGGTGGCTCATCAGGACTGGGTGCAAATCACCAGTTCCCTGTTACTGATAAACAGTGCTCTGCACAGGGCTCCCCCGATTCTGGACAAAAGCAGCGTCACACATCAGAGGGTTTTGTGCCTTGACGGGGTCAGTGCTGTGCCAGGACTTCAGCAGGACACCTCGGGCCAGTTCCGGGCCCCCTCAGGTTCACTCTCATGGCGTTTAGATCAATTATTTTTAGAGTTTTTGAGGATTGGGGGAAGGGGCAGTTCATAGTTATGATGCGTGGTCTCAAAGTAAAGTGAAGGGAAAAAAGAGCAGTTGATTACAGAAAACTTGTTTCCTGCTCTGTTATACATGTATTCTCAGCCGAGATGGAGACCACAGAAATTTATTCCTTGGATTAATTTATTCTCTACTCAGTGCCAGTGAACACACATGAACACTTCTTCTTGAAGCCCAGACTCTGGGCATCTTTTGAAAATTGTCCACCGTGCCAGGTGCCTTCTAGTCCTGAAATCACCAGTGCACGTCACTGGTCTGGGTAAAGGGTAGGATTATACTGGGTACAGTGTTTTATGGGATCACTTGTACCTTTTTAGGTGAAATGCAAAAGTTTGCTTTAAAAAAAAAAAAAGGTCTGTGTCCAGAGACCTATCGCCCCGCTGCCGGCTGCCCGCCGGGTGCTCTAGTTTCCCTGAGCGGGCCTGGCCTCAGCCCCTCTCGAAGCTTCCGGTGAGGGTGCGTGAGCCAGAGGTCTCACAGGACTTGTCGGGTTATTCTGATAGATTCGCTGTGTGGCATGGACCTCTCGGGAACACAGTTGGTTCATTCTTAGCTTTTAACTATGTTTCTCTCTCTCTCTCTTTTTTTTTTAAATCAATAGTTCTTGAAAACTTTTTACTGGAGTCCAAAGTTGAAAGTAAAAATGAAATAAAGAGCATTCACTTCAGCCACCTTTTTCTCCACTTATTCATGAGCCTCTGGCTACTATTATAAGAAGGCTCAATAGGAATAATAAACTTGGAACATTTCAACAGCTTTTTGGGAATACTGGCTGCTAAGGGTTTTTCCTGCTATTTCTCAAAAGGCTGAAACCCCACAACCAGATCCTTTCTGAAAAGTCTTACCGCATTTCATCCTTCATTGGGTAAATATAAACACAGTTGTTGTCAGGCATCAAAACATTTTCCTTACTAACCTGTGTCCTGTGTTGTTCAGAGTGTCCTAATGAGTATTAACTGAAGTTGTTTCCGTGAAAGCGAGCAGAACAGAAGAACCACGGCCTTCCCAGCTCCTTCCCGGTATGTGCGTGTCACCCCAGCTGACAAGCCTTCCCCGTTGTCTCCCTCTCCTTAGAAGACGCACCAGAGTGCACTGCAGGTGCAGCAGAAGGCAGAAGCCATGCTGCAGGCCAACCACTACGACACGGACATGATCAGGGACTGCGCCGAGAAGGTGGCCTCCCACTGGCAGCAGCTCATGCTCAAGATGGAAGACCGGCTCAAGCTGGTGAACGCGTCCGTCGCCTTCTACAAGACCTCAGAGCAGGTAGGGGGCCCGCCGACGGTGCCTTCTGTGCCCGGGTTCAGCGGACAACCGGGTTGTTAACCCACTGGTCATTACTGAACCAGTCAAGCCCAGTCAAGCAGAGAGAAGCAGCCTTCTAGAATCAAGATGGTTTTTGCTTACCTTCCACACCAAGGAATAATGGGTTGGAAAGGATCTGAGGAGACAGCCCTTTTCCTCTCATTTAAATATATGGCCTGACCCAGGGAAGAGAGAGACAGGAAGTTCAGCTTTTATTTTGTCCTTGCTCTGAAAGGCCTGGCTACCCTGAGCCCAGCCTGCGTCCTTCCAACGGCCCTGGTCCTCAGGCCGGCACTTGTTGCCTGAGGTCGGCCTGTGCCGTCAGCTGCCAGGCGGTCCCCCTGAGCCTGGAACTCTCTCCTGCTGCAGGTCTGCAGTGTCCTCGAGAGCCTGGAACAGGAGTACAAGAGGGAAGAGGACTGGTGTGGAGGGGCCGACAAACTGGGCCCCAACTCCGAGACGGACCACGTCACCCCCATGATCAGCAAGCACCTGGAACAAAAGGAAGCGTTCCTGAAGGTACAGAGCTGGCTTTCCGGGTACGGGGGCCCCACTGAGCGGTGGACGCAGGCCCCAGGGCTTCACCGAGATGGCAGAGCGTCGGGTGTCAGTCAGTGGTCCTCCCACAGCCCTGCACAACGCTCCCCTTGGGTGGAAAGTGATGGGGGTGACGCTGTATCAGTAATAAGTTAGTTGATTAAAGAAGACCTGAAAGTCTTCCTCAGCTGTGATTTACACGGTTCTCGTTTTCACAGAGAAAGAGCTAGGTAGACATCGGAGTGCATAAAGAATGAGTGAAAGTCACACTTCCAGATGATTCCGAACAGACACACGAGGGTGATCTGGTGAAATAAAAATGCCTAGAGCTTAACATAATCTTCCTTTGGAAATTCAGCCTCTTTAGGAATAAAGACTATCTTGGAACACATTTGAGCCCAGTGTAGACACAAAGCAAGGACACCTCTGGTGGTTCACAGGATCAGTACTAATACCTCCTCAGGCCCTGTTTCCTGCAAGAGACGTTTAATTCCGTTCAGGCCAGGCTGGAAGTTTTAACTCTGAGAAGCTTTAAATGAGGAACTTTTCAAGCCTGCTTTGTCATTTATATATGCAGTCACACATACGTCACTGAGGTGCTTCGCAGCAATTACATTTTTAAAGGCCGTCACAGTGGTTAGAAACGCTGACACTGAATAGCTTCCACATTGTGTTCTTTCACTTGTGACAAAGATTTTCTGAGGTTCTGCTGTTGCCACTCAGACCTGTTAAACACAGGTGTGGTGTTGACTTTTCATTGTTGCTTAATCTAGTTTAGTTTTCCTCAGTGCTCCAGCATCCCCGCCTCGCCAGCACCGTTTCCTGTTACACGTAATAATCTGTTTCATTTCTGAAGATGATGTCTGTACTGAGAGAGTTATGGTTTAGTCTAGGAGAATCAACTGTAACTCTTTGAAAATTCTTATCTAGTAACTTATTATGAGTTTCCACCACAGAGATTTTCTTTTTAAGCAAATCAAGGCGGGGAAGCAGTTGGAGCTTGCTGGAGTCTTAGTTGTAACTATTCCAGACAGGACCTAAAAGCCCCCCTCCTTGTCGCTGCTGCTTAAGTTTATGAAACATTGACCACTGTTGGGATGTTCTGAGTTGGAATCATTAGGATTTGCCTCTTTCTCTGTACTCCATTTCGTTTAAAACAAAATTGAATACTACTTAGTTAATGTAATTAAGAAAAATAGATAAAACTATAAAATATAGATAATCACAGACCTGTTCAGATTCCTTCCTTCAACTAGGATTATGTGTTTGGTGTATTGGATATCTTTAAACTTTTTAATTATGTAAGTTTAAAAATGCATACAAAAATTGAGAGAGTGGATACTGAACCCCCATGTACTTTCAGCTTTAATTACCAACATGTGGACATATGTCCACCTCTACTGGATTATTTTAAATTCTAGATATTATATCCTTTTATTTGTAAATACTTCTGTATGTATCTAAACATATTCTATCTTTCTAAAACCATTCTATAACCATAATACCATTATTAGATGGGTTTTTTTGGAATACTCTTTTATTAATGATTTGGTTGAAAACATATGGCATGTAAGCCACACTTTTGCATGATTAAAAAGTTGAACAGGACATTTAACATGTTGGTTGATTGATTACAAAAACATCTTGATGGCTGAGAATGACAGAATGAATTTATGAATAAAATCTTAATAGGAAAAATGTAGAGTTTAGATCTTTTAAATTTTTTTTTAATTTTATCTTTTTATTGGACTAACACCATTATTAGACCTTAAACATTAACAGTAACTCTTATATAAAATCCAGCAGTGTTCAAATTTCTCTGTCCCATAAAATGTGACTTTATATGTGGTTTTAATCAAGATTGAAACAAGACCCATGCACTGATTTGGTTTGTCTCTTAAATCTCTTTTAGTCTAAACCCTCCCCTCCCCTTTCATTACCATTTATTAATTGAAGAAATAAGTTGTTCGTACTGTGGAATTTCCTTCATTCTGCATTTGGCAGTTGCATCACGTGGAGTCATTTAGCACCATCATGGATTCTCTGAATTCCCCTTCATTGGGTGGAGGTTCAGGTTTGAGTGAGAGGGCTGGGGGCACTTGGCGCACCTGGTGGCGGTGCTTGTACCTCCGGCGGCCTTGCATCGGGATGCGCAGGTCTGCTCTTTCTGCCCCTGTGATGTGAGGGTTTCAGCCGTGGTGAGTCCACTTCGCCCGCTGTGTCCCTCCCCAGCGGCCTTCACTGACAGGCTTAGTAGCCAGGGGTGATGCTGTTTCATTAGGAATTGCAGAATGGGGATATTCTGTTGTTCCTTCTGCCTTGATTAGCTAGAATTATTCCCTCCTCAGCTCTCTGGTGACTCTCAAAAAGAGTTTGTCCAAAAAAGGTGGGATAAATGCTTGATTCTTTCCCTTTATGATTTTCAGAATTATGAGCTTGTTGCCCTATAAACTTCTGCACATAATTTTTTTTTTAATTTTTGCTGTCCTGGATTTTAATGTATTTGGTGTGTTTCAGTCAATCACAGTCATTTATCTTTTTCTATTCAACTTGTCCCACTCGTGGGAGCCCCTTCGGGTCAGGTTGGCTCAGATACCCTTTTGACATAACCCCAGTGGTCTTCACGGCTTCCTTGCTGTTTGGTGTGACAGCTTACTTCAGACTTATCAGTAGAGACTCATGATGTATTTTTCTCCTAATTAAAAAAAGAAAAAAGTATCCCAACTTCGTCTACTGAAAAGGCCTGGAAACGATGGCCAGCCCAGAGATAATGCTCATCCCTGGTGCCCAGACTGTGGCCTCTCAGTACCGTTCACCACAAGAAGGGGACAGAGCTCCCTAAGGAAGAGACTGATTCCAGGTCTGGGCTAGGAAATGTGCAAGATATTTCCAATTCTAATATAATTAAAGGATTTTTTTTCCTGAAGTATTTTCATGTTTATATCCCTCATCTCTTACATAAAACTCTTATTTTTTGATACATGAATGAAATTCCTTATTTGGTCTATAAACATGTAGTATCAGCTTTCTGTTACCACAGAAGCACCACCTGGGAAACCACCCCACAGATTCAGTGGCGTAAACCAAGGGTAAGCAAACCGAGGGCTAAACCTGCCCCTCCCAATCACGTATCATCTGCAGCAGGTCCAGTGGTTATAACAGAGAGATGGAGACTGCGTGACTCGGAGAGCGGGAAGTACTTCCTATCTGCTGTTTATAGAAATCCAGGCTCAGCGTGGCTGGGTCCTCTGACTCACGGTTTCTCCCAAGTCTGCGATCAGGGTGTTGGCCGGGGACGCGGTCGCCTCAAGGCTTGCCTGGGGAAGGGCTTCACTTCCTCTCTGGCTGCAGGCTAGTGGTCACCCTCTGTCCCCTGCCACCTGGACCGCTCCATGGGGCAGCTCCCAACACAGTAGCTAGCTTCATCAGAGCAAAGGCTCCAAGATAATATATATTTTTTAATTGAAATAGGATTTAACTTCTGTATTCTCCAGGCCACAAGTTGGCCAGCTGAACGCTTGAGGTTAAGATGCATGTTGGAGCCACGTGACGTTGTCATCCACATGCACTGTAGACACACGTCTGTGATGAGTCCCTTGAACGCGTTGCTCTGCATTCATTGTTCCTTAGGCTTGCACGCTTGCTAGGAGGAACGCAGACGTCTTCCTGAAGTACCTGCACAGGAACAGTGTGAACATGCCGGGGATGGTGACCCACATCAAAGCCCCGGAACAACAAGTGAAAAGTGAGTATAACTCGGAGGCAGCTGACTGATGGCCGTGGGAGGAGCTTGACCAGACGTGTTCTGAAATCTCGGCCCAGGGCTCCATTTTAAATGTCCATTTCATATTATTAATGTTCTCATTAGTTATCTTAGGTTAATAATAAAATATTAAACAAATATATAGGTTGGTAATTTATTGAATAAAGTGGAAGAACGTAAATGGAGAAAATGCAGCATTCCGGATGTTATTTGTTGGCACCAAGTGTTCTGTTGAAAGTAAGTGAAAATATAAATCCAGGGGTAAAATGAAAATTGGAATTATCTACAGGCCAAATATTTTTAGAAGTTTAACCCACAAAAATTATATACCCATTTCATTGCTGTATGTATTAACAGTTTTGTATACTTAAAGCATTGTTAATAAAAGCAAGTTGCAAAAAAATATTATATAGATGGGTATCATTTGAGCTTAAAAACCTTCAAAAACATACACACACTCATGTGCCTGTAAATGCATAGGAAAAGACCTGGGAACGTATATACTAAACTGTAGGTAGGATTGGTACAGGTGGAAGTTCAGAGGACTGATAATTTTTATTCTGTAGAATTCTGATTGAGTATTTGCACTGAAAATGCATCCAGGTGATATATTGTTTTTAAAGTTAAGTTAATCATATTTTTTTTTTGAAAGTTCCATGGAAATGGAGCCTCAGAAAGTGATGGGAGTTGTTTACAACACTCTCGAAATCCAGGCAGTTTCTATCAGCTGGAATCCTCACCCTGAGCCTCAGAGCCAGTCCTAAATAGATGAGGGGACATAGGTCACACAGCCTGCACACCTAGAGCTGAGTTTAATAGGAAAAAAATGTGCAATAACCAGTTAACAAATGATTCCTCTTAGACTTTTTTTGGAAACAATATGATTGGCAGAAACTTTCTACGTTACTTTCTACTCCCGGTTCGTCTGATTCACCAGTTCGTCATCACAGGCTAGTTCTTGGTCACACCAGTACATCCTTTGAGTTCTGCAGATGAGATACATAGCTGTTAATCAGCGAGCTTCTCTCTCAGGACAGTGAGGGACTAACCAGAGCAGCTGTTTTCCAGCAGGAGCAAGGCTTTGTGGATGACAGGCTATTCAAGCTGGTGATCAGTGCACTTGGCTCATTTCATATAAAAATCATTTCCTTTCTCCTGTTTCTCAGTGTTGCTTTTGGTTGTTGGTTGTACTCTGTTTCCTCTGATCAGAGATGTTACGATCCTTTCTGGGTTGTACTAGTTTGCTGGGTGTGTGCGTGTGCGAAGGAAAGCATGTTCCACATGCTCACTCACTACATGGTCATTATGCTTTGCTGCTGTTTATCACAGTGGTGGAGGCTATGAAGATTTTTTTTATATGTCCTGTTTCTCTTACTGTCTGCTTGGGGGTGTAAGGTTTATGTGTCGGATAGTGCAGTAAGTCCTTGTCAAGGTGATGATGCCAGAAGAGACACTGTGACCCCAGAGGCATCGGGAGCTTGAGGAAGCTCAGGTCGTCTCCAGCCCCCATCCCAAAATGGCAGTTGTCACACTGCCTGGCTGCTCACCTGCCGGGGATCAGTCCTACCCCAGACAGAGGCTGTGAAAATAAGACACTAAAAAAAACTTACACTGATTTTTGTTTGTGATTTTTTTTTTAAATTAAAGTACAGTCAATCACAATGTGTCAATTTCTGGCGTACAGCACAATGTCCCAGTCTTGCATATACATACATATATTTGTTTTCATATTTTTTTCTATTAAAGGTTATTACAAGATACTGAGCATAGTTCCCTGTGCTATACAAAAGAAACTTTTTAAAATCTATTTTTATATATAGTGGCTAACATTTGTAAATATCAAACTCCCAAATTTATCCCTTCCCACCCCCTTTCCCCCGTAGCCATAAGATTATTTACTATGTCTGCAAGTCTGTTTCAGTTTTGTAGATGAGGTCATAGAGTCTTTTTTTTTTTTTTTAAGTGATAGCGTATGGTATTTTTTCTCTTTCTGGCTTACTTCACATAGAATGACAATCTCTAGGTCCATCCATGTTGCTGCAAATGGCATTATTTATTATTTTTTATGGCTGAGTAGTATTCCATGGTAGAAATATACCACAACTTCTTTATTCAGTCATCTGTGTGATGTTTTCATTTAAGTATTAGCTTAATTTTTTGATGGGCTTCAAATTTCAGTCTAAATTTGTTTCATGAAACGAATCCACTTTTTCAGGAAGCAGAGGTAAGGCAGCAGGACCGCTGAGCTGGCAGGAAACTCTGCACATAGACGGCTGTTCTCACAAAGCCCTCAGCCTCTGAGGAACTCATCAGATGTTTGTGGAAAACTGAGTATTTTTAAAGTTTTCCAATAAAGTTAAATTCTAGGTACCATTTATTTAATTTGCAAAATTCAGTCTGGGGAAACGTTTTACAAAGTTGGTTTTTTTTTTGTAATATGTTTACTTTATAAACTTCTGGAGTGAAACAGACTCACTGTAAAGAATTTTTAAGATGGAAGATGTGTGTAAATTACCTAATTATATCTTCCACTCACCCATTTGGTTTTGGATTTTTTGGGTGTTTTGTTTTGTTTTGTTTTTACCAAGATACAACCATATTCCCCTGTAATTTGCTTCTTTCACTTAGTAACAATCTTAGTCATCTTTCTATAGCCAAATTTAGAGATCTGCTCTGTTACTTTTAATGTCTAGTGTAGTGACTTTGTAATTGATTAACCTGACCCCTAATCCATGGGCCGGTACCTGCCAGCTTTTCCACACAGCACCTCAGCGTTTGTGTGCCTGTGTACAGACCATGTTGAGAGTTTGTGCAAGCACCATACCCCTGAAAGGTGAATTCCTGGTCCGAGGGTACGCACACTTCAGTGTCATTACCTGTTGCCAGATTACCCTCTGCAGAGGCTGTGCTCCATTTGGTTTTTTTTTTTTTTAATTTGCCTTTCTAGCTTCATGCTACTCAACTTCGTGTTATTCCCTCTCCTAAGGGTTTATGTTTTTGGTTTTGTTTTTAAAACCCTTTGTTTTCTTCTAGGACTCCACCATTTTGACTGACATCTTTTAAAGCATACTAAATTCCTTCTCCAGGGTAATGGTCTTGCACAAAATATCTAACAGTGGTGTTTTACCAGCCATTGTCAGATCCCTCCAGCAGGGGGCGCAGTAGCATATCCCACTGACCCAACTGACCATTAGAGGCCAACCTTAAGCATCTCGATCGTAAGATAGAAACCGGGGTCAGGGACTAAGGAGAGGTCTGGTTGACATGCGTGTTGAGAACACTGGGCAGGTGAGCCGTGCGGCTCAGTGTTTGATACTGTCTTGCAACGGCATTTGCACTGAAAAGTCTTTCAGTAAAAATGAGTGTGATTTTACAGGTGTTTTTATTGACTGCAAGTACCAACATGTGGCTTTCTCTTTTCTCTGTCAGATATCTTGAATGAGCTCTTCCAGCGGGAGAACAGGGTATTGCACTACTGGACCATGAGAAAGAGGCGGCTCGACCAGTGCCAGCAGTACGTGGTCTTCGAACGGAGCGCCAAGCAGGTCAGCCCCGGCCCGGGCCTCCTGGCGCCCTCCTCCCCGGTTAGGCCTCCATCCTCAGACGGGCAACTTCTGATGTTTCAGCAGATTGAGAACCACTTTCTAGTGATCGAAACAACCTCACCTTTTACTTAACAGTTTGTCTTAAAAAGAGAACCCCACAACCTCGTAAAAGTGTGTCACTCGGTGATTTTTGGGCTCAACACGTGTGCCCTCAGTGCTCCCCATGGCTGGCACCTCATGCTTGAGACCCACGGCGAAGTACAAATGGTCACGATCACGCTGAGTTAAAGTCCGTGTGGAATCTTGGTTCCGGGCTTGTGTAAATTCTATGGTGGGCAGTTTTTTTATGTTGCCGTATTTGTATTTTCAAGATAGAATTTTGTTCTTCAGATAAGTTGAGCTAAAATTAAGTAAGAAATGTGGAGAATTTCTGCTAGTTCAGTATAGTCAAAAAAGGTTCGTGCATTTGGCTGAGGCAGAGGCCTCGGGGGTGCATGTGCAGCGTCCTCTTCTGAAGTTACTTTGGGATCAGGGGCTTCTGCCTGGATTGTCTGTCATGGAAGATCATTTTAGGGTAGAGTCTATCTGATCCTAACTTGAACGCAAAGATTTCTGTCACTTGTGGCCTTAATTAACAGTAGCATAAGACTGTGTAAATTGTGAGTCTGGAACTCAGAGGGTCAGGAGGGTGTCAAGGGGAGGCTTGTTCCTGGGACCCCATGAGCCCTCTGGCGTCCCCTGCATCACAGGGGCCTCTTCAGGGCTGTTGGTCCCGGGTGACTCCATCTGACCTGCACTGTCTTCTGGGTCCACCTGGACTCTGGCGTGTGCCTGGTGCAGAGTAGGCACTCGATAAAGCCGTGTTAGGCCACGGCAGACCGCACGTTCCTCAGCACAGCTTCCCCACTTGGGGAGCGCATTTTGTCCCAGTTTAGTAAGCATCAGTCCCGAGCTGGGCGGCCTGGTCCCCAGAACTGCTCAGTTTCCCAGGGCATCAGCAGGAGACCACGGACCCCGGACGCGGCCTCTCCCACCCTGGCTGACTGGCCCAGGTGCAGTCATCAGATTCCCAGCAGGAGGGACAAGCAGGAGTGTATTTTAATGTCTAGGTTCCATGTTCTTAACATTTTATTTAAAGGTAATCCAACCATACTTCAGATTTATGGGGGCCTGATTTTATTCCTGATTAGAGATTATTTCATCATCTTTTCTCATGCCTTTATTATCTCTCTGTTGAAAGATGAAGAGTCATTCAGCTACAGAGAACAAAACTAAATAATTCCCTTGATGGAGAGAAATAATGAAACGTGCAGTTGTTTTTTCCTTGAGTCCGCTCATTTGCCAAAAATAAAATCATTCAGTTCATGCCGTTACAGACGATGCCCTGTCAGCCCTGTGGCCCTGCTGGGTGCTGGTCTGTCCTGTAGCAGCGGTTCCACAGGAAGTGGCTTCTAGCAGACCCATCTTGGTGGTCGCAGGCTGACTTGCAGTTTTCAGGATGGTGCCACCTGAGGCTATTGGTGGGGATGTGGCAGGTGACTTCCAGCTGCTCCCCGGGGCTGTCCGAGCCTGCATCCCTTATCTCCACCTCTGAATGTTGGCTCTCAGTCCAGGGCTTGTTCTTGTTTCTCTCTCCTTATCTCTTGCCGTTGGCATCTCCTGGCCCTGACCTCATTTCTGGTCTCCAGATTTACGGCCCCAGCTCCCTCCTTGCTTCTCTCCACTTAAGCCTTAACGAAAGCAGAACCAGACTCAAAACTTCCCCCCTTGCCTGATTCCTACCTTTCTCTCACCTGCCCACCTTCACCCCCTCCCTGGGGCCTGATGTGGCCTGTCTGCCCTCCCTCCGCCCCTCCAGAGCCATCACAGGAGAAAACCCAGTGTGTCCTGCCTGCAGCTCTGAACCGGTGTGCTGACTGGTGTTGCTTCTCCCACTCACTGTCCACTCCAGTCTCTTTTCCCCACCGTCCTAGACAGAAGTCCAAGATCCACCTGTGACCACCAAGGGCCCCCGCCGTCCTTCGCATCCTGCCCCTCAGCACGCGCCCCCTTTCCTCCCTAGCCCACCCCTTCTCAGCCTGCGGGCCCCTGCTTAAGATTAGGCACCCTCACTGGCCTCCCCACTCTCTCACTGGTCCTTTGTGCATGTTTCTTCCCAGTCACACGGGCAGGGCTGGAGCCTCTCCCACCCCCAGCCCCAAACAGGCACGATTAGCTCTATGAATGGGAGAACTAGGGACCTTTGAATAAACTGAGCAAAATGGCTTTCTGCCTTGATTCAGTATCAGTGTCAACATTGTTTCGGAGACGGGATGGCCATGCTTGGGCGGGTATAGCAAAAGTAAATTCTCAGCCAGGAAGCCGCATGGTAAGTAACCCGGGTTGTGCTTTCCTTTTTGTTTTTTCTTCTAAAATGCCATCAGATGTGTGACATCTAAAAGAGACAGTGATGTTTCTTTTCCAACAGCAGCAAATTGCAGCGGATGACTCAGTTTACGAAGGGCAGATAGAAAAATGTCTATGTTTTTATTCTTTCTTTTTCCCATGATATTGCTTTTTTAGATGTGTATGTTTAAATAAGTCTGATTTCACTTCGGATAGGTGAAAACAGAAGAAAAAAATGGCTTCCATCTAAAAACAAAAGAACATGAGTTAGACTGTCATTCTGGTTTTGTTGCAACCTGAGCCTGCGGGTCTCCTCCCAGGTGTGGTCAGCTCTCTCCTACAGCTGGGAGGTTAAGCCACATCTCCAGCCTGTGTCTCCCAGTGCGCATTTATGCATATGGGGGCCCTCTGCAGGGGCCCCCGGAGAGCAAGTAAAGTGGACACACACCTGAGTACTTGCCGAAGGCAGGGCTAGGAAGAAAGACCTGAAGTTACACGTTGGAAAGGTGGGGATTTGCATCTGCTTTATGTTTCATTTTGTAGTTAGGACACCCCAGTAAGGGCCTAAAGTCCCAGGGACGGGAGCATCTCACTGCTTCATCTCACCCCTTACCCACACGGTCTCGGTGTTCTTCAAGGCGGCTGTTCGTGGTACTCAGAAACTCTTGAACTTATTGCTGCCTAAGTGACCTGATTACAGTTTTCTAGAATGTCCTTTTTTCCTTTTAATTTCGGAATTAAGATACATGTTTGAGAAGCGCGTCTCTCTCTGAGGGAGTGTTTGTTGACGTGTGCCAGCCCGGGATCGTGACTTCACGTTTAAATGAGAGTCCGAGGCATCGGGACTCCCTGCCCTGGGTTCCGCTGTGAACGCTTTTCCTCTCCTTCCCGCTCTAGGCTTTGGAGTGGATCCACGACAACGGGGAGTTCTACCTTTCCACGCACACCTCCACGGGCTCGAGCATCCAGCACACCCAGGAGCTGCTGAAGGAGCACGAGGAGTTTCAGATAACCGCGAAGGCAAGTGCACTGCTGTCCAGGGGCCCGGAGGTCTGCCTGGGCTTTTCCAGAATAGCCTAGAGCAGGATGCTTCCTGTAACTAAGGTATTGCTTTAAAATACTGCTTAAGAAACAAATACCTTATGGAATTGGAGGACCAGGGTGCACCCAGTGGCCTGTTAGACGTGAACGCAGCGGTAATTCTAAAGCCTTCACACCTGTCCCGAGCTGTCCCTTCGTTTCTCTTTCCTGTCGTTCCTCTGATTCTTGCAGATGCCTCCTGCCTCCTTCCTTTAAGTTTTTCTTTCTTCTTTGTCCTTTTCCTGATTCTTCCCTTCGTTTTCTGTCCATTTTCTTTTCCGAGGTGTTTTCCGAGTGCTTGCTGTTTTTAATGGAGCACCGGTGTTAGCAGCCTGACTTAGATGTATGGGCTGCGTGTTTTCTTCCCTTGCCTTTAGGCGATGAAAATCGTTGCAGTAGCATCGGGTCCAGCCTCCTGCATGAAGCTGCCTGTGTTTCGTAGTTGCAGAGTTTGGGTCGATTAGCTCTCAGTGGCTGCTCATGAGTTTACAAAACTGGAGGCTTTTTCACTTTTCTGCTGAAATTCAAAATTGAATTAAATACATCCTTCTGGCTTGTGCGCTGCATGTGACTGTATTTTTAAGCCGATATGTAAGAATTTACACAGTGACGTGAAAGTTTTCCAAATTAAAGTATACCCGGCAGAAGTTGGTTCCTTTTACCTCCAAACAATTTTGAGGCTTTCAGGCTTCCGTTCTCAACCTGTGGTGTTTTTGTTTTTCAAAGTTTTGAATATACATTCTTTGTACTATTTGCAGAAGTGCCTCTGTTTTGATGATAGATTTAAATTTTTAGAAAAACTGGAAATTAATTCAAATTTAAGAGTGAGAAATAAATGATCAAGCTGAGTAATAATTTTGGTTAAAAGGAGGTGTTCCTAGAAAGTATAAAATGATTGATTTTCTTGTGTGGCCCTTAAATTGGCTTTGGAAACAAATCAATGGGGACTTTTTAAATCATTTGGAATGACAGCAGCTCCTTTGTATTATGTTTTTTAGTAGTTTTTTATATTTTCTGTAACAATTTCTGACTCATCCTGCTGGCCTTCCCGAGCCTCTGCTCCTGGTTGCCCCCCCGCCCCCACCACCCTGGCCAAGCTGTAAGTTTATTTATTTATTCAGCCTCTTAATGCTGGGCTGTGGGAACCCCTGGTCTCTGTTCTGGAGGAGCACCCAGTCTCAGTGGGGCTGCAGACAGACTGACCACCGCGGGGCTCGATGGGGATACCTGGGGGAGGCCAGGACCACACCCAGAGGGGCCATGAGCACTCTGAGGAGGCACCTACCCACCTGCTTGGTTGAGGGGAGCTGAGCTGTCCTGCCTCTGCAGGTAAGGAGCATGTCTTTCCCTTCCTCTAGATACAGCACGCCTTTGGCTGTGTAATTCTCATTTTTGTTAATAGGTAGATAATAAGTATAGTTATTCTCTGCGTTACATGATTTACTTTTTTTTTTAAAATGTCCTTGATTATAAAGATAGTAAGAAAAATCCTAAGATACCTCTCCAAGGTAGATTTAAGATGTGCTTCTTTTCACTGACTTAAATTTCCATCAATGTTCCACTCTGCAGACTGTGTACAGCCAAATAGTCCATTTACTGCACAACTCCAGGGGGCGCCATGCACACAGAATGTAATGTGAACATCACTGTCTAGAGCTGAGTAGCAGGGTAGCCTGTTCCACCGTCGGAGCCTATACTAAAGGATTTTCCCATTATTCCTAAATTTCCCTTTTCCTCAAACTCGGGTTATGGTTTTGGAAGAATGAACAGTAACAGGCTTATTTTTACCCTTACATTTTATTTAAAAATAAGCATCTAAAATCATAGGTGGCATCTGACCCTTATGTTTCCCAAATATACGGAACGGTTCCTTTCATTGGGTGTTTCATTGAATCAGTTTTGCTGACAGAAATTGGTAGATTTTGAAAAGAACACCTCTCACTTTTTTTTTCCCTTAGCATTTTCCCCTTTGGTTTCTGGCTGCCTTTCTTTTAATCAGAAAGCACCTGCTTTGGTGCTTGGAGACATCATTTAGTTTTTCTTGTTGAAATGAAGTTCTTGCTTACCTTCTGTCCCCCTATCTTAGTGTCTTCTAAGAAGCCACTTTTATTATGTAGAGAATCCTTTGCTCTGATGTGGCTTCTTCCAGTCTGGTTGTTACATAATTAGTGTTGTAACATTTTTTGTGTTAGTGGAAATAAAGCCTCACCCAACTAGCTAAGACATAGCTTGAGTCCTTTGCAACCCAAGGCAGTAATTTCTCAAAATGCTTTTGCAAGCACTACATGCACCCAGGCCACGGCATTTACTTAAAAGCAGGTATCTGTCCCCACCTGACACGTATTGACTTGGACTCTCTAGGAGCGAGGCCTGAAAGGGAGCAAGTTTAGAAAGCTCCCTGGGTGATTTTTTTGCACACTGAAGCTGGAAATCCACTGCCTCACTAAGACTTTCTAAACTTCATGCTTCTACCCCCACGGACACTGCATTCCCCATCTTCAGTGTCCTCAGCGCCAGATGCCTTACGTTGCCAGGAAGTGCCCAAGACCATCGAATGTGCAGCCTTTTTGGGTTTCTGATTACCAGAGAGGTCGGCAAGTCTTTCGAGCATGTGGGCTTAAGCGTTCAGCCTGCCTTTGTTTTTCTCTAGTTCCTTGATTACACCTAAAGATGAGGTAGTTCAGATTAGAGTTTGTATATTTTTAAAATAAAAATCTGCTACCACTGCCCACCTAACATTGAAAAGACTGACCATGTCAGATGTTGGCAAGAAGAATAGGAACCCTCACATACCCTTGGTGGGAATGCCAAACCATAGGACACCTGTGGTGTACGGTTTGGCAGTTTCCTAAAACTTTAATCATACACCTTTCATGGAGTCCTGCCGTGTCCCTTCCTCCATACTAATCCAAGAGAGAGGGAAGCCAAAGAAGAGCCAGACACACTGTGTGATTCAGTTTGTATAAAGGTCTGGAAACGCTGTTATCTGTGACAGAAAATAGATCAGTGGCTGCTTGAAGACTGTGGTCTCAACAGAAATCTCTAGAAAGTAATATTTCTCCAAATCAGGGTGTGGACCTTATGCATCAGGATTAACCAGAAGGACTTACTGTAAAATTCAGTCTTAAGTTCCCACTAACGCAGAGGTTGGTTAGGAAAAAGAACTTAAATAGCACAGAGTAAGCACAATTTTGAAAACAGGCATGTTTGCTCTACTCAGGTTTGTGCTCGTTGGGTCGTGGGCATGTGGTAAGTTGACTGATGGCCTGATTTAAGAGTACAGGGCAAAAGGAGAAAGAAAAATTATGTAAATTCATTGAGGCTCTTTTTTTCGTATAAAATCTGAGATAATAAAACTTCAGAATTTGTAAAGGAAAAAAATAAAGAATAGAAAATAAAAATCTGCTTTCATAACAATCTCTCGTGCAAACAAGGAGGCTGCTGCGCCCCGCAGTGACGGGTTGCACAAGCTGTTACATGAACAGCGCTGGGTGCCGAGCAGGGCTTATCACAGGCGAGCGTTTATGTCAGAAATGGAAGAGAGAAAAAATACACATCCACATCCACGCACTTGCTTGAACCTAACGAAACCTCTTGGGAATGACACACCAGAACAGCGACACACGCGCTAACTGGAGTGAGAAGACTTTGCACTTTGTATCCTTTCACACCTTTTGAATTTTGAGTTGTGTGAAAGCGTTTAAGAATACAGTTAAAATAAAAATCATGGGTTAGCAGATTCGTCCCACTTAATTTTAACCACACCATTCATTCATTCAACAATTTTTAATTGAGTCCCATCTATGTACCAGGAACTACACTGGGTGCTGGACTCATGGACAACACGTGCTAGTTAGAGAAACCAGCATAACATGATAAATGAGTAAATATATGTACGTACATGTTAAATAAGAGAAAAAGACAGCCACGGGGAGAGGAGGATTGCCATCTTTGATAGCAGGCGTCACCGAGAAGCTGTTGACCATCTCATTAGCATTTTTTGTTTAAATGACATTTACACATGGACAATTTATCGATCTACCAGGCCTTGAATATAGGAAATCTTTGTTCTACTTCTGGTTTCATATAATCAGAATCAGCCTATTGATGTTACATGCTGGCAACTAATCTGTTTTGTCTCGTGTGTTAGACCTAGTACACAGAAATCTTCCTTTAGTTTCTTGGTCGCTTTTGTTTTTTGTTTTAATTTTAGCAAGCCACGTTGTCTTTTTTGTCTTCACTTCTGTGTCCCCACCACTTAAAACATGAAATAACTTTCTTAACCCCTTAAAGATACACAGTTGGCCCTTGAACAACGTGGGTTTGAGCTGTGTGGGTCCCTTGATACTCGGGTTTCTTTCAGTAACTGTGTCCTACAGTATTGCATGGTCCGAAGTTGGCTCAGTCTGTGGATGTGGACTGTTTTGGGGGGGTCGGGGGGGAGTGAGAAATAAGGTAGGGGTCAGTGCCCCAACCCTTGAGTTGCTCAAGTGTCAGCTATTTGCAGTGCCCTTCATGACAGTGGAAAAGAAATGCTTAAATGGTGGTAAAACACAACTTTTCTATGCTTTTCGAAAGGTTAATATCTTGACAAATAGCAGCAAAACCTTCTCTAGGCAACCTGATTTTTTTTAAATCCTGTATATGTCATGTTAATTCCCTCTGACACTGAAATTTAGTGATGTTTCTAACTTACATCCTTTTTGAAATTTATGCTCCCAAGTCTGAAGCTTTGACTATTTTCTTGGTGTGTAATTAGGCCCGTCTTAACACAGCCAGAAAGGTGTCATATTGATACCAAGCCTGGAGGTTTGTTTGACAGACATTTTCCTTCTAGCCTGCTCTGCTTGAGTTCATTTCCACACAAGACGAAGGCCCTAAAAATTTTCAGAGTGTTTTAAGTTTTGCTGACTTTCTCCAATAAACAGCTTTGATACAGTTCGCAAAAGTGATTTCTTTTTCCCCCACAGATATTAGTGATATTAGTCCCTTGAGCTCTGTTTTCCTGTGTGTTTTGGTAAAGTGTACTCATGCCAGTTCACAGTAACTACCACTCCCATTAAAGTTACAGGTGTATACACGCTTACATAGGAACCTAATGTTAATTTATTATCTCAGTAAATATTTGTGAGTGTCCACCATGTGCCGGACACAAAAAAAGTGTGTGAGATATTAGTGAGCAAAACCAACACACACCCCTGGTCAGTGGCAGGTACATGTTCTCACCAGAGGGGAGACAGAAAGTATCTTGACAAGTAAATTACACCAACTTGGAGGTGATGCGCTCTTTGCGGCAGAGCAGAGGGAGGGAGGGAGGGAGGGAGCCCGGGGCAGGGAGGCAAGTTGCACTTCTAAGGGAGTCAGGGGGGCCCATTGAGAAGTGACCTTTATTTCAGCAAAGACTTGAAGGAGCCGTTGAGACATCTAGGGGAATAGCATCCTGGCGGAAGGGGCACCGTGCACAGAACGTGCACAGAACAGAAGGCGAGCAAGCCTGGAGTGGGGGTGGGTGAGCTGGACCCTGTTGGGGAGGCCTGGAGGTTCATGCAGGGTTGAGGGATGTTAACAGCTGGCTCTGCCGGCTGCCTAGTGAGTTCTGGTCAAAACTTTTATTGTACAAACTAAGATAGTTTATCCAGGTTTTGAACCCTGACCTTCTCCCTTTGAGAGATTTTTAAAGTCAATTTCCTGAATATTAGTCATAACGATTTTCTAGTTAAAGCCTGAGAAAAGCAGGTCCCGTAGCAGAAGAGAAACGCTGCTCATGTGAAATGCCAGCGGGAGTGTTGAAGGAAGCCTACAGTAATAACAGATGAAATGGTAACAATCTATAAGCAGCAAGGAATAATAAATGAAGTAGATGTGGCAAAAGATCTGTTGGAAAACCGGAGTTGAGAGAAGTTCCTGCCATATCTATGTAGAGAGAACCAGTGTCTTATGGTCATCCCTAGCTATAAAAAGCAAGAAAATTGTACTTAAAGCTCTTTTCTAAATACATATAAAATGAAATAAATTTATTTTTAAGAGAAAGTTTATTAACAAGGAACAAGTTTAAATTACCTCTGTGAAGCCGCCTTCCTGACTACTGTCGCCTTCTCCGGATCTACTGAGAACTGAAGCATTGGTGAACGCTCCGTGGTGGGGCTTCCTCAGGGATTTGGCTGTGTCTGCAGGGGGCCCTTTGTCACACAGGCTTCAGGAAAACCAGGCTCTCAGCTGGCTGCCCCCCTAAAAGAGCTCTCAGTCTCACTGGGGACATGGAGTAAACAAGTGTGAGACCAGGCGGTGTCCTTGTAACCAGCACATACGGCCTTCATGGGAGAAGAGTCAGGGGGTTGCTGGCTGACCATCCTGTGTGCATGTTCGCCTGCTCATTCTGCAGATTTTGACTGAGCATCTCCTAGATGAAGACATTGTCTGAAGGCAGCCTGGACTTTTTCCTTGAGGTCATAGAAATGGCCTTCATTGTGGTGGGAGAGCCGAGGCAGGTTAGCCAGTCTAGAATTAGGGAGATGAATTTGATGGACTGAGGGTTTTCGTCTCGGTTTCTGCCGCCAGCAGTGATTTTCCTGTTCAGAGCTCCGAGTTGTAGGCAAGTTGCCACTGTGTTTCTGGTTTCTGGCGGTTGGGTTCATTTGCTTCACAATACTTTCCTGTTGTTTTTTTTGCAGCAAACCAAAGAGAGAGTGAAGCTATTGATACAGCTGGCCGATGGCTTTTGTGAAAAGGGGCATGCCCATGCGGCCGAGATAAAAAAATGTGTCACTGCAGTGGATAAGAGGTACAGAGATTTCTCTCTGCGGATGGAGAAGTACAGGACCTCTTTGGAGAAAGCCCTGGGGATTTCTTCAGATTCCAACAAATCGGTAAATTGCTTTGTGCAAACTGAATAAATTACCGTTTTCTTCTTCGTGTTCTGTTTGTCGATTTAATTAACTGAAGTTCATTGACTCCCTTATTCCAGAGTAAAAGTCTTCAGCTCGATATAATTCCAGCCAGTATCCCTGGGTCAGAGGTGAAGCTTCGTGATGCCACTCATGAGCTTAATGAAGAGAAACGGAAGTCTGCGCGCCGGAAAGAGTAAGCTAGTGTTTAAGAACCTGCCAGGATTCATGGAGAGAGTGAAGAAATGTCACTGGGCAGACATGCTTGCTTCTGTGTGTGCTTTGAAACCGAACAGCATTCATCCTTTGCTCTGCTCTGAATGCGCTTAGTTTCTGCAGCACAATCTCCACAGTTCCCCTCGTCGCCTGATTCAGAAACACTGTCTTGTTTTTGTCCATGTGCCCCCATTTCGTATGGGGTTGACAACTTGTTTTAGTGTCATTTGTCCTCAGTAGGACATGAATGATAATACTAAGGAGAAGAAATCAGTAACACAAGTGCAGATGTTGGAAGCTGCCAGTTAGCAAGTGACACTAGGTATCAATAGCGACAAAAGATTGCTTTAAACCGGTGGTTCTCAGTTGGGCACTGCTTTGTCCCCCCGGAGGGACACTTGGCAATGTGTGGAGACATTTTCAGTTGTCACACAGTGGGGGCTGGGGAAGTGCTACTGGCATCTCGTGGGCGGAGACTGGGGATGCTTCTGAACGTTTCGTAATGCACAGGACAGCCCCAAATGTCAGCAGTGCCAGGTGGAGGAGCCCCCATCTGAAGGTGCCTCACCCACATTTTTTCCAAAGTGTTTTTTCCTTTGAATTGGTGACTGGCTACTGTTCTTCTTCTGTCTGTTCTTGATTTAGTTCTCCAGAGCGCATCACTGACTAACGCTTTTAAAACCACCTTGTCATTTCATAAGCCATGAAAGTGAGTAGTTAAAATAAGCATGTGTCCTGGCTGAACTAAACCATTCACCGTCTCCCTCTGTTTTAAGGTTCATAATGGCTGAGCTCATTCAGACTGAAAAGGCTTACGTAAGAGACCTCCGGGAGTGTATGGATGTAAGTAAGTTTTGTTGCTTGTTTATTTCGACTGCGTGTTGTCCTGCGGTTTATTCTTACCTGCTGGCAGTTCTTAAAATGATCACACATTTGGTAGTGGTAGTTGAGATTTAAAGTGTGCATGAGCGGCCTTCTGTGTGTGCTTCTGCACTTCTGTGAAGTTCTAGGCGTGTTTTGGCTCATTGCAGAGATGATACAGCATTAATGCTCTCATTCCTTTAGTCACATGATGGCCTGGCTGACAGTCTGTTTGTGTAGAATTTTACAGCAGCTTCAGAGAAACGCGCCTACCGATTATGATTGGCAACGGATGCTCAGTAGTTTAGCGAATATTTGTTGTACCTTGTGGACTAGGTTAATTCCAAAATTTGAAACCGAGAATATGCTTAGAGCTGAAAAGTATAGAAGCTATTCTCAGGTATTAATAGCAAAATTGGTTTTTTGGTTTTTTTTAAATAGTTTCTCATGTTGTTTTGTAAAAGGTTCCACTCCTAAGATACATTTTCCATTACACATTAACTCCGGGTATGTATTTACAGGTATCAGGAGTAGCTGTTCTTGAAAACGTGTGGGTTTTTGTCTAACCCTCTCCGTTTCCCTCCCGGCCAGACCTACCTATGGGAAATGACCAGCGGCGTGGAGGAGATCCCGCCTGGCATTGTGAACAAAGAGCTCATTATCTTCGGGAACATGCAGGAAATCTATGAATTTCACAATAAGTGAGTGGCTTTATCTCTGGGGACGTGGTCAGTGACTCTGGAAATCTAGATACTGTGCTGAAGTTTCATGACAAGAAGTAAAAGTTTCCAGTCGAATTGACCATAGATTCTGGTGATTCTGTTGACATCTGCAAGAACCCGCCAGGCTTGCTTCATGAGGACTGATAGTCCAGAGGCTATTTATTAACACAGATTCAACTTTAAGCTTGTACTTACCTGTTACAGAAGTACGAGGAGGAAAGCTGGAAGCTTTCTGTAGGAACCCTCACTTCTCTCAGGCCGTGTCATCAGCTGTGACATCAGTTACTTCTTAGGGCTAAAAGGAAGCGTCGCCCTCCAGGAGCTGCTGGCTGGTGCTTGGTCTTTTCCTAAAAAGAAGGAGGAAGGAACTGAGGACGGAACAGATGTGTAGTGTGACCAAAATAAAGTGCACTTTCCACTGGCCCTCGGAAGCACATGGTTTTATTTTTAAGATCAAAAACGACAAAATCCAGCAGCAGCAGAAGCTCCTGTAGGTGGAGTCTGTGCGGCCCGAGCAGCCTGAGGAAGGTGGTGTGGACCAGAGCTGGTGGGTCGTCCTTGCTCCCTGCCCCAGCCGGCAGGAGACACTAGCATCTAAGCGGCTTCTCTGGATCCCTAAATTGTATCCTTAGCTGCTAAGCATAGCACTTCCCCAGAAGTAAACTGCTGGGGTAAACGTCTCTATTAGAAAGGGCTTAAAGGCTGACCTGGTTAACTGTTTGAAAGTCGCAATTACGTACCCTAGTTCAGAGCTACAGGTTTTGTAAAATTAAAATCTGGAGGGTATGGAGTTTTCACTGCACTTGATTAAAGTGATGGAATTTAGGAATTGCCTGAATTCTGGTATGCTTGGTCTAATTTCTGGCCTATCTCACTAGTAAAATGTTTTCAAACACCTTAATAACATGATACTGTTTTTACTGTCTGTAGTATATTCCTGAAGGAGCTGGAGAAATACGAGCAGCTGCCGGAGGACGTTGGACACTGCTTTGTCACTTGGGTAATGAAACCTCTCACTTGCCTCGTGGTTCCGAGGGAGGTTAGAAGGAGCACTGTTCATTCTCCGACATCAGCATTTTCTGCTGGTGTCTGTGTACTGAGAAGCAGACTCCCCGCCCCTCTTCAAAGAATTGCATTCTCCAGCTAGCTATTACTGCGGAGGGAGCTTTTTATTGGCAATAGTGATGGTTTGAAATAGAACGTTGGGTTAGGGTGCCAGGCCTCTGTGTGGCCCTGGGGATTCGCAGGTCACCGTGAGTGCACAGCCCTGCGCAGGGAGATTGTCCCGTTGGGAGGGAGGCAGGCAGGTGACCTGGTGAGCGGGCCCACATCTGTGTAAAGCACAGGTTTGCCTGCTTCACTTGGGCACTGGTGCTCAGGTGTGTCCTCCCAGCGGGATGTGTTTCTTATTTTAATAGCTTTCCTTATAAAATACGGCTTCTTTAATTTTGGATTTGAATCTCCTTCATACACACAACTGCTTTTCTGCATAAAAGTTTAACCATAATTTGACTTATTGCCACTTGAAAGAGTTAATTCTAATTTTTTTGTTGTTTACAGGCAGACAAGTTTCAGATGTATGTCACGTATTGCAAAAATAAGCCTGATTCTACTCAGCTGATATTAGAGCATGCAGGATCCTACTTTGATGTAAGTAACAGACTGCTGAAGAAGGCGTGAGATTTTCTAAGTTGCGTTTGGTATACATAAAACCCAGCATGACTCATAACTTTCTCCTGATTGATGGTATGATACCATTTTTATCTGTCACATTTATAATGAGATGTTCTTGTATTTTCTTCTGTTTTTTAGAAGATTCTTCTCAAGTACTGCAGGCTGTATATCTGTAAAAAAAAATACAGATTTTAGTATATACATGTGTGTATATATGTGATTACAATTTATGTACAGCCACAAATTTTTTACATGTAATATCATGCATATAAGTATAAGCTATTCAATTAAGCTTCTTCTCTCCTCTGTAAAACAAAGATAACTTTGAATCTTTTTTAATCTTTATTTTTCCCATTTCAATTTCATGATGCTATTAATTTCCAAAAACGGTCTACCAGTAAAACTGTACAGATAGCTCTGTAAAAACTAGGACCACTGGGAGGTTCATTAATTATATTCTCATTGGTATGAACATAAATGTAGTTCATCTTTTTTTTCAAATGTTGCAGGGAGGTTTATTTAGTGCAAAAGGGGTTAGAGCCTTTTGATAATATATACAGAATGCTTTGGGAGTTTCCAGAATATAAGTCACATGTGTGCCAAATTCATTTTGATTTAAAGATAAGGTACTTTAAATGTTACATGTAATTTGGTGCATGAGGCTACGAGGGTATTAGACTTGCTTCCGTCTTTACCCTCGTACCTGGTCAGGTGTGGTTATCTGCTCTTCTCTGGGAGCCTGGAGAATCAGAATAGATTTCAGCTTCTGTCTTCGAGGTGGAGCCCCGCCCTTGGAGGCCCCTATTTTGGTTGTCATTCTTACGACCCGTAGTTACACATCATGCCTCGGTGAATACGGAGCCTGCCCCTGCCCGGGGCGCCTTTTCGTTTCGGTATTTCACACGAGCCTGGTCTTTGCTGTGACATGGAGCCCAGCACCGAGGCTGCTGCAGGCAGAATTACTGATGGCCTGAGCGCTGAGGGCACATGGCATGTTTAATGCTGGGAATCAAAGTCATTTAAAAAAAAAAAACCCTGGTGCCCTGAGGAGGATGCCAAGACGGAGATACTGCAAATACAGTAGATGGGTGTGGAAATGAGAGCAGACACGAGAGAGGAATTCCCCAGAGCATGAACAAAAGGAGCCTCCGGTGCGGAGGGGCGGGATGCGGTCTGTGACGCGGGCACACGTGTGGCCGGAGCTGCGGGAGCTGCAGCGGGGGTCTGAGCGCCGGGCAGCGCGGTGGTGGCCCGTGGGGACGGCACCAGCCCATGGGGACGGCACCGGGAGCTGCTCTCTGCTCCTGAAGGCCCGCGATGCAGAGGAAACACTGCTGTCTTCAGTGGTCAAAGTGATAACTTGACTGAGAGCTACTATTCTATGTCCAGCTTATTAAAAGAATCAATAGTGGTTTCTACTTTATATTTACAGGAAAAGTGGTATGTTTGTATTCATTATGGGGGTAAATAAGTGTAAGTGTTCAGTTCATGCTAACTTACACAGTGATTATGTGTGTGTGTGTGTGTACGTGTATGTATACACACACATGTATAATTTTTTTTTAATTCAGGAGATACAGCAGCGGCATGGATTAGCCAATTCCATCTCTTCCTACCTTATTAAACCGGTGCAGCGAATAACGAAGTACCAGCTCCTTTTAAAAGTATGTATGAAGCACCTTCACACAGCCCACAAAATGTTATGAATTGTGCACTACTGCTCTGACATTTTTTCTATTCAGTGCATTTGTTTTCCTGACCAGTTTCTCAGTGCATCAGGTAAATAAGACTGTGTTCCTTGATCGAGCACCTGAACTTCGCTGAATGACCCTAGTCTGCAACATAAAATGAGAAAGGAAAGGGAAATTATCAGTACCAGTTTTATTAGTACCAGTTTTCCCAGTATGGCTTGTGTCAAACTGACCTCTGCTTTTTTTTTTTTTTTTTTTGTATGAAAGATTATAATTAAAATCCCACTTGTAAAAATCAAAAAACAATTAGTCTTGACAATAGAATGGTAAAGAAAACTTAGAATTTGTGGTAAGAGTTGTTACAGAATTCATTATAGATAATTGATACACATCATCTAGACTAAAAGAAAAATAATTTACCACCTCTGTCTCATAATAGAAGTTTCCTTGGCTGGTGAACATCATTGAGCCTTAGAACGTACCCATCATCCATGCCTCCCAGTAACAGTATTTCATGAACCCAGCTATGTCCCCAGTTCAATCCTAGCTCAACAGGAGGCGATAATGTAATTTTGCTAGATAGAAATGAAATACAGAAGAAGTTATGAATGCCTGAAACCCTTCTTTACTCTTTTTGTTAATAAAAAAAATCTAGCAACAGTAAAAAGTGGCTGCATTCTCTTGTGAAGGGGGACCGTTATGGCATTCTTCTACTGGAAAGGCTCTCCAGCGCTCTGTGTCAGAATCCCGTGAAGTGACTTGATGGCCATCGCGGGAGAAGTATGTGGTTGCTGTAAACACAAAATAGAAGCCAGGAGGCTAAGTTGTTTATATGCATGTTTGCCCTTTGCTTTCTAACTCTGCAAGGGCAGTTTATTGCTTAGTGTCCTCAAGATTGATGGGTTTGGTTTTTAGCATATGGTTCTACTAAAGATCTCTTCCTCAGTGACCTCACATCTAGTCATTCACTATTAAACCGCTGCTTTAATTTATAAACCTGACTTTATTCTGCCCAGGAGTTCTTCAGGAGAGCAGTAATGAGCTATGTTGAGGACCCTAACGAGGAGGATTTTCTGCCAGTAAAATTAGTCTCAGTGCATTGCATTTTCAAAGCACTTTTTGCCAAGCTACTCACAATAATGGGTCACACCATCTGGCCTTGAGAAAAGGTGTCCATCAGGTAGCTGCGTTGCTGTAAAGCATCCAGGGTGCAGCCAGAGCCACCTGCAGTGTGACATCCTCTTGTTGGACACTGGGATACAAAAAGCTGTTGTTACTATTACAGATGAATAATAACCAGTAAGACACTGGTGCGAATCTATCTTGGAGCCCACCAGAATGTGAATCTGTTGTCCCTGCTGTCACTTAGTTAATGACAGGCATTCATTTGTCTACGTAGATCTAAAATGTAAGTACACCCAGCGAGGTGTACTTAAAATCATTAGAGCTTTCTGAGGTCCCAGCACAGAGGAGAGCATTTCCCTGCAGGTTTCTGTGCAGCGATGCCCTTCCTGCTGTGAGCAGGGTGGTTCCAGGGTCGAGGGGACATCGCTTTCATGGCCCCAAAGAGCTCAGAACCATGCCAGGATCCAGTGGAAAACAGCAGTACTAGTCAGAGTCCGGCTTGACCTTCAGCTAGAACCAGCAGCTGAATGTGCCTCGCTGCACTAATTAAATATTTTTGTCACTTTTGAGGCTTGGTAGTTAACGCGTACGCTAATTCCATCTTAAACTGACTGCATCTGGTTTACTGTGAGGTGAAGAAACAGCCTGACTTGAGCAGGACAGACCCTTTCCTCCGTTGGATAAAGAGATGGTGATTGGCTTTCCATGAGAATCTCTGCCCAGTTGACCACAGTCTGTTTTTATCTCGAAAGTCACGGGTTTTCATACCCATTTCTGCGAAGGCCTAGTTGGCGGAGCATTTCGGGGTCTTGGGCTCATGGTGTGGTCTCCCACAGGAGCTGCTCACATGCTGCGAGGAAGGGAAGGGGGAGATCAAGGACGGCCTGGAGGTGATGCTCAGTGTGCCCAAGCGGGCCAACGACGCCATGCACCTCAGCATGCTGGAAGGTGGGTCCCCGCCGTCACTGCCCACGCCCTCCCGCGCCTGGATGGCCCGGCTTCGTGCCTCTGTGTTTAGTCGGGAGTTACCAGCTGAGATGCCGGCGCCTTCTTTTTTAAGCAGTTGGTCTCATTACGTCCCTTAAGGATCACGTGATATACTTCAACCTCATTAGAAGCCTGTCGTTGTCCCCTCATCGGAGAGCTGCCTCTCTCTGCTCTGAACCCTTGTGGCACCTCCTGTCACTTGCCGGCGGCTGCCTGGTCTCCGTGTTAGATGGACAGGTCGATCCTTCCCCTCAGATGTAAAATCCTAACAGAGCTTGTATCTTCCCCATCTCTGCATCCACTGCCCCACTTGCTCGAGCTTTGAATTAAGCAGGTACTACATCCCCTCCTGTGCAGCTGAACAGGGTGTGTAATGTGGCAAAGAGAGAGTCAGTTAAATACGCTTAAAAATTATCGTCACAGGTAAAATTTCCACGAATGCTTCTGTTTAAGAAAGCTATCTTGGTGTTACAGCTTAACTCTGATTTTCAGGCTACACGGAGTTATTTAAAGAAGTGATCCAGCCCCAGGTGCTTTGCCAGCCTGTTGTCACCATCAGTCGCGTGGAACAGTACACTAGTTAGGGCGGGGGAGCAGCTGTTTGTTACAGATACCCCCAAAATCAGAGGCCAAGCCGGAACACCCTTTCTTTCCTTGATGTAAAATCCCGAGCTGGTGCGCGGCCCTCACGAAGTCACCGAGGACTCAGTTGCTGTCCGGCTGGTCTCTCTCCAGCCCCAGGGTGTTGTCCTGGTTGACCAGGTGCAGGAGGTGTCAAGGCCATGGTAGCGCGTTCCATCCAGCAGGCAGTGGGGAGAGAGGGAGCCTAGGTGAGCGCAGGTGTGGCTCCCTGACCACACAGGGGCTGGGAATCGCTGTGCTGGTTTGAGCGTCACAGAGGGCAACTTCTAGTACAGAAGAGGGGACGGGTGGAAGCTAGGAGATAACTAGTCACCCCTGCCTCAGTGGGGCCACTTCACGACCAGACAGCAGCAGTGAAACCAGCCAGTGGCCAAAGCAAGGCTCAACTTGCTTAAAGAGTTTTGTGCTCAAAGGAGAGAAAATTCCCCAGGGAAGGGTCGTCAGGGATGTCTCCCTGCAGGAAGGCCAGACCAGGGCCTCAAAGACAGGCTGAGGCTTCATTCAGCAGGATGTCTGGGAAGAGGAGGGTCAGGCTGAGGAGGCAAAGGGTCGAGACGCAGGCTGAAAGTGGATGGCGGCCAGTGAGGGAGTCCGGGAGCCATTCTGGAAGAAGTCTTGTGTGTGGGAATGCTGTGATGACGGCTGAGGCGGGAGGGTGTTAAAGCAGGTCTCAAATGGTGAGGATAAAGCTGTGAGGAATCGAAGGGAAGGTATATGCAGAGCTGTGTCATATGGGTCAGTGCTGGGGAGACTGAAGCCAGAGGGGAATCTCTATTCTGAGATTTAATTGATGGACATTTTACAAATGTTTCAGTAGCCGTAATGCGGTCTCACGCATCATCTTTTATTTGCTTTCAAATTGACTGTGCCCTTTTTTTTTCTTCATTTTCTAGGGTTTGATGAAAACATTGAGTCTCAGGGAGAACTCATCCTGCAGGAATCCTTCCAAGTGTGGGACCCGAAAACCTTAATTCGAAAGGGTCGAGAGCGGCACCTCTTCCTTTTTGAAATGTCCTTAGTATTTAGCAAAGAAGTGAAAGATTCCAGTGGGAGAAGCAAGTACCTTTATAAAAGCAAATTGTTTGTAAGTACAGGCCTTCGAGATTGTAAGTTTAAAGGTAACACAATTGCAGCTTTTTTGCAGGTAGAGGAAAATTACTGTTTGTTGCCTTCATTTAACCTCCCAAACTGTCCTAAAATGTGAGTCAGAAATTGTCATAGTTTCATCTTCAGTGAAATTATCGCAGGCTTGAGTCCACTAGAGGGCGCTCGTGAGTTTGAGCAGCCCTTGACTTGGGAAACTTTCTAAATTCCGTAGAAACTAACTGTGGGATAAGAAAACACTTTGCAAGTGAATTGAAATCATTTATCTCCCGTGTGCCCTTAACTAGCTTTATATAAATTGACCATATCAGACTGTGGTTAAGTGAGTTCTCATATCATCATAATGAGTTTTCCATTCACCAACATTGGAATTTACTTAAGCAGCCTTATAGGGTGGCTCATCGTGGGCTGTTAATGATGAGATTTGGGGTTTTTTTCGCTAAAAATAAATCTATGAAAAATAGATTTACAGTTCTTTACAGCAGCAAAGTATGGCTATTAGAGAAAATGTCTGTGAGCAAAAATAGTTTTCAAGATCCACAACCCCAGCTGCCTAGCGACAGCCTCCCTCGAGTGCTTGGTAGACACAGTGATGCATTTGAATTCTTATTTCACTTGTCAGTGTACTTCCTGGCAAGAGAAATGTATATGGTACTTTTTTTCCACTGGTGGCAACCCCAACCAAGTCTCTGTAAACCACAAGACGACTCTCAGAAAAGTCTCGGGCAGGTGTTGTCCTCTGGGTCCTCTGACCTCCATCTTCCCTTTGTGGTCATGATCTCAGAGGGCTCAGCACAGGACTGCTGGGCAGGGTTGGGCAGGGGCCGGTGGGCAAAACGAGGGAAAATCACAATCAGAGAAACAATAGACAATGCAGTAGAATTTGGTTTCTTCTTCACAAGTTATGACAGAGCACTTAGACATATTGGTAGATACTTGGAATTTGGACAACTTATATGTTATACATTTTTATGACACCCATGTATTAATCAGATCTCCAAAGTAACAGAATACTACCCAGTGCAGAAATCATCTTAATAATAATCTGGAATTTGCAAGTTCAAACTAATGATTTTCATACCATTTTCTTTGGCTTGTATCCTGTTTGAGATTGTCTTCTGGATCACCGCCCACCTTACATCATTTTAGATCATATTGTAACTGGACAGAAACAATGCAGCCTTCCTGGCTGGTCATTTCACTAGCTGGCTTTAGTCAGTCCTTAGAGGCCAAGCTGGTCTGTTTTAGAAGCTGATACTTCTTCACTTCATCTTTTAAAAGTTAAGCTCCCCTCAGAGGACACGATGATGAATCACTTCCTCTGCTGGGGGCGGGGGAGAGAACACACTGGGGTGGACTTGATTGTGGGGGAGGGGCTGAAGATGTTGGCCTTCATCTCTGCTCTTCCATGTTCTGCACGTTGCAGATGCACGTATTACAGAGAGAAAGTTCGTCTCAGCCATTAAAGTTATTGGTGAACTACTAAAGCTTAATGCTGTGGATGAACACATTGGAAAATAACTGAGCGTTAAAACATCATTTGTCTTCTGTGAAACTACTTCCTTAATGAAAATACACAGTGGCAGCTCTTTTGCAACTGGAACAGACAAAGTTTACTGTTTGTCAGGTTGAAAATAGACAACTCGTGATTTTCCAGATAATGACGTTTGCAAATAGTTTGGTTTTCTTCTTCATTTGCTGGTTGACTCGCATCAGGATCTCTAGACGAGGTACTCAGAGGAAGTGAAAGAGATTAAGCCAATTGTGTGTAGCCTAAGAACAAAATTTTATCATTTTAACTCAAGTGAGAGCTAAGGATTATGTATCAACGTGAACAAACTATGATGTTATAAGCTAGCATGATCACAAGTCACCAGAAATGATTTTCTTAGTCTTTGTTCTATATCCTGCCAGAATTGTACTGTCGCCTAACTATATAATTGTCTCTTTATGCAGACCTCAGAGTTGGGTGTCACAGAACACGTTGAAGGAGATCCTTGCAAATTTGCACTGTGGGTGGGGAGGACTCCAACCTCAGATAATAAAATTGTCCTTAAGGTACGTCTGTTTGAAGTTTGGAACTGTGCTTTGTGACAAGTTTATCTATGTATACTTTTTCCTGTTGTTGGACCTGTTGGTTTCCATAGCCTTTGATTTGTTCTGTCTGTGCTCTGTTGAGATTGGTGATTACCATAGAAAGAACAGTGGAATAAATCCGGTTTGGTGTTCTAGTAGTGAAGTAATTTGAGCTAAACGGTTGCTTGCTCACCAAGAAATCAGGTGGAGAAAGGTCTTTCCGAGTGTCTCCATTCCCCCAGTCTTGCAGAGAATTGGGTGATTCCATAAGAGTTGCAGGAAGTTGAGAAACAGAAGGAGGGAGACATGGGCCAGTAGCTCCCGTTGTACACTTGGCCTCTGGTTTTCAGAGGAAAACAGGCACCTGATGAATTTGTGAGGGCCTTTGACAGTTTCAAGGCTGCGCGGGCCAGGAGTCTTCACGGGGTCCTAGACTCTGGCTTTCTAATTTGGAGGCAGATTAAAAAGAGGGGGTGATGATCAGGTACAGTGTTCAAAACGCTGAGGGTGCTTTGCACACTGTCTTTGAGGGAGGAATGTATCTTTGAATATTTGATTTGAACTCTGTTTTGATTGTACAAATCTCTCCTAGGAGTGATACAGGGCTCTGGAGTGTCTTTTGGGCTTCCCTCCTTCTGCCTTTGAGAAGATACAGATGGAACTGTCTTTTTGAGCTGTCTGGAAAGACCATAAGCGACTTCAGGATGTTTTGGGGCAGATGTAGTGGAAGATTTGTAGAATATTGGGAGACGAGCCAGAAGCTTAATGGGCCTCTGGTGTGGGGACTTGCATGTCAGCGATTTTGTCCCTTGCATTCCTTTTAATCTCTCTACGGTATTTCCAGCAACTGTGAGTTTTTCAAGCAGACATCGCCTGTGCTTCAGTGACCGCTGACTGTGGAAGCCACTGTGTTCCTAAGGTCTTTATTCTCATGGAAATGATGGATTGTTTCGTGATGACTATATGATTACTAACCCAGTGTGTTCTTGTTAGTACTGGCGTGAAGCCCTATAAAATGTAAATTGCACTGATAGCTAAATATTAGATAGCTGAGCTTTTTTAAGGCATAAAATTTTGAAGTATACTCAAGGCCTTAAAATGTCCAACTGAAGTTGAGTATTTATCCAGATTAGCTGCAGTGACAAAAGCCAAAGGGTGCATCTGAGAAACAGTGCCAGATACGTTAGCCAGATACGGACTACGTTCACATAGGATGTGATAAGACACTCATGATGCCATCGGAGAGTAAGTCTTCCTGCAGGCTTTACCAAATGGAAGTTTTCTAGATTTAGGGTAATATTTTTCTGGCTTCTAATGAGAGACTAAAGGAAATGATGTCCCCATTAATTTCAGGGGTGGCTTTGTGGTGCTGGTGATGGTGGTGGTGGATATTTTAGCAGCGGTTCTGGCGGCTGTGGTCTAGATGGTGGTGAGGGTGTAGACAGTGGTAGAGATGGTGATGGTGTAGATGGTGGTGGTGACAGTAATGGTGGCAATGACAGAGCTGTGATGGCCTGGTCTTTGTAGAACTAAATTGTGACCTTTTTTACCTTTATAGTTGGAAAGGGGAATTTTATTTCTAAATTCTTTCTCAAGCAGATCAAGACTACCAAGACTATGGAACAAATTATTCCCTCCTCTTATCCAGGGGGACCTTTTACTTCGCCCTTTAGGTGGTTACCTTTCTCATACTGCTCCTGAAAAATTGGTACCTTTTATCCTCATTTAATTTCTCTAAGGTTAGGAGAATTGCTCTCGATAAATGTCATTCTCCATTGTCTCCAAACTCTGCCAAGTGTTCTGTTCAGATACTTCTCTTTGTTTAACCTCCCAAACGTGTGTATCAAGCATTTAAATTCTAATAGTTCTGTGTTGTTCACAGGTTTCCATCTGAGATGCTTATTTCACGCACAGACTCCCCTGTCCCCTAGTCACCCTGCCTCCCACCCCAGAAGAAACGGGTTTTACTGCTCTCTTGACATCTGATCTGGGAAGAGGAGCAAGGGGCTCCTTGTTCCTGCGTTTCTTTCCCTGTTCCTCCCCCTAAACAACTTTGGAGACACATCTCCCGTTCAAACATTTTATTTAGAAAGCGCATTCTCGATTTTAATTTCCTTTCCCAGCATGGGCTCTGACTGTATTTTCAAGAACACAGTGCACCATGAGGAAGCACTGGGTTCTCCTCCCTTCGTGATCTCATCCGTAATCCCACTGACAATTGTTTTAATCCTTTACAGGGAATTGTGCTTATATCATAGGAGGTTGATGTTTTCCGTAAGGAAATTTAAAACTGTTACTAAGGCCTAGAACATGTTTTTTTTTTTTTTTTTAAAAACAACCTCTTTTGAGGTGCAGTGAAAGGAAAAAATCTGGAAAAAGTGATGCCATATGTGTTCATTGAACAAATGCTTGTTAGTATCTGCTACGTGTCGTTGTCAGAGACCCTCCCTTCAGAGCTGCGGGGAGGTGAGGGAAATCCGCCCTGTGTCATTGGCAGTGGGTCACCCTGGTCTATCCCAGTGGTATAACCAGAGGTAGCTACACACAGAGTTTTGCAGGGACGGGCTCAGGCGTCCACCCCCCCGGAAATTCCGGCGTGTTCACCTGCCGGCAGCGTGACCTTGGGCGCATTTCTAGTGTGTCCATGTTGCAGTTCCTCATTTATAACAGGAGGATCAGGGAGGCCCCGGCTCCACAGGGTGTGAGTGGGTGCAGTCCTGGGGGCAAGGCGGCCAGATGTGTGGGTGCGCATTCACATCCCTGCTGACCCTCCATGGGCTGCTGACCACTCGTCTTCGCCTAAAGGACCTCAGGACACTTGGGTTTGAGGGCTGATTGTGTTTTCATATTTACCCAGAGTTGTTTAAAAGGTCATGGGGCTGGGAAAGGATAGATTACTTGACTTTTCAGAGACCTGGAATAACATGAACACTATAAAATAAAAATGGTTTTGATGATAAAATATTCAAGATCAGGGTCATTTATTTGGTGGCAAATTAAATGCAGGATGTGGTTGCTTTTCTGCTGAGAAGTTATTTTTAAAACGGGCGACTCAAGGAACGCGAGGCCCTGAGTGTGGTGAGTGCAGGGTCTGAAAAGGGCCCCTTCTGTGTCGTGATCGACTCTTAATGCCTTGTCAAGGCCTCCAGTATAGAGAACAAGCAGGACTGGATCAAACACATCCGGGAGGTGATCCAGGAGAGAACCATCCACCTGAAAGGCGCCCTGAAGGAGCCCATCCACATCCCCAAGACGGCTCCGGCGGCCAGACAGAGGGGAAGGAGGTGCGTGCCGGGGGCTTTTTCCTACGCTTGTTTTCCCATAAGGAACAAGGCGATGGTAACTTACTCTTTTTCACAAGTCATTTTTCTTAAATATTTTGAAGAATATTTTTTTAAAAAATACAGTTCATACATAACATCATTCTTAGTAATGAAATTGCTTCTAGATGAGAACCCCTTTGACTTAAAGTAAATGAAGGTCTGCATGCAAATCCCTAATCATGTCCCTTTTCCCCCCAAGTGTTAATCTGTGCACATGTGTCAGTCATGCATGTGACCTTGGACAAGTTATGTAGCTTCTCATTTCTAAAATGGCAGTGATCATACAACTGTATTTCATTATCGTGAGAACTCAGTGAGATGATAGATGTTAGACACTCAGCCCGGTGCCTGGCAAAAAGCCTGTCCTCAGGGAAGAGTCATTATCGCTGTGTGTGACTATTACCATCATTAATACAGTGGTGGTGGCCGCAGTCACGCAGACTGATTTGCACCTCTGAACAAATCTGTTATTTCTCCAATGGCTGGTAGACAGTCTTCACAAGTCTTAAAAAACAAATCCAGCGGTGTCAGGAATTTCTTTGTATCCCCAGGGATGGAGAGGATCTGGATAGCCAGGGTGACGGCAGCAGCCAGCCTGATACCATTTCAATTGCCTCCCGGACATCTCAGAACACGCTGGACAGTGACAAGGTAAGCTGGAACCAGCCCTTTCTTTGGAGAGGTGAATGTAGCCAGTCTCTGGTCTGAGATGAAATTGCCCCTTTCTATCCATAAATGTCAGTTTGTCATCAACATTTCAGACAGCAGCCACGGGTTAAGAGAGGCGCCAGGACATGGTACCAGGAGCAAAGATTTGGAGTGTCAGGGCTAGAAGATGTTGACGCGTCTTCATGGGTTCAGAAAAATCACCTGCCCGTCTCGGTGCTGTTGCACGGTTTTCTAACAGGGTGTTCCAAGGCTGCTGTTTTGTTTTATGTTAAGCAGGAGAACCCATTATTTTAAATTAGATCTTACACAGAGCCCTGGTGCCTGGAAGTGGGGCTGCTCTGATTGAAGCAGGGGCACTGGCATGCAGGTTGGCCATGAGGCACCCTTTCAGAGCCCAGGCTGCGCCCCTGGCCTGGGCCTGCCCCCTGCTGACCACTGGGAGGGAGCACCTGACCTGCAGCACAGAAGTCGGCAGGGATGCCTTCTACAGGGGTGGCCTGAAGTGTCCTTGATTCTGTCTTGGTAGAACCAAAAAACCTATAAGATAAAGTGACAGGAGCAGTTGGAATCCTGGGCTTATGTGATGCACAGATGCCCAGAGTCCCCTGTAAAAGCCAGTGGGGACATTGCTGTCAGCAGGGGCCTCTATTCCTACTGAGATGCGCACCTGTTCTAGTCCAAGTTCTTAAATTATTTGACAACATGTAGGGGTTTCAGTGGACTTGCCCTCGGTTCAGAACTGCCGGGTTTCTTGCTGTCTGATACGAGCTGTGCTTTCCTACACGAGGCCTCGGTCCCCCCCCACGAAATGTGGGCGCCTGCCCCATGCACAGTCCCCACAGCCCGCCCACTATCTGACAGCATCATGTGGAAGCAGTTACTGACGGAGGGGAGAGTCCAGTGTGGGGGATGCTCCAGATGGCCAGTCTAGAGTCCCAGGCTTTGGGCTCTTCTCACTCGTTTTTGCAGAATTCATGGTATTGAATGTTGTTTCCAGAACAGAAATAAGTTGGTTTAGAATTTTTGTTTTCCTACAGTGATTTTATTTTCAGAATCCTCCTGATTTGAGTGATCAGCTCTTTCTCAACCTACTTTTTGAGGTCACTATGTCATAAGTCCTAGAACTTGGAATGCTTAGAGTAACAGGACTAGAGAATAGAAATAATGGCTCACTTGATTTTGTTCAGAGCTCAGTGTATTAGCATTCAGCAAATATTTCCTGCCTGTAGTAATAATGAGGAAGAAGATAAATGAGACGTTCAGGCATCTGGCATCTAATAGCATCTCTCCCTGCGGACCCACCCACAGTCATTTAGTTAAGAAAATAAAATTGGAACTTGGAAATATTTCATCAGAGTAATCCTCATTATTTTCTTTGAAAAAAAATAGTAATTGAGGTGATCGAGTCATCTAAACAGTTACATGAGACTTCCACCTGAAGAAAAGTGAGGAAGAATCTGGCTCATGACTGAGGGGGCTGGGGACGGGCCACTCCATCCGGGCCGTTTCCCGGCCTCCCCGTGGGTGAGCCCGCCATCCCAGTGGAGGCGCATCGAGCCCAGGCTCAGTCTCACTGGGTAATCCCCTCATGGGTCTGGTCTGGGTTTACCCTAGAAATAAGTTGAGAAGTTTATTTTAAAAAGTAAGGTATTTGAATGAAATTCATGGAGAAAAATAAATGTAGAAAGTTCTGCCTTTGGAAGGTACATTGAGACTTTTCTGGAGGTAGATCCAAAAAGAAAGAATAACTTGGTTTCTCAGGTGGTTAGCGTGTAAATGGGTGGTGGTGGGAGTCCAGAAGTGCCCCGTGTCTGGGAAGGGGCTCCTGACTCTCCAGCTCCCCACCCTGGGGGGAGCCGCCAGCACCAGGCATCTGCCACGTGGAGAGGCCGTGTGCTAGTTCCCGGGGCACCCTGGTCCCCACCGTGCGGCTGCCTCCAGTCACAGGAGGTTCGCCACAGAAAGAAGACCCTGTCCCGGAGTCAGGGTGCGTTAACTAGTTGACTTCGGATCAGTTACAGCAGGACAGGCTTCTGTGCACTCGGAACGGAGGCTGCACCACTCCTGTAGGAAAATACGGCACCATCCTGGGGACTGTCGCTATGAGGACAGCAGATTTTGGCACCCAGTGAGAGAGAAAGAGTGAGTCACTAACAAAAATGCAGGTTTGTAGAAAGTAATCATTCTACTGGGGTATGAGAATTTTTAAAGAACCGCCTATAAAATTTTTTATCTGTGATGATTACTTACCAGTTTCTGTTTACCTCACCTAACACATTATCTGAACTTTGTCCCATGGCCCAGAAATCCCTCAGGAGCCACTTCTGCACATCACTCCTCCACGCATGCTTGTCACAGGTCCTGCTGGCTCCTGCCCTCTCAGTCGCTCTCAGCTTAACGTTCTCATGACTCTTAACCATCTTGGGGAGCTACGCTCCAAAACTCAGTTTCCTTAAGTAGGCGTGGCATGTCGTTGGTACCCCTCATTGAGACCAGGGGTCCTTCCTGGGCTCAGAAGTACACAGAAGGGGTCACATGTCTTCCTAAGACTGTAGAACCACCACAACAGGTTCTCTTCTTTTGATCCTGGGCTCTGCGTTTGGGAGGAGAATAAACGGGGTGTGAGACAACACAGGGTAAGTCAGAGCAGGGCATTCGAAGGGGGCACACCTGCGAGGCCTTACACAGGAGGCGCCCCTGCTGCGCCCACATGTGTGCCTGCACGTGTGCTGTCTGCTTTTGGAAGGTTTTCTTGTAGCCAGCTCCTTTTCTGTACTTTTCTGGTAGAACATTTCAGGGTCAGTGAATGATCTGGGAGAATACATTTAGGAAACGGTATCGTTTTCTGAGTCAGTTTGTAAAATACACTGTTTCTCTGAACCAGGCGTAACCAGAAAACCCCCGTATCTCTAATGGCAGTAACTTTTCACACATCTCAAGGTTCTTTCCACCCTACGTATTTCAAGTTTAAACAGCCTCTGATGATACAGGCAGATCTGTCGAGGGAAATGACTTAGCCATGTTCTGCTTATTTGACTTAATTGATGGTGTCTGTTATGAGTTAGTTGTTATCATGGAGTTTGGTTCCATTTCAGAACTGGGTGGGGAGATGTTTTTTAGGCCTCTTGGAAAATTCTTGAGGAAAACTTATCTGCCCGGTGCTGTAGTAACTCTCAGATGAGGCTCAGAATGTTCTGGAAGAGTCTGTTGAGGAGGGGCTCCTGGAGAAACCCTCTTTAGCAGAGCTGGAGAAGGCTGGTCACAGATACAAGCCACAGGCCCCCACAAACACACTTCCTTCCTTGAAAACATTCGTTTTAAAATACGCCATCTCTTTGTTCCAAATATATACGTTTAGCACTGATTCTTGCCCGTATTAATGGTACTTATGCTGATAAAGCAATCTTGTGAAAATACAATTTAGGTTCCAAAGAAATCAAATGCTTGCCAGATTCTTATCTCATTTGTCCTGAGCCTGTCTCCCTGAGGTAGGGAGGAGAAGCCTTCTGGACACTGAGGAGATGAGGGAGGCTGGAGGACCCTCCCAGGGCCACCCAGCAGCAGGGAGCTGAAGCCAGAAACACAATGTGGATTTAATTACCTGGGGAGGTCTAGACTCTATTATTTCACACTAGAGCTGAATAGGAGCTGAATATTTCTAGCATATTAAAGAAGCATTTTTCATAGTTTGCCTTCTCTCTGCATAATTAGTCTGTGGTTTGCTTCATATAACAGAATTTTATATTATAAGGAAAGTAATGTGGGACTGAAATATAGGCTGCTATAGAACAAAGCATCTTAAGGGCAGGATGAAAAGGATCACCAAGGCAAGACGGGGCAGCCTGTGGGGAAGTGACCCAAGCTGGGGAGCAGGTGTGAGCCTGTGTTGGATCTAAAGTCACGCAGTTCCTGTTTTTAATGAATGAGAAATTCGGTTGAGACCTGTACTTGGCATGAACTGCCCTAAGCGTGTTAGATGAATATATGAATCCACACACTTAAAAAAGTAAACGGTTTCACTCACCTTTCATGAAGTATATATAGCAGTGTGCTGGGGATATGAAATTTTACGGAGCTGAAAAGGCAGTCACCTTTCTCTGTGAACTGACAGTCTGCACCATGGAACCTGGGATGGGCTTATGTAAACTGCAGCATTGAGGAAGTGTGTAAAGTAACTAATGCCAGGACGCTTTAAAGTGTGGCTGGATTCACGTTTTTGAGGCAGGGAAGCTGCATTCAGACTGCTCAGGAAGAGCCGCGTGCTTGCGTTCAGCCCTGTTTCTGCATACCTGGCGCTGGGCGGCACTGGCTGGCCTGGCCAGGACTGAGGGTGAGGCCGGCCACGTGCTTGGGACCCCACTCTCCCCTCGTCCCGAAGGTGCCAGAAGCAGGAGGGAGCTTGGCTCAAAGGGACCACTCAGCTGGCTGGCCGGGCGGAGCTCTCCAGGTCTCCCAGGGCCTCGGAGTTTGCCCTTGGGGACATGAAATCGAGTCAGAAGCCTTTCTGGGTGAGGACAGCACATGGTTCTCATCCCCTCAGACAGAGCACTCGGGACAGCGGTTAGAGTCCCGACCGCCCAGAGTGCAGCAGGTAGTTACGCAGATTTCACTGTCCAACAGCAGGTGGTTAAGAACAGGGAGGCACTCCCCAGCCAGGCCTGTGAGCGCTGCTTCTGTGCACACATCCCTGTGCCTCGGTTTCCTCATCTGTAAATGGGGACGGTACTGCTCCTCCCTGCTAGGGCTGTGGGCATTAAAAGTGTGTGTTTGTGAGGGAGGTACAGCTCAGTGGTAGAGTGCGTGCTTAGCGTGCACAAAGTCCTAGGTTCAATCCCCAGTACCTCCATTAAAAAATAAATAATCACCCCCCCAAAAAAAAATCCCACAAAAACAGAAAAACAAAAATAAAAAGTGGCATCTAGAAAAAAATGTGCATTTAGAACAGTGCCTCGCGTGTACTGGGCACTGGATAGATACTAGCTTCATTTTAAAATTACTTCCTTCTCTGTCACTGCTGGGCGATTGACGTTCGTTACTTGCCGTCACAAGTCACTGTCTGCATCGGCCTCTTTCTGAGCATGCTTGGCTGCAGTGGGTTCAGCGGCGGTTGTGTGTGTCAGGCTCTGGGGGCGGGGCTCAGGACAGAATGATGCTCTGAGTTAGTGCCTGGACTTGCACGGCTTGGTGGCCCCACAGCAAACCACTGACCACTGCTGAATGGGCAGCCACTGAAGAAGGGGGAGGCTCCTGCTTGAAGCCTGCTTTACTCCTGCCGTCTTTACTCCTACCACCCTGGTTGCGCTGTGGCCACGTGCATGTGGATGACTCTGAGCTCTTCACAAGGTCGAGTCGTTGACTCACTGATACGAGAGCATCATCCCCGTGCAGCCCGGACAGGAGCTGCCGCCCGGCTACGAGCGGGGGACAGCCCTCCCCGCCTGCAGCCTGGTGAGGGTGACACCTGCCACTGGTTCCCTCTCTTTCTAAGTGACTGCGGCTTTTTGTTACTTTTAACAAGTGTTCTAGGAGATCCTGTGAAGCCACAGAAAGAATGCAGGCTCTTCTCACTCTAGTTACTCAGCCAGAGAAACAAAATCCCCCGCACTGGAGTAGAGAACCTCAGTTCTAAGAAAAGGCAGATTTCTCAAAAATACAGTTTAGGTAGAAATGTAACAGAAGTGTTTCTTAAAATAGTGGCACATCGAGAAACTGACCAAAGTTACTGTTGATGACAATAAGAGTTTTGATTCAGACTCAAGGCAGGTGGTTTATTGGAGCTGTTTTTCCTTCAGGTGAGGGGCCCAGGCGGCTGGCTGCCTGTCACACCTTAGTCTTCAGAAGAAAAAAAGAGGCATTTCAAATGAACTTTTCCTGAGAAAAGACTGTCTTGCCCTCTCAGGAAATGCAGCAGACAGACTCCTTTGGGTTGCGTTGTCCTCAGAGGTGCCGTGCTTTCCAGGACCTGTGATTACAGGTAGTTCAGGGGGTCAGGTGTCTGCTTCCTGACTCCCCTTCCTTTTCCTGCTTGTCCGCCAGCGAAGTGTGTCATCCACACACGGCTCACCCCCTGGCACCTCTCGTTCTGATGTGTTCAGAGTGAGGAGATTGCCGCGTCAGTCCAGGTCAGCTTCTGGAAGCCCGGAGGCCCGATACCCGGCAGATGTCCTCTCTTGGATTTGCCTGACACTGAAAGCTTGCCTTTTTAATTACATCTTTTAAATTTAGCATCTTGACATCTAACTTTCCATTGCACCTCGTATGTAGCACAGGCAAGAAGGCTTCCAAGAGTTATTTCCACGTCAAAACCAGGGTGTGACCACATTAGAGAAGAGTGAGGATTGACCTCCCTGAACACTGTGCTCCGTCTTTCTTTCCTGGATAAAATGTTGGATATGGTGACCTGCTGCTTTTGAAAGAGCTTTTTCTCACGTTGTCGCAGACTTCTTTTTATTTATTTATTTTCCTATTTTCTTTTTTCTTTTTCTTGAGGGAGGGTGGTAAGAAGCAGAATTGTTGCCATCTGAAGCGTTTTCGGTTCTCACGGATTCCTTTCCCACCCCTGACACGTGACAGCCTCCCCACTGGTCCTCTTGGAAACCGCGCAGCAGGTTCTGGTGACGACTTCTCCCGTGAACTTGGCCTCGGGGTTGGGGTGAGCAGGGGGCCTGATGGTCACAGCCTTAGGTGTTAGGTCGGCTGCTGAGAGGCGCAAGCCCCCGGCCTCCGCGAAGCTGCCCCGGGAGAAGCCTGGGCGAGTGAGCAGCCGGGGTAATACGAGTCGCTGGGGATCTGTTCCAGCTGCCAGTGGTCGCCTTTCTCTCGTAACCACGGCCGCCAGCAGAGCTGTACTTTCTAATCCCCTTTAACCGAGGAACCACTCTGTGGTCTGCTCTGTGTGAAGCCTCCAGAAAACCGCAAGCCCCTCTTGTGAGGTCTCTGAGCGCCCGCGCTGTCCTGGGCTGTAGAAGGTGACTGTTCTTCAGGGGGAGGTGGCTTTTGTTAGACCACATCCCCCTCTCCTTGGAAGTGCTCTCAGAGAATTGACCAGACACCCACCTGCAATCGATCTTAGGTTCTCAAAGCAGAATCCTGTGCAGGGAGGAAGACATCCTCCACCGAGCCAGTCAAAAAGAGCCCCTGTTCCTCTGGCAGAACCTGCCCCAGGGCTCCTCTGGGGCCGGTCCTTCAAACCAGGTGTCTGCTCTTGTCTCTCAAGAACTCTCTGGTCTTGTAACGTAGACGTGCCTCATCACAGGGCACCAGGGAGGGGACACCAGAGCAACAGGGAGACGTCCCCGGCCGTGGTCTGCTTCGCTTACTGCCCTTAACTGGGCTCAGGCAAATCAAATCAATATAACATGGTTTCTCCAGGAAAAAGTGAAATTTTGTTCTTCGGTCATTGTTGAAGGTTCACATGCCTTTGATCAGAGATGAGTATTTCATTCTTTTAGATGAAACACAGCAACTTACTCATTTTCAGCCATTCTGGAGAGAGTTCAGGCAGAGGGACTCTGGTTTGATTCTACTGTCTGTGAGTCTGGGCCACTGGAGTCCCTGCAGCCCTTTCGGGGGGGACGGGTGGTCATGGAGGAGGCATTTCGTTATAGAATCCATGGTCCACCCTCCAGTTAAGGCCATTTTACTGTCATGCTGTTTAGTCACCACCTTTAGTTTTTTAAGGTGACAAGAGAGTTGGGGGAAAAAAAGAACTATCTTTGATGAGACTGTCACACGAGTTAATGTGAGTCATGGAAATTGAGACTTTTCATGAATTGCAGTCCTGAACTGAATGTGTGTGGTAAGGAGCCCACAACAGAAGACCGGAAAACACATAGGCATGAAAAAGACGCTGAAAATTGTCACAAAGTGTGGTTGGAAAGAAAAAGTAAAATTTTAAACCAGATAAATGGACTAGTAACTCTTTCAACCTAGTAATGAAATTGTACCACTGGGGGTAGAGACGTCACTGACGGCAAGTAAGACATGTTTAATGCTGTATGTTATCTGAACTCTTTCTGATTAGGACTTAATTCTTAAAAGACTTTAATGACTTGCGTTGCTTCCTCAAAATAGTTCATCTTTTATACCAAAAAAAAAGTTTTTGTTGTTTTTAATTAACAAACCTGGTTTTAAAGACAAGCTTTGGAATGTGTTTAAAATATTCAAATGTGAATGGTGAGACAGAAATCCACAAATTGCCTCTTCTCTGGACTAGAAAACGTCCACTTAATCCTCCCTGCACGGATTTGTGTGGAGATTCTTATGGGAAAAGTCAGTTGATTTTCAGGAGTAAAGCCAAGAAGATAGGATTTTTTTAAAAATAGTAATTCTAGCACTGTGAGGAAACAGATTCTTCTGGTACTAGAGTCTGTTACTAAGTTCCCTAAAGCTTTTGAAAAAGAATTTTGACTCAGTCTGCGATTCTTTGTCAGAACAGGCTTGATTTTTCTTTCTCAGGCTCTGTCAAGTGCACAGATGTTTCCAATAGTTTTGATGACTCTGTGAGGGGCTAAAACTCAGTGCCAGGAGGGAAGTCTAGCTTCATCCCTCTCAGCAGCCCCCTTCTCCTTCCCACCCTTCCCCCACCCACAGGACACACCACGTGGCTTTGGGCGGCCTGAAAAATTCACAGATATCTAGAGACAGCAGCCGGCACAGGCTGGCGATGAGATGGTGTGTCTTGAAGTTGAACTTCCTGGGGCCGGGGTGGGGACACGCTGGGGCCACATGCACAAGCAGGGCCAGTGGACGAGTGGCCGTCCTGGGAGAGCTCTGGCCGGGGGTACGGTCCGCGGGGAGTGTGGGCCTGCGGGGCCTCAGCAGGCTGGACTCCTCACTGGGGCTTGTTCACAGGCCGCGCTCTCCCTGGGATGGGAAACATTCCTCCTTTTCGTTACAGGGATTAACCACTTCCATCACATGGGGTTTTACGAGGAAAATTCTTCTCCGGGATGGGCCTCTGCCTTTAACCTTTTAACGTTAGCATCTTCACTTGTTCACAGAGGAATATGTGAGATTCAGCTTGGTTTTTTTCTACAGAGAAATTTGTAACCTCTAGAAGGGGATTAATCATTTGTGGAAAATGTCCTTTGTGGCCTAGCAGACACAATTCCTTTTGTCAATATTTGTGCTTCATTATGGAAAAGTTTTGTTTTGCTTTCTGTGGTTGTCTGGTGGACATGTGTTTCTTATTCTAAATATCTGAACTTTCTCTGGAAAGACAGGCTGTTAGAACCAGAGGGCAGTGGAGAGCAGGGAGCATAACGGGGCGGCCGACAGCCTTCAGCACAAGCGAGCAGCCGAGGACGCCGCAGGGCCACAAGCCTGTGCAGGGGGCATGGCTCCCAGGGCCCGGCCAGGGGCGGGGCCCAGCAGCCTCTTTGGACTGGGGATGTTTCCCAGCAGGAGGCCTGGCCTGGCTGCCCCTTCCTCCCGCAGCCCAGTGTCCATCTTCTGCTCTTGTGTGGTCTCTGTGCTGATGCCCAAAGGCCAACAGAAAGCTGGGCACGTCACATACTGAACACAGGCAGGGACAGCTCCCAGAGTCCCAGAGGAAAAGCCTATGTTTCATCTTCGTTTTCAAACAGTGCCTTCATTTTTAGAGCAAACGTGTTTTACCTTTTTTCACTTCAGCACATGTTTGACCACTTACTGGACACAAAGCATCACGTGAGGCAGCGTTAGGAAAGGCTCTGTTCTCCGACAGCTTCCTCATCCAAGCTGTGCACTGGTCCTTGGTGCTGGGGGCCCAGCGGTGACTGAGACCCTCACAAAAGAATAACACACACTTGCTTTCTGGCGCCCAGGGCAGACGCACATAAAAACCCAAGACACGGCTCATGTCAGAATTGAGACATGATTTAACCAAGTGCTAAGGGTGGTGGATACAGGAGTGGCTTCTCAGAGGGGTTTGGTGGGGGCTTATACTAGACAAACTGGGGAGGTGGGGGCTCTGAGCAGAAAGGTGGCGTGGATACAAGGCATGCAGGACCCGCCTCAGAGGAGGACAAGGCCACTTCAGGCCGTGAGGCACCTGAGAAGAAGCTGAACATGCCTGGAAAGGTGGACTGGGCCCCGGTTGTGGGCAGTTTGAATCCTGGGCTGAGGAATTTGTGTCTAAGGTTCTAGAATAGAAGGAGGCATGTTTGCACTGGAGGATCCACATTTTGAAAAGGTATCTGGCAGCGGTGCTTAGGGGGTTTTGGGGGAGGGCCTGGGTCAGGCGGGCCACTCCGGAGATCACTGCAAAAATCCAAATGAAATGACCGCTGTGGGTGTGCAGAGCAAGGAAGGAATCAGAAAGATGCCCTAACTTCCATCTGGCAGTATTTGGAGGGTGAAAAATGGAGAGATTGTGACACCATCACCCGAAAGGCAACACCGGAAGAGAAACAGATGTGTGTGTGGTGGGGGAAGGGGGAGCAATGGGGGCGGATAATGAGCCGTGTCCTAGACTCACTGCTTTGAAGGGACAGGGAAACAGCAAGCTGGGATGCCTGCCTGGAAGTCCCCAGCATGGAGGGCATGGCTTTGGAGCCCACGTCAGGGATCGTGGACAGATAGGAGAGACTGAACCTGGGGCTGCCCGTGTTGAAGGGCCAGAGGGGACAGTCCACAGGCAGGGAGCTGGTCAAGGGATTCTTACTTAACAGGGACAGTAAGGAGCATATACATGAGCTGTCCCCAAGGAGTCTCAGGGAAGACGCACAGGGCACAGGTCGTGGATGGCAGACGGTCACGAGGAGGCCACGTGCTTGTTTACAGGCAGATCATGGAGGTGATGTTCTTTTTGGATGTGCTTCAAAGGGCCTGAGCCTTAGAAGGGTTCTGATGGAAATGGGAGTGAGCTTAGAGGAGACAACAGGCGAGGGAAGAAGGGAAGGGACTCTCAGGCTGGAAGACACGTGGCATGTGGCGGCGCTGGGGTCAGTGGCTGAGAGTCAGACTGGCACACTAAGGAGCATCCTGGGGGTGGGGAGGGTTCTGGAGACAGAAGGGCATGCTCTGCCTGAGTTTCGGGGTCCTGGCCCCCTGTGTCCGCTCCCTCCTGACCCAGGCCGCACTGAGGAGCCCACATGCCAGTGGCTCACACGGCCCATTACCAACAAAACCCTGTTTCATTTTATCACCATATTTCACAATAATCTCCCAAAGGGCCTTGAAGTAGAGTTTTTACTCGTTTACAGGAAGTTTAGAATTGAATACAGTTGACCTTTGAACAACACAGGTTTGAACTGTGCGAGTCCACTTACATGTGCATTTATTTTAGTAAATACATACATGTACTGTCGATGTAATTTCTCTTCCTTATGATCTTAATAACATTTTCTTTTCTGTAGCTTACTGTATTGTAAGAATATAGGACATAATACAGATGACATACAAAATATGTGTCAATCAACTGTTCGTGCTATTGGTAAGACCTCTGGTCAACACCGAGCTACTAGTGGTCAAGTTTGGGGGAAGTCAGAAGTTGCACACAGGTTTCTGACCGTGTGGGAGGTCAGCGCCCCAACCCCTGTGGTGTTCAAGGGTCACCTGTGTATAGCACTTTGTGAGAAGGGAGATAACTATGTCTGAGGCACAAAAAGATTTGGCCATTTATATGAAAAGACATCAGATTCTGATAGTGTAAAACTCAGAAAATCATAATTATACGTTAGAATGTGAAAAAGTAAATAACTATTCGTGTGATTCCAAAGGGACATGAATTACGGGACACTGAGACTGGAGAGATTCGCCCAGCTGGTGCGCAAGGCTTTGACCCGTGTGGAGTGGAAATAGAGTTCTGGCCCAGTCGGTGGCCTCCCCTGCTGAAGGCCAGTGGCTGGGCTCGCTGACCTGTGCCCTCTCCCTCCGCAGCTCTCCGGCGGCTGCGAGCTGACGGTGGTCATCCATGACTTCACGGCCTGCAACAGCACCGAGCTGACCATCCGCCGTGGGCAGACCGTGGAGGTTTTGGAGCGGCCCCACGACAAGCCCGACTGGTGTCTGGTGCGGACCACTGACCGGTCCCCCGCCGCCGAAGGCCTGGTCCCCTGCGGCTCCTTGTGCATCGCCCACTCTAGAAGCAGCATGGAGATGGAAGGCATCTTCAACCACAAAGGTAGGGGCTCGCGGGCCGTGGGTGGAAATGACGTTCCCCCTGGAAACGGCGCTGCTGCTTCTGTCCCCGCTTCTTTGCAGCCTTGCAGTAGGTGTGATCCCTCTTTATCGCTCGGGCCCTAATCTCGTCACTGTGTCTGGGCCTTTGTCATCCATCAGGGACTGAAGCGGAAATGAGGGTCTCACCTGTGGCTCAGAAATAATGAACCATCGCCCCATTTCCCAGCTGTGTAATAAGGTATCAGGTTAGAAAAGGAGGAGGGGGCTGTTCTTGGGGGCAGTGTCAGGTTTTCACATTGTGGATTCTTCATTTTGCTAGTGTCAAGTCCTAGACTGTCAAGCACATGGGCCCTGAGAGTTTAACCACGTCATCTTTATAGCTTTGTAATGTATCCCAGCACATCCAAGACTCCCCAAGTTCCCTGCCTGGAGAGGGAACGCAGCTGGACCCCCCAGAGAGAGGCTGACCGAGTCAGGCAGGGCTCAGTGTCAGGGGTCTGTGGCTGTGACAAGAGAGGTGGCTTTTGAAAGAAGTGCTTTCAACAGAAGTAACAGAGCATTTGAGTAAAATGGCCTTTGGGGACTCCTTTAGAGAAAGGTAACTGTAGCAAGTTTACTTTTCCACATTGTCTAGATGGGGCAGTAATGGGCTCCTAGCAAGGTAGGAGAGTCTGTTTACCCTGGACGTCCGGCATGGTAGCTGCTGGACTAACGTGGCTGTTAAGAACTTAAAACAGGGCCGGTCTGAATGGAGATATTCTGCAGGTGCAAAATAAACGCTGGATTGCAAGACCTAGTATGACCCAAAAAATGTGTAATTATTTTAGAGTCATTTCATGCTGAAATGATAATGTGTTTTATAGGGTGGGTTAAGTAAAAGGTATTGTTTGAATCAATTTCACTTCTTTTAACTACTTACATCATGGCTACAAGAAAATTTAAAATTATATGTGCAGCTTACACTATGTGTCTACTGAACAGCACTGGTTTAATCTTTCGTCTTAGTGAGAAGCTAATTTTGAGGCTTTAAGACCTTTAAGAAACATCGGTCTGTAGCTTCTAGTAAAATGCAGACCAAGTAGAGTTCATATGTTTTAAACAACGTCACTTCACAGTCTTCGTTTTTCTACAGTTCTGACAATGGTGATTCTTCCAGATTTGGGGGTGTGCAGTTGGTCTGCCCCTCCTGAGAGAATGTCACTATACTCTGTCCCTCTCCAGTTCGTTCCAGTTAATTTTGGAGCATGCTGGTGGCTCCCACCAGTTGTCTGTGCCCTCTTTATGTTCATCCTGGCACATCCTGGTGACCATCCTCTGGCCGCTGAGGGTTAGTCATCGTGTTGAGCTTAGTAATGCCGCGCAGGGCACAGCACTGAGGGGCTCACCTCGGTGATCACAGGCCCAGCCGTGTTCCGGGTCCCTCGGGGCCTGCGTATGACTTTAATGTCACCTTGGGAAGCAAATGCAAGAATTAGGCTATGGTTTCTCCAGGGATCCAAAGAGAAAGGCAGGGAATTTGCAGATTTTGGCCCAAAGCCGAGGCATCTGCCATCGTTGCTGGCGAAGCTGCCCGGAGTTCAGAGCATCGCTGGACCAGCCCTGCCGAGCACTCGCGTTCAGGTGGAGGTCTTGCCGGGCTGCCCGTTCACCCATTGCCAGGGTGTTTCCTAATTGCATGATACATTCAAGTCCTTGAACCTGAGTTGAAAATAAAGTACAACTTTTTTTTTCCAAGTTCATCTATTATATACAGAGGAGCCCTGGTGAACTTAAGCTACAAATAACATTTGTTCTGAAAGATTGCTTTTCTCGTGTGCCTTTCCCGTGGCGTGTTCTTTACTTCCTGGTGTTCACAATTGCAGGCTGGCCGGGAGGAAAGAACTATGTATTTATCACACTTGACTTTGTCCTGAAAAGTGCCTGTGGAAGTCAGGTTTGTGCTTGCTTTAAATGTAAGTTCCATTTTGTTCCCTGAGCCTTTTCGCTCTGATATTCTGTAACATTCTAGCACCTGAGAGGTTACTCCTGCCCCTCAAAGACCCTCCACTTTACTGAGAAGATGTTTCTTTGTTGAGTAAAACCTGTTGTGAACTGTTGGTGCATAGACAGGGGCTCAGAACCTTATCCATTTTTCCCTCTTTCCTGAATTTTTATTTTTCCTCTAATGCAAGGAAACTCTTGAAGTTTTCTGTTCCCTTGCAGTGTTAGGACTCGGGCGGTGGACGGGGGAAGGGAAAACCCTCCTTTGGGCTCTTTGACAAACCTCTGCCAGAACCTCCTGTCTGGGTTCCAGTCCAGGAAATCAGGCAGTGACCTGGGGCTCTGTCCAGGAGGGGAGCCTTCGCCAGGTAGTTGGGCCAACAAGGGACAAGGATCAGAAGCAAGACGCAGCAGCTGCAGGCTGAGAGACTGGTGCCAGCCGGGGAAGCAGGGATCCACTTAGCCCCACGGCCCCCCTTCTTGCTCTGGTGTGAAAAGGAGTGCGTGTGTTAGATTGTTCACACACTGGCGTGTGCTGGGCCGTGGATGCTGGTTACTCACGGGTGTCTGCTGACCCAGTGTCTCATTCTGAGCCCAGTCCGCTTTGAGAGCTGTGCTGGGCTGGAAGGATACACAGGGAGGAGAAGGTGCGGCTCCTTGTGCCGCAGAACTGGCCCACTTCTTCCAGAGTCACACAAGTGCGGTCTCGCCTCTCACCCACCTCAGAACTCTCAGGCATTAGGGAGTGGTCGCCATCGTCTGTCCCTGGTCACTTGCTGTTGATCTCTGAAGACTGGCTCTTGAACACCTGTGGTTCTCACTGCTCTGTCCTTCCAGGAGGAGGAATAAACGTGTTTACTAATCTCCGCTTCCAAAATTTTCTCAGCCCTAATGCCTCAAGTTTTTCACAACTCCCCAGTCCAAGCAACTTAAATTTCCATACATTTCAAATGGAAGAGACACGCCTGTTGAGGGGAAATGTCTGTTTGTTTGATTGTGAATGATAAGATACTTAAGAATTGAAGCGTGGCTGTGAGTCTTAAGTCCCCAGGCCAGCCATGAGGGGCCCCGTAGTCCCCGTGAGCACTGCCGGGTCCCAGGTGTCGGGAAGCGTGGCTGGCATTGGCGGGCCGATGGGAGCACTTGCGCTTGGTGAGCGCTGGGCTGCTTTTGTCGTGCTGTGTCCCCCTGGCTGACGCAGGAGGTGGCAGGAAAGGAACTAAGCGAACAGGAAGTACAATTGCACAGCTCGTTCTTCAAGGAGATACTTCCGGGGCTGAAACTGGACTCCAGCGCGAACACCGTGTGGTTGAAAACACTCTCCGTTCCACGGGAAAGGCGGGTTTGGGGGGCTGCCGTCGGGCAGCCTTGGTGTCAGGCGTCTCCTAGTCCCTCTCTGGCTGCCCCCCACAGCGTTTCAGTCGCAGGTGGCGCCCAGATGGCAGGCACATTAAGCAGAAGGTGGATTCAGCTCATGGTTTATGGCTCCTGCCACCTGTCACCACATCAGAATCCCTGGGGTCAGGGCCTGGGCATGGAGGTTTCGTGTCTGGGCCCCAGCGGGTCCAGCACGCAACCGGATCGAGAAGCCCTGGCCCCCACACCCCTGTGTGTGATCCTTGATCGACTGCTGATACAGGATCATGGAATTATCTTTAATCTCTTACAAAATCCGAGGGATTTTCCCATCCTACTGTCTCACTTGGAAAGCTGTCACTTTTCTCCACTTGCTTAGTCTTGGTCACAGAAAGTAAACAGGAATATCAGGAACGTTTATACTTTCCACAAGGCCGTGTCAAAATATCCCTGTTTTTGTGCTACCCTGGGCTGAGGAAGTAGGTCAGCTGTCCTCTTTCTTCGCAGCCAGAACCACCACACGTGCTAGTGTTTGAGAGTTTAGCGCCGGGGTTCAGGTGCTAACCCAGCAAGCATCCTGGAGCAGTGCAAGGGCCCTGGGCAGGCAGCAGTGCCCAGGGTTGGTGGTGATGGGGTGGAAGGTGGTACACATAGCACTGTCTCGGTCAGTAACCTGGGCAGAGGAGTATCTGTGCTTCCTGCCGGGTGCGTGTCTGAAGTGCATCGTGGCAGTCTTTTGATTGTATTTGCCTTTTTTAAGAGTAAGACAAGAATCCATCATTAGTCTTAAGGAGGCCGTGCCATCGTGCTCACAGCTGGTTCATTGCATCTGAAAAACTGCCCATGTGACTGTCACGGCACTGCCTGTCGCCTGCGTCTCCACCGCCCAGCTTGGTACAGTTTGAGTTGAATTTGGAAAGTGGCTTTCAGCCACCACTAAATTGTTTTTTGCTAAAATTCAGCTTTAAGAGAGGACCTTTCAGTGGTAAGAGTGCCGTTTATGGTTGGAGCCTTTAGAAGAGGTGACGTGTTGAACTTTGGATAGTCTGTGCTTTGTGTCAAGAGGGCCCGAGTTCTGATCCATCTTTGTCTTCAGTGACGTTGCAACCCTGGGCCTGAGTAGAGTGGAACGAGGTGACCCCTGAGGTCCTCGCCAGCTCTGATGGTTTAAGGCTATGTTTCTTTTGCGGTCTTTCTGAATAAAGGCCAATTCCAAACCTCCCCCTTCTCCTTGCACCAATCCCTAATGAGGCGACGGGTGGTTTTTTTGCTAGTTCATTGATATGTTTAGAAGACAATACCCGCTTAGGGACTTACCCTTAACCTCTCTGAAAGTTGTTTATGGTTATGCAGTTTTTTTCTTTCTAGGATGGCGTAGAGGTCAGTACTTGAAGTTAAAAAGCATGATTTTTTTCACTCTGAGTTCTTCGTTAGAACAACAAGGGAACAAAAACATGAGAAATAAAATTTCTTGTTTGCTGGTCACTTGGGCCTCAACACCCAGGGGCTTTCATTGAACACACCACGCTGACTGAAAACGATGTTCCCGAAATAATCCCCCCCCCCGCTTCCGGTTTCCCACACCAACCGCAGAAAGTGGGCACCGTCGGGATCAGGTCTCCTTCTTGACCAGACTGGCCGTCGTCATAAAGAGAAGGACTTATCTTTCATAAAAGCAGTGATACGTGATTGTTATCATTGAAGTGGAGCATTTTCTTTAATCCAAGTTAAAATTAGGAAAGTGAGAGACTTTCATGAGAAACTACCTGAAATGTAGGTTTTTCTCCGGGTGGCCTCCTTGCCTCCCTTGGAGCTCTCTGCCAAGGTTCTCCTGTCCATCCTTCTCTCTGCCTGAATGTTTGACTCTCCACTGGACTGTCCAGCCAACTTCTTTAAACCTATTATATTCAAATTCCCTCTCCTACCACCTCCCCAGAAGTGGAAATGGCCCAACGTATCCCCCAGAAGACAGCTAAGATGCTTGAGACTCTCTTCACTGCCCTCCACATTTTCTTTCTAACTGTAGTCACATACACATAATGTAGAATTTACCATCGTAACCACTGTGAAGTGCACACGTCAGTGGCATCAGGGACATGCCCACTGTTGTGTCCGTCCACCCACAGCTGTCTGCATCTTCCCAACTGAAAAGCTTCCCCACTGAGCACTCACTCCCCACCCCCACCTGCAGCCCCTGCAACCACCGTTCTCCTCTGTCTCTGTGAACTTGACTCCTCTCTGGACTTCATCAGTGGAATCACACAGTGTTTGTGGTTTTGTGTCTGGCTTACTTCACTTCGCAGAATGTCCTCCAGGTTCATCCGTGCTGGAACCTGTGTCAGAATTTCTTTCTGTTTTAAGGCTGAATAATATTCCACATATGGATAGGTTACATTCTGTTATCCATTCATCTGCTGATGGATGCTGGGGCTGCTTCCACCTTTTGGCTGTTGTGAGTAACGCCAGTAAATCGCTCTTCAGATCACTGCTTTCAGTGCTTTGGGGCGTATATTCAGGAGTGGAATCGCCGGATCGTATGGTAGTTCTATTTTTACTTTTTCAAGCATGCCCACCACACTTGTTACCTTTGTCTGAATAATACATTTCAAGCATCTTCTCTTTTCTCCATCACCACGTTGCCTCTTCCCCACCAGATCTCCTGCCTCCCTTCTCACCCTCTTACTGCGGCTGAAACACAAATCTGGTCACACTGTGCGCCTGTTTGCACCTCTTCAGTGACTTGCTCTTGGTCATAGAATAAAATCCCAGCTTCCTAACACGTCCTCCACAGCCTTGCACCTCTCACTCGTGTGCACGGGCGCACACACACCCTTTCTCCCCTTGGTGTGGGTCAGCAAGTAACAGGGTGGGAGGGTCTTACCCCCTCGCCCCTACCTGACACTCCTGTCCTTTCTCATCAAATAAACAATGAAAAATCCTAAAGGAAAAAAAAACTTAATGTACCCAGTAAGTCTGTGGAGGTGAGGGTGTAATTAACAAGTGCTTCAACACAAGAGCTAACATCGGGGTAACCTGAGAAGGTCCCTGCGAGATGAGCTCCCGGGACCACTGAAGGTGCAGGAGGAGCCACATAGGAATTTGCGGAAAGTCCGTTAAAACATTTTAACAGGAGTGGGGGTGCAGTTATTGTGCTAAACTTATAGCTGTGATGGGGGGAGTACAAGGGACAGAGCCTGTAAACAGCAGGGTTGACGGGGGACAGAGGGCCTCCTCCCACAGCCGTCGTGGAAAGGGGGACCCTGGGTAGGGGGCTGTCTCAGCAGGGGTGCTCGTGGGTACACGAGTGCAGGTCAGCATAATCCATCCTGTCTAGTTAGGTTCTTTTACTTCAAAGATACACAGGGCGTGTGGATACACTCCCTGGGGCCGTTACTCACAGCTGTGTGGAAGGGACACACCACTGGTTCCAGGGGTTACTCCTCAGAATCACACATCATTTCTTAGAGTGAGTGACTCTGCCACGGTCCCGGGGCCTGGAGGGTATAAGATCCATGTCTGAGTCTGGGGTAATGACCACTGGTGCAGCCGCTGTGCGAGTGTAAAATTAGGGTGTTTACCTTAGGGCCTGAGTTGCAGTGTGTCTGAGACCCTGTCGCCATCCCTCCAGGGCTGTTGTCCTCACCTGGCCCTTCAGCCTCCTCGTCCCATCCTGTGAAGTGAGGACTCTGCCCCTTTGCTAGTGGCACCCCCCGCCGCCCGCCCCTCACTCCCGTGTCCCTGGGTCTCATGCCGTACAGATGAGACCAGGTGGCAGGACTCACCAGAGGTTCCAGACAGTGGAAGGGGTGGAGTCGGCAGCCCCAGGCCCAAGCCACCCTGCCTGGCTTCCCAGCCTGTGCAGTCTTCAGGGTTGAGCTGGGCCCCGGCCCCAGGGTGGACTTTAAAGCTGTTTTCCTGCTCAGAATACAAGCAGTTACTAAGATTGCTCTCTCTCATCCAGACCACCTTCTCAGTTCCCAGGACAGCATCAGCCCAGCCCAGCAGAGGAGGGGGAGCCTGGCCTCGCGGGGCCGGGGCCTCGTCCTTTCCCCTCATCACCCCTACCCAGGAAAGCAGCAGCTCTGCGGAGAGTCAGGTGCTTCTCCATCTTCACTAGAAGCCTGTGTGACCGGAGAGTGAGCTCCAGACCTCCTGCATTTCCCCAAGGATACCGGGGGTGGCTTGATGTAAATCTGTCCAGCCCGAGTATCATCCTTCTCAAATCATGAAACCCTCTGTCCCAAGGATGCGTCTAAGTCTCTAACTCTTAGGACTGCTTATGGCTTTTAAATGCCCTAATATGTTTTTGGAAAACAGAAGGCATTAAAAAGGCTTTAGTAACGTTGAAATTTTTTGTTGAATATATTGTGATTCTGGTATATTTGGACATTGGCATAATTACTGCTGTTAATCAGAAAACACACCCACCCCGAGCACCAGTGCATAGACCTTTCAAACCTGTGTCTGCCCACACATTCTTTAAATATATATATAAAAGAAGATCTATGTACTTCGAAAAATTAACTTGGGAAAGAGCACTTTTTAGTCTGTTTGAACAGCTGCTAATGTCAATCCCTGTGGGAAGGAAAACTGAGGAACGTGGAGTTGCACAAGAACAAAGACTCTGTCCCTCTCTGGAGCCCTGTGGACCCAGGGCCATATGATCAGCCCGAGACTTGTGATTAAGGAGCGTTTTCTGCACAGTGTGTAATTACAGAGCTGCACAAGTGGGCCATGCCTGTGCTGCATGCTTCACTTTGGAGGTATTTTCATGTTCCAACTTTACAGTAAAGTGTTTATTAAAACAGGAAAAAGGCTGTGAGCAGGCATTGACACCATCCGTATTAGATGATCACAAAATTATATATATAGCAGAGCTGTAAACAATGAATGAGAAAACCGTCTTCCCACACTTGATTTCAGCAGCCATGACACAGTGTTTAGGGAAAGCTATGTAATCGGGAGGAGAGATCACTACGAAAACAGAAGTGCGTCTCATTCAGGGTGACTCATGGCCTGGCAGGGGCGGCTGCAGGTCCCGGGTGGAGGTGTCTGCTCCCCACCCTTCTGTGGACTCCACTGTTTTAACTGTCTCCTTTCTGTCATATGTTCATATCAGATTTTGCTGTTTATTAGACAATCCAGGATTTCTCTTTTAAATTTATTCACTCTACTTGGCACCTGCAGAAGCTGTAAGAAATTACATGGCAGTGATGTTTGGTGAGAGGTCGTTTAAAAGTACCATGTGCTGGGGTTTTCATTAACTGTTTTGAAAATGAATAAATGCTGTACATGGAGGGGAACAATTGTTACATTTCAGTCCAAGTAAGTGGGTATCTACTAGATTGTGGCTCTGGGGACGTCTGATTATACAACACCCAAGCACCCACAGAGAAGAGTGTGCCAGAAAACCACAGAAAGAGCGTTTGATTTTTGCTTCTGTGTTCCTTTCTCTGTTCCAAGAAGCATGAGATGATTGGGTGATTATTTTGCGTTCCTAGAGCTAACTTTCCCATCGGCAGTTAGATTTGACTGTAGGTCCTGACAGCTGAGCTGCCACGGGCAAGGAGAGGGGGAAATACCCTGGAGACCCTGGCCGATGCTGCAGCAGCGGGCCCTGCAAGCTTCTGAACCACGTATCCCTGGCCAAATCGGACAGAAGCCATGGTACCTACCCCAGAAAAATGTACACAGGTACACAGCTTTTGCATACAACTTCAGCGACCCCCACATTCAGATCTTCCTTTCTATAGAAGGGAAGAAATGCCAAATTTTAAAACTTATTTTTAGATATTTCATGTGGTTCAAAACTAAGAGGTATAAACTGAGAAATCTGTTTGCCATAGTCTTGTCATCCGGGTAGAGATCCCATTTTCATTCATTCCCAGCTCCACATCTGATATTCTGTTAGGCACATACAGACGTGTATTCACTCCTCCTTTCGTGTTTTTACGTAAAAGGCAGTGTATCTTGCCCCTGACTTTTTCACGCTGCCGTATCTTTTAGAAACTACTTTCGTACAGAGAGAGGCGGATGCCTCATTCTTTTTCACGGACCTGGAGGACTTCACATGTGCACACAACTCAGGTTATTAACTAGTGTGTGGCGGAGCCCGTGGGTTGCTTTTGGTCTGCTGCTGCTGTAAGCGGGGTCACAGCCCAACCCTCTGTGTGTCCGTCTTTTCATTCATGTGCAAGGAATTCTGCAGGATTGATGAGTTGAAGGGTAAATGCATTTGGAAAATAAACTTTTGAAGAAGAATCACCTGAATCATCAATTAACTACATCAGAAAAAAAAATCACAGTAAATGTGCTATTTAATGACGTTAGCTTTTATGTACTTTTCTCATCTTTATCAGATTTGAGCTATACCGATCACCTGGAGTTCTCTAATTTCATCTTGCACGTTTAGGGAAAAAATAATTGACCCCTTTGAATAAGGTCACTCTTTAAAATCATTCATATAAATTACATCGTAAGCTTCCAGTGACTCCTGTGAGGTGAGATTTTGATGGACGTTTTCCCACAGAGCTCTGCAGGGGTGCGTGCAGTGAAATATTAACGTGAACAGTATTTCACCTTTTTTCATGCAGTGTCTGCATTTGTATTACAGACTCAGTCAAAGGGGTGCAAATTAGGAGTTCGACCCTAAATGTAGAGTGGTGGCAGTTTCAAAGAATGAGTAACTTCCCTCAGCATGTGTATAAAAATAGCTTTTTGTGGTGCCACTGTTTTGCCTTCCATCCACGCAAGGCTTCATAAGAATCCAGACCACACTGTCACCTGTGAGAAACACACTCACAAGACAGTGCTGGCTGTAGTTTTTGTAATGGGCTTTAAAGTCTCTGTGTACTCTCTGTATTTTCTAGGATTCAGCTTCTAATTGCAAATATTTCACAATGAATTTTGAAAAATTCTGTTTTTAAAACCCTCCCCAATCTAACTTTTTTCGTCCTTTACTGACACTCTGAAAGGATTTGGTGGGGGGGTGTGGATGGAGGTCAGTCAGTGGGGTAAAGAGGCTGACCTTTGAACTCTCACCCCCACAGCTAGCTCTGTCTAGGAGAAGGTTCTGGCTCCTTTCCTGGCATTCGGTGAGGACTAGAGCGGGGCTACCCTGGAGTCTTCTGAGACACTTCCGTGCTTGGGCCTTCAAGGCGTGTTGTCGTGTGGTCTAACTGGCTGCGGTGCTTTGCACAGCGTGGTCATTCCACAAGGCTGACTATTCAAGGGCGCTGTCATTTTCCCCCAAAGTTTTCAGCCAAGCTCAGGACAAGGGGACCCAGCGTGTTTATTGTCTGAAGGGCCCTTGCAAACATTTGAGAAGATGGTAAATAGGCTCATGCGCCTTGGCTGCGCTGCAAGACAGCTCTGGAATCTCTGTATCCTTCTCCGTTGTCATGCCTGCAGCCCTGTGTGTTCAGTTGCATCCTTTTCTTCCCCTACCCCTTCTTCTGAGTCTGTGGAACTTTGAACTTACTAGAAGGAAAGAATATTTAAGTTCTGTTCTTAGAGATAGGTCAGTTTCCTGCTGTCTCAAAACTAATGAGAGCATTTCCGCCTCAGATTATGGAGCAGATGGGTGTCAGTTGGGATGGAGGGTGCCTTAGTCATCTCGGGCGGCCGTAACAAGATCCCACAGGCTGCATGGCGTAAACAACTCTCCTAGTCCTGGAAGCTCGAGGTCCAAGATCAGTGTCGGCAGGGCTGGTTTCTCCTGAGGCCTCTCTCCTTGGCTTGCAGATGGCCGCCTTCTTGCTTGTCCTCGCGTGCTTCTGCCTCTGTGTGTACCCCCGGGGTTTCTCATGTATCCAGATTTCCTGTTCTTACAAGGACACCAGTCAGATTAGGACGCACCCTAATAGCTTCGTTGCAACCTGATCACCGTTTCAAGACCCTGTCTACGGATCTGGTTACATTCTGAGGTACTGGGGGTTAGGACTTGAACATTATAATTGGGGGGAGGGTGGGCACAATCACCACACAGCAAAGGGACTGCCAGAGCCTCAGGAGAGTAACAGCAGTGACAGGAGATATCGAGGGTTGGCGATGTGCCAGGCACTGTGCTGCTTCTCTGAACGTTTAATCCTCAAGAGGCCCCGATGGCAACGTATACCATTATCATCCCTATCTTGTGGTAAGAACATGGAGACACGGGAATTAACTTGACCAGGCTTGGTAGGTGATGGAAAAGGGGATTCTAAAAGCAGCAGTCAGACCTCAGGCTCCAGTTCCCAACCACTGCGCATCTGCTCCCTTTACACTGACAAGGGAATGATGCTCTGCGTTTACATGTGTGTTCAGCAGCCACGTGCATGGAAGGAGCCTGTGGTCCGGAGGGAAGCTATAGCCTCTGGAGACTCAGTCGCCCAAGGCAGCCCTCATTTGTGGAAGAGCTGATTACAGAAGCCGCTCTCCCAGGTCCACCACACGTGAGACCACTTGCCCGCCTGGAACTGAGGTCATTCCTAAGGGCTTCCCATCCCCGCCTCCCGCCACGTCCAGTAGTCACTTCCTCTGAAAAGAGAAAACCTTCAGAACGTTGACACTGTTTTCAGTTCTGATTTGACATGAGTCTTCTGTTTTCAGTTATGATTTGGTAATTCCCACTGCTTTCCATCACCCGAAGGAGCTGCCTTAATGGAAATCTGTCCCTTTTCCTTCTCCTCTTCCTCCTGCTTGAGTCAGGCACAGAACTTGACCCTCAGTGGTGTTGTTGTGAGTGAATGAATGGAAGAACCAATCATGAGTCAAAACAAAACAAAAAAATTTTAATCAATTTACATCTGGAAGTAAAACTTTTCTGCTCCACAACCCATATCCCCCTTCTCCTCCTCAGCTTCTGACCACCCCCCAGCCACCCAAATCAAAATCTGCCCCTTGGCCATCCTTGGAAGAGCTGGGGAGATAAGCTTCCTGTCAGGTCCACCCTCCCTGGGTGAGCCTGTGTCCTCGCCCTCTGAAGCATCACAGATTCGGGACATGACAGGCAGGTGTGGGCCGCCAGGAGTTGGCGACCTTGCTCTAATTTTTTGAGCACTATTGCTTTTGTTAGGATTTTGGGGAATACTCTTGTGGAGTTACCATCTCATATTGCCATTCTGCAAATAATCCACATGCTGATGCAAACAGAGTGTCACGTGGTGAGTTACAGTGAAGTGGGAAAAAGGAGTCCTTGAATGTTGGTTTTGTTCAAGTTAGAGAAAAACTCACATCGTCTGTGAAAAGATAGTAAGTAAAGCAATGAAAAGGAGCCTATCGGATTTTTGGCACCCAGATGAAGGGTCTGAACGCCTCAATAAAGGTGCTTTTGTGGGTCGGCAACTGTGCCAGAAGGCGGCAGGAAATAACGTGCTGAATGGGGCCCTCAGAAGCAGGATTCAGTCCTGCGTCCGCTCCCTCCGGAGCGGGAGGTGTTATCTGCGGGGTAGGAAACTGGACAAAACGTCCTCCGAACAGGGGTATCTTTGTGCCTGGAACCTGAGAACCTCCATCCCGGCGGCGCAGCTGTGCTGAGGCCAGCGCCGTGGGCACGCCGCGCAGAGGGAAGCGGGGCTGGGGCCGGGGGGCAGGTCAGGAGGCAGCCCGGAGCCGCCGTCCGTCCGTCCGTCCGCGGGAAGGGCTGGTTTGCTCCAGCCCGTCAGCAGCCGCGCCTGCTCCTCCAAGTAGCTGGGTTTCAGGACCAACTGGAACGGAGGCAACTACGTTTATCAGGATCATTGACAGTGTTTCAAGTCTCAAGGAAACACTGTTATGTTTTAAAGGAAATTATAAATAATGTTCCTAAGAGTTGTGCCGTTGAGTTTCCATCTCAAAATGTGGCTGCCGTTGTTTTCCGGATCCCGTCTTTGGCTTATAAGATTTTGAGGACCTTTTCATTCAGCATTAACTAAGTGTCTAATTATTATGTTTGCTTCCTCTTCAGAAAGTGCTGTAATCTTAATAGAAAGACTTTAGGTCCTTTGGCATCTGAATTTTAATTTTACAAACAGCTTTAAGTATAATTTTAGTCCTGATTTAATAAAGCACCATTTATTTGTATATAGATCTTCTTCACTGATGTGGGTTTTGTTTTGTTTTGTTTTGTTTTGAGACCTCCTTTGGCAAAAATGATCTTATGTTTTTGGACAGATTAATTATAGGCACTAGAATGTTGAGGTTCTCATTTTAAATATTTGAGGAATAATTATCACAAGAAAAACTTACATGAAAAGTGATATTGGAGGTCGTTGATTTTGACCAAATTTCTTCTCAATCAATTTAAATGAAAGTACCTTTATTTTCATGAGAATGATATTGACTAATACAAATTTGCCCACGATTGTGCAAAGAATGATTTTTCTGTTTCTTCAGTATATTTTTTTAATAAGTCAAAGATACCTTTATTCACAGGTCATTAATTTGCCTAATATGTTTTTTCTCCATAGAAGTTCTCTAACTTTGCCTACTTTTCTCTGGTATCTTTTTCACATTCTCAATTTCTTTTTATATAACATAACAATCAATTATTTTTTAAAAACTTTTTCTTTAAAGATCATTTTAGATCTTAGAGGGAAGGTGCAGCCCTGAGGCAGCACCGTTAACCAGGACACAGACCTGATTTTGGATTTTGCTTTAGTCTTTTTTTTTCTGGCTCTGGATCCAATCCAGGACCCACTTCATATTTAGTCTCCTCCAGTCTACTGTGTTCTTCCACTGCTTTGGTTTTTCATGAACTTGACACTGTTGAGATATTAGCCATCCTTTATTTTGTAAGATGTCCCCCCGCCAATTAGTTTATTTGATGTTTTCTCATGATTCAATGGTGCTTACACATTTGGGGCAAGAATACCACAAAAATGAAGCTGTGCCCTACTCAGTGTGTCCTATGCAAGGTGGGGGCCACAGGAGGACCTGGACATGTCTGGCGGTGGTAACCTCGAACACCCAGTTCAAGTAGTGTCTGCAGATTCCCCCACTGAAATTACTGGTGTTCTGTTTGTAATTAATAAATACCTTGTAGGAGATGTGCTGAAACTATGCGAATGTTCTCTCTCCTCTTGCCTCTCCCCACTCGTCTTAGCATCCCTGCAACAGCTATTACAGTGGAGGTTGCCTACTGGTGGTTTTCTGTTTTCCTCATCCCTTTTAAATTTATTCATTAGAATTCTGTCAGGAAGAGTGGTACCTCTGCCTTATGTATGTATGTATGTATGTATGTATGTATGTATGTATGTATGTATGTATGTCAGTATGGAGTCATGGAGATGTATTTTATTCAGTACTGTCATGTATTTTGTCGTTCAGATTGTTCCATCTTTGGCCGTTAGGGGTGTCTTCAGGTCAGCTTCCGTGTACTCGGGACACACCTGCCGTGTCATTTTTGGAGCACTTCCTTGCTTCCTGACAATACGGGATGCTCCTGGCTCATCTGATATTTTCCTTGCCTCAGCTCTGGATCATCTGTTTCTTTAGGTCTTCTCAGCAGACACGTCTGTTTACCTACCTGTGTGTGCACACGTGTCTATAGTCACATTCTGTCTCCCTCCCCCCCCCCGTGTGTGTGTGTGTGTACACACGTGTATATACACTATGTACGTAAGTTCATACCACCTGATACCTGTGATTCCTGTCCCACAACACGGCATTCATTCTGGCCCTCCTCTGCCTTGCCTTACTTGTAACCTTTTTCTCTGACAGTGAGACACCTGCATCTTGTTATCCAAAATATATTTACTTACTTGTTCAATCCTAGTCTAGAACCCATTTTTCCCCTCTTTGGAAATTAAGTATTCTCTTTACCTAAAATGACTTGGCTTTGAGAGTCTCAAGTCTGCCTTTTCTCACTGCCAACCCATGACACAAATTTAGGATTCTTTTTGTCTTTGGTTTCACAGTATACAATCAAAATGCTGTTTTTCAGAATCACTTAGTGAATGTTTTTCTTCCCCACCCTCTTCAGTGTGGCTATGTTTTCCCTGGTGCCTCAGCGAGGTTCATTTACTACTGGGTTTATTACCTTGCGTTTGAGTCCCCCCCCCCCATCCTAGTTGATCTTAATTACTTATTTTGGGCTCTGTGAAACGTAACTGTGGTTAAAAGAGTCAACACGCAATTTCCATACAACAGATATATCTCATTTTCTCTTCCCAGCACCCCTTGCTGTTTGGTCCTCACAGACAAACCTTGGGTAATGTCTTTAAACACTGTCTTTGGCAGTGTGTCTTTTGTTTTCTTTGTGATCCTTTTAATTATACGGTCAGCCATCAAATGAAAATATCAAAAATAACCCCAAAAAAGAAAGTTTCTTGTTTTCCTTCACAAACTCCACTTTTTAGGCGTATCTCCTGTTTTGCCAGATGCCTAAAATGTTTGCCTTTGGCCCACCGCGTTTAGTCAGGTTTCATGTCTGTCTGCTTTCCTTGCGGAAGCTCACCTGCGTCAGTCCTAACTGGGCTCACTGTCGTCTTCCTCTCGGGGGGTCCCACGTGGTTTCCTGACCACCTTCCCACCTAGACGGTGTTCTCACACTGCAGACGCCCCGCCCCCCATCCTGGAGCTTCCCGCTTGCTTCCTGACTGCTCATGGCGCAGGACCACCTCTTTTACAACCTCTCGAGTTACCTGAAGTCACAGCCTCTGTTCTCACTACCGGGTCCTTCCCACCCTCTTGGCCAGGGTTCCTGCAAGCTTTTCTTCCCGGGGTCAGCTGAGGTCGCCCTTGGGTCTTTCTCACCTGTACCTGGCCCAGACTCTTAGGGCAGAGACCCAGTCATACCACCAAGGGAGAAACAAGCCTTAGATTCAAACCTTATTCCCTGGAAACACTGCTGGTTGTTCGGACTGTCTTCCTTCTCCCTTTGCTCCGCCTCCTCTCCCATCCCTTTCACTTACCGACATCAGCTCTTTGGCTGGTTCCGTGATTGTCCATCCAGGGATTTGATTATCGTTGCTTCCAGGTGGGGGCCATGTGGTGCCTTTACTTGATATAACTTACCTTTACTACTTCCTTATAAAGTGCCACATTACATAGTAAACACTCTGTAACCTCATACTTTCATGACTAGAGGAAGGAGGGGATGAGAAAAGCCTCCTTCCTTCCTTCCTGCCATGCCACATTTCTCTGACAGATGTGAACTTCAGATTTGAAGAGGGCAGTCACTGGGAAATGTCTCCCATTTCTTAGCCAAAATTATTTTATTCATTTTTCAGCATCATTCCCTTCCTCTTAAGGCGAGAATGTGTATTACACATAAAGTGATTAATTTCCCTGACAGCTCTTTTTTTTTTTTTTTTCAGACTTTTAAATTAATGACCCTTGCTTGGCAGTCTGTATTTTTGGAAAGGGACAAAGTAAAATATTTAATAAAAGTTGTAGTAAATGAAACCCTAGAATGTCAGTTAACTTGATTTCCTTTAGGACAATTTTTACTGCTTTTTTTTGCCAAGAAGAGAGAAGGTTATTTATTTGGTAATAAAGTTTTCTTTTCTTGCATAAAAAAGTGCTCTGTGCAGAATTCTGCCTCTTGCTTGGTCCTGGCGTAAGTACACCATCTGGATCTGTCTTGGGACCATTTATAAAGAAAAACAACCTTATGCTTTGCTTTTGGTCTTTTAAAAAGAATATGAGGCCTAATGTGGGCCTATAAATGCCAAATCCCGCTTTGTAGCAGTTTGTTTGGGGAGGTATCATAGTGCCGGAGACAGCTCTCTGGGAGCGCCCTGGATTTATTCCCTTCTTGTTTTTTCACAGTTGTTAATTGTCTGAAACTGAGAAAGCAACTAGAAGTCTATGCTATTTGCACATTTCTCACTTAGAGAATTTTTTAAATTTATTTTGCAGTAAGTGGGGGAAGGGAGAACCCAAGTTTAACTTTTTTTTTAAAAAAGGAGCTAAAAAAACAACATTTTTCTTAGCAAAGCAATAAAGCAACACAAATAAAATTGTTTATACTATTAGGTTAGATAAAGGAGAAATGAGAGTTACTAATAAAAAGAACTCAAGAAGATAGTGCATGATTTTGTTCAGGTAAGTATAGGCTTCAACAAATAGCACCCCCTTAGGTAACTTAGGGCTGTGTTACCATTTTAGATACGTACAGAATATTCCAGGTGACTGCCTCAAAGCAGAAGCTAGCCATCAAAGTCGAGTTTAGAGAGCACTGTGTATGTTTCTCGAATTAATTAGAAACAGAGGGAGGGAGTGCGTCCACTTACCATAGAAATTGAAACGTCAGACTTCGTGACTGTTAAACAATGGATGTTCCCCTAAGAAGCCATTGTGCTGTGTGAGACAAGGGAGAGAACACGTGGAAACTTGCAAGAAAAGAGTAAGAATTTGTGTAGGCTAAAGAAAATGCCCGATTTCTGAAGAGGACAGAAATAAGCTTTTCAGAGGCTTTACTAAGAATGTCCTTACAAATCACAAGTGTGGATATTTATTTTCACTTGTATGGCTGCTTCTTGTAAGGAAGAACGAAGATATGTTTTTAATAAGCGAGGAGGGGCATTGTAGCTCAGTGATGTAACCAGCTGGCTGGAGACCGAATTACGCTCCTTTTTGTTATCAAGTCCCATCAGGAGGCACTGCTTGCTGTATGTCTCCGAGAAGACCTCCGTCCAAGTGCACACAAAGCCCAAGTCAGAGAGCCTGGCGAGGGGAGGGCGCCCACCACTTGACGTCTCACTGAGTCAGGAAATCACAGCCCCGGCTGGCGGAGGAGAGGAGAAACATCTGGCTCCCAGCGCGCCCTCAGAATTTCCTTGAGCTCCAATTAGAGTCACTGTGGTAGAAAGTAATCCACGGCGTCTGATCTTCCCACACGTGCAGCCCACTGGAAGGCAGTGCTCGCAGCCGGGAGAGGGAGCGGCCACGCTTCCCCCCAGCCTGCCTCTGAGCACCCGGGGCTCCGGCTCCGGCTCTGCTGAGGACGGGGTCCCTCTGGCTGCCGCAGGCAGAGGGAGGCTTGGGATTCGGAGCCTTTGGCCTCGAGTTGGCTCGGCCGCACCATGCCAAACGGAATTAAACCCCCTGATCCCCTGGACTCGCTGTCGCCCGTCGTCGGCTCAGCCTACCGTAGCGGCGGGCAGCCCGGCACCTGCAAGTACTGGATCCTCGACCTAGGTACACACATTCTAGCCCCGGCTCCCGCCAGCCTGCTCTCCCGGGCCTGTTTCCTTCCAGGTGGCCGCAGGGTGCTTGTCGTGGGCTTGGAAACAGACATGTCTTGTGCTTTTACTGCTGAAACGTATTGTCTGCTTGACCATTTTGTAAGAGGGGCTGCTGGGGGAGGTTTTGTGGGGGGCCTCTAGGAAAGGCCTCAGAAATGGGGCGCTGGGCTCAACGGTGATGTGTTGATTGATTGCTTGGTTGTAAGGTGTTCTTAATATCTGGGATTGCTTTTGATGACCCCGTTTTTCCTGTAAGTGCCATGTAAACAGTCTAAAGTCATCTGTGCTACAAATTGCCTTCTTATGGTCTCATGTCTGTCATTTTCAGGTTTAATCTTGTTTAGGGTTTTTCAGACTGTTCCGGTGTCCTGCATGTATATTTAGTTTCTCTGGTTCCTTCTCTTGAGAACTGCAGCCATGTAATAAGATAACGTGAAGTTACAGCAGGGAAGGGTCTCCCAGTAACCACCAGTCTGTTTCAGGGGAGTGTGTGTCCCGGCTCTGGTTTATACACAGAACTAGAGTCAAAACAAGAAAACACGATTCCTGCAAAGGTCATCTGAGAAGCAGAATTCCACTTTGAGGAAAAGGCAATAGGATAGAGGAGAGTGAAGCTAGGGAAGGAATTAGGTGTGTGGGTCCCACAGACCCCTGCCCTGCAGCGCCCCAGAAGAGGCTAGCTTTCCAGCTGTAACCTTTGACATCTGTCCAGACTGTACAGCCACTGAAATGAGTTTCTCACAGGCTGTCTTCTGCATTCCAGACAGGATGGCTTCTACCAGAACTTTGGTCCTGAGCTAGTGTGCTTTTAATGTTTGCCGTCACTCTCTCATCTGCATGTGTACTTAGAAGTGGACAGCAAGCGGGAGGGAGTCCAGGGGATCTGGCCAGACCTTCAGGGCACTCTCTGTGTATTGTGAGCTCAGTGGACATGGGGGAGGTGGAGGGACCTACCAAAGGAGAGGGGATCTGAGGAAGAAGGAGGCACAGGTATGCTGTCAGCATCTGAAGGGGCCGTGGTACTGTTTACGTGTGTGTGCATGAAGTACCAGAGGGAAACAACCGAATTATCTTTGAATAATGTGCCCTAAAGGAGGTGTCAGCTGTGTGAAAATTGAATTTGTTGGTGTCAGTGTGGTTTTTGATAATACTCCTCGTATTTTTTTTATCACAAAGCTATCAGAGCATTTTTAAGTCTCTGACCATAACTTTTATCAGATTTATGTTAATTAAATTGTTCAAGAATGGCCTCCCTTTCTGGAGGGGTCTAAGTTGGGCAGGCCCACTAGTGATGCTACGTGCTAGGAATTCTGCGCTGGTGGGGGGGAGCAGATGATCTGTAAGAGTTCTTTACACAAAACAGTAACTTCTGTGCAGTGAAAAGATCAATTGATAATGTCAAAAATCTGATTTAAAATCTCAGCCACCCAGTAGCTCTGGGTCCCAAGTAAATCACCTTCTTTCTCTGAACTTCAGTTCTTTGTGTGCAGAATGGGAATAACAGTAGAGCGCCCCCTCAGTGTATCATGAACATCCCCAAGGTTTAGACGGAAATATTTTAATGAGCAATTTTGCTAAGAAGTCATGGGTTTTAGAAAGAGATGGCTTTCTTCTTATAGAGGGAATTTTGAATCTCAGCAGTATTTTAGATCCTTAGGAATTCCTCTAAAGGGACATTATTAAACTAACTTTTTAAATACAGGAAGTTCTTTATTATATTTTTGGTTTCCCTAGATATATTTTTATTCTAGTAACTCTCAGACTATAATGGAAACTCCAGGTGTTGTTATTCAAGCTGTCACTCAAAATTTGTAAGCTAATGCAAATTTGGAAAGAAAGATGTCCAGTGCAATTTTCATGGGAAAAAAAATCTGATCTCCTCACAGTAAAACTCCACTTAGATTTTTTTTTTCCTAAAGAAATATGACATCCATCTCTTTTCAAACTTTCATAGTAATTCCCAGACAATTTCCTGAATGCCTCATTATATCAAAGTGATATTTTAATAATGCATTCTAGTTCCACTCACTCAGTTGATGATGGGCACATTTATATGCATCAGATTGGAAAAGGAAAAGTCGATTCTGAGTGAAATATCCAACAGATGAATCCCAAAGTGACTTTAAAATACCCAGTAAATCATAGACAGTGATTGCAAAGCCTGTCTTCATACTCACACACAATCTGGGGGTTCATTTGTTGGGTCACCTGGGGAAAAGGCTGTTTTCCTGCTTTCTGGCGTATCCAGCGGGGCATTCTCCTTATCCAGATGTGAATCAGCCCTGTTGGAATAATCTGCAGGAGAGCCGTTTTATTTGCAGATGTCGCCATTTGCAATAACTCACACAGCCTTAAGCCCAAGAGTTTACTGCTGAGCAGTTGTAGGGGAAAGAACCCAAGAAACGGTAAGGTCAAGAAGGACTATAAATTATCTTTTCAGAGGGTTGCAATGGGAGAGCCCATTTATACTGATAAGAGAGTGGGACCGTTGAGTTGGTTCTTATCCTGAAATAAGCAGACCCTTTTATTGGACACATGGAATCTATTCCAGTGCTGTACGTATTCCCCTGACTAAGGAAAAACATAAAGCAGTGATCCGCCTTAACACTGAACAGATCCAGAGTGAACTGTGCCTTAACATCCTTCTCGAACTCTCTCCACGTCTTCTTTGTTCTTTTTTTGATGAGGAGTGTGGATTCTCACCAGTGCAGTTTTTGTTTTTATAAATTAAAGGAAAACACTTGACAGACTAAATGCAGGAATGCGAGCCTGTTCTAAAAGTATGCAAAGAGGTTAACAGCGGGGCCCAGGTCACGTCAAGGATGCCCGTGCACAGGCCGTTCAGCTTCCTGTGAGTAAACGAGAGACCCACCCCCCAAGAAGTACTCAGCACCATGTTGTCTGGTTTCAACCATGAACACTGATGGTTTCACACAAGTTACTGTGCAAACTAAATTCTGTCTCTCATCTTTCTTGATCTCTAAGTATTTTTAAATGGATCAGAGTTTGAGACATGGTGCACGAGGAGACACAATGGGCCTAGTGTGTGGCTCTGGAAGTCAGAGCACGAGTGCTCCTGCCTGGCCTCTCCGCTTCCAGGCTGAGCCAGATCCCTGTTAATCTCGCTTAACTGCAGGCCCGTCACCTGCAGGAGAAAACCAAGAAGTGCACGCTTTCCAGAAATTGCACTGAAGGTTATTTCTCTTCTTTTTAAGCAAACCGCAATTACAAAATTTTGATTCATTTTCTCACTTTTCACTAATAAAGATGTATTTGGCTCTCTGAGCTCAGGATGACAATTCCTGAGGGGAAAAAAAGTGTTATATGTTGAATTTCTGTATCTATATTTCAGCCAGAAAGTAAAGAAACCTCAAGTTATTTGGCCTTACTTAGGGGTGACTACAGACATTTTGAACTATTAGAACTTTTTGAAGTTAATATTAAAAATAGACCAAAAAGTTCCCCCAGAGTGCCCCAGAGGTCCCAGATTGGGGGCCTCCAGGCCAGATGACCTTTCCTCTCTCCAGGCAGGACCAGGCTGCCCCTGCCTCAGCTGTAATCCCCCTTTGATATGTGCTCTTTCTAAGTATAACCCTTCAGCTAGGCCTCGTGGGGAACACAAATTTATGGCTTTTTGTTCTGCAGAATTTCCTCCAGGTGCTCCACGTTGGCCTGGGGGTGGGGAGCAAGTCCACAAAGCCAGCACAGTCTGCCTGGGGGTCAGTCCCCGGGGCCCCGAACTTCCTCTCCTGTCCCCCAGGGCCGGGGGAGCGTGGGCAGCCTCTGCAGCCCAGATGCGCCCTGTCAGTCCGTGCAGCTCTCACATGAAACTGGACAAACTCGGACAGAGAATACCCGCCCAAAGCATAGCCAGTGTTTCTCTGAAACTAGATGCCGGTTGTTTAAAAAAAGAGGCTTCACAGACAAGTGGAGCAGCAAAGGGGGATAATAGTGCCCATAGGCAACCCCTGATAGTGTTTGGACAGGTTTTTAGTCTTTTTCTATGAAAAATGAGGCCTCTTTTATTTATACTTTATAAATTTGACCAGAAGACATCATCTCAATCCTGTCCATTGTCCATGTTCTCAAATGCACCGTTGAAGAAAGTTTCTGTTGTTACATCTTGTTAACAGTAATCGCAATTCATGCTGGACCCATACTGGGAAGACTGGAGTTCTTCCTCTAAGGATACAGCCACTGAGAAGCATCTGAGACCAAGTATGTCGCCCTCAGGCAACCCCCTCCTTCCTCTTTTACCTCCTAAAGCTGATGGATTATTTTAAGAAGTGGCCCAGTGGCCAAAAGCACAAGCGGAGTTGAGTAAGAGTCTTTAACAGCAAGAAGGGAACGTACTCATTATGACGTAGAACTGAAAATGGAAGATTTTTCCCTTTGTCTCTCTCCAGCTGAAAAGGAAGGCACACTGGGCGTCCGGGTCCTGCTCCTCCCCCGCCCCCACGCGGAGGCTGCCCTCCTGGTCTGCAGCAATGGCAGTGCCGATCCAGCACACGGGGCACTAATTAAAGCCAAGGACAGGATTTGTGCCGTTAATTGGCGTTCATAGCAGAGGCGTTCTTTTCATTCTCTTTGTCTCTGAGCCGGCTTTGTTCCTTCCTGGAATAACTCCAGGCCTCCCTTCCTTCCTTCCTCTCGCTGCAGTTACTCAGCTGCTCAAATCACACCAACGTGGGCACGATGCTAACAGGACACCCTATGGACAGGAGTGCGGGGGATGCTGAGAAAGCTGCCCTGGCCTCACTCCCTCATCCTGAGACACATCATAGATGGAGATTTCACCTCCCATGTTGGATACGTGAATAACTCCAAGGACAGTTGCTCCCACCCTCTTTGTTTTTGTGTTTTGGCTTTTGTTGTGGTGGTGTTACGGTGTTAGTATGTGATATCCTGGGAAGGGAGTGGGCGTCCTCAGGAAATTACAAAACAATAATTTGAAAAATAAAAGTCAGTGCCATTCAGTTCTTGTAGGGGAGTTGGGGGTCAAGCTGTCATAACATCAGAGGTAAAGTTACAGGATGGCAGGGCTTAACCCTCTGTGCGCTTGGGAGTGGATTGTGGGTGTGAAATGCACACACACAGTTGGGCTTTCCGCCTGGCCGTGTGGTTAACTTTTTAATCCCATTTTCCAGTGCTTAGCTTTCATTAGGGCAGCGTTTTGCTTTTGATACAGGTGTTACTCAAATATAATTGTGAGGGGAATTCCTAACTAGTGAGGAATTTTGGTTCTCTGATTTGAACCAAATGGCAGGGACCCTGGCATATAATGTGCTAGATGTTTGCTCTGTGGTTCGGGTGTGTAGGGGGTAAGAATCGTCCATTTCCTCGTTCTCCACAGCTGCAACTGTTTCTAAACTAATATTCCATCCCTTGAGACTGAAAGTTCAGCTGACCTGCCGGGTAGATGACGTGAAGAGTGATAGTGCTTGGCAAGCTGATTGCAGAACATTCCAAGGCCGGCTTTTGTTCCTGATGCTCCATGTGTGTAGGGCTGTATGAATGACACTTGGCTCTAAGAAAACCTTTACAAGTTCTCATGGTTTATAGCATGTTTTGGTTAAATACGTTCTTGTGTAATTCATGCATTTTCTGGAATGTAGGAAAAAGACTTACATGTTGGCATTCTGAATCTGGCCTTAGTTAAAATAATAAATGTTTGTATGAATGAAGAGAAATCTGTCACCACCTGAAATAAATCAATCACATAGTTTAAACGTGCAGAATGTTCCTTTAAACCATTTTGCAGGGGAGTGTCTTTGCGTGTCTCCTGCCTCACTTAGAGACATGTTCAATTTTTTTAAATCTACAAATTTCCTCCTAAAAAGAGTGTTTGGTTTTCTCTTTAGGAAGGTAGGCTAAGTTACTTTATTTTTTTCAACAATATGACGATACTGACCAAAAGCATCAGTGCCCACCATGAAGAACACAGTTCCAGATGCCAGCCTCCTTCAAATAAGGTGAGATTGTTCACTTACTAACACTGCGTCTGTGACACCAGGAACGATTTTGCCCGCAGGTTAAACATTCGTGTGTCTTAGCAGTGTTAAGACCTCTGAGCAGGATCAGACGGAAGGCACATTCTGTGAGCACCGTGTGACTGCTTCTTTCCTCCCCAGTTAACTTCCTGTTCCCTTAAAAGACGATTGTCTATTCAGGGCAATAATAAATACTGTATTGCCTTGGAAATCGCTTCCCAGATGGAAGGAAGAATCAAGAACCCACCATTTTATCACAGAGAAAACCTCATTATCCTGAAGTCAGCAGTGTACTAAATACTAAGTAATCTAAAAAGGCATGAAATTTTTTTTTAATAATTCTTCTTGGTGTAGGTGATATTTTTGGAAAGGACAGCCATTTGACTCTTGGAGGAAAAGCAGAGGATCTCAGTCCCTGAAAAAGCCAAACAGACAGAGGAGCATTCAGGAATTTTTCTGGTTTCTAAGCATTTAGGCCGACCTGAGCGAGAGCACAGGTCACAGGATGTCATGAATTGCCCACGTGGCAGTGCTGCGGTAGCTGGGTGGTGACACACAGTGCCCTCTCCTACAGAGTCCCCAAGGAGGCAGCCTGGTCTTGGGCCGACATCTTGTATTTAATCCCATAAGAAGGGACGTGGAGCCAGGTGAGGTGTCAAGGGACTTTCTTTCCCCCACCCCCGCCCCTGCGCCCACCCCTGCCCTCACTGGGTGTCAGGCTGGCGTCATCCGTCACTTCCACTGCCTGGGGCTTCTGTAGAGTGGGGCCACAGCTGGACTTGGGTGGGCTGCGGGGCCACTCCTGGCTGGAGAACTTTCCACGTAAGGGCTGGTGCTGACCCGCCTTTCACCCTTCACATTCCCCCCAGCGGATGGATGGATGGCTGGACTCAAAAGGAGCCCATCCATCAGGAATGAGGGGCTGGGCTGGGAGGGTTAGGAAACGTCCCGTCGTGTCTGCACCCTGCAAGATCTGTGTGTGTCTTTCTGGTCTCATTTTTATGTTTTTTTATTTGTTTGTTTTTGGAAAAGCATTTTTCTTTCATCCAGCAAGGATTTCTTGAAACATCTGCTTTTGTCCTGGTGTAAAGTTAGGAATGAGCCCAAATCCCCTCCCAGTCCTCGCTGGCAAGATAACCCCTCAGAGATTGCATTACCCTTTTATGACAGCATAGATTTTGGGTCGCAGAAAATGCCTGTTCTTGACATCTCCCAAGAAATATATTTCAAGAGCTAGTTTACATTTTAAAAAAAGAAAGAAAAACAGAGAAAATGGCCCTGTCATTCCAAGGAGACAGGAATATGGGCTCGAAACTCTGCTCAAACAAAGCCAGTGTTTGTCTCAAGTAGAGAAGGATCCCATGAAAAGTAAGCCCCAGCTTAAAATCGGGGTAAAAAAGAAGAGAACTTTCTGACATCGTAGCGGTGTTTTCTGACGGTGTGGTTTTAACCACATGAGGATGTCTGCTCCAGGCCAGCAGGTGACACAGATGCTCCTGGTTCTCCCCGTGTCCCCCCGGGAGGGGTGTCACACAGCAGGAGGGGGATCTCATCAGGCCCTCCATCTTTGCTTGGGGATCCGTTTTGTCCCTTGTCACTGGGGCTGCCCTCTCCTGGCGTTCTGGTCACAAGGCGTGGCAGCCACCAAGGTCATCTTTTCCTGGAATTCAACAACAGCCTGGTTAAAAACCGTCCCCCGCCTCCCATCTGCAGATCTGCCCATACCCAGAGCGTTCCTGGTCCCAGAAATGAGCCAGCTCCAGTTTTGCTCAGGGCATGGTAACTCAGTTCTCTAGGCTTGTATTAAATTCCTTCCATTGATCCAGACTAGCCCATGCTTTCTGTTATCCACTCTCAATAATAGCCCTTTCCTCCTCATTTCATTTCTGGGGTGGTTTCAGCTTTCCACTTTAGCAATATGTGATACCCTGTTCTTCTGATTAGCCAAGCAGAGGCTTATGTCATCTGCTTTCGTCTTTATTTCTTCACATTTCCTTATTGGAAGTTCAAGTGGTGAAATTCAAATGGAGAAAGACCTTGAAAATCTGATGGGTTCGACTGGAAATTCTGACAGGTTAGCATCTCTCCTCACAAGAATGAATTGGAGAAGAAAAACGATGCTTGAAGTTCTGCATTTGTTGACATAGCCACATTTTCCAAAGACTGTGTCATGTTTTAGGTGTTTTCAAAAACTGCAGTGGGACTAAATAGCATTTAGAGATTCCCAGAGCCCATTGCTTGTGCACCTTCTGCTCGCATGTTCTGTTAGGTTGGAGGTTACAAGCCTCGCATCTCTAGCGCCCCTCGGGTTAGGTGCTGGTGAGATGACGTTCTCTGTGCAGGACCCGACTCCCAAGACTAGTGCCCCGAACGGGGCAGCTGCTCTGTGCAGGCCCACACACCCTGCTTTCAACCTTCCCAAGGAAGAAGAGCCATTGCTTCTAATTGAGTCCTAGTCGAGTGTGTTTTAATCGATATCCCTGATTACTTCGTTGTGTTCTTCCATTCACGGTTCCGGGAGGTGCCTGCCAGGGAACTCTCCCGTGTGGTTCCTGGAAGGGGGCTGCACAGGGAACAGTCAATGTGTGGGTCGTTTATGTGCATTTTCTCAGGCGGCGGAGACCATGTGTTCTTCATTACAGCGTGAGCCGTGGCCATGCTGTGCTGGACCTCTGGTTAAATCTAGGGATTATTAAAAAAAAAAAAAGGCTGGGGAATTTATCTCTTTCACATTTTCTGTGCTCACTTCATATATGAAAGCAAAGTTCACATTTTTGCATTGAGGACGCACTGCACCAAATTGCGACGTATGTAAAACTTGCTTTTAATACCCTTGCGCCACATTTTCAGTCATTGCCGTCCCACATCTGTGCTCAGAGCCTCTGTACAGCTCCTAACTTTTTTAAGAGATTGTTTTTTGTGCTAATGTGCATTTGTTGTGACAGTGACAGGCTGGAGTAAAAGAACCCTGACCACCTGAACCTGGGCATGTGCAGAGGAGCAGGTAACTCACTGAGGGTGCAGGTCTGGTCCACGCCTGTGTCTCAGCTGCTGATGCTTCTTTATTGCACTGAGACAGATTAAGACCCACGGACTCTCAGAAACAGAAGATGAGTGAGGTGACTGGGATGAAAAATTAGGAGTCTAGCAAGAAGTTTCCAGATACTTACAAATAGAATAGAGATTTAAATTTGGGAAAACATTATAAAAAGCCTGGCTCTAATATTGTAACCCACCAAAAGTGTAGCCATATCACAAGGCAGTCAGTTTCTTCTTCTCGGTCACCTAAAATTATGTAAAATTCTCCAAGTAATACCCCGGCTTCGTCTCACTCCTCATTGTCCTAAACGAATCCGCCTGGCCTGCCCAGGCGACTGCAGTCACTGTGGAAAACAAAGAGAAGCTGTGATCCCTAGAAACGCATCTGGAAGAAGAATTTAGGATGAGCTCACTTTTATGTGATTTTCAAGAGCATTTCCAATGTGTTACTGTTTTTTTATTATTATTCCAAAAAAAAGCTACCTTGATCCCCAAAGCAGGGAATTAAAATCCTGTTTGAAAAATATAGAGAGAGAGGATCATTTACTCAGAAAATTTTGCTCTAGACTATTTTAACCAACCCAGTCAACGATCATAAATGCTTGCTTATTCTTTCTTTGCTGTGTAAGTAAGTAATTGACAGATCTGATTTCCACGTGTACATTACAGCCTTCCTGGTACAGTAGAAGGACTTCCTAAATAAAACGTGACTTGCTGCATCAAATTCTTAAGACAGGTTTCAGAAGCAGCCGTTGGCCACATGTACCTAATTAAACCCTGCCTGGTCTGTTCTAAAACAGTCGGATGGCATTGTTTTCTGACATTGGAAGCAGCTGCCCCAAAGTGTGCTTGAATTCTCTCTAGCACATAGCAATAACTGCTAAATAAACATTCAAGTCCTTGCAACTGGAATTGTAAATTAGGACTTTGCTTTGGGAGCGTGCGGAACTCTGAGTTCAGCTTACCCTGCTTGGAGTTTGTATCAAGATGTCCTGGCATGGTTCCTTTGACAGATATCTGTGAACGCCTACAATGGCCAGAAAGATGGGAATAAACCTAACCAGCTAAAATCGTTCTGGGAGCTTCTGTGGAGGAGAATTTGAAATGTGAGACGGCTGTTTGCTGGGAAGTCTCCCAGCATTGCATGTGTGCGTCTGCGTGGTGGTCGTGCCTCATCAGACGTGATGGGCCACCAGCACTGGTCCCGTGTGTGCGCGTTTGGCCGGAGAGAGGGGTGCCCGGGGGGCAGATGCGTAGTGACACACCAGCCAGCAGGCTCGGGCTTTGCCGGCCCTCCTGCTCTTGGCTCAGTGGTGGATCCTTCAGGTCGATCCTCGCGCATGTTGCCGCCCTACGCCATCCCACTTTCTTCCTCGTGTTTTGCAATTTCTTTTTCTGGGAAAAAATGTGAGTACTGTCTCATGTTTGTGTTAGGCTGTGTGTTGACAAAGACCTGTTTTGTTCCTTTTCCCCCCAGCAGCCTGGTAAGGAGTCACCGTCATGTCATTGTCAGGAAACTGGAGGACTTGTCAGATACCCACGCCCAGTACCTGCCAGGGATGGGCTGGAACCCCTGCCCCACTGCTTCTGAATGACCATTAATCTGTGAAGTGCTTGCTTGAAGGGACAGGCAGGCTTTAAACTCTAGAGCTTCAGCCTGAACAAAGCAGCGACGACCTCTGCCCCCCGGAGCCTGTGTGCTGCTGGGACTGAAACAGAAGGCAGGCAGGAGGGCGTGTTGGTGAAGCGTGTCCAAACTCAGGGGCTTTAAGTTCAGTGACAGCCATCCTCGGCAATCCAGCTTTTACCTAGGACGTTTAGAAACGTCTTCAAGCCTTCTTGCCATTGTGAACATGAAGAGAGGGTTAAACTGAAACACGATCCTTTTCTCAGTCTGCAGCTAGCAGGCTCTGGTCCCTTTTCCTTTTTTTCTTGCGTTAAAAAAAAAAAAGCCTTTATTAATCACAGATGTCTCAAATTTAGAGACTGGGGCTAGGAGGCGATTTCTCTTCTCCCAGCAGGTTTTGTGCTGTGTGTTCACATGGTGAAGCTCTTTCCTGTGTGGGGCTGAGGGTCAGGGCCTCTGCTTTCCCCTCCTTTCTTCAGCTTTTTTCTTTATTTAAGAAGAAATCTAGCATGGACTTTGGATGAACTCTGACTTCAGCAAAGAGCCATCTATGTGGGGTTGTTTTCCCCTCAAAATAAGAAGAGAGAAAATTTGATTTCCTCTCTAAGGGCTTCAGGCAGATCACAAATGGCTTTTTCTTGTACATATGAGCATCTTTTTAAATGACTGAGATGTGCTGATAGTATGTCTTTATGCTGCAGTTTACTTTGTCCTCTTAAGGAACAAGTTTTTAAAAATAGAAACAGAATGAAGTGCTTCATCTAGGTTGCTTCATTCATTATTCATACACTGAAAAATGATTTTGAATATGTCTTGCATACCACACTGGGCCTGTGACTACAAAACAGTTAAACCGAATCCTGGTGTCCTGGGTGCTCACACTTCGCATAAATATAACCAAGTAAGCTCTGTGGTGAGTTCTGTACTACCAGGGAGTCCTGGAGGAGGTTGCCTTGACCACCTGACATTTGTGGACCAGGCTTTACAGTTTGTAAAGCTCGTTTATTTCTGCTATTTCTTGTAATCCTCTCTTAGCCCTGTCAGATGAGGAAATTCAGATGCCAGAATGTTGGCCCAGGGGCAGGGCTGTTGAGGGGAAGAGCCAGGCTCAAGCTCAGACCCTTTGATGAGCCCAGAGTCCCTTCCGACGTCCTCAGTTGATCTTCCATCTGGACGTTGAACCAGCGGGGGTTCCGCAGGCCGGGAGAGAAGGGCACCTCCCCACAAGGCATGCTGTGTGCGGCGGGTGTTCACAGACGTGGGCGCTGGTGACAGGGTGGAAAGGCAGCAGGACCGAGCATCCTGAGTGTTGAGCGGTAACTGAAGGTGGAAACAGGAACGACACAACTTTGAGTGACACACGAGCTTTCCGCCATGTTTCTCAGGGCAGTTGGGGCCAGGCTCCGCTGGGGGACATGCCAGGGGACGTTCCTGTGCTCCCCACCCTCACCACGGGCATCCGCAAGACAGCATCACATAGCGCGAGCCGGTGCAGGAGTGGCTGTGGACTGCTCTGAATGACCATCTTGTAAGCAAATAATTCACACACTCACGACCTTGACTGAAATTAGATGTGACATATAGCTCATCTCAGAACTGACGGAGACACAGCACCAAGTCAGGATGTCGCCGTTCACGGGGGTGGACGTGAGTCATCAGGCAGCGCTCAGGCTGGGAAACAGCCTGTGGCTGGGAATCGATTCGTTCACGCACCCATTCATTATTTATTCAACATATACTTATTAAGCTCCAAGGATGTGCCAGACGTCCCGCTGGCAGCTGGGCCCGCAGCTGTCAACAAACCACACCCAGTGCCCGCCCACGTGAGGCCTGGAGTCTAAGGTCATGGTGCTTCCTGTCCTGACAGCTCCTCAGCTAAAAGTGCTGTTGTGGCTGGGTGATGCAGAGCCCTGCCTGGGCCTCCACCCCAGGTTTACGCTTGTTGTTGACCTGCGCCATCCACAGTCCACCTGCGCAGAGAGCAGGGTCTCATAGGAAGGGGGCTGCCCCAGGAGAGTTTGTGCCTGGCCAGGACACTTCAGACGCAGGCATCGCGGCGTCACTGGGAGCTCCTCTAAGGAAGGCACCTGTGTGCAGACCAGTAACTCAGGATCCACCCAAGGAGACCCTCTAAAGCTCTGTTCATTGTGTGATTGATGCTTCCCGTGTGCCCAGGAACTTTGGAGACCTTGATTCTACTGGATGCCATTAGGACATGTTGTTTAATTTAAAATTTGCAGCAGAGCAGTTGGCCTAGTGGTCAGTCTGTTCTTTAGATAACTAAAAATAATAGCAGACACTTTATTTCATTCTAATGGTTTGATTTAGGTTTAAATAATTTTTAAGTCTTAAAAATTCCTGATTTATGCATTATGTCACAATCCAGTAAAGACTGTATAAATGGGCTGTTAAACTCACAGTGTCCAAGTCAGTGGATTTTCTGTGTTGAAAAGAAAAAACTACAATTTATTGTTTTTTCCAAAAGTGTCAAACACCTTGAAGAATTGAGCATTATTGTTTAAAAAAAAACTGAAAAGAGAAGAAATTTATCTGTTTGCTTTTGGTTTTGGTTATGTTTTCCATTGCTGATCACCCAAATTGTGACTAATGTAAGGAGAAGATCTGCACAAGACAAAATAATCTGCCTGTCTTACAGACAGGTGAAGGAATTTTCCCTCTGCATTTTCAGACTTCTGAAACGAAATTGTTTTTTAAGGTAAAATTTTAAAATTCGCCAAAACTTCCTTCTGAGTTTATACTTGCTGCTAGCATTTTTCTAAGTCATAAATATTCTAGTGAAGTGAAATAATGTCACTGAAATGACTTGATGAAAAGCAGCTCAGGAAGAGAACCCCTTTTCCCTTCAGAATAGCAATTTGTCTGCAGCACCGGTGAGCTCTGACCTTGGACAGCTCTGCCTCCGTCCTGGGTCTAGGCTGGAACGGTCGGGCCATGGTCAAGTTTATAATACTTGACCTGCCAGGTGAGGCAAAAACAATCTCTTTTGACTCTGCTTCCAAAGTGCAGAGAACCAGATCCTCTGCGACTGAGCCCAGGAAGAAGCTAGGAGATGACGTCTCTCGTTTCTTTTTCTTTTTAACCATTTTTACAAACCCAGCTTATTTCCTAAGCAAGGCCGGAATGCCCTGAAAGTCATCCTTGTAAAACCAGCCAGGTCCCACAGGGCTTTACTGAGGGACTGCAGCCTCCTAAGACCGCTGCTGACCCGGGGAGGGGTCTGTGTGTCAGGGAGGCTGCCCACAGCTGCCCACCCCGTCCAAGAGCTCTCACTTCTCCGCAACCTGCGAGCTTCCCTGGACAAAGACCATGTCAGAGTTCATAGTGGCGACCCCTTCACGGAGGGATCATATTACATGCTGCATTGCTCCCGTGTCAGATTCCCCCATATTCTCACTTTTAGGCACAAAAACATGTGGAAGGCTCATTTGTTGGCTTAGACAGTGTCCCCATCACTTCTAATGTGTGAGTCTCTGCTTATGAACGTTAGGACCTGCAGCTGATTTAGTTTTATTGAAGTGCATTGGCCTCCGTCTTTTTCTGGCCTCCCTTGGCTCATACGAGGTGCAGCAGGGCTCCATCAGGAACACCGCATCACCTGCCGGCCAGTCCGGGCTGTCTCGCTGCCTCCACCTGGATGCCGCCTTCACGGTTCTTTGTCCTGTGCGGTTACTCAGCTGAATGTCCATGGAGGAAATGCTGTCCCTAGAACAGGGCTCTGTCTCTTCTGGCTGGAGAGTTCTGCAGTTTCTGGTCGATACTTGATGCATGCCTGCTGCATACCAGGCTCTGTGCAGGCCCTGGGCTCACCGCACAGACGAGGCCCCTGCCTTCCTGCAGCTTCGTGAACTCGTAATGGGTTATTTGTCCAAAGGCCAGCTTCAGCGCTGCCTCCTTCATGAAGGCTTCCGTGATCCCCCCCACCTGATGCCCCTTCTTAACTTCTGCCAGGGTTTGTATCCGCTGATAGCATTCAGTGTCCCAGTTGTACCTGAATGGTGGTGGTGTGGTGCGATCGTTGAACGCACTGCATGGTGTGTCGCCTGCGTGGAGGACGTAGATTTATTCATCTCTCTCCAGTGACAAGTACAGGGTTTGGCTCTGAGTCCCAGCACAGTAAATGACTGTGAAATATGTCACCTGCTGTGGCCAGCACAGTGTCTTGCTAATAGTTGGTACTTAGAAACACTTTAGCTGAATAAATGATCATCTGGCATGTGGATTGTCCCAACTCTCCTCTTCCTTTTGTTCTTCCTGTTCCCAGGGGAGGGACCACGTCTGCCTCGCTCGCCTCTTATCCTCGGTCGGCACCTGAGAAGGTCCCTCTGAGGCTCTTCCTGCAATGCATGTTGTTAATGGTTTCTCCTCCCTCGTCCAGATGGTACCTGAGGAAAACGAGGCTGATGTGGGAACGTTTTAGTAATTCTTCTGTAAAACTAAATAAAAATATGTGCGCACATACGAAGGGGAAAAGGTTTTTACTCTTAAACAGAATGGTGCATTGACTAGTTTTGAGCCAAAGTCTGCCTCTGAGAAGATCAAGATTTTTAAGAATGAGTGATCCTGCTTGAAATGCGTCATCTGTTTATGGGAGATTATACCCTCTCCCCACGCGAGCTGGGGCAAGGAAGGAACAGGCCGGCAGGCAGACGGCTCTCCGCTGTCTAGCCCCGGCGTCTGGAGCATCTGTGGGAAACGAGTGTTGCCTCTGGTACATATAATCACAGGATTGGGAGGACTTAACTCCCTTGCCTTTTAACCGCAGCACATAATGCTCTCCAGTGCCACAGAGGTGAATACAGCTAATACAGTTGTCTGTGTGAACTCAGTTTTTTAAAGATGATTTTATTTTTAAGACTTCAAAAGATTTAAGAAGCTAACAAGCTAGTGAATGACCTTCTTCCTTCCATTTCTCATCGTGTGGCGTTTTATTCCCCTTCACCGCGCCGGGGCCCTCCTAGGGCCCAGTGCCCGGGAAGGGGCCCTGCAGTGTCCTGGGTCAGTGGTTTTCCGTTTGTAGAATGACGCCTCACAGAACTCCATGAGTCTTTTGAGTGTCAGCTGTTACCTAAGTTTCTTTATAGCTCCTTTTTCCTCCTGAAAAATTGTGAACTCGGTGTTGACTGTGTTTAATTTTTGAGATCCAGTGAGAAGATTCATTTGAATGTATTTTCAAATAACATTTTGGTTATTTCACCACGGCTTCTCCTCCTCACATTTCTTTTAAAAAACGTGTTGTTGTTTTGTTCATTGTTGCCGGCATTTACTCCAACATGTGCAGTAACTTTGCTGAGGCTGAGAGCAAGGACGCCACACGCCTGTGTGGTTCCAGAGAATGCCGAGGGCCGGCTCTCCCCGTGAACCAGCCAGCTCTGCCCTTTCACAGCCGCTGGCCTCACCCTGGCACTGAACTTTCTAGAAGGGTGCTGTTTGTCACAGTGCCTGACCAGATCACAGCTATCTGACATATACACGCACACACGTATACATACATGCAGGCAGACCTCGCTTTATTTTTTGCACTTCCCGTGGCTTCCCCTACCTGGCCTTCTCCTGTGGACCTCTATTCTCCATCTCCTCCGAGGCCTCTGACCCTCTGCCTGCCCTCTCTTGCTGGTCATCCTGAGAGCCCATTCCCTGGCTCTTTTCTCTCCCTCCACATTTTTCTTGGATGATTTATATTCATGTCTTTAGAGACTGCATTTTTAACTAAGTGAAGGTTTGTGACAACTCTGCCTCTGTTGGCACTATTTTTCCAACAGCATTTGCTCACTTTGTATCTCAGTGTCACATTTTGATGATTCTTACAATATTTCAAACCCTCCACCAGCAAAAAGATTACAGTTTGCTGAAGGGTCAGATGATGGTTATCATTTTCAGCAATAAAGTGTTTTTTAATTAAGGTGTCCGCATTGTTTTTTTTAGACAATGCTGTTGCACACTTAATAGACTACAGTATAGTGGAAACATAACTTTTACGTGCCCTGGGAAACCAAAAAAATTCTTCTGACTCACTTTTTTGTGATACTCACTTTATAGCAATGGTCTGGAACTGAATCCACAATATCTCCAAGGTCTGCCTGTATGTATGTTTATTGAGTGGTACTTGTATTCGCTAGGAGTGAGTCAGACTAACACATTTATCCAACAGGATTAGTTTTAATTTCTGTTGAATTCTTCTTTAAGCCATTCTTTCTTGGGTTTTGTCCACCAAAAAAACAGGTAAAAATAATTTAAACTTTCAGTCCTCCCGTATCTGTGATGGTGACGTTTTGAGTCTGTGTGATAATGATGCTGGTCTTCAGAGTTGGTGACTTGGGGTTTTTTTGGAGGGGGCAGGACATCTGGAGAAAAATCATCTCTGGCAGAACTCAAGTTGGGAAACATTGGACGGGTGAGCACGCGGGTTGGACTGCCCCCGACACATCCCACCCCTGCTCCCCAGGGTAGCACCAGCGGGCGCAGCTCCTGGCTGGTGGGCCACTGACCTTGGTGTCAGCTGGGTGGTGCTGAAACTCGTAGGCACAACGGCACCGGCCGGGACCTCGGGAGGCTTTGGGGGCCGTCAGTCACGCTCGCCTGTCTCTCTCTCTCCCTCTCTCACCCCATCAGACTCGCTGTCTGTCTCCAGCAACGATGCCAGCCCGCCCGCCTCCGTGGCCTCCCTCCAGCCCCACATGATGGGGGCGCAGAGCTCCCCGGGCCCCAAGCGCCCAGGCAACACGCTGCGCAAGTGGCTGACCAGCCCGGTGCGGCGCCTGAGCAGTGGCAAGGCCGACGGGCACGTGAAGAAGCTGGCGCACAAGCACAAGAAGAGCAGGGAGGTGCGCAAGAGCGCCGACGCCGGCTCGCAGAAGGACTCGGACGACAGCGCGGCCACCCCGCAGGACGAGACCGTCGAAGAGGTGAGGGCCCCGCACGCACAGCTGCCCAGGCCCCACAGGGCCTCCGGCACCTCCTCCCAGAGCCGCGGGAACAGCTGCTGGTCCCGTGAATGCACTCACTCGGTGGTTTTCCGTGTGTTCCCAGGGAGGACCCATGTCAGAGCCCAGCTGAGGTCCTTTAGCCGCCTGCTAGGGTTAAGGGGCCTACGTGTGGCTTCTGATCAAGGGATCAGGGGACCGAGAGCCCCCTCCCAAGGCATGGACACCCCTGCCTGCTCCATGAGGAAGGGGGTGCCCTGCTGCCTCAGCCCCCTCTTCCCTCCAATCACAGGCAAAGCCCGGGTTGCCGCCCATGTTGCGGAAGATTTCAGCGGTCCCTGAGGTTAGCACTCAGCCACAGTGGCAGCGTTTTGCAGGGAAAGCTCCAGTTTTAGACTTGAGGGGCCTGCAGGAATGTGTGCATCCTTTAGTTATTTCTACCACCACGCCTGCCCCCATATTCATACTTATATTTATCTTGAGTAGAAAAAAACCCAGTTAATTTACTTTGCTAACCCAGTAATAAACACCGGATTACTCCCATGTCATCAAAGATAAAAATGTGAAAAGAAGTAGTGTACATAGTCAACCAGGAATTATTTTTAATTTCCTTTTTGGGGGAGTGGGAGGCTTCAGTTCCCTCCTGATCCCCAAGATGGGCCTTCAGCAATGTGGTGTCAGTGAGGGGCCCTCAGTGTTTTTAGCTTGAACCTCCGCTACCCTCCAGTTCCCTCACAGACTCAAAAAGAAAAAGGCAGAGACAGAGAGAGAGAGAGAGAGGACAAGATTTGTATCGTGTAATTTATTTTGCAGATGTGGGGTTTCTGCTGCTTTTTTCCTGGGCCTGCTTTTGCTGTGGGTTTTCACTGGAGTGTATGGTTCGTTTACATCCTCATCTGTTTTCTATACCATGTCCTCTTAGTAGAAATAAAACTGACGTTTTTTTCCTAAAAGTAAAAATAGAGGAAAATTAATGTGATAATTCAGATTCTTTAAATGCATCTTGAATTGTGTTTTTCTTTATGCCCGCATGATTTCAGTGAATTTTATTCGTGCAAAGTACCAAAAGTGAAATGATAGAAGACTGGAGGAACTGAGGGGTATGGTCCAAATTTTTGAACTTTTTTTTTTTATTTGGCTTCTTAAAGATGAGATATGTTCAGAGCCTGACGGTTAACGTTGGTAGGCCCTTCCAAAGACACTCCCAGCGGCCCTTTCCTCTTCCAAGTTGGCCAGCAAGGGAGTTAGATTGCAGGAGAGGATGAATGTTCCCATCGGGCTGGAAGGAGCTTGGGCCTGATTCCTGCATCTCAGTTTCAGTCCCGGCTGTGCTTTTTCCAGTTAACCCCTGGGGGCTCGGTTTCTGTGAGCTGACCGTGACAGCCAGGGCCTTGGTTCTAATGGGCGAATGTCGGTCTGGTTTCAGAGAGGCCGGAATGAGGGCCTGAGCAGCGGCACGCTCTCCAAGTCCTCGTCCTCAGGCATGCAGAGCTGCGGAGAGGAGGAAGGCGAGGAGGGGGCGGACGCCGTGCCCCTGCCCCCGCCCATGGCCATCCAGCAGCACAGCCTGCTCCAGCCAGACTCACAGGACGACAAGGTAAGGGGGCCTAGGCTGCCCTGAGCGAGGAGAGGGGGCCTCATGGTTGCTGGTGTGCCCCAGCCTCACTGCAGGACATAGAGAACATCCCGGGGCTGGGAAAATGTACCTGGAAGACATGCTGATTTTCCAGGCAGAATTCTGCCTATTTTCCCTCTAAAAGTACGGATAACAAAAGCTACTTCCTAAGCTGTAGGAATATGCCCAGTCTCTCATACACAGGTGCTTATATAAATCCATTCATTGCACTTTTTAATGGATGCTCTAGTAATTGCTACTTCTAAAGTCATTTTAATTTTTGTCGCTGTGCTGACGAGGGTCCCTGAGAGGCCAGTCAGAGAAATCACACGCCGCCTGCGTGGTTATGGCCTAAATGCATATGAGCCTGTCTGGTTCTCTCTGTTAGGTGTCTTTGCGAATAGGTCTTGTTTTCAGATGAGATGCATTGCTGTCCAGTTCCTTTTTCCAACATGGCAAACATCTGGATCAAACTGGACTGTGGGGCTAGTTGTCAGAGTGCAGGAATCAGTTCAAAGCCATGAATCTACTCTTTGGATGTGTGAGGAGGCTTCGAGCCAAGTAAATCTTGTTTTCTGTTTTCTGTTTTTTGGAGTTTTTTTTTTCCCTTTTTTGGAGTTCTTACAGAATCTCAGATTGTTTTGCCCATCCCAGTGGTAGATCCCTAAAATGCCAAAGAGGAAACCTGATACCTGTGCCCTGCACATCCTCTCACGTTCTGGCACATTCTGCCTCTCTAAACTGGCAGGTGTTGAAAACTGCACTATAAAGTAATTTCTGGTGATTTTTTTTTTTTTGGCAGTAACTAAATTTTGTGAATTAAACAGTTGTTTTAATCAGTTTCCCCCTTCTTCCCCTTTCTCCTTCCCTGGCTACCTCCTCTGCACTAACACAGTCACTGGCTGGATGGCCCGTATGTCATGAGCTGGGGTCGGCCCCCACCCAGTGATTGACAGCAGCAGGGCCCAGGCGGACCCTGCATTAGTCTTCACCCAAGGGCCCTTCCCTGTAGGAGCTGCTTCCTTCTCCTCCAGTGGCCTCGTGTACAGTGAGGGTGCCGTGGGTCTTGGCAGAAGGAGGGAACCTGGGTTCGAGCCTGGAGTTTGGGGGGCATCTCCGGTGCAGACCCCGTGCTGTGGGGGGCAGAAGGGCCTGGGATGAGAGAGGAGCTCACCCCCTGCTGCCCAGAGCAGACCCACCAGGGAGTGGGGCTCTGAGCACTCCTCAGTTACTTTCTAGCATTCATTCTAAGCTATACCTTTTTAAAGGCAGAAGACAGAAATTGCCTAAATCTGGATAGTTGGCCAGAAAGTGAGGGGCCAGGCCTGGTTGACTGATTCACCACATAAGAGAGTGTTTTTCTCCGTGTAAAGAGTGGATTGCACAATATTCTTCTTTTTGCTAAAATCATTTATTGGCTGTTGTGTTACCGCATTGGGTATTATCAATAGAAATTCTTCTTTTACAAGAATCTGTAGTGATGTTCCCAGGGACTATTATCTTGTGACTAATATTTTGTTTTGTTCTGTTTTCTCTTTTTGTAAACTTTCACTGCAGCATTATGTTGATTTGTGTTCTGTGTCTGTTTTGGCTCAGTTTCCTTACCTCTCCATTTGAAGTTTTTTCCTTGTTCTCTTCACCTCATAGTCCAGATTCCATTAGACCAAGCCAACATTTGTTTTGCCAAGTGCATATCTGGATCCGCATTGTAAAAGCCTTGTTGTAAGCGTATAATCCGTACCTGTCTGCTGTGAGACACGCATCATTAGGACGGCTAGCCGTGTGTCGCATGCGTCTCTGCCGTCCTTAATATGAAGCAAGGTTCATATTACCTCCCTTCTAGTTTCCAGTAAATTAATGGTGCACGTAATCTGCAAACACGCCGTGTTTGCTAATTACTGAAACTTGAACTCAGTAGTCCCTCCCCAGATCCCTTACCTGTCCACCCCTGTACACCCTGGCTCTGGCCGTAAATGGCATCTGATAGCTTGTGAGGCCACAGATCTCCTGTCCTCTGCACTAATCATTGGGGAAATGGATGGCACAGAAAATGGTGAGCTTGTCCCCCTCTTCCCTGTCTGGTCAGTGCTCCGGGTTCCTTTCCTTTTCCTGTTGCTTTCTTTTAGCCCCGTCCATGCAGTAAAGCCATTTTTAGTATCCTATTTTGTTTCCCAATTATTTAAAGGGTTCACTCATTCACCTTCAGGCCTTTCTCTCTTCCTTTGATCAGATTCTCCATTTTTTCCCTCCTTAACCAGTAGCCCAGCCAGCAGTGGCAAAAGTTAGAATTTTCCCATGCCTCTTTGAAAAACGTTCTGATGGTACATGACTGCGGATTAAAAACAGACTTTGTCTGCTTTCCACATGTGTCCCAGACAGGTCTTATTTAATATTTCATGTCAGAGTATTGTAAATTTTAAAAGATGGCTTTAAATAAATGCAAACAAAGACAAACTTGTGGTCGTTTTGTCTGGAATTACTTTTAAGAAGAGAATAAGCTTGCAGGAGAAATTTCTGTCTGTCCGGTGACTAACATGGGCATTCCCCTCCCCGTCTCTCTGACCTTCCTCCGCAGGCCTCCTCCCGGTTGTTGGTCCGCCCCACCAGCTCCGAAACGCCGAGCGCAGCCGAGCTCGTCAGTGCGATTGAGGAGCTCGTGAAAAGCAAGATGGTAAGGCTGCCCAGAGGCCTGGTCCGAGGGCTGGAAGGTGCCCCAGGTGCCGCCTGCTGGTGGGCCTTCCCTTGTCCACGGGTGGCTCTTGTCTGCAGGGTGGAGTTCAGAGCCCCCAAGCCCACCCTCGCTTCTGACCAACCACAGGTTTAAAGATCCCCAGGACCAGTCTCAGGTTCAGTAAGTGGCCTGAATGGTTCACAGAACTTAGAGAAGCCACAGTGGCGGTTCATGACTGTGAAAGGATGCAGCTGAAAATCAGCCAGGGAGGAGGTGCAGGGGCAGGTCTGGGAGAGTCCAGATTCGGGCTGCCGTTGTCCTCTTCTGGTAAAGTCCCGTGAACAGTGCTGACGATACGTGCAGAACATTGCAGACCAGAGATGCTCCTCCGAGCCTCAGTGCTCAGAGTTTTTATCTGGGCTCAGTCACATACACAAGAGTGACCACTTATATGGCTCAGCCCTGTCCCCTGCCCCTCCAGAGATCAAGATCTCACGTGGCCCAGAGCCCCCCTCAAAAGTCACATTGTTAGCATAGACTGTCTTGGCCCAAGACCCCCAGCTAAACAGAGACATCATCAAGCAGGACATTCCAAGGGCTTAGAGGGACCTCCCGGGGGCCAAGATCAGCCCTTCCTCGCACCCGTATCGTCCTCAGTGCTGGCATCATCCTAGCCCGTGTGGTCAGCTCCAGTCTTGTCTGGAGGTGTGCCCAGGGTCGGTGGTACTCACAGATGGCCGCCGCAAGTCTCTTGCTGTCTCTGAGATCTTTCATTTGGATTCGGGTGTGTAAAAGAGAATGGTTTGCCTTGCTATGTAAGGGCTTATTTTGTTAGTGACGTCTCTATTGCCAGTTGGTCAGCGTGGATTCATTTAATAAAAGCCCCAAATCAAATGTTGATTTTTTTGAAGTTAGGTATGCATTGTTCCTAGTTGATTCAAATCCATAAATTTCTGTGTTCCTTTAGTTTTCCTGTGAAATAGAAAAACGAGCAATGGTAACAGCTTTTTAGACTAGTGTGTCCTACTGGCCTGCTGCATCTTTTACAAGTCACCCCTCCTACAGTAAAGGCCCTCGGCCTCTCCCACATTCCCTCCTCCAGAGAGAACCACTGTGAACAACTTGCTGTATTTCCCTCCAGGCACTTTCTTTTTAGGTGCAGGTATATATCGGGGGCGGGTGCATCTGCGGGCTTTTTCTTTCAAAATGGATTCATTTGATTTTTAAGATTCTAAGACTTAATGTGTCTTGAGGATCTCCTCACATCAGTATGTATAGATTCAGCTCTATCTTTTTAATAGCTTTATCATATTCCATTACACAGATGCAGCAATAAAAATACCATTATACTATAATTTATTTAAATAAATTCCTATATATATATTTCTCAATTTTCACTGTTATAAGCACACATTTCTTATGTCTGTGATTATATCTGTAGATAAGTTTCCAGCATTGGAATTGCTAGATCGAAGGGTTTACTATTGACCCTTCAACAACATGGGTTTGAATTTCACGGGTCCACTTACACGCAGGTGTTTTCCAATAGCAGATAATACAGCACGGCACAACCTGCAGCTGGTTGAACCCTCTGACACAGAACCATAGATACAGAGGAACCATGCATGCAGAGGGTCTGCATCCCAACCCCAGCATCGTTCAAGGGTTAGCGGTACTTCCTTAAAGTTAGGAGTGTATCTTCCTTTGCCAGTAGTAACTGGGTACCTCTAATGAGGCTGGTTGACTAGGTCAAGGGGAAACTGTACCTAAAATTCAGACAGGTATTGCTGTGCTGTAGCTAGAATGCCCTCCAGGTGGTAGTCTGTGCTGTGGTCTGAGAAGGATGCAGTGGGCTCCCAGGTTAGACAGGATGTTAGACTGAAAGGCTGCTAGGACTTGGTAGATAAACCAAGATCTTGATTCTACTGGTCAAAAATTTGTGATCATGTTAGTATGCACTTAGCTAAACCACATCCTGGCTGTGTCTTTGAGAGACAAGTTGATTAATGGTCTAAAAAGACACTTAAATTATACCTAGTGATTTTTTTAAGCATCCTTAAACATTTTAGAAACAACCATTTGCACATATTATATGACCATTAAAATCATTTTTATCTACTAATTGAATTGGTTTTCCCATGGACTGTTGGGAATCATGTGAATCATGTTAATACCCTCTGCCCTGTCCTGCTCCCCGTGACTGAGAGACTCCCGCACGTCTCACCGTGTGCTGTGGACCCTCAGTCATCCTGCTTGCTTTCCTGTGGGCCAGCTCTTAGGCTGTCGCACCTTCATAATCGGATTTGACCGTGTTGCACTGGGGAGGGGGAGAGGCGAGGGTTCTACTGTTGTGCAGTCAGTGTCCCAGGAACTGAGTCTCCTTACCCTGAACCCTGAGGATTCTACCTGAAGAGGAAAAACCACCCTGCAGTCCTTTCCCTGGGACTTGCTCCTCTCTCTACCCACACGTTCCTGATCAGTGTTGAAAGGCACTGGCTTTCCTGAGCACCAGCCGCGGGGCAGGAGTAGCCGGCGGCCACGGTGACCGTTTGATTTGACTTTGGGGCTTGCTCCTCTTCGTTGGCCTCAATACGAAGGGAGATACAAGAAAGAATGAAAATAAACAAAATAAACATCTAACTCAAAGTATTAGAAGAAAAACAAAATTTTTTTAAAAAGTGAAAGGAATGAATTCATAGAGATAAAAGCAGAAATTAAAGAGTTGGAAAACAAAAATAGTAAAATAAGAAATAAAACGCAAAAGTTCCTTCTTTCAAAATGTACACTGCATGAATGGACTTGGGTCCCCAAAGCTGTGCTTAGTGATGATGTCAGCTTCAGCCTGTTACTCTTAAGGGGGGGAACGGGACAAGTATTAAGAGGTTTTAATTTGATGGGAAATAGTAAGTGTTCTTGTAGCTTTTATTGGGCTTTTTATTTAAAGATAAATAAAGATGGTTCAGATGTTGAAATGCTTCTTGATCACCTCTATGTCCAGCTGGGGTGCTTTGGAAATTTTAAAAGTACTAGTACCTGTACCCCTAGGAGCTTTGTAAATTCAGGTTAAGAAAGAAAATTAATTAATATGTACCAATTAGAAAGTAATCAGTCACACTGATCATTGTCACACTAATCCAGGGAGAAGAGTCATCAGTAGTCAGCTAAGAAGATTTGCTTGAGGTTCTGCAGAGGCTCTAACAATGAAAACAGTCACCTGCAGAAACTAAAATCCAGGGGGGAGACAGAGTTTTGGATAAGTGAGGCCAGCATGACAACTACTTCCTACAGAAGAAGGAAGTGTGAGTGTCACAGAGAGATCAATTTTAGCTGGGTGATCTGTGTGTACTAAAGGATGTCGAGGCTTCATGAATAATTAAGAAACAAATAATTTGCTTGAATTAAAATATAGGCTGCTGATATTGCTACGTAGCCTACCAACAAGTGATGTGGGCAGTGTGCTGGGGGAAACCCGCCCGATCCAGGCGACTCCACAGCTTCTGAAATGGTCATGATCTCACGTGGTGGGAGTGTACCTGACAAGAAAATGGCTAGATCTGAAATGGGTCTGGGGCTGTGATGTAAGCCAGTTTGTACTGTTTCTAATTATTTGGTAACCAGGAACAGAATCTGTTAACATACAAATTCACTGTCCTTTTCATCTTAACTTTCCTCTTTTGTCCATCTCCTCTTACTCAGTTTTTAAATTAGTGCTCGGGGTTTTGTTATTAAATACTATGTGATTTTACAAACATGGATTCTGTAATGTCACAGTCAGGCCCCCTGTATTTTCTGACGTATGAGATTTTCTTGCCCTAATTTCAGCCTCATGGACCGTGTGGGCAGGAAGTGTGACTGTTGATCTGGTTTCTTCCAGGCGCTGGAGGATCGACCCAGCTCCCTCCTTGTCGACCAGGGAGACAGTAGCAGCCCCTCCTTCAACCCTTCTGACAATTCCCTTCTCTCCTCCTCCTCGCCCATCGATGAGATGGAAGAAAGGAAATCGAGCTCTTTAAAGAGACGGCAGTAAGACAAACATTTTTGTTGTCATTGTTTGGCGGCTTTCCTCCTGTCTGTCATCTTCAAAGCTGTGACTGGGGTGCATGTCTGAGTCAGCACAAGGAAGAGACCTGGGGTCTCTCGCTGAGGGATTGTGCAAGTGGTCGCAGGGTACTCAGACCCTCGGGGAGGCACAGTAAGCCCTAGCTGCAGTTTCTCGTGTTTCATTTGTGTATTTTACTGTATTCATAAGTCAGAATGACACAAGAATATCTTCTGGTAAGAAACCACTATACATTCTATCATATACGTAGTTGTGAAGAAAAAGAAAGCAACGTAAAATTAAATACAGTCCCCCAAACTTGAATACTTTTCAAACATACCTTAGTGGTAGAATTTTTTAGTTCTGTAAAGCAGCTTGTAGTGAAAAAAAAAAGCCCTGAAAAATATTATAAAAGGTTTAAAATTGCATTTGGAGAAGAGACCTGGTTTTATTGAGGGCTGTATGATGTCGCGCACATAGGTGAGCCTCATCAGTGCTGACTGAATGAACAAACCTTTACAGGCCAATTGAGGTGGTTTGCTGTACCTGATCAAGTAATTGTCTTATATTACCTGTGTGGCTGTAAACAGTTACTGAACCTTGCAAAAAGAAACTTCTAAATGATGTGATCAGACCCAAGGCTTTAGACATCTGGGTTACTTTTTTTTTTTTTGTATGTCCAATGAACCTTTGAATGACTTAATCATTAAAACACAAAGGAGCAAGAAACTTGCTTCCTTTAACATCGTGCCTTTACAACAAAGTTACATCTAAACTTCTCTCGGTCATCACACACGTGCTGAGTCCAGTCGTGCTGAGTCCACACTGGATGCGAGATGTCTCGTGACTTCAGCAGCTCCCATGGGTCACCCATGTGAACCTGTGAGTGACTCGGGACACACAGGAATTGGAGACCCAGTTGTGCAAGTTTGATAGGTTACTACACCATCCCTGCAGAAATCTCATCTGATAAGAACAAAAGAGCAAAATAATTCTTTTAGAAAATTTCTTAGCATGGATTGTAAACACTGCTTTTTCTCTTTTTTTTTTTTTTTTCCCAGCTACGTTTTGCAAGAATTAGTGGAGACAGAGCGTGACTATGTGCGGGACCTCGGCTATGTGGTTGAGGTATGTGTTTTCAGAGATTTAATAACCTATAACAGCCCTAAGAGTTGTCATAGGGGTATCATGCTGGAGAATTGAATGCTAATACCGTCTCAAAAGCTTTAAAAACATTTTCGACGAAAACAAAACACAGTAACAACAACCAATAAAATATTTCTGAGAAATCAAATTTAGCCAGTTACCTCAACAATCTGTCTTCACTTTGAAAGGCTTTTTTCTTGGCATGGTACATCTTGACATAGTCTCTTTTTTATAATTCAGTTTGTAAATATTGTCTCCAACCATTGAATTTATTATATGGAAATCTTGCCTTTAATTATTTTCAAGAGTGGGTACCACCACAGAAATGAGAACATCATTGGTTGAAACGTCATTGTGGCAACTTCTCCATCCACCTGGTTCAGAGCTTGGTCTGTGGCTACTACCCCAGGCCATTTGCTTGTAGTTTTCACAGAACGAATGTGTCACCACTTGCATTGACCAGAAGTTGCTATGCACTTTGTAGCTATAGCAAAACTTCTGCCTTTCATACTAAATCGAGGACCATCTCTAGGCTTATCCTACCATCAAGTTCAGGGCATAATCATACTAATAAACTCAACTCATCAAAAAGCAATTTTTGTAATAAAAATCTTTATCACTTATTCTTTCAGCTTTGCTGATATGTACAGGGCAGTACTTTCTAGATGTACATTCCATTAAAAGTAATGGCTATTACAGTTACTTCTATAACATAATAGATTAAACATGCTTATTCTATCTGCAGTTCATTACTAACAATAAAATAAGTAACTTGAAAACTTCAGAGGTTCTTATACAGACTGAATCCCATTTTGAGTTATAGAGAAGTTTTAAACCACATTTTGGCAACCTAGTTAATCAACTGATGTTAAAAATCAATTTGTGAAAAGTATATTGTTAAATCCTTATTTAACAAATTATGTAAATCTAAAAAGAAAAGAAAGTCTGTTTATATCAGATAAATACTGACAGCAAAGGAAACATGCTTCTGGACAAATATTTAATATTTACAAGCTGACAAAATAGTTTTATCAAACCATTTACATTTACTTAAACTTTCCAGGTCCTTAGAAGAGTTTTGACCTGTGAATACTAAACAGTTCAGGGCATGAAAATCATGGCAATGAATGTAACTATATTTCAAGTGCCAGTTGAGAATACATTTCACAAAGGGTTTTTGTTCTTAAATAAAGAATTGGTTTACAAGACAGGCACAGGTCTGTTTTATCCTTTATGACCGCCAATCAGTAAGCCGTCACTTGACTCAAACATGTTCAGTGAAATCATCTTATTTTTAAATCTTTCATTTTAGGGCTACATGGCACTTATGAAAGAAGACGGTGTTCCCGATGACATGAAGGGGAAAGACAAGATCGTGTTTGGCAACATCCATCAGATTTACGACTGGCACAGAGAGTACGTAAAACACATGCTGTGTGCGGTGGCGTGCGCTGCGTCTTCACTCGCTCCGCTGCCTCGTGGCAGGCACATGGTGAAGGATATTTGTTGATTCGTTTCATGCCGTGACCTGTGTGGCCTTGTGGACGTAGTTGGTGTAAAGGAACTAGTTCTGCATTGAGGACTTTCGTGGTTGCATTTTGTGGCAGGTGGAAGCCTCTCACCTTCCCCCTGCGGGTCCATCCCAGGCCCGTGCTGGGGGTGGCTAGAAGCCCAGGCACCCCGTGTGACTGCCTAGTCCTGACCCCCAGCCCTTTGCTTCCCCTTTCTGTGCCTCCATTCTTCATCTCCACAACCTGGGTCAGAGTGGTATCCACCCCCGGGACTGCTGTGAAGAGTGACTGACTTAATATAATACATGTGAGGTGCTTAGAACCACATCTCTGTGGAGTAAGCCTTAATAAGTGTTTCTGAGTAGAATTGCAGCCACGTCTTCAGTGAATACAAATTACTGTTAGAGGTTTTTTTCAAGTCAGTAAGTGATAATTCAGGTAGGCATACATCCTACCAACAAATACGGCCCAGAAGAAGTGAAGACAGTTTTGCTTCTGTGGTTATACCTAATTTTGATCTTAAAGGGAGCTAATGTTTGTGACCTCAAAATTGATTTTTACTATATTTGAGAAAATTTTACAAGGCTGGCACAGGTCGCATTCAGTATTTTGTATCTGTTATTATCCAATTTGAGCCTGTTAAAAATCACCATGGAAAGAATACGAAACTCACAGGTAAGAGGACCAAGTTTTTAAAAAGCAAAATGACCGATTGCTTTGAAACACTTATGTTTTTTTACCCTGTATTCAAATGAGATGTTACTGTTTGCATCATTTAAAAAACGAAAGTGAGACAAAAATGTTGATGATGCAAAGGAAGGGAAGGTTGCCAGTCAAGGGATGTCTCACTCTGCCTTGCCTTTTTAAACTGTCCCCTTTTGCTTTCTGTCCTAACAATGTTTTCAGTGTGCATTGTATTTGTTAAGTATATACTTTACACTTCCCAATGACTCGTGTCAAAACAGGCTATTTGGAAAATATACACCTCAATCTAAAACTGGAAGGCCAAATTGGAAATGGGTCTCATATTTCCCCTCTCCTTTCAGCTTTTTTTTAGGAGAGTTGGAGAAGTGCCTTGAAGATCCAGAAAAACTGGGATCCCTTTTTGTTAAACATGTAAGTACAATAGCAGGATTTACTTCTGCTCTCTATTGTCATACTTAGTCATTGGTTTGCCACATTAAAGGAGAACACGCTTATAGTTTACAAAAATGCTTATACTAAGAATAAAATAGAACTGTACAGTGTCAGCTGGTTGGAATTAAAATCCCCCGTTGCTCTTCTACATGTAAATGGCCTGCTTTCCTGGTCATCTGGCCTCCAGTGGGCTATTTAGCTCACGAACGGTACAGGATGGTCAGAAGGGGACCAGAGCCAGACCAGAAGCGGGAACATTTGGGGATGTCTGTGGGCAAACAGGTGTCCGGTGCAGATGGTGATGCACCTAGATGTGCAGTGGGTTCAATGCAGTAGCCAAATATAGGTGTAAGTAACTAAAATGAGTGTGTTAACGGTTAAATTTTTTTTTAGGAAAAATTACTATATTTTCAAAAAAATAGTGACCAGAGTTTTTGTATTTTTGCAGATCTCCTTAATGTGTGGCTTAATAGAAGAAAGATGCATTTTTATATCTATTTCTGTATTGAACCTACTGTCATATGTTTTTTAGTTAAAATTTATGGGGAAAAAAATATCCTTACACAGATATTTGATGGGAAAGGGATGAGTATTTTAATAGCCTTTTCAGATAATTATAGACAGTTTTCTTAGATAGTACACAAAAACTCAGCAAGTGATCATTTCTTAAAGGTCAGTTGCAACATGGAACCTGAAAACCCACTGGTGAACCTCTCCCTTGCTGTTACACTAAGTCATTGGACTGTCTCTCGCGTAAAGGCTCCTTCACCCCTGCGCCAGCTTGCAGCTTCCTGCACTGGTCTGTTGGAAAATACTGGTTCACGGATTTAGACACATCTTCCAGATGTTGAAACATTTCAATAAACAGTATGGAAAAATCAGATTTGTTCACATCACCACACATCTCTCCAGAAAAGTCTTTAAGTATCGTCAAGTACAAGGTGGCAGATCCATGTTTTCCAAAATTCTAATTTTTTGCTTGAAAGCTCAAATTTTCATTATTAACAGACATTGCCAGTTGTTTGCCTTAAAACAGCAGGCTCTTTTGTTCCTGTTCAGGGAAATGTCTACCCCATACCCACGTGTAAATAATTAGACTTTGTGTCCATCATTCTTTCAAGTAAAAATGGTGGTCCACGGAAACAAGCCGTCGGTTCAGGTCACAGCTCAGTCCCACGAGTGCATGGCCTTGGCTACTCTCATACACGGCAGAAGTGTCACGAGGACCTCTGTCTTGTCACAGGAATGTTAAAAAGATGTCTACTACTTGGTGGTTGAGTTTTATTAAAACGGCTTTTTATTCCTTCATCAAGGGCATTCTCAGGTGAAGGTGGCATGTGAAGGGCATTTGCTAAGCTGCCTGCCGTTTCTCCTACCGCTGGTTTCGCACATCAGTGCAAATGGTAGCACAGTGGAGAGGGCAGGTGACAAAATAATAGTATTATTTTGAAAATAGTTTTGACCTAATGGATCCCCAAAGAGCCTCAGGTACCCCAGGGGGTGCCCACCACACTTGGAGGATCACACATTAAGGGGTATCTCACTGTCTACTTCCTCCCTGCCTTCAGGACTTGAGATTAAGAGCTTTTTCCAACCTACCAAAAAGAGCCAGGCTTCCTGGGACCATTGGCGGGGATTGAAGGGGTGGGAGTGATGCTTGGTTTAATATTAAGCCCTGTGTCCTTTCATTGCCTCTGGTGTTTGCTGGGGAAAGCGCAGGGTTTGATGTATCTGAGGAAGCGATAATGAAGGACTGTTTTTGGAGCCAGAAAGCAGAATGTCCATCCACATCATGAATCTGGAATGTGCTCCCAAGAGTCTAAACCGTGCGGTTTTATTTGAAGCACAGTTCCTTTATGAATGAGCTGACATGCGCACGTGCTCCTCTGTTCTAACCCAGCTGTTTGCCTTTCATTCCCAGGAGAGAAGGTTGCACATGTACATAGTTTATTGTCAGAATAAGCCAAAGTCCGAGCACATCGTCTCAGAATACATTGATACTTTTTTTGAGGTAAGAACTAAGTTAGAATCTTTTGTTAACAGTTGATTTCCAAAAATTGAAGTATTGTTTGTTTCCCAGGAGATTAAGCAATCATCCAGAAAGTTAGCCTCAGTTATGAGTTCTGAACCTGTATTTCCTTCCTAGAAGTCAGAGAAATGAGTGTGAGTTCAAGCTATGATTGTATCCCTTAGCATTCAGAGGACTAGGGTCCTGGTTAAAGTAAGGGTTTTTTATTAAATCAGTTTCAAACTTAAGACTCATTACAAACCCAGAATAATTTATGATCTAAACTTTTAGCCTGGAAATAAAAATCCTTATATGAATAAAAGGAAGCAAATGAAAGAAGGCCTTTTAAAGCAAGTGTGGCAGACCATTTTGGGAAACAGCTCAGAAAGGTTCAGGTGTCAAACTTGGACGTTCTGAGCCGTCGCACGGCACTGGTTGGCTGTGTGCAGTGTGACCTCTTTCCTGGTTACTTCTACCATGGTGTCGTTAGCATTCCTGACAATGACAGGCACTGAAAACAATTGCCTTTTAAAAGACAGCACTGAAGATCCTTGTTTCTCCTTTGAAACCACAGGACTTAAAGCAGCGCCTTGGCCACAGGCTGCAACTCACAGATTTGCTGATCAAACCAGTGCAGAGAATCATGAAGTACCAGCTGCTGCTGAAGGTGAGGGCTGGCCGGGTCGCAGCCGGTGGCGGGAGGGCGAGACTTGGGGGCAGGGAGGCTTTGGCAGGTGACAGGGATATTTCTGTAAAAAATATGAGACAGTCTTGTTATTCCTGATTTTAAATATTCCAGAGTAAACTTTTTTAATTGAATAAAACACCTTACACTATTTCCTCAATGTTTTCATTGACGTGAGGTTCTGAACCAAAATGTCAGTGAAAGTGAACGTTTCCCCCCCACGGGTCTTTGATACTAACGAGATTTCTTTGGCTCCATCCACCTTACATGTTTTCTCATCTTCTTGGCACTTCCGATCAAATTAAATGTTTAATCCCTGCGCGTTCCTCTGTCAGTTCCACAGTAGCCATTGATTGATTCAGGTTCCTAAGCACAGCTGAGGGCAGAGTCACACCATTTTCCATGATAAAAGTGACTGTTTAAATATATTGCAATTCCTTCATGTATAAAACTTGGAACCTGGATGTAAAGAGAGATGGGGGCTTGTCCTGGAGTCAGGCGGCAGCCGTGACCTGCTTGGATAGATCTGGTCTGACTTTGCTCTGCTGGAGCTTGAAGTCCACATAAGAATCCCTTTCCTGTGTGTTACTGGGAGGCAAAGATGAGGACATGGGCCTCCAGGGCTTAGCCAGGGCCTGGCACGTCATGCGTGATCAGAAAGGGGACTGCTGTTGTGACTGTCACCCTCGTCATGGCCTTCTCTCCATTTCCCTCGCAGGACTTCCTCAAGTATTCCAAAAAAGCCAGCCTGGATACGTCAGAACTGGAGGTACTTACACCCCGCTGGGCCTCCAGGGTCTGCCCCGGCTCCCCAGCCCGTCTCTCAATCCCTACGTGTCTGAAGTAGCCCGTCCCTGGGAGGGAGGGATGGTTGCAGCGGGTGGTGGCGGGTCTCCCCATCCTGGACGTGCCCCTGCAAGCTAGAGGTGGGAGAGGGAGAGGAACTGAATGTGGGGGTGTATTTGAGGGCTAGCACACTTGCTTCGCCCCCGAGGAAGCGATCGCTCACTCTGCTTTCCCCCGCCCCGCAGAGAGCCGTGGAGGTCATGTGCATAGTCCCCAAGCGGTGCAACGACATGATGAACGTCGGGCGGCTGCAGGGATTTGACGTAATGCGGCTGTTCTTCTTTAAACTCGCTCCTCTGGCTGCCATCCCTTTCTTTTGTCTCGGATTCTTTATCTCCACCTGTAGAAAGCTGATCCTTTTTGCTTGGTTTTCTGTCTTCTCTCGCTGTCCTTCAACCTGATTGATGTTTTCTTTCAACTTCTTTCGGTATATTTGATTTGCTCCTTGGGGACCTTCCTCTGCTCCAAGCCCAGCGCCTCATGGCGGAAACCAGCAGGGCTCTGCTTAGTCTCTTGGGCCCTCTGCTCCTGCAAGAGCGGTGTTTCCTTTCCCGGCACGGAGTGGGAAGCAGGTGGCCGGTCCATCTGTCATCCCTGGAAGCGTGACTTCGGGGTCACTGTGCTCATCATTAGTCTGCAGACTTTCCTATGAGTTGCCAGACTACTCAGATTACACATTACCTATGAGTATCCTAAGGATATTCAGAACCAGAATCCTTCCCCCCAACCCCCAATTTGATTATTGAGTGAAGAGACAGGAGTTTTTCCTTTTCTTGCCTACTGTTCTGCTAGAGGATTGGGTTTAACCTGCTGGTGCTATGGTTCTCAGAGAAGTAAACCCAGACTCTCCTGGAGAGCTCTGAAAACCCAGGTTCCCAAGCAATGTGACCAGGTCCCACTGGGGGTGCTGGTGTTGCTGGGCGGGGGACCGCACTTGAGAAGCGTTCTTCCACTGCAAACGAGATCCTGAGACCCACTGTCAGGCTTTGATTGTAACTCATGCCAGTGAAGTACACGAAGGTCGGCAAGAATTTGACGTGGGTGATTTTTCTTTTTGGGGCTCAGAACTCATTAGAATAAAAGACATTTTTAGACTCTATAAACGAATACATGAAAGATACTTTATTATTCTGTGGGAGGAAAGCTAAAGAAAACAGAACTTCATCTGTCTTAACTTAGAATGCAATGTTTTCTTCTCCTATTCCTTTGCCCCCTTTTCCTTGTTCTAGGGTAAAATTGTTGCCCAGGGCAAGCTGCTCTTACAGGACACATTCTTGGTCACAGACCAAGACACGGGACTTCTGCCTCGCTGCAGAGAGAGGCGGGTGTTCCTCTTCGAGCAGATCGTCATTTTCAGCGAGCCGCTTGATAAAAAAAAGGGCTTCTCCATGCCAGGATTCCTATTTAAGAACAGCGTCAAGGTAACCTGTAGGCATGTGTTTTCTCATGTGCTAACGCATACACCCGTCATGCTGATAAACTGTTTCCTTTTTAATGGTGGCATGTCCTGCTGTCTTGTTTATTAAATATTTAGAAAATTTTCTAATACATTTCAGAACCTTTAAATTCACTCCATCCGTCCGCCATCTGTGTCCTCAGTGGCCAATGTCTTCCACATGCTGCAGCCACTCATTTGTACCACGAGAGGCCCTCACCGTGGTTAGTTTTTGTGCTCCACCTTCTCTAGGACCAAGTGAAATTTGTTTAAGTTCAGGGGCCTGGATTGGGAGAGGAGAGCTTAGCCAGGGTCGTCTTCCCCACTTAACAAAGAGCTATTCTGCACTCAGCTCGGCCTGGGGCTCGAGGGATGGATGAGGCAGGTGGTCCGTGCCCTGGGGTAGCTTGCTTTCTGATAGAAAAAAATTTATTGTCTGATAAACAATAAAATTATCGCAAATGACCCTGAGTCCTAGAAAAGGGACAAACCAAGGGTGAGAGAGAGGAGGCCTGAGGTCCCAGCAGATTACCATTTCTAGTTAATTGTTTAAGCTACTGGTTGAACTCCTGGTAATCCCCATGTACCTGAGTGAGAAGAGTCATTAAAAAGCTTTAAGGTAATGATTCCTGAGGCAATAAAAATGGCAGCTCAGCCAAAAAGTGGTTGTTTCAGTTTTGACCTAGGATGAACTGTGCCCTCGACCAGTGGGAATAAATGGGCTTTCGTTTTTTTATCGTGGTAAAATACACATAACATAAAAATTAGCAACTTAACCATTGTTCAGTGTACAGCCCAATGGCATTAAGGACATTCACATTGTTGTGCAGCTGTCACCACCGTCCACCTCCAGAACTCTTCATCTTCTAAAACTAAAACTCCATACTCATTAAACACTAACTCCCCATTCCACCTCCCCTGGCCCTGCAACCAGCCTTCCATGTACTGTCTCTGGGAGTCTGATGACTCTAGGTACCTCAGCTAAGTGGAATCATAACAGTGTTCATCTTTTGATGACTGGCTCATTTCACGTAGCATAATGTCCTCCAGGTTCAGCTGTGTTGTACCTTATGACAGACTGTCCTTCCTTTTTAAGGCTGAAAAATAGTCTATGGTATATATAGACCAGACTTTGATTATCCATTCATCTGTTGATGGACACATGGGTTGCTTCTGCCTTTCAGCCGTTGTGAGTAACACTTTTTTTCAGGTGAGTTGCCTTTGCCTGGAGGAAAATGTGGAAAACGATCCCTGTAAATTTGCTCTGACATCGAGGGCGGGTGATGTGGTGGAGACCTTCATCTTGCATTCATCCAGCCCAAGTGTTCGGCAAACGTGGATCCATGAAATCAACCAAATTTTAGAAAACCAGCGCAATTTTTTAAACGGTAATGTGTGTTCTGTTCCTGGGTAGGGGTTTTCTTTCCCTAATGTACAGATTTCTGTTTCTCGTCTCCTATTACATACAAATAATAGGAGACGCAACTTAGTGGACTGGGCACCGTTCTAAGCACGGTCTGTATGTTGCTTCATTTCATCTTCACAATGACCCTGTGTGGCAGGTACTCCTATTGTTCCCATTTTACAGATGAGGAAGCTGAGGCACAAAATGGATTCGTAATTTGCTCCAAGTCCCACAGATTGTTCACAGCAGAGTCAGGATACAGAGCAGGCCATCTGGCTCTTGGCCGTGTGCCCCACACACTACGCTGTTCATTCCGTCCCCCTGGCTCTCGTACCATATGTGCACCAGAGCCCTGTCCTGGGAAAGGAATGCATGAGAAAAAACTTAAGGCAGCGGATGGAATCGGCCAAAGATACTGGAGGCATTCTTGAGGGCAACTTTAAAATTTGTGTTCAATAGCATTGTACATCACGCCTCCCTCCTCATTAGGACAAGACATGTTTTTTCCTTCCCACTTCCATGGCATGAGTGATTCTAGAAGAGCAATACAATAATGATACAGCACAACACCGTGCAGCAGTAAGGGGCCAGACCTCAGGGGAAAGGGCTTCTCCACGTGGAGAGGGAGACCACACTGACCTTATGTCACAGTTATTTTGACTCCTTATAGCCCTGACCTGAAACTGCTTGCTCCTCTTCGTGACAACTGACTTTGACTCTGGTTTTAATTTAACGATCTCAGAAGAGCTTCAAGAATTCAGTGAGAAGCTAAATACTCATTCAATGTGTTTTCTTTCTCCTTTTCTCATGTTCACATTCCGTGTCTATGCCTCGGTCCAACAGGACATTATAATTTCTTTTCTTTTTTTCTTTTTTTTTTTTTTTTAACATTTTTTATTGAGTTACAGTCATTTTACAATGTTGTGTCAAATTCCAGTGTAGAGCACAATTTTTCAGTTATACATGAACATATATATATATATTCATCGTCACATTTTTTTTTCACTGTGAGCTACCACAAGATCTTGTATATATTTCCCTGTACTATACAGTATAATCTTGTTTATCTATTCTACATATGCCTGTCAGTATCTACAAATTTTGAACTCCCAGTCTGTCCCTTCCCACCCTCCACCCCCTTGGGAACCACAAGTTTGTATTCTATGTCTGTGAGTCTGTTTCTCTGTTTCTGTTTGGTATTACGTTCTTTAATTTTTTTTTAAATTCCACATATGAGCAATCTCATATGGTATTTTTCTTTCTCTTTCTGGCTTACTTCACTTGGAATGACATTGTTCAGGAACATCCATGTTGCTGCAAATGGCATTATGTTGTCGGTTTTTATGGCTGAGTAGTATTCCATTGTATAAATATACCACATCTTCTTTATCCAGTCATCTGTTGATGGACATTTAGGCTGTTTCCATGTTTTGGCTATTGTAAATAGTGCTGCTATGAACATTGGGGTGCAGGTGTCATTCTGAAGTAGGGTTCCTTCTGGATATATGCCCAGGAGTGGGATTCCTGGGTCATATGGTAAGTCTATTCCTAGACTTTTGAGGAATCTCCATACTGTTTTCCACAGTGGCTGCACCAAACTGCATTCCCACCAGCAGTGTAGGAAAGTTCCCTTTGTCTCCACAGCCTCTCCAGCATTTGTCATTTGTGGACTTTTGAATGATAGCCATTCTGGCTGGTGTGAGGTGTTACCTCATCGTAGTTTTGATTTGCATTTCTCTGATAATTAGTGATATTGAGCATGTTTTCATGTGCCTATTGATCATTTGTATTTCTTGGAGAATTGCTTGTTTAGGTCTTCTGCCCATTTTTGGATTGGTTTTTTTTTTTTTTAAGTCATATGAGCTGCTTATATATTCTGGAGATCAAGCCTTTGTCGGTTTCATCGTTTGCAAAAATTTTCTCCCAATCCATAGGTTGTTGTTTTGTTTTACTTATGGTTTCCTTTGCTGTGCAGAAGCTTGTAAGTTTCATTAGGTCCCATTTGTTTATTCTTGCTTTTATTTCTATTGCTTGGGTAGACCGCCCTAGGAGAACATTTTTAAGATGTATGTGAGATAATGTTTTGCCTGTATTTTCTTCTAGGAGGTTTATTGTATCTTGTCTTATGTTTAAGTCTTTGATCCATTTTGAGTTTATCTTTGTGTATGGTGTAAGGGAGTGTTCATTGATTTACATGCTGCTGTCCAGTTTTCCTAACACCATTTGCTGAAGAGACTGTCTTTATTCCATTGTATCTTCTTGCCTCCTTTGTCAAAGATTAGTTGACTGAAAGTTTGTGAGTTCATTTCTGGGCTCTCTGTTCTGTTCCATTGGTCCATATGTCTGTTTTTGTAGCAATACCATGCTGTCTTGATGACTGTAGCTCTATAGTATTGTCTGAAGTCTGGGAGAGTTATTCCTCCAGCCTCTTTCTTTTTCTTCAGTAATGCTTTGGCAATTCTAGGTCTTTTGTGCTTTCATATAAATTTTATTATGAGTTGTTCTAGTTCTGTGAAATATGTCCTGGTTAATTTGATAGGGATTGCATTAAATCTGTAGATTGCCTTGGGCAGTTTGACCATTTTAACAATATTGATTCTTCCAATCCAGGAACATGGGATATCTTTCCGTTTTTTTAAGTCTACTTTAATTTCCTTCATCAATGGTTTATAATTTTCCATGTATAAGTCTTTCACCTCCTTGGTTAGATTTATCCCTATATATGTTATTACTTTGGGTGCTATTTTAAAGGGGATTGTTTCTTGACTTTCTTTTTCTGTTGATTCATTATTAGTGTAAAGAAATGCAACTGATTTTTGAACGTTAATCTTGTAACCTGCTGCCTTGCTGGATTCTTTGATTAGTTCTAGTAGTTTTTGTGTGGACCTTATAATTTCTTTGTCACATAAAATCACCTCCACACCTTGAATGACACTTAAGAACCAGGAACACAGGCACTAAAATCAGTGTGGAAAATCAATGGGGGAGACTGATGGAACACGTGCTTAGCATGCACAAGGTCCCAGGTTCAATCCCCAGTACCTCCACTAAAAAAAATAAATAAATAAAAAAGAAACTTAAGAAAATAAATAAATAAAAGAATTTTTTTTAAATCAAGGTTACATGGCATTTTTGGCCAAGTGGTAATCAGTTTCTCGGGTGTTAACTCCAGGCTCCTGTCTAGACTGTAGATTGGTCATTGCTTACATGTCCAGTTAGAATTGGATGTCTGGGGCTGGTGGGTTGGGGGGATGTTCCCGTTTATGTAGAAAAAAGTTCTGCGCCCATGACTGAGTGAATGCAGGTCTCTTTAAATACGTTGTTCTGAAGTGCTGCATTGAATGCCGGGCCCCAGCATGTAACTACTGGGACGTCTCTGAACCTCTGCTGTCTTCTTCAAAGTAAAGTGAGCTGCCTCCCGAGTTGCAGGCATGACCGAGCCATGCTCTTCAGGTTTCCCAGGTACTTGTTCAGTCTAGAGGACGGTAGTAATTCCTGCTCCCGAGGGTGAAGGAGACCAGGAACATGCTCTCGCCTTAGTCTGTCCGGTGTCATTGGCTCCAGAGTGCACTTCCACACGTGCCTGATGCCTCTGGATTATTGTACATCTCAAAGATTTTCGGTCTTTCAGAATTTGTGTTGGTGTTTCCCCAGATCTTACTTTGCATTTTCCCCGCAGATGATTATGTAACTGAATCACTAAAGCCCAGAGGTGGGACAGCCTCACAACCCACAGTGGTCTGTGCTCTCCTTCCCTTCCATGTCTCTCCTGCCCAGTCTGCAAAGCCGAGGTGGTCTCTGCCTCCCTGTTTGGTAACCACAGGATTGCTTAACTGCTCTCTGGTTTAAGAAGACCATTGCAGCACCTGGACTAAACTTTTTCACTCAAGGAGCCAGCTGGTACCCGGGGAGGCCCAGCTGACTCCCCTAGCAGCTTGGGACCCCGCTGACACTGGCGATTTGCATGGGACGCTCCCGGCTGATTCAGTTCCTTTTCACTTGGCAGTGGTGCTGGGGCTGTGCTTGCTTCTCCTCCAACCTCTCCTTGACCTTGTACTTCTGCTCCCTTGGCCCCCTGGCCACCCCTCACAGGGCAGGCAGACTGCCCTTGATGGAGCCAATTTAAACTCCTTCATGAACAGGAGGGTAGAATATAAGACCTTTTCTTTTTCAGCCCCTGATGTTTGGATGGTGTCAGCCTGCCGCCTGGAGAATGGCTGGGTGTGTCTAGAGCATAGTGATTGGAAGTTAGGTGGATACCCTGTGACTTGACTGTGGGGCACGAAGACCAGCACTCCCTTTCAATTAATCGTGCCTCTTTTCCTTTGGCCCCTGTGGCGGTCCTTTTCTGGGACCCCTGACTGACTCTCTTCTGTATCTCACGTGTCTTCCAGCCTTGACATCACCAATCGAGTATCAGAGGAACCACAGCGGGGGCGGCGGCGGCGGGGGCAGCGGCGGGGGTGGGGGCGGCGGCGGGGCCCCCAGCGGCAGCGGCGGCAGCAACCACGGCGGCGGCCCCGGCAGCGGCGGCGGCCCCCCCAGCTCCAGCCGAAGCAGACCCTCCCGGATCCCCCAGCCTGTCAGACACCACTCCCCCGTGCTGGTCTCCTCTGCAGCCTCCAGCCAAGCAGAGGCAGACAAGATGTCAGGTATGTCCGCTCCCGGCCTGTCACTGCCTCCTCCCAGCAGCAGCCTCGCCCTGGAGCCTGGCCCCAGCCAGCCCACCAGGCGCCCCCCCAGCAGCGAGCCCGAAGGTCCCGAGCGAGAAGCGGAGCCGATCCCCAAGATGAAGGTGATGGACAGCCCCAGGAAGGCCACCGGGATTGCCACGGGTGCCCATCAGGACGGAGCCGCTAAGGAGGCGCGGGCGCCCCCGGAGGACGGCCGCGCGCGGAGCGGCCTGGGCCCCCTGCCCTTGGGCAAGCCCCGGCCCGGGGCCATCTCGCCTCTGAACTCTCCTCTGTCTGCCGCCTTCCCCTCTCCGATCGGCAAGGAGCCCTTGCCCCCTAGCAGCCCCCTGCAGAAGGGGGGCTCCTTCTGGAGCTCCATCCCCGCCTCCCCCTCCAGCCGGCCCGGCTCCTTCACCTTCCCGGGGGACAGTGACTCCCTCCAGCGGCAGGCGCACCGCCACGCGGCCCCCAGCAAGGACACGGACCGCATGAGCACGTGCTCCTCGGCCAGCGAGCAGTCCGTGCAGTCCACCCAGAGCAATGGGGTAAGAGCGCCCGGCCGCCTCCGCCCGCCCGCCCCGCTGCCTCTGTCCCGCGGCTCCTCTTCTAAACCTCCCGCGTCACCGCCGCTGTCCTCGTACTAACTGCGGGCTCTCCGCTGCTGCGCTGCGGTAATCAGCTGCTCCGGGCCTCCCTGCGCACTGACCACGCAGACCCGCGGGACGCCTTCTAACCCCTCCTGCTCCCGGCGGACGGCGCGCTCTCGTCTCTACTAACTCGCTGCTTGCTTGGTTTGTGTCTCCTTAATACGGGAACGCAGATCATTAACCTTCTGAATGCGGCATCTTTAAACCTTTCACGTTTTCCGACCAACCGAGTATCTTGGAACTTCCTCTCTAGCTCCTGCCTTCCTCACACACTTTTTTAGAGGGGTCAGTGTCCCCTCTGTCTACCTCCTACGTCAACTGAAAGCTGTACATTCTAAGCTTTTTGCTCATCGCTTGGTTGTGCTCTTTTACGCCTTAAATTACCTTTGCAGCGTTTTTGACTCATCTGCTGAAAAAAAAAACCTCAAGAAAACTTCCAACAGCAATTCAAAGCAAACTTAAACTGACAAAATGGGTGGAAGGAATCTCTCCAGTGGAAATATTTGTCCGTCCCCCCCCCCCCCAAAGTTTCACTGTGGAAGAGAGTCTGCTCTGGGGCCTCTGGATGGTGGGCTCCACCGGCGGCTGGGAGCGGAGGCGCAGGCAGGCTGGATTCGGAGCGTCCACGTTCTGTCCAGCAGGGGGCGCAGTGCGGGCGCCGGTCGCTGCAGGGCATCGCCCATCACTATACGTGTTCTCAGCAGAAGGGTTGCTGTGGTGGGGTTTCCCCCCCATCCTGTGGCTTCCTCACTATCCTACCCGACTGTTTCGTACACGGCAGATGATCTGACCCATAACACCTTCCCAGAGGCATGCATGAGGAATTAGAGCTGTTCTAATGAGTGTATATTTGATCACCTTATAAATTTTTAAATTCATTTCCCTGAAAGGGTCTGTGTTTCTCTTTATACAAAAGAAAAAAGAAAGAAAGAAAGATGGCTTGTGCATGTCTCTCCCTCTTTCCTCTGGACTTCCATTAATGCTTTGTTGGGGTTGACTTGGCCTTATTCTCTCCTTCTATGTTTTGTTATGTATTTTGTTAACCTCAATCTTTGTATTTAACTGAGGGAGAAATTAAGAAACGGGTCTTGGTACATTTATTTGCCCTTCAATTTTCTGCTCAAAAGTAAGTGGTAGGGGCAGGCATCCTCTGCAGTGGCCGTCCCCAGTGTCCTCGGGTCCTGCAGAGAGCCTGGGCCCCCACCTCCTGTTAGTTTCAAAATGCTGGGTATGCAGGTGAGCATCAGAAGAGTTTCAGCCAGGAGAAAGATGCAGAGGCTGGGTGATGCTCGCACCTGCTAGTGCCTAGTTGAACTCTCAGGATGCAGGCGTGGCCTCACAGCTGAGACCAGTCTGAAATCAGCCAGGCAACAGCCCTTGAGCCCATCCTAACCTGGACGCTTCCCCTTTGAGCACACGAGGGGTTCTCAGAGCCTGTGTTTCAGAAGGAACACCTCACACGCCCTGGTGCGGGAGCCCATGCTGGCCCTTGCGTGTCCCTGAGTGTGCACCAGCCCCCACCCGGCCCCCCCAGGATGCTCACTCTGAGATCAGGATGCTCACTCTGAGATAAGCCCCGTCAGGTGGGGCACACACGTTCTGGCCAGTGTTAGGTTGCCAAAGTTGCCTCTGGTTTCTGCCTCTCATTGTTTCTTAATGTGGTAGGTAACCTATAAAGGGAATTTGCCAGTGTTCTGGGTGAGTCCAAGTGCCTTACAGAATCACCCTGGAGGCCTGGGAAGACCACTGGAGGCCTAGAACAGACATTTGAAAATGTCCTCTAGAACTCTTGAGTATTTTTGTTAAAGGAACCACCACTCTGCCCACTCCCACCCATTCAGGCCACCTAATCCCCCCGCCGGGTCAGCTGCAGCCTCCTTCCTTCTTGTCGGCTTCTGTGAAGCTGTCTGCGGTCACTGCCAAGCAGCTGTACCTACGCCACGGCCTCGGTCTTCCTTCCTCCTTTAATGGGCACCTTCTGGAAAGTTCCACCAAGAGCAAGAGAGTGGATGTGGATCAACCCACTGACTGTGCCAGCCCCCAAATGTGGACGTCCACAACTTCCCCACACCCCTTCCCCAGTCTAGACAGCAGTGAAAATACAGCCTTGCCTTTCTCTCAGAGGCTGGCCAGCATTAAATGAGATAGATTTTTAAATGCCTGATACTTAGATTGGTACATGGTGAGTTTTCAGAAACTCTAAACAGCTGTGTTCTTGTGGCAAAATATGAATTATGAGACAAAATCTGGTACACTGTATTACCAAAGACATCTGTACCACATAAGTTGGTTTTGTTTACATTTTCTAGCAAATGTGGCTTTGTAGTCTCAAAACCATCGGGTGTCAGGATACTAAAGTGCATGCTAAAAGGATAGGACTGCATAAAGGAGTGTACCCAGGCCAAGCCTAACGTGGACAGTCCGGGGACACGGCCAGACTCCTCAGCTGAGACGGAAACGAGAACCTGGCACCCCACTGTGTCTAACTTACGTATCCACTGCGGGCCAGAGCATGGCCCAGCCCTTGGGATCCCCAGCACGCTGGCTCGCTGACAGTGGACAGCCGTCTGCTTCCGTGTGTCCTGATACCAGCTCAGTAACCCAGAGCTGACATGCATGTGGCAAGATTTCTGACAGTCACATCTGCACAACCAGGACCTGCCCCAAGCATCCAAGAGCCCAGGTGAGACCAGCGTCTTCAGAGTCCTGGGAATCCGTGAACATCCAGACGACATCTTTGGTGGGAGCCTCTGAGAAGATGCTGAGGGGAGCAGGGCGCCTGACGTGCCACCTGCCGACAGAGGGGATGGGGCAGGACGTAGCTTGGGATTTGGCAGAGGTCTCAGCTTCCTCCTCCTTCCCTGGACCAAGGGGTCACTTGGTAAATGACAGCTTGGGACAAATACTGTCATTTGTGGTTTTTTCCACTCAGCAGCTACCACCACACAGCTTGTGGGCCTGGGTAGGTGGCCTCAAGAAGTGATCTTTGTTTTAATTTTGCAATCTTGCCTCGCTGACTGAGTTACTGAACATGTATTGAGTGCCTGCTACATGTCAGTCACTGTGATGGATGCTAAAGACACAGTAGTGACCCGAAGAGATCGGGTACCACTGGCACTCCAAGATAAGGAGAAGGTAGGCTTCCCCTTGCCAGGGGTTGTCCCCATGGCTGCAGCATCTTCGGGACACTGGAATCACGCAAGCTTGTAAGAGGGCTGCCCACCAAGGGACGTGTGAAGGAGGCAGAGTAGCTCTCCATGAGAGCAGAACAGGAACTGATTTACTTTACAGATGTCCCCCGTTCTTCTTTTAAAAGGACAAACGTGGAAACGATGAGGGATGCCAGCAGCTCGGCGTGATCCTGGAATACATGTTCTCGGTGAACATTTTATCTGGCAAATTTGGGACCTTTTCCATGATCTGATCTGTCAGCGAGCTGAAGAGCTACTCGTTGTGGCTTTTTTTATTTAATAAAACTTTAAAAAATGAGCATGAGAGTCCCAGTGATGTTACCATGACATAGGTAGAACCCAGCACGGCATCAGTGTGAGGATGAGCTGTTCTTTTGACGGTGCAAGGAAGTCGGGGCTAAAATAAACTTCCAAAGGAAAATGTCACCATCGCCATAGTTTGTTTTTTTGTTTGTTTGTTTTAAGATTGTTCCTAAATTGCTTTCTAGAGAAACCCTGGTGATCAGTTACTGAAAAAAGGCACCCAGTTAAGTAGCTAAAGAGTGGCACGGAGGGAGGGTGCAGAGTCCCTCCGTGCCCACCCGGTGAGCCCTGCTCTGGGCCGTCATGCAGCGGCCCACGCAGACGCGCACTGTCCTGCCACCAGATTTCACTTCAGTTCCCCTCTGCCTTTTTGTTCCTCTTTCCCTCTACAGAGTGAAAGTAGCAGCAGTAGCAACATCTCCACCATGTTGGTGACACACGATTACACGGCAGTGAAGGAGGATGAGATAAACGTCTACCAAGGAGAGGTCGTTCAAATTCTGGCCAGCAATCAACAGAACATGTTTCTGGTGTTCCGAGCCGCCACTGACCAGTGCCCCGCAGCCGAGGGCTGGATTCCGGGCTTCGTCCTGGGGCACACCAGTGCAGTCATCATGGAGAACCCCGACGGGGCTCTCAAGTGAGTGCCCGGCAGGGCAGCTGGGGTTGGGGGAGCCTGGGAGGGGGCGCCCGTGGAGAGAAAGCTGCGCTGTGGTCAGTTGAATGAGTTCATTCCTAAGTGCTGTGTGGAACCCCGAAGTGAAAATGGGCTGGCCTTCCCTCTCAGACTCGTTTGATGAGTTCTTTTAATAACCTGTGTTTGCACACACGTGGCTTTTTTAAACCGCTAGGTAGAACACAGAGATATTTTAAGTCCCAGAGGTCCTGAGAGGGGAAGCTTTTTAAGACCCCCTAACTCGTTACTGGTTGTGCTGAGGGTGCGTGGGTGAAGATCATCATTCTGTAAGCTGCAGCTAAAGGTCTGTTATGCCATTACCATTACGCCCTATATATACTGGAAGATTAGTTCAGTTAAGAAACTTGAAACCAATTTTGCTGCATTAAGCATTATTTTAAAGGAAGCTGAATTCAGCTGCTGGTTTCAAACTCTGCCCTTCCCTGAATCTCTCTGGCTATGGGAGAGGACAGCCAGGTGGCTTCTGGGAGTGGAAGCATTGCAAACCTATGATTTTTAAGTCTTCAAAGGCTTCAGCCCAAAAAATCAGACTCAAGAGCACTAACAGTGGCCACATTCCTCTCCAGGCATGGCAGTTCCCCTGCCTGGGTTTGCAGCCCAGACTGGCCAGCATCCCAGCACCACCCTGTACCTCTGGGCTCAGCGTTCACACCCGGGCTTGAGTCCGGGCTTGAGTTCAGGCTACAAAGAACCTACTGTCCTTAACAGTCCCTTGTCCTGTTTCTCCTTGATATATGGAAATATTTTATTCTGGCACATTGTTCAAGAGTCCCGTTTTTTATTTTGCTTTCTCAAAAATATTCTCAGGTCCTGTATTAGGGTTCTGCAGAGAAATAGAACCAATAGAGTGTAGGGGTGTATGTATGTTATAAGGTATTGGCTCATACAATTGTGGAGACCGGCGAGTCCAGATCTGCACTGTGGGCCAGCAGGCTGGGGGCCTGGAAGAGACAGTGGTGCAGATGAAGCCTAAAGGCATTCTGCCTGAGAATTCCCTCTTGCTCAGGGAGGCCAGTCTTTTTGTTCTAGTCAGGCCTTCAACTGATTGGATGAAGCCCACCACACTTTGGAGGGCAGTCTGCTTTACTCTACCAATTAAAATGTCAATTTCATCCAGGAACACCCAAAATGATGTGTGACCAAATAACTGAGCGCTGTCAAGTTGATACATAAAACTAACCATCCCAGGTACCTTTGTATTTTAATCCTTAAAACTTAACTTAAGAAATTGTTGGTTTTATATCTCTGGTTATCGAGAACCACAGGAAAGTTCTCCTCAGCAGAGATGACTGTTGCTAAAGGAATCTCAGTCCCCTGACAGCCGCCTACGTTGGACAGTCAGCTCTTCTCTAATGCTTTCAGGGAATCATTTGCTAAACACTGGGGAGGCATAATACTAGCAATGTGTTATCCGCCCCCTAGGAAGGCAACATCTTGGCACACAGCACTCCGTTTAAGGAAGAAATCTGAGAAAAAAGATAAAGACGGCAAACGGGAAGGCAAGTTGGAGAACGGTTATCGGAAGTCCCGGGAAGGGCTCAGCAACAAGGCATCTGTGAAGGTGAGCACAGCGCCTCCAGGGACCTGTGTCGCTCCTCGGGGAGCAGGAGGAGCCTGGACCGGGTCCTGGCAGCACCCCGTCTCCCTCTGCCCTGCGAGTAGACCCGAGGGCCTTTGTAGGGGGATGGTGTGGCCCAGGTATGCACCGGTGTTCCGAGGAACCAGGTATACAAGTGTACACCTCACTGGGCGCATGCGTGGCTGACAAGGACCGCCGCTAGGTTCCCAGAGGAAGCAGAGACTAGATCCCCAGAGGCAGGCAGAGCACGGGGCTCAGACCACAGGGGAGGTGACGAGATGCTGAGACACAGGGTCACCAGCTGCAGCAAGTTCCCTCGGCAGGAGCTTCAGCCAGCTTTACTCCTGTAACCAGAGTGCCTTAAACCTGTTCGGGTCCTGTTTGGAGAAAAAATATTTCCTAAAGGGAATCCAAGGACCCTGGGTCAGGACACCGGCCATTCTGCCGGAAGGAGGGGATCCAGGGATCCGCAGGACTCAGCTCGTAGGATGAAAATAAAGGACATCTCCAAGTTTAAGCAGCATTTTCGTGTTTATGGGTAGGAAAGAAAAAACTCTCCTCCATTTGTGTGACACGAAGCTTTCGGGTGCATTCAAAGGCAGTGAGATACCAGGCAGGCCAAGTTGTCTTTCCTCTCATCTTTCCACCATAGTTGCAGCCCTGGAATAAAACTAATGTATCTCAAGATAGCTTATGACTCTGGTTAATAGCTGTGTGCTCCTTCCATTTCAGCTTCTCAATCCCAACTACATATATGACGGTGAGTTCTGCTCTTTTGCTGCTAGTCTTTTAGGGGGCAGGTCTGTGGGGTTTCAGGACACTTGGGTGTAGCCTGTGGACATGGGTTTTCTGTGGAGCTCTGGGCTTGGACAGCATCTTAGGCCACACACATCTGTTGGGGAAGCACTGGTGGGCACGGGAGGGGAGCCGGGTGACCGGCGTGACTGACTCCTTTCCGGTGCAGTTCCCCCAGAATTCGTCATTCCCTTGAGTGAGGTCACGTGTGAGACAGGGGAGACCGTTGTTCTTAGATGTCGGGTCTGTGGCCGCCCCAAGGCCTCGATCACCTGGAAGGGCCCTGAACACAGCACCCTGAACAACGATGACCACTACAGCATCTCCTACAGGTGAGGGGGCCCTTCAGGACAGTGAACGTGACCTCATTTCACTGGGACTGACAGTCGACTCCCTTGGTCACCTTTGGCCCTGGGATGCCCCCCTCGTGAGGGAATGTGTCACACCTGGGTGGGCAGCTGGGATTGAAATCCTACTTGAAACTGCCCGTCAGCACCTGAGCTCCTGGTTTCCTGTGTCCCCGAGGGAGAGAGGGTGGGGGCTGGCGGCGGGGAGAGCTGAGCCGCCCTGAACCTGTGTGCCCTCCTGTGCGGCAGTGACTTGGGAGAGGCCGCTCTGAAGATCGTCGGTGTGACCACCGAGGACGACGGCATCTACACGTGCATCGCTGTGAACGACATGGGGTCAGCCTCGTCTTCGGCGAGTCTGAGGGTTCTAGGTGAGACGCCCCCCATCCCCGCCACACGCACACACTCGACGTGACCAAAAGTACGTGACACATCACTTGTGGGCTGCAAGGGGCAGACCAGCCTCTGGGATGCCCAGGCGGGTGACCCCTGGGCAGGCAAGGAGCTCGGCAAAGGCCTCTACCCACGGCCGCTGAGCCCGGGAGCCTCTGGTGCCGGCCGCGAGGAGCAGCAAGGGGCATCCTGTGCTCTTAGCACTCAAAACGCGTTCTCGTCCGCAGCTTTTCCTTTGTCTGATTATTCATTTGCCACTTTGGCTCTAAGAGGAACTATTCTAAGTCAGTCTCATGTAGAAGAGAACCAAAAGGAAGGAAAGGAGGGAGTGTGGGTAAGGCCCGTGCAGGCTCTGTGCCCGTGCTAGACCCTGACAGCCCTGCAGTCCTCCGATCCCTCCCATGAGCGCGAGGTGACCTCAGTGGGACGAAAGCCCTTGCTCTCCCCGTGCCCAGCAAAGCCTGTTCTCTCTCCTCAGCTGAACCCTGAGCTTCTGGAGGCAGAGCCATATCTTAGGCCATTTAGAATTTCCTATGGTTGCACTTGACGTGTGCAGATGCTCTGAACCACACATCCAGGCTGATTTTCAGCTTCGATTTTGCAGAAGGCCCTCTGTGCCATCAGGGATGCTGGTGGGCCCGCCAGCTACACTGGGTATAGGAAGCTGCTTCCAAGAGTGAAAATTAAAGAACTAAATTAAATAAATGAAGTAAAATAATTTTTTAAAAGCTAAGGAAAAGAAAGAAATAAAAGAACTAAAGGTGAACTGAGTCCAGGGGCACCCTGTGTGTAGACAGTGAACACAGTTGTCCTAGAACTTCTATCTTTGTATCTTACTCCAGTGTATTTTAACCTCATTAAGTCAAAGGGTTCTGGGTTTTGGATCATGGTACAAGAAAGGAAGAAAACTTGAATTTGACCACAGATAATCATCCATGTTCTAATTTTAAAAGATGTCACAAAAATTATATAGTTGATTTCTTAAAAATAAAGCAGTAGTGAAAGCAAGGAAGTTTAGGGAGACAAGACTCTTCCTAGGAATATGCTGTCTTGTAGAAACGCGAGGGTGTGTTTATTTCTGTCGCACAAATCCATCTGTTTCTCATACTGAGTCCCAGCACACGGCATGGATTTTACCCTTCGTTCCGTGAACCACAGTTCAGATGCTCAGCGACCCCGAGCGGCTGCCGCGTTGGGCAGCACAGGGCTCTAGTCCCCACCCCCGAGAGGGGCCCGAGAACCAGGCTCAGGGAGGTGCCACTCTTCTTGCAGGTCCAGGGAGTGATGGCATCACGGTGACCTGGAAAGACAACTTCGACTGCTTCTACAGTGAAGTGGCTGAGCTTGGCAGGTAGGACGGAAACCCGCAGCCCCTCCTGAGGTCGCAGAGTGAGAGACGCAGCTCTGTGGAACACCCAGAGAAAGTTACAGGGTGTATTTTGCCAGCAGTTGCAAGTTAGGCGTGTGACCTCTGAAGTGTAACTTGTAATCACCTTTCGATATTAAACGTTGAGGAATAAGGAAGACATTTCCAGTCCAGGTTCCAAGAGAGAACCGACACTTACTGCCCTGACCCGACCATTGATGGGGTGAACTGACGCCCGCTCTGCATCTAGGGTGGCGCCAGCTGCGCCCCAGCCTTTGGAGAACCCAGGGAAGGGGCGCTCAGACCCCTTCTTATGGGACGTCATTCTCTGAAACCCAGCTGGGAGATGCTGAATGTGTCCTGCAGGTTTCAGCTGCACCTGGCGATCTAGAGTGTACCCTAAGAGGGGGCTTCAACAGAGTAGGGCTGTCTCTCTCCAGACAGCAGCCAGGGCGCGGGCGGCAGCTCTGCGGTGCCCTCTGTCACCCAGGGTCTGCCACAGCTCCATGTCCACCTCACGTGGCCCTCATCCACCCTGCAGCGTTTCCTGTGTGGCAGGGGCGTCAGAAGCATGACACCCGAGCTTGTCCCTTTTGAAAAGCTTTCCAAGAAACCCCCCAGCAGCAGGCTCGCAGGTTCTGGTGGCCATTCCTGGGCTCCTGGCTGCCGGGGTCCATGCGCACACCTGCTGCATCAGCCCCACCTGTCTGCCAGCCGTCTGGCCACACAAGGCTCACCCTGCAGTCGGAGCCACAGGGATGTATCACTTCGTGCACCGTGTGACTGGCCTGGCCAGCATTCTTTTCAATTCTGTTGGTCCCTCCTGGACTTGGTCAGCAGGCACTCCCACCCGCACCCACACGTCTGGCCTCGCCTGGGTCCTGGGCCTCTCTCCACATAGACTTTCACCCTGGGCTTCCTCGTGTGATGGCTGGAGCATCCCAGGAGAGCAGAAGCTGTGAGGCCTCTCAGGGCCCCACTTCAGAAATGAACAATCGCGCCTTCTCCGTATTCTGTGGGCAGACCGGGCCACCTGCCAGCCCCGACTCCAGGCAAGAGGAAGAGACTCGGCCTGTCTGAGGGAGGGGGGCAAAGTAGAGTGCCCATCCTCGGCCCAGCACAGTCTGCCCCTGGCCACAGATTTACGTCTTTCCTCACATTCCCCAGCCCCCAGATCTCATCCTGTGGTGGCAGCGGGCTCAGATCCGCGGTCCTGGATCTGGTCCAGGCACAGCTGAGGCTTCCTGGGGGGTGGTTCATTGGGTGCAGCTCCTGAGACCACACACTAGAGATGAGTTACCAGCCCTACACACATATCCTACAACGGCAGGACAGAGCAGGGATGGCAAGAGATACTCCTGTCCAAAGTTGGGGAGGGCGTGGGGTGACCATCCATTCCAAGCTGCTTCACGTGGTGAGGAAGGTTTTCCACGAGAGCAAAGTGGAAGCTGCCTGGTAAGTCTCATGGCGTCCCTCCTGCCACGTTCAGAGGTCAGAGGGAGTCACGTGGCCTGCCCTTACACGGGGGAGTCTGCTTCCAGGAGGGGGAGAGGCGGAGTCGCAGGCTGGCTCCCTCGAGGCCATCGTGGGCCGCAGCCCCTCCGCGCGTGGCCAGGAGAGCAGGCTCACCTGCCAGAGGAGGCCGCCCCACATCTGGTCCATTCAGGGTAACAGAGTCTTTTCCTGGTGGCACAGGCAGAGTCCTCTGAAAGCTGTCTTCTCCACCTGCTTTCCAGGGGCAGGTTCTCTGTCGTCAAGAAATGCGATCAGAAGGGAACCAAGCGATCAGTGGCCACAAAGTTTGTGAACAAGAAGTTGATGAAACGTGACCAGGTCACCCGCGAGCTCGGGGTCCTGCAGAGCCTGCAGCACCCGCTGCTCGTCAGCCTCCTCGACACCTTCGAGACCCCCACCAGCTACGTCCTGGTTTTGGAAATGTGCGTGCCCGCCCGCTGCCCCTCCTCTCCCTGCCCCGGCCTCAGCCTCAGGTGGCCCTGTTGGTTACTCTCGAAGAAGGAGACAAAGTGGGACTCAGGATTCACAGGACTTCTGAGACACGTGTCCACTCTGAGACCACGGCCGTAGGGCTTCCCGGTGATGGTGCCAGGAAGCAAGGCCTCTGTACAAGCTGCCCACACGGAGGCACAGGCCAAGCAACAGAACGCCCGCCACCCAGGCTCCCTTGGGGTCTCAGCCTCCCTGGAGACTCCACCTAGTTCCCAGAGTCCCGTGGGGCTGGGCCACCCTGGCTGAGACCTGCCTGGGGCCTCCAGCCCAGCCCTGGGGCCCATCCTGGCCCTCAGAGCTCCTGGCCCCCAAAAGGTGGTTACAATGGGGAGATGAGGTGCACCTCACCTAAAGAACGGTCTCCTGGGGGTGGCTCTGACCAGAGCAGCCCCGCTGGTCCCCAAGGTCCTCACTGGGCCCTGTGTGCTACCTCAGTAAACGCTCTGTCGTTTAAAGATAAAGAGTATGACGCGTATGACCCAGAGCAGTTTTGCCCCCCAGGGGACACTTGGCAAACATCTGCAGGCTTTTTGGTTATCACAGCTAGACGTTCCTCAGGGCACAGGGTGGCCTCACAACGGAGAGTCACTGGCCCAGAGAATCAGTCACGCTGGGGTGGGGACTGCCCTTAGAACATCCCGGTCTCTCTGGACCATCTCGGCACTTAGCTTTGTTTAAATTCCTTTTCCTCCCTTTCAGGGCAGTCATTGCATACGTTTATTTACTTGGGTTTACAATTTCATTTCCATTGGCTCAAGTGAAACCTCTAGCGCCGTTTCGTAGTTCTTGACACGTTGTTGTAGGGAGAGGAGGCTGAGCAGGAGGACCGGCCGCTCGGGGCACGTTCATGGTGACAGCGGCTCCCTGATTGCAGGGCCTCCCTCAAGACAGATTTTCTGTCTGTCATATCCTTAAAGAATTTGTAAGTGCCTCTACCCTACAGCCTTCGTGGGCCTGTTCCGGCCTCTCTCTGGCCTAGCAAACCTGTGAGAGGGCGGGGGGCAGATGGGTCCTGCCCAGCGCCACCAGTTGTGAGGTCAGGGGACCTGGGCTCGTTTTCAGCCTCGCTCCTGTGGAATCCCAACCACTTTGGAAGGTTGCTGTGGGGCTGAGATGATGTCCAGGCAGAGACCTGGGAAGGGGCTTTCTGGCTCTGGAAGCTTGATGACTGACAGCTACTGCTTATCTTACTCAGGGAATTTTAACAGAGTCCTAGCGTGCTGGGCAGACTTCTACAAGACTTCGGTCTGCTTTAAATTTTCAGTGCATTTAGCTGTTATTTCTTTTCACTGGAAAACTAGATGATTTGGTCTCATCATACTGTAAATAGGATTTCTTTTCACAACAAATTACTCACAACCAAATTCCCATTGACAGCTCGCCATTACCATACAAGTGGCCGATATGTTCAGAGAGGCCAGGGCCAGAGCACACCATTGCAATTCCAGTCTTCACCTCCGAGCTGGGTGTCTTGGGGAAGTTATATACCCTCTCTGTGCCTCAGTTTCCTCATCTGTAAAATGAGGACAACTCTCTTCTTCCAGACTTGTCATGAGGATTAAGTGAGTGGATAGAAAGCATTTAGTCCCTGGCTCACAGCACTATTATGTAAGCATTTTTTAAATGTCGAAAGTAATGTCACAGTAGGAAGACTTTGAGTCCAATGTCTTGGACTTGGATCGCCTGCCTCTATTTACATTCCCTCATTCAGACCACATGGCCCATTTTCCAGATGACGAGACTAAGGCTGGGGGAGGTGGGCTCGCGTTATTCCCTCCTGCAGCAGGTACCTGCAGACCACCTGCTGTGTGCAAGGCACTGCCAAGCAGCATGCCCAAGTGGTCTGCACGTCCACAGGGAAGGGTTTGAGTCTCTGCCTCCCAGTTCCCTCCAAGGGTTCAGATGCCTTGTTCCTCACTTGTCTCCACGATGAGGTTAAAAAGAAATTGCTCTCCTGGCCCTGTCGTGCCTTCAGGTGGAGGTGTGAGCCCAAAGTGCCGACGGAACATTGACAGTGGGGCCCAGCTGTGATGTGTGTGTCGCAGGCAGGGCTCTGAGTGACTGACCGAAACCTAAGCAGATCTTGCACGTTCCTCCCTCTGCAGGGCTGACCAGGGACGGCTCCTGGACTGTGTGGTGCGGTGGGGGAACCTCACAGAAGGGAAGATCAGGGCGTATCTGGGTGAGGTTCTGGAAGCCATCCGATACCTTCACAACTGCAGGATAGCACACCTGGACCTAAAGGTTAGTGGAGTCGCAGGGACGGGAGGGCCACACGTCTGAACCCAGTGAGGCCACGTGGTACCTGAGGCCCACTCTCAGTCTGTCTTCTGAATCCAGGCCAGGAGCCCCCAGGGACTGGGGACAAACACGAGGGGTGGGCGATGGGGGCACTGATTTCTGATCTCTGTTTTTAAGTTTGCTCTCAGTGACATATAAATAAGCAATAAAGTACCAGATAAACATTTGAGGTCCTCAGACATTTCTTGCGACTTCAGAAAGTTCCTGTGAATCTTGCTGGGTTGGTGTGCGGCTGGAGCAGCGTGACTGAGACAGGAAGGGGCACGTTGCCGCTGCTGCTGCTAGTAGGGAGGGAGCACTGGCTTCGCCCACCTGCTCGGTTAACACAGCAGCCGCGTGCTCCAGGGAGGGGCCGACCCGGCTGAGTCAGGCAGCCTCTCCCCTCGGTGTTGGCGCTTTGTCCTCCTCCCGTGGGCTTCCTCCTGTTTTGCACGTAAACGGCTGGCCCCCATCGACATCATACATTCCTGATGAGCATCCCGCTTCAGCCTAAGATAGGGGCTGACGGAAATGACAGTTGTCTTGTCCTGTCTCCTAGCCCGAAAACATCCTGGTGGATCAGAGTCTAGCCAAGCCAACCATCAAGCTGGCTGACTTTGGAGATGCTGTCCAACTCAACACGACCTACCACATCCACCAGTTACTGGGGAACCCCGAGTTTGCTGCCCCCGAAATCATCCTCGGGAACCCGGTCTCCCTGACCTCGGACACGTGGAGCGTTGGAGTGCTGGCCTACGTGCTTCTGAGTGGCGTGTCCCCCTTCCTGGACGACAGCGTGGAAGAGACCTGCCTGAACATTTGCCGGCTTGACTTTAGTTTCCCAGATGACTACTTCCAAGGAGTGAGCCAGAGAGCCAAGGACTTCGTGTGCTTCCTCCTCCACGAGGACCCTGCCAAGCGTCCCTCGGCTGCGCTGGCCCTCCAGGAGCAGTGGCTGCAGGCGGGCCATGGCCACGGCCACAGCAAAGGCGCAAGTGTCCTGGACACGTCCAGACTGACCTCCTTCATTGAGCGGCGCAAACACCAGAACGATGTTCGACCTATCCGAAGCATTAAAAACTTCTTACAGAGCAGGCTCTTGCCTAGAGTTTGACCTATCCTGAAGTTCTTTCTCATTCTCTTTCACCTGCCAATCAGCTGTTAATTTGAATTGCAACGAGAACCACAAACCAACAGACCTGATCAGCTGCCGTCCGTGCATCGTGTGAAACTGTGAGCTGTGCTCGGGACTCGGGCTGCAAGCTGTGCTGGGGTGGAGGCCCTTCTCGCACATTCTGCGAGATTGGAGACAGCATTGCTGTGTCACAGTCTTTTATTCAGGTTTCTGCAAAAAAAAAAAAAAAAAAAAAAAAGATAAAAAAGAAACTTTTTTAAATGAACAGGAATCAAATTTTGCAAATTTAACATTTTCCAAGATTTATTCAAGGAAGCAAAATGCCTATGTTCAACCACTGGTGTTAACGAACAAAACAGAGATATTGGACCCCTCTGGGGAAGGACACCCCCACCCCCAGCGGCGGCCATCCCCGCGGCCTCGTCCAGAGCTCAGGGTCCACCTGGCTCTGAGCTTTTCCAGCTGCCTGGTCTATGTGCCTCTCGCCGGGACGCCGGCGAGACTAGGCTTCTGAAACGTGCATTCAACCTCAAACTTTTGCATAAAAATAGAATGAATCGTTTTGCTCTGATGAAATGTAGGCCTTACTTGTATATAAGACTGGTCCTGCCTTCGGTCTGTCCTCTCCCCACCTGCCTTCCCTCCCGCTCCCCGCCCGCCGGCTGGGGCTTCCTCTGGGGGTCAGTGGGGTCTACCCATCCACCACCGAGGATATCAGGGTGGGTCCTGCTCCGCTGCCCCCTGCCCCCACGGCCCACCCCCAAGCCGTCAATCAGATTGTTGAGCAGTATACAGTCAGATGAAAATACTGTAAATGCACTCATTGGGGTTTTTTTTGGTTTTATTTCATATCATGTGCAATGTTGTGGCTTTAACATTTTATGCAACTATTTATGAAGACCTCTGTTGTACCTGTAATAAATATATAGAAAAGCACATACTTCGTACGGTGAGCTTTATGGTTTTGTGCGTTTGTCGGGGGTTGGGTGGGGTGGGGGGTCGTAGCCCTGTGCCATCGGTTCAAGGAGACTTAACTCTTCGTGGAATTTGTCAGTTTTGAGGACTGTAAAAAGTGATTTCATACTCTGAATATAAAACTGGATAATAGGGTAATGTTTTAAATTTTATTATGCTATTATTCAGAATGCCAAAGTATTATTTTTTTTCCCAAAATCAGTCTGGACATTTCCTACTTTTTAGACTTTTTGACATTCAACTTTCTGTACAAAAAAAAAAATTGGCTGGATTTTGAGCTTTTGGTAAGAAATAAATGCCAATTAAGCACTAGCCGCCTTGAGGCCGGCGTTGACGTCTGTGGCAGAGTTCACGCTGGTGTGGGAGACCTTCCACAAAAGATGCTGGGTTTCTGGGCACGCTTGAATTTTTCTGGATGTCTTTTTATCTTTGTTGTGTGAAATCCACTTTAAGGAAAAAAAAAAAAAAAAGACCAGCCCGCTTTCCCAAGCCAGCCAGACACCATCAACTGGCTTAGTTAAGCTTTGCAGCTTCCAATGTATTTTATTTATTCTTTCGTTGGGTTTTTGTTTGTTTCTTGTAAAATTGTACAGAAACTTTTTAAAAGAAATTGGATTCAGAACTGGATGTGTATTCGTAACCTCACAACTTTTATTTGTGTGTTGTTTCATTTATTATTTCAGTTCCATTTTTATGTTATTTTGCATGTATATTTCTTTGTACAGAGACCTTCCGTGTTTACACAGTATGATGTGATGTAAATATTTTATTTTGCCATCAGTTATTTTAAAAAATTAAACATATTTGCCTGATTTTCGTCTTAGGCCTTTTATTTAAATGGGTCACTATTGAATGGAAAAGAGATCGCTGTGGGAAGAGACTGACGGACAGAGGCCTCTGGTGGGTTGGGGCGGGGGGTGGGAAGAGAATATTCTGGATGGGGAATTCACTGTGTGTGGTCCGAAACAGGAGCCAGGCAAGGTCCTGCAGACTGGGTCACAGCCCCGACTCAGAAGACATGGCGTATAAACCAGAATGTCAGCTGACTGCACAGTGGGGCTGCACCTGTCCTGGCTAGAGTGACTAAGGGACCCCCTGTTCTTGATGAGCATAGATTCAGAGCCAAGGGGAAAGCTGTAGCATCCTGGCCACAGAGAAGCATGAATAACGTGGTCCAGATGGACTGAAGAAAGTGAAGCGCTTAGGTTCAATCACCTGCGTTGGGAACAAATCCAAGGACCCACACCTGGGAAGACCCCTCCCCGCCAACCGTGGTGGCTACTGCCTGCTTCTGACAGCAGGTCCTCTCCCCTGGTGACCCCCGGCATCCCTCTTGTTTTGATTCCTTTTTGCTTTCTTGTTTTGAATTCACTACCCCTGGGATGGTGACTTACTTTGCTCAGCACACCATAAAGGTTTTACTTTTCATCTGTTTGCTGAAATCCCGAAGTTCAGTGTGAAAGGACGACATTTGGGCCAAGACCCTGGGTCCAGGCACGGGAAGCTCGTGCTCCCTGAGGTGAGTGCTTCCTCCTGGATCCCAGGGACATCAGTGCTCAGTGGGCTCTGAAAAGATGGAAACGCGGGGTCGGTTCTAACTTGAGCAACAGGGGAGGCAAGGGTCTGCTGGTTTTAATTGGACACTTGCTGAATGATGTAAGGATGCTTGTGAGTTAGCAAAGCATCTCGCAGGTGAAAAGTGGCCTGTCGCGATCACAACCCAGATTTCTCAAATAGCAAAATATTATTTTGCATGTTACTATTTATGTATTTTTTTTAAATCCGAGCATTCTCTTTAGCTCTAACAGAAAAAAGATCACCAGTATTTTAGCAACATAAATTATGAGCATCATCTTATAGCAAGTCATATCTAAAGGATATTAGGCCATCTTAGACCACTGGAAAGAAAGGTGCTTTCAACTGTACACTTTTCAGACAACTGTAGAGACAGAATTCGTGGGACTGATAGATTGCTCTGTGTGTACATGTGTGGTTTAACTTAAAAAAAAAATAAGATACACAAACCATGATTATATAGCTTAATACATTTCTATAGGTATATTTGTATCTGTGATTGCCATCCAAAGCAAAACAATCCAACATTTCCATCATCCCCGAGAAAGTCCGCCCTGCCCCCCCCAGTCAGTCCCTCCCTGCCACCCACTGGCGGACGCCTGAATCTTTCCCAGCTTTTGGCTGTTACAAATAAAGCTTCTCTGGACATTTGTGTACAGATTTTGGGGGGAACATTCATCTTCATGTCTCTGGCATAAATGTCAGACAATTTCCTGATCGTATGGTAGGTGCATATTTCATTTTTTAATGGTTTGCTAAACTGTTTTCCAGACTACCATTTTACATTCACACCAACAATGTATGAGAAATCCAGTTTCTTCACATCTCCAGCGTTTGGTGGTGTCACTAACTTCTTTTTTTTTTTTTTTTTTGGCACGGGGCGTTCTGACAAGTGTATAGTGATGTGTTACGTGGTTTTGATTTGCATTTCCCTAGTGGCTAGTGATGTTGAACACTTTCCCTGTGCTTAATTGCCATCTGCTTCTCCTCTTGAGTGAAAAGTCTCTTCAGATCCTTTGCCCATTTTCTACTGGAGTTTTGCACTTTTGACTGTTGAGCTTTGAGAGTTCCTTATATATTCCAGATGCTAGTCCTTTGTCAGAGAAGTGGTTTACAGATATTTCCCCTAATTTACAGTTTGTCTTTTTATCTTCCTAACAGGAGCTTTCATAGAGGAAAAAGGTTTTAATTTTGATGAATTCCTGTTGATCAGTTCTTTTCTGGACCAAGCTTCTTCTTGTTGAGTCTAAGAACTCTTTACCTGGATTGAAGCTTTTTCTCCTTAGTTTTTTCCTAAACATTTTTAAGTTTTACGTTATACATATAAATCCCTGATCCATTTGGAGTTAATTTTTGAAAAAGTTATAAAATATAGGTTGAGGGGTTTTTTGTTATTTTTAGTTTGCTTGTTTTCTTCTTTTTGTTTTGCAGATGGATGGCCAATTAATCCAGCATGACTTGTTGAAAAGGTACCCTTTTTTGATTTTGTCAGAAATCAATTGGGCCTGTTTATGTGGGTCTATGTCTGGGTTCTCGTTTCTATTCCATTGATCTAATTTTCTCCCCCTCGATTGATACCACACAGTGTGGATTGCTGTTGGTGTACAATGAGTCTTGATATCAGATAGACTGTACTGCTCCCCCTGCCTTTATTCTCTTTTTCAAAATTAGTTTAGCTATTCTCCTTTGCCTTTCCAGATAAATTTGAGAAGAGTCTTGTCTGTAGCTACAAAATATCTTGCTGTAAGTTTTATAGAAATTGCATTAAATCTGTATATCAGTTTGAGAAGTCTTTACTATGTTGAGTCCTCCAATCCACAAATACAACGTGGCTTGCCTTTTATTTAGATTTCCTTTGATTTCTGTCATCAGTATTTTGTTGTTTTAAAAGTTCTTGCATGTGTCTTGTTAGAATTATACCTAAGTATTTCTCTTTTAAGCAACTATAAATATTGTATTTTTAATTTTATTGTCCATGAATTCATTACTGCTATACAGAAATACAATTGATTTTTTAATTTTATCATTTGTTTTACATATTTGCTAAACTCCCTAGTTCTAGGTGTTTTTATAGATTCCTTGGGATTCTCTACATGACTGTGTCATCTGCAAATAAAGGACAGTTTTATTTCTTCTGTTCCAATTTGTATACTTCCTATTTCTTTTTCTTTTCTTATTGCACTAGTTACAACTTCCCATATTATGGTGAATACAAGTGGTGAGAGCAGACATCCTTGTCTTGTTCCTGGTCTTAAGTGGGAAAGCGTTCCATCCTTCACCACTAAGTGCAGTGTAAGCCGTAGACTTTTACACTCTTTACCAAGCTGAGGATGTTCTCTGTTCCTGTTTTTCTGAGTTTTTACCATGAATGGGGGTTGAATGTTGCCAAATGTGTTTTCTATGTCAATAGATCATGTAATTTTTCTTCTTTAGCCTATTAGAATGATGCATTATATGGATTGATGTTTGAATATCAAGCCAACCTTGCATCCTTGGAGTGAACCCCATGAGGTCGTGGTGTATAATTCTTTCTGTTTCTGAATTGTATTTGGTAATACTTTGTTAAGGATTTTTATATCTATATTCATAAGGGATAGTGGTTGTAATTTCCTTTTTTGTGTATGTACTTTTGATTTTGGTATAGGTACTGCTAGCTTCAAAAAATGAATTAAGAAGTGTTATCTCCTATTCTGTTTTCTAGAAGAGATTGGGTAAAATTGATGTTAATTCTTTAAATGTTTGGGAGACTTCTCTAGTGGAACCATGTGGCCTAGAGATTTTTTATGTGAAATTTTTACATTATGAATTTGCTTTCCCGAATTGTTAGTTATTCAAATGACCTACTTCATAGATAGTGAACTATGATAGGTTGTGCTTTTCAAATTGATCTATGTTCTCTCTAGTTATTCAATCAATTATTGTTAGAAGAATGTTGAAGACTGCAACTATAATTATGGATTTTTCTGTTTCTTTTTTCACTTCTTTCAGTTTTTGCTACATATAATTTGCAGCTCTGTTCTTTGATGCACACACACTTGGGAGAACTATGTCTCCTTGGTGGGTTAACCCTTATATGACTGTGTGATATACCATTCTTCTCTCTAGCAGTTTTCTTTGCTCCAATATCTACTTTATCTGATACTAATGTAGTTACTCCTACTTTTTTAAAATTAATGTTAGCATCTTTTCCTATCCTTTACCTGTTACCATATCTGTATCATTATATATGAGTAGATTTCTTACAGACAACGTCTAGTTGGATCATGTTTTTTAATCCACTGTGCCCATCTCTGTCTGTTAATTGGTGTATTTGGATTATTTACATTTAATGTAATTATTGGTAGGGTTGAGGCTTAAGCCTGCACTTTTATTTTTTGGTTTATTGTTCTCTCTGCTTCCCACTTTTCCGTTTTCTTTTGCCTGCCTTCCTGTGGGTTGCTTGAGCACTTTTAGAATTTCATTTTGATTTATCCATCCTGATTTTGAATATATCTCTCTGTATAGCTTTAGTGGTTGCTCTCGGAATTGCATTATACATACATAACTCATCACAGTCTACTGGTGTCATCACTTTACCAGTGTTTGTAAAATATAGAAAACTTACATCTCTTTATGTCTCATTACCCTCTCTAGTTTATAATTGTTTTAAATATTTCCTGTACAGACATTTAGAACCACATCACATGATGTTATAACTTAGTTTCAACCATCAAACATAATTTAAAAAACTAAAATGTATTCTACTTACATATATTTTTACTCTTTCCATTGTTCTTCCTTCCTAATATTCCAACGTTTCTTTACCCTTTCCTTTCTATTCAGAGAACTAGCTTTAGCCATTCCATTAGGGTAGTTCTGCTGGCAACAAATTCTCTTGGTTTTCCTTCATCTGATAATGCCTGTTTTTACCCTTTCATTCCTGACATTTCCCCTGGATATAGAATTCTGGGTTGACAGATCTTTTTTCCTTTCTGCACTTGGAAAATGTGCAATGCTGCTTCATTCAGGACTTCATGATTTCTGGTAAGAAATCTACTGTCATTTTTTCCTCTTATAATTAAGATATTTTTCTCCCACTTTCAAGATTTTTTCTTTGTTTTTAATTTTCAGAAGTTTGCCAATGATGTGTCTTAGTGTGAATTTCTTTGTGTTTATTCTGAGATTCACTCAGATTCCTGAATCTGTAGGTTTTGTATCTTTTGCCAAATTTTCAGTCATTTTTCCAAGTACATGTAGAGCCCTGCCTTCTCTTTTTCTCCCTCAAAGACTCCAGTGATGTGAGTATTAGCCGTTTTTGGGGGGTTTTTTGGGGTTTTTTTTGGCTCCACAGGTCTCTGAGGCACTGCTCTTCCCCCCGCCCCTCCCAAGCTACTTTCTCATCATTGTTCAGATTGGGTAGCTTCTGTTTTCCTATCAGCAGGTACACCAAGCATGTCCTCTCTCCACTCCAGTCTGCTGTCGAACCCATACAGTGAGTTTATTTCGGTTGTTGTATTTCTGTGTTCTAAAATTTGATTCTGTTTGTCTTTATATCTTTTATTTCTTTGCTAAGACTTTTGATCTTTTCCTTTCTTTCAAGCATGTTCATAATTGTTCCTTGACAGATTTTTATCACAACTGCTTCAAAACTTTTGCCAGATTATCCTAACATTCCTGTCATCTCATTATTGGTGTCTATTGTGTATCTTTTTGATGCAAGTTGAGATTTTCCTAGTTGGTACGATGAATGATCTACATTTGAAATGGGGACATTTTAGATATTATTAGGTTATGAATTCTGAATCTCATTTAAACCTGATTTCACTGGCTTCCTCTAACACCATTCCAGCAGGGGAAGAGGGCTGGATGCTGCTTCACTAATGGTGAAAACGTTCTGAGTTCCACTAGGCCTCCTCTGACATCACCCCAGCGGGGAGGGAAGGGGTCTTGTGATTGCTTGGTGGAAGTGAAAACGGAAGTGTAGGCTCCCCACGTGATCCCCACGGGTAGCAGGGGGGCGGGGAGTCTTGTTACTGCCCTTCAGGGATGAAAGTCCCAGCTCCCCATTTGACCTTCTCTAACACCATCTTGGCCAGAGGGTGGGGTTCCCCATTACAACCTGGCTGGGGTGGGAAATCTAGGCTCCCCACTCAGTCTTTGCTGGTGGGGTGGGGGTGCAGGCCACCATGTTTTCTGTCCTGTCCGGCTAGAGTAGGGAAGTTATTGCCTAAAAGTTTCTGTCTGACAAGGCTGACCCTTTCCTGGTCCTCTGTCTAGAGAGAGCCGGGTTTTGTCTGGACCTCTGTTGTTGGCATTTCCAAATTGTGCACTTCTTCAGCTCTGAGGCTGAGATGTACAAAGCAAAAAGAAATCCAGAGAACTACCACCTTGGGGTTCCTCAGCCCTGAGCTTTCTCACTGGTCTGCTTTCTTCTCTTCACCTTGCAGAGTCATTTTAAGTTCGTTTTATGTGGACTCAGGATTTTCCTTAGTTGGAGAAATAGGAAAAGTCTGTCTACCCCAGCTTCCCAGAAGCAGAAGTCCAGTGCCAATGCTTCTCTGTTTATTTGCTCATTTTAGGATTGTGTGATGTGGGTTTCCTGACAGGTACAAAAGCAACTGCATCATCTTAGTTTCCAAAGTGACCGATTTTATCAGTTATAAAAGGGAGAACTTCACAACCAGTAATGGTCAGAATTTAAGTTCATTGCACAGTTTACTATCTTACACCTTTTCTTGATTCGTTTCTCATTGACTCATTTCTTACTGAGGCCTTACTTAACTACCAACACTCGTATTCTCCTCCTGTTCCCCTGTAACCAGGCGGAATGTCCAGGAAGGGATAACTGATGAGAAACAGTAGGTCACAGCCGGGCTCCTGAGAGCCAGTGGTCTGGACAGGCAGCACTGGTCACGTGGCAGGACTGGGGGCCTGCAGGGAGCGTGTGGGAAGCTCTGCTCTCTGGAAGGATCTGTGGGGGAGAGGAGGGAAGATTATTGACTCGAGTAACTTCTAGAAGGCTGCATGCAATGAAATGTCCGACAGAAGTTCTGGGGGAGCAGAAAAGAGCACCGTGCCAGGCCTTGCAGCTCAGCAGGGTTTCCAGACTCACCTCCGGTTGGGTCCAGGCGTCAGGTTGCTCTGGCAACAGCAAGGTCGCGAGCCGAGGGAACGATTCTGGTGTCATTTAAGGCAGCAGAACATTTGCTTCCTCAGAGGTCTCCTGCCTCGTTGGCCATTTCTTATTTACAAGTCAAAGCTTTTACAGAGGTTTCTCTTTCACTCTGTGGCACTCATCCTCTGGCCACCCCGCTTCTGAGGCCCCTTTTTCGGGACTGCTGAGTTTACTGGAGCATCTTCCTCCTTCCTCCTCCCATAGAATATGAAAGTTAGAGGGTTTACAAGGCAAAACCTCTTGTGAAAGGCCAAGAAAAGTGGAGACCTGAATCACTGCTGATAGAAAACCCCCATCTCTGCTACATTTTTGAAGGTTAAAAAAAAACCTCTTTCACTCGGTTTTACCCTATCCCTCGGTTTCTTGATGACTAAGTTAACCTCATGTGAATGTGCTTATACAGGAAAGAACAAGTCAGAACAAATGACAGAGAAACAGATTTAAGAGACATAGCCTGGGGGGGGGGGGGTAATAGCTCAGTGGTAAAGCACATGCTTAGCGCACACGAGGACCTGGGTTCAATCCCCAGTACCTCCATTGAAAAAAATAATAATAATTTGAGAACTGCTGACACTGCTGTGTCGTTAAGATATGGTAATAACCTGGTTTCCATGTTTATCTAAAATGCTCACGCCAAAAGAGAAAAGATGCAAAGCATCACTGTTTTGCAAACATGGAAATTCCCGACCAGTGCTAAGCTCTGTCAAGCCAGGGTTTGTTCCAGCAGGCTCCCCAGAGGTGAGAAGATGTCAGTGTTCCTTTATTTTCCTTCTCAATTTTATGGCCAAGTGGGTGAAATAGGAAATATAAATGAGAGCAGGCATTACAGCTCTGCAGGTGTTAAATTCACTCACCCCTACCCCTCTGACCTACCCCATTTTTCTTTGAGGCCACCTCCCACCTGTGGGAATTGTCAGGGGTCAGTTGGGAACCACCTTCTCTGGTGACACAGGCTCCTTCCCAGGCAACCTCAGTTGATCCCATGCTTCTGTTAACACTGTGTTGGTTGCCTGTGGCCTTTAACAAATCACCACAGACCACAAGGAACTAAAAACAACAGCGTGTGTGTGCAGTTGGGGCAAGTTATGAACAACAACATACAGAAAACAGAAGTCCAACTGCCATTTTTAAGGTGTCGGGGGCAAAGGCAGGGCACTGCCCATGATCCCTGCACGCAGCACCCTGCAGGGGTCGGGCGGGCCACCCAAGCCCCTCCCCTCCTCTCCAGCCTCACCCTGGTCGGCAAGAGCAGGAGAAAAGCCATCTAAACTACTAAACAGTTAAGCATTTACAAACACCATATGGTCACCCGTGACAGTAGGGTCCTGCTTGGTTACAGGGGGACCTCCCTGTACTACCTTTGCAACTTTCTGTAAGCTTATAATTATTTCAAAATAAAACATTTTTTAAAAGTCTTGTCCCTCTCAGAGCCAGCCAGTGGCAGAGCTGGCCCAGGACTCTTGTTTTAGGGTGACCAGCCCTCTCCCTCCACAGACCACTAAGACAGGCTTCTCTGGAACCACGAACATTCCACAGACAAAGCTGCTGGGACCAGGGACACCCCAAGAATACCCTCCCCTCTGCTTCAGTAGCTGGAGTCCCTCCCCTTGTTCCATGGGGGCTGCCCCTCCCCCCACCTGGCTTACCTCTTCCCCTGCTAGGTCAGGGCGAGGCCAGGACAGGGGCAGTGGGGTGGGGCAAGGAGGGACCCATTTCTAATATGTTTTAAAATAAAATACCTAGGGAAAATCTGGCAGAAGCTGCCCAAAATCTCTTCCCTGAAAACAACGAAATGTTGTTGAAAAATGTAAAAAATACTAATTTGTGGAGGGAAATACCACGTTCATAGATTGGATGGCTTAATGTTGTAAAGAGGTCAGTTCTCCTTAAGTTCACCTGTAGATTCAATGCAGTCCCAATCACAGCCCTAGCAGGTGTTTCTGTCGAAATTGATTGACAAGCCTACTCTAAAATTCATATGGAAGTGCAGAGGACCAAGACGCACCAAAGCACCCGTGAAGAGGACCGAGGAAGCCGGAGGAGCACCTACGGGACTGACTATCAGGACCTCTGACGAGACTCCAGGACGCAGGACTCTGGGATTGACAAGGAGGGACAACCCAGGCGGGCATCCTAGTTTGCCTTTGGTTTTTCTAGGTTGTGCCAGAATTCAAAGAGACCATGATTGCTTAGGGAAAGACCCTGGAATTCATCCCCCCAGTGAATAGCTGGTACATATGAGAAAGGCCTGGGCTGGACCCATAGGTCAGAGAATCATCAGAATGTTGAAGTCAGAGGGACTAAAACGCTCCTGTTAAGAAAAGAAGGCAGAGCGGTAAGTGAGAGAGGACACAGAGGGCTGGAGCCATAGGCTTGTTATGTAGACAGTGGTATCACTGTTCCTTTCAGAACATTTTTCCCTAAATTTCTTTCTCATTAACGTCCTCTCAGGAAATGTATGGTTTAGGCCAGCTGACTGGGTTAGCATGAACTTGTGTGACCCTGAACCCCAGGAAAACACTCAAGAGTCCCTGAGAATGTCCCATGAGCATGAACATCCAGGTCTCCACCGTCACCTTATGAGCATTGAAAATGCTCACGTTCAGGGCATTCAGAAAACCTCCAAAGATGGACTGAAACCAAACTGAAGGATCACTCGTACAATGGAAAAAAGACAGTCTCTTCTGCAAGTGGTGCTGGGAAAACTGGATGGCTGCATGTAAATCAGTGAAGTTAGAACACCTCCTCACACCATATACAAAGCTAAACTCCAAATGGCTTAAAGACTTAAACATATGACAAGACACTATAAACCTCCTAGAAGAAAACATAAGCAAAACATTCTCCGACATAAATCTTAGCAATGTTCTCCAAGGGCAATATACCCAGGCAATAGAAATAAAAGCAAAAATAAACAAGTGGGACCTAATTAAACTTAAAAGCTTTTGCACAGCAAAGGAAACCATAAACAAAACAAAAAAGCAATCTTTGAAAATATTTGTAAATGATGCAACTGACAATTCCAGAATATACAAACAGCTCATACAACTTAATAGCAAAAAAACAAACAACTCAATCCAAAAATGGGCAGAAGACCTAAATAAGTAATTCTCCAATGAAGGCATATAAATGGCCAATAGGCACATGAAAAAATGTTCAATATCACTAATTATCAGAAAAGTGCAAATCAAAACTACAATGAGGTATCACCTCACACCAGTCAGAGTGGCCATCATTCAAAAGTCCACAAACAATAGTTGCTGGAGAGGCTGTGGAGAAAAGGGAGCCCTCCTACACTGCTGGTGGGAATGTAATTGGTGCAGCCACTATGGAAAATAATATGCAGATTCCTTTAAAAAACTAAAAATAGACTTATCATACGATCCAGCAATCCCACTCTTAGGCATATATCTGGAGGGAACTCTAATTGGAAAAGACACATGCACCTCAGTGTTCACAGCAGCACTATATACAATAGCCAAGACATGGAAACAACCTAAGTGTCCATTGACAGATGACTGTATAAAGAAGCTGTGGTATGTTTATACAATAGAATACTATTCAGCCATAAAAAAGAATAAAATAATGCCATTTGCTGCAACATGGATGGACCTGGGATGGTCATTCTAAGTGAAGTAAGCCAGAAAGAGAAAGAAAAATACCATATGGTATCACTTATACATGGAATCTGAAAAAAAGACACAAATGAATTTTCTACAGAACAGAAATAGATTCACAGACACAGAGAACAAACTTATGGTTACCAAGCGGGAAAGGGGTCGGAAGGGATAAATTGGGAGTTTGAGATTTGCAGATACTAACTACTATATATGAAATAGATAAACAACAAGTTTCTACTGTATAGCACAGGGAACTATATTCAATATCTTGTAGTAACCTATAATGAAAAGGAATATATGTATATACATGGATGACTGAAACTTTATGCTGTACACTAGAAATTGATTCAACATTGTAAACTGACTATGCTTCAATAAAATAAACAAATAATTTTTAAAATTAAAAAAACCACCTACAGACATGGCCATACACACACACACAAAAGGATCACTCATATAGGAGCAACTGAATAAGTCACGTTTACATAAGGGAATATTACACTATTTATTTATTAAATCAATAATGTCATTTCTCTGTGTGGACTTGGGAAAATCACCAGGACAAATTTTTTTAAAAGCACAGTGAAAGACAGGAAGTGTGGACCCCTGAAAGTAGGGAAGGAGTTCAAATGTTACTTTTATTTAATCCTCATAACCACGTGAAATTAATCCCATTAATAAGTGAAGAAGCAGAAGCTCACAAGCTGTAGAATCCGTGGTCTACAGCATGACTATAGGTGTTTAATTCTGCGGGGGGTCTCAGGAAGGATTTGATGGCTGACTTCCTCCTGGCTCCCTCAGTCCTGGGCATCTGTCTTGATCTGCCCATGACTCGGCTCAAAATGTGGTCCTTCGGGCAGCAGCAGCAGCATCACCGCAGAGCTGGTTAAGGAGGCAGAATATTTCCTGCCTGGGTTATTAATTCCAGCCATTCTTTCCTTCTTACAGCCAAAAGTCAAGACCAGCCTGTTGGTTTTAACCTGTGGAATGCATGTTTATGCACAGTGGCCAATGTAAACATCCATATGGTGGAAAAGAATTTAGGATGGCATCCTGCTCGAGACCTGCAATTCACTGCTGCCGGAAAGCATGTAAACCTATGGAGACAGAGTAATGAAAGGAACCCTGTAGACAAAGAGAGGACTGATCTCAAGTTTTCTCTTTACTTTGTGACTTTTCATTCCTTCATCCATGGCCCAGTGTTTCCGCCCATGCATAGCTATAAGAAATCAAGAACTAAATAAAATACATTCCAGCCTAAAAAAAGGAAGAAATGCAGAATGTCAGGCCTCATCTCAGTCCTGCTGAATCAGAATCGGCATTTTCACAAGATCCCTGGCGCTGCAGACCATCACTCCAGTCGGAGCAGCGCACACGGGGGTGAAGAGTGCTCTTCTGCTCTTACTGCGTAAGCTTCCGACGGTCAGTTCATTAGCGTCAAAAACACAAAAATGAAATCTTACTTCTCTCCCGTCAGTGCCGAGTTTTAAAAATGACAAACGTAAGGGTGGAAAGTTACCTGGAAATGACACAACGCACCCCCAGCCTGGATATCCTGAAGTAAATCATTAGGGGTGGGGGGGTTGGGAGAAGGGGTGAGGACGAGAACAAAGTCAGTGGCAACGGTGAGTCAGACGGGCCTTGAGTCTCGCTGCCTTGGTCCCATTTCTTCCAGTGAAGTAGACACGCCAGGCTAACATTTGTTAGTCTTGCATGGTAAACAACACAGAGCACTTGTACACAGCACACTGAGCAACGTCCCGCAAGAGGAAAGTTTTTAATCCATAAATTACAGCAGCAACTTGGAAGGAAATTGAGGTCCTTGGCCCAGGGACGAGATTCTCGAGAAGAACGTCACCAGAATATACAGCCAGCCGGGGCCTTGGGAATTAAAAAGAAGTTCACATCCCAAAACACAGCAAAGGACTTCCTGCCCAGCCTCTTTCTATATCCGTTCTTCGCTGAATTGGTGACAAAATTTCAATTGAATGTTTGATAATGAAAGGCCAGTGCCAGTAAATTAAAACACTTAAGGCTTGACTATCCCACTCATCAGTTCTGAGCTGTACAAAAAAAATTTTAAGAATAAAATTAGTATTTGAGCTTTCCGTTCTTAATTGGCCAGGAGTCCTACAAGCAGCCAGGTGTTATTTGGTGAAGGAACTTTGTTAGTTAAGACAAAGCATTGAGAGACCAGTGAAAAGAGGAGCCAGTGGCTTTGATTAAGTCATTTCAGGGAGAAAAGGGGGTGGGATGGACAGGAATAAATGGGGATCATCTCTTCTCTCTTGCCTTCATATTCAGGTGGGACCGATTTGTCCTGGTTTGCCTGGGAGGTTCCCAGTTTTAGAACCCTAGGAAATACCTTGGTCGAGGGCAAACCAGGACAACTGGTCACCCTCCTAACCTTTAATGTGGGAATAATCAAACTGCACAGAAGAGCACAGGCAGGGTTCTTGGTCCCCAGCGGCAGTCTCCAAGCGCCAGCTGGGTCTAAGTCTGTAAGTCAGCGCTGCTGGGCCAGACGCCGTCTGAAGCACCCGCTTTGGAGGAGAAAAGGGGGTGGGGCTGGGGGGGGCAGTCATTTCCCAAACATAGGTCCACTAGTCCCTGATGAAAACTCTTCCAACAAGGGTGGTGTTTGTAAAACCCCACTTTTATTTGGAGAAGGCTCCTTGAAAAACCCTTGAAAATGCTTCCTGTTTTTAATAAAGGAGATCCCTGGAATATTGCCATGGGCTTTCGTAGGGCCCTTTTAGTTTAGATTTTATTCGTTCTCCTCGACCACATTATAATCTAGCCCCAAACCAAAACATCACCCCATGGGCTGCAGGGAGGTATTCATGAGTTCAGTTTGAGACCCTTCCCCAAGGGACAGGATGAGGTCAGCCTGTCCTAAGCTGCAGGCTAACCGGCAGGATGTCACGATGTGGGGCCCTCCCAGCCTCATCAAAGGTACCATGTACGCTCGTGCTGAGCTCCACACAAGGAACAGGGCTCCCTCAAGTGTCCCAAGCAACAGGGGCTTTAAGCACTGGGTGCAAATACCTGGGAGTGTGAACGTCCCAGCCGCACGTGTCTCAGCAGCCAGGGAGGTGGACCTAAGAGTCTGTATCCAGTTCCAGTATGTGGGGTTTCCCCACACCACCAGGCAGTTCTCAGATGCCAGCTGGGCGTCCTACAACTCAGCTCAATTCTGACACTGTTTCCCACCTACCAGGGATGGATGGGCTGGTGCCAGTCTCATGTGTCAATATTCTGAATGTCTTTGATTTTAAAGCTTGGCTTCTAGCCACACATTCCCCATTGTTCCATGGAGTCACAACTTACAAATTGATATATAATTATCCCAACACATTTTGTTCTGTCGTGTTTACCAGCAGTGAGGCTGGGAGGAATCACTGTGCTGTCCTAGGTTATTCATATACGGTAAATACGTTTCCTCCTATGTGGCCTTTGAAAATAAAGCATCTCGTGACATGCTTTCCCCAGAGTTTCTATTTGTTATAGCAATCTCATTCCCTGGAGAGACTGGTTATAAATGATATGAAATGATATATAAATAGATGAATGGATGGATAGGTAGATAGATAGATTGGTAGATGACAGATTTTTTTTAAAGCAGGATGTCAAATGGGGTATAAAGAACTTCCTGTGTAAAAAAAAAATGAAGACCATATACATTTATGTGTCAAGCCCCTCTGGTAGAATACATAAAGACATGAAACACCGGGGAGCGGACACAGTGGCAGAGTGACAGGGGTTGGGGGAGGATTTTCAACCTTAAGTCCTTTATGTACATCTTGGCTTTTATAATATATAAATCACTCTCAAAACCTCATTCTTGTAAATGCAGTGATTCTGGCCTCCTTTTAGTAACTACGCCAGCTGGTGGGTGACTTTTATTTGATGAAGAAAATCAAATTTATCTCTTTGAAATAACTGCTTATTTCATAGACTCTAAAGCTAATCTGTCATCATTTTGTGGAACTGAATATCAATAACCTAGAATGTCTTTCCATTCGTTTGTAAATTTCAACTCTTTTCCTCAAGTTTCACTGTCTGACCTCTGTTCCTGCATCCAGTGCAGTCTTTGTGTTGGTTTAAGAAATGAAGTCACTGTGCATCCTCAGTTCTTTAAAGCAGACAAAACAAATGTAGTTGACGATCATCATACTCCTGCATTCCCTTAACCAGTGGTCAGTCCTCCCTCTGCTGTGACCATCTCGCCCAGCTTGTCCCACCTGACCCTTCGCACACAGTGGGCCCCTGGGGCCGAGAGCAGGCTGGGCCTGGCTAAATGCAATTCGCTTTCTTCTCCGTGGGCGGCGTCATGATCCTGCGTGCATGGGCGGAGGGGGGGTTACCTCACCCCCACGCACGGGTCCTGACGTCCCCACGGGTGGCGGCCGTTGAGGAGGCCCGTTCCACCCCCCAGGTGGCAGATTCAGAAAGATGCGTTGTCAGGCTCCCCACCTATCCTGGCCCCACATGTCCCAGGGGCACAGGGGAGCCCCCTGCTTACCACACGCCAGGGCACTGGGCAAGGAGGCGCCAGCGCGGTGGGCAAAGCCAAGCTCCTCTTGTTCCCCCATTTGTACATCGGGGATAATAGCGCTTTCCTCGCAGGGCTGTTGTGAGAATGAAACGCACGAAGTCTCTGGAACAGCGTCAGGCACACAGTAGCACTGTGATTACTATTATTTGCAGAGAACACCAGAAGCCCGGCCCCGTAACTCTTGGAAGGCCTTAATACAAGGAGCTTGAACACGACACCCTGGGAGATGAGAGGGGCTTTCCCTTCCATGTCGTGGGGAAAGATTTTCTTATTTCTCTCCTAGGAGTGGACCGAGCTGTGTGATTTAAAAAATGAAGGTGGCATTTATTGCCGCCAGGTGTGGTGGGACAGCTGTATATATGTCCTATGTCTATGTGCACAATCACACAGGGAGCCACACACATGTGCACACACACTCGTGTGCACGCACTCACCTTCAAGGCAGAGTCGATGTTGCAAAGAACCAGTTCTTCGGTTACTCAAATCCTTGCAAGGGCGCACAGAGCCTCCCAAATTCTAAAAGAAGGAAGCTGTTTCGCCACCGACTTCCTCCTTCTCTGTTACTTCAACCCACTGGTCTTCAGATGTGTGGATTCTAGAGGGAGAGGCACAGATGGACTAATTACCCTGGGTGTGCTCTGCTCCATGACAGGGACTCCCTCTCCTCCCCTTTTTGCAGTTGACATAAAAGGGAGAATCTCGGGGTGATGCTTTCTTACTGGGGAACATCGAAGAAACCTTCCTTACCAGGCCGGGCAGCCCCCAACATGCTCTGCTTCCAGGGGGCCAGGCAGACTCCTGGGGGCGGCCCCGGGGCTGCTCACGACATTATTTCCCTGGGAAAGCGTGCTTGGAAGGCCAGACCTCCAGCCTTGGTCAGTCTGTAGTTTAGGATTTTGTCCGTTTGTTTGCCTTTCCTGGGGCGTGCTGATGGTTCACAAGGCAGACTTCCTAGCGACGGCTGCGCCAGGAAAAGCCCAGGCCTGCCAAACCTCAGAGTTCCTAAGCTGTGTGCTGTTGGCGGGGAGTTCCCGCTAATGCGCTGAACTTGATTTCCCCCGCAAGTCCTAGTGTCAGCAAGATATTTTATGTGGCATTTACTTCTTGGCATTTGACAGAAAAGGGAAAACCTCAGGGTGATGCTTCTCACTGGGGACATTAAAGGAACCTTCCTTACTGTGCCCGGCAGCCCCCGACCACGTCTGTCTCCCGTGGGTGGGTGACAGTCGCATCTCACACCCCCTTCCCCACGCTTCTGGGTCCTGGTCCGGCACAGCTGCTCACCATACGCCGGTCACACGTCCGCCTCCGCTCGCAGAGATTGTTTATGTTGAGAAAGTAGTCCCTCAAGGCCGGGGAGCGACCGCTGTCCAAGGGCAGAGATGGCAGGCGGGTTGCAGAGGTGATACTGAACACTTCTGGATATCGTGTGTGTCACCAGGCATAAAGCAAACTTGTGCTTCAAAGTCTACACCTGAAACGAACATTGTAAATCAGCTGCACTTCAATTTAAAAAAAACAGACAGAAAATTTAAAAAACAAAAAACCCCCAAAACGAAGTCTGCAGCAGGACTGAACATGTCTTGAAGTAAATCTCAGACAAGAAAATCTATACTTTTAAAAGCAATTAGTGAGGGATTCCTTGCATTATGAATTTAATCTTTCTACAAATTATGTAAAAGTAATACAGCTTTGTGGAAACCAGGACAGGACTCCAACACCAACGTGATCGCTGTTGACATTTTGGTGATTTGTGACCTTTCACTCTTAGGCATCTGCATATTTTATATAGATGGATTTACAGCTTCATATCTTGTTTTCTAAACTGGAAGTTGCTTCCATGTGCTTCCAAATGTTAACACTTATAAGTCCAATGACTGCTTCTTGCCTTGCCTATTGAACACGTCCGAATTTGTTGCTCAGATTGTCCCAGCTTTGGTCGCTGGGAGCTTTTAGTAGTTGGCTCCTGTGAACCTTTGACAGGCCCCTATCCTTTTTTTTGGTGGTGTTTGTACTTCTTTTCTTTCTGGGGCTAAAAATACTTCAAGTTCATTCAGGTTCATCTTATATTTTCTCCACCCCAGCCACTCTGAGGCATCCTGGGTTTTTTATATTGGAGAATGGTATTCAGAAACAGAGATCTGAGTGCTGGTTTCATCGACTTACAGCTAACGATTTTTTTCTGTTCTCAGTGTTATGGATTTCTTTTCTTATCTTTATTACCTGCTATACAACAAATTTGGAAAACTTTCAGTATCTACTAAAATTATATATATTCATACCACATGACTCAACAATGTTATTTCTAGGAATTTACCCAACAGAAACGCATACATGTGAAAGAATGTACAAAGAAAATCTATCTATTGCCAACAACTAGAAGCAATCCAAGGGTCATTCAACAGTAGACTAAATAAATTGTTGTCCATTCATGCACTGGAAGACTGCTTAGCAATAAAAGAGAGCAAGCCACTTGTGTATGAAATGACTTGTCTGAGTGTGAAAAACATTATTAAAGTGAAAGAAGCCAGCCACCCCCCAAAAATCTACTGTGTAAATTTATAGAAGATTTAAAACAAGTCAAACACATTTCTTCTGTTGGAAGACAGGATGGAAGCACCTTCGGGGGAATGGCGGGAAGGATTTGGGGAGAGCACGAGGGGACTTCTGGTGTGCGCTGATGCTCTGTTTCCAGATCCAGCTGGTGAGTTCATGGGTGGGCTCACTTTGTAATAATCTGTCAAGTTGTATACTTTTAAGATTTATGTGTTTTTGGAATGAATACGATATGCCAATCGAAAAGTTTGTATTTTTCAAAAAGTGCTCCAGATCGCCTCCTTCTCCTGTATGGCTGGCGTCTGGCCCACAAGGGGAACCACCTGTGTCAACTTGGTCCTGATAAACTCTGGAGTGTCAGCCATACCCCCACAGTCCCCTCCCCTCCCCTCCTCTGTCAGGACATTAGATCAGAACTCTCATGGGTGGGAATCAGGCTCCAAGAAAATCCTTACTGCTTACAATTGCCCCTTCAGGCTCCAACACCCTCACCACGGGTATCCCGAGTGTGGATTTATTCACGGAAGAACCACCCCGTCTTCCCTCCTGTATTTCTCCTTTACTCTCACACCGCCGTGACATTCACATCACTTCCACACCAGATGTGTGGGTTTTCCCCACACCAAGCAGTTCTGTGACACCTGCTGAGTGTCCTGCAGGTAGACACTCTCTACCTGGTGGTAGTGACATCAGATCCCACAGTTGAAGGTCTCTGCCTCCCATTTCAGACGCCAATTGTAAGCAGTGGGTCCCCAGCTTACCCACAACTTCTTTCTGACTTGGTTCAAGATCAGAGGTTCTCATGACCTCCTTGCCGTTGGATTTGGTTATTTGTTAGAACAGCTCACAGAACTCCGGGAAACACATCTACCTGTTTACTAAAGGACATGCTGAAGGATGCAGATGCCGAGCCAGATGACGAGATGTAGGAGACAAGGTCTGAGAGGGTCTCTGCACAGTTGGGTGTGTCACCCTCCTGGTGTGAATGTGCTCATCAACCTGGAAGCTCCCAGAGCCACATACTATTGGGATTTTTATGGAGGCTTCTCCATGTGGGCATGATCGATGTTAACTCCATTTCCAGCCCAGCACAGCGCTGAAAAATCCAAGCTACTCATCATGGCTTGGTCTTCCTGGTGACCAGTTCCCATCTAGGAGCCCCCCAGCTTCTCCTCATTAGCACAGAACACACTCCTGTCACCCAGGAAATTCCAAAGGATTAGTACCGTGTGTCAGGAACCGGGGTCAAAGGCTTGGATTGGAACAAAAGATGTTTCTTGTGCTCTTACCAGTAGGAAATTACAAGGGTTTTAGGAGCTCTGTGCAAGGAGTTGGGGCAGAGACCAACACGTATACATTTTTTTCTACTATGCCACATCATGAGCCAGTTCTCAGAAATTTCTTTAGAAAATCTGCCCCTCCGTATCACTGCATTCTCTTTGGTATCTACTGCCTGTTCATCTGGGCTTCTCTGCTGAAATGTCCAATTTAATATCTGCTAACATCCAGCTTTGTCCACTTCTAGAAATCTTAATTCTTGTTCAGAGTCCAGATATTTCTTTGTAACAATTTCTCAATGGGTTCTTTATGAAGAGTACATACACACAGACACACACACATACACACACAAAGGATTGGTTGAGAATGTCTGACCCCAGAACCTAAAATTAGAAATGAACAGCTTTCTCTATAGACATTTGGAGTGGACATCTCCTGCATTGTCTGCCTGTTCTGGCAACAGAACTCTTCACTCCTGTGGGAAGTCCACCATGTGGGGCTGACCCTGCCTTCCCCTCCACCCGGATGCTGGGAGGGGCCAGGTGACCCAGTTCTGGCCAATGAGAGTACCCCATCCCTGTCCCCCAAGAGGAGCGTGTAAACTAAGCCTGCATCTTCCGGGGACTTTGTCCCCCAGGCTAACAGGGACAACTGTCTCTTTTTACACAGTTGCTAAGCCCGGAGGCAGTGACTCTGTATCAGTCACATGGAGAGTTTTCCAACTGAGACCAAGTAGAGACACGTGGAGATGAGAAGTGGAGAACGAGAGAGAGATTCAAAGAGAAAGAGAAAGGATGATGACGACACGGTTTAAACACTAGATTCAGCCATGTCTCAAACCGGAAGCAGCCCAGATGTGTTAGTAACGTGAGCCATGAATTCCTTTCTTGGTTTATGGCAGTCTGAGTTATGTCTCTGTCACTCCCAGCTGCAAGAGTCCTGCATGGTCTCCATCCTTACCTAAACATGGCTTGCACAGGTTGTGCACTGGGGTTCTGTTGTAAATCAGTCTGGAGGTCTGATGGCAACTAGTGTGCCCAGAAAAAAACTCTATTTTAGTCCAGTCTGTACTGTCTTCTCTGTGCTCCAGACCACCCATGTTTGAAGGACCTCTTCCCTCTTAACACTTGTATAGGGAAATTCTGTGTCACATCCTTGGTACCACCAATAAGCATCCTCTCAACAGTGGGGGCACTGGGCATGGCCAGGGATATCCACTTGCAATGCCACATGCCCAGTATTTTGTGGGCCAGATAGTACCTAAAATTACAAATGCTTCTTACCATCTCAGGAGGCTTACTAGCCCATACTTCAACTATAGATGGAGATGCTAGGGATGTTTTCTCACAGCTGGGAATTGTATGTTTTGCCTTCTTTTGCAGACATGTTATGGCATAATAGCAACGCCTATCTGGATAATACAAGCCAACACAACTCCCACCAGCCTTTCCAGTCTCCAAAAGTTAGACAGGAACACTTGAAAATCTCTAACAGTGCCCAGAGCACCTCCTGGAATTGTAACTGCTTACCAACAGGCAGCCCCTCAAAGAGGAAGTTCAACAGACGATGTTACGTAATTACTTCTCAATTTTTTTTTTTTTTCAGTGGGACACTAGCCAGAAGGCAGGGGCTGGGGAATGCCCTCGAAAGTCTGAAGAGAGAGCCTGCCCTGACCACAGACATTAACCAGAGGCTTCTAATGGGAAGGGGTGGGGAGAGGAGGCCAGAGCAGGATGAGATCGGTGATGGCCCCCTAGTACCTACAATTTTTGAAGCTTCACACAAAATCTGCTTTTGATCATTGGCTGAAAAGGAAAGATCTGGATTAGATGACCTCCCCCTCCTCCTTTAAGCACCCAATGGTATGTGTGGAATTCCACTCCTCATTCTGGAACTCATGTCACTGAGGGGCCGGGGTGGTCAGTGGCTGACCCTTCCAGGTGTGGGGAGTGAGGAGTCCGTAGTTCCCCCATAGTTATACTCGGGTGGTCAGAATGGCTGATGGTGCCTGATCGCCTCCCACAGTGCTTGCCTGGGTGCACAGGAGGAGGACACAGAGCACCCCAGACAGAGGCAGCCCAGGGCTCTGGTTGCTCCTGGCTTGCTGACTTCTTCCTTAGCAACTAGGAAACCAAAAGTTTCCATCATTAGAATGTCATGAGGAAGCTGTTTTCGAAATGCCTGCTGATGACTTTTCCTCTTGGTCCCCTGGGTTGTTTCTCCTTTCCCTCCTCTTTCTGGCAGCCTTTCCTCTGGGAGGAAAAATAGGCCAAAGTAGTGAAGAAGGCTGATGGTTAAGAGAAGTCCCAACAGATGAGAAGGGGAAAGAGAGAGACTTCACTGCTTCTTGGGATCAAAATCTCTTGGGGATGAGGACGACTGGAAACACCAAGTTAGGGGAGAGAAGTGGGGCAGGAAACCCCTGGGCAGAAAACTTGTTTCCACTTCCCCCAGGTGCAGCCTGGCAAAAAGACTGACCGCCCCTTGGAGGATCCCAGACAGCCAAGGAGCAGAAGGACAAAACACCTTCTACTGGTGGGCAAGTCCTTTTGCCCATCAGGACCCCCTCCATCCCTCATTGGTCCCTTTGCACCTGGCACGATTCAAGGAAGCACCCAGAGGGGCAGAAAGCCAGATGGGTGTCATGGTGGCTGACATTCGTTATGATCGTGATTTGCCTGGTCCTCTCTTTTTCCATTTGGGAGCCTCAGTCTGCCCCCTGGAGATACTGCACTTTTGTAAACCTAGCAGGGGGAGGGAGAGGGGACCCCCGCACCCCAGCACCCCTCCCGGGTCCCTCCCCTGGGTTGGGGCACCGTGAGTCTCTCCTCCCCTTTCCTTCTTCATCTGCAGAGACCAAAGATGTTGGAAGTCTGCGGGCTCTCCCGGGAAACTCACCACACCCGGAGCTGAGTGGTTCTCAGACGCTCCCTGTTTACATTGAACATGCCTGCAAGTTACAGAAGCTGTCCATTTGTCTCTGACCTTTCAAGTTGCACAGGGAATTCCCATCAGAAAATCCTCACGTTGCAGTTAGTACAATCCCAGCAGTCCTAAATTTCAACCTTTTTTTTTTATAGAGGTCTGGAGGAAGGCTCTTCAAAAAAAAATTTTTTTTAAAGAGGGCTTTGGAATACATTGCAGCCTGTGCACGTTGCTGTTTTGAGTTTTGTCTTTATACACAGAGGGCTCCAGCTGCCCGTAGGAGGTGGCGGGGGTGGGCGGAAGAGTGACCGTGGGGAGTGAGCCTAGTTTGCTATAACAAGCCTCAAATCAACCCAAAAAAGCAAAGCTGAATTTCTCTGGTCACTGACAGCTGTCTGTTATTTTTTTAAGGAAGCAAAGAAAGAAAAAAGAACAACTTTTCCATGCTTGACTCTAAGGGTACCCAGCCACAGGACAGACTAACGTTTATTCCATGATTTATGTCTCTTCCTTTTCAGTGGCTGCTGAAATGTTTTCTGACGCTTTGCTTCAAAGCAAACCAGTGAGTGCCAATGACTACACAGTGTGGTGAACTCAGTTCCTCTCCGGCTTCCTGTGGGCCCTGCAGGGTGAGACTGTCACTGGCCCTCCTAGCCCTCTGTGAAACCAGCCTGAGGTCCTTGCCTGTGTTTTGAGTCGAGGGTAATTAGGGCTCCTTCCTGCCCCACCTGCCCACCTCTTCTGTTTGCCCAGGCTGCTTGCTCCCGGGGCGAACAGCAGATGGTCGGGGCCGGGCCAATAACTTCACGTTTCTGGAGCAGGTGAAGGTGAACTTGCTGCTGCGTGGAATTGGAATGATGGGCATGGATGTGCTTACCAGAAGGCAGAAGTCCAAGCTGCCAGCCTTAGAGTAAAAACCACATTTAGAATTCATTCAGAAGACTGTTGCCAACCATTTTTGGTCCCTGCTTGGGACCAAAACCTCTTCCGTCCTAAATGTGTCTGAAATGTGAGCTGGTGAGAAATACCCTGACCTTTAAATGGGTCAGGAAAGCAATGACCTAATTTAAATTTTCTCTTTAGTTCACCACAAGGATAAAGAAGAAATGTGGAAGGTGGAAAAGAAGGAGGATAAGAGAATCAATTGAGCAAAGAGGGGAGATGGTGTTCTCCACCGCAAAAAAGAAACGGCAATTATGTGGGGACGGAGGGGTTAGCTAATGCTATGGCAGAGATCCTTGGCAATATGTAAATGTGTTAAATCAACGCATTGTACACCTTACACTTTCACAATGTTATGTGTCAATTATAGCTCAGTAAAGCTGGGGGTAAAAAAAAGAGGGAGATGGGACGAGAGATGGGGAAAGGGAGATGTCTGACTGGGGATTCTACCTCACTAAAGGATCAGGGCTCTGGGTGTTTTTGAACCTTGCTTTGTAGTATGTGGCACCAATTTAAATACTGTGATTATTTATGCTGTTTTTATTTTTATTTTCGAGATGATTGAATGGAAATGTGTGTGATTATTGAGTCACTGACAATGCTCATAAAGGAATCAAGCGTGAGACCAGAGACTCTGGATGAGATCATATCTGGGAGGAGATTGTTTCTGAAGTCTCGTGTCCTCACATCCTCACTACCCGACTCTTCAGCCTGACATGTTGATCACCATGTCACCCAAATCTGGTGACAGTTGTGTTACCTCAGAGGCACTTGATCCACAGTGGGTGATCAACATGTCAAATTTAAGCCAGTCCTTTAGATCTAGCAGCAATATCTGAGCGGCTGGGAGTCAAGAAAGGCTTCCAAATGTAAAACACAGGACTTGTTTATATTAAACATAGGTAACATTCATTGAGTGATACTTCCGGTTGGGATTCTGTCACCCAAAACCACAAGGTCCTCCCTTCTGTGTTATCTAAGCAGTGCTCCACTGGACACACCCGCCCTTCTTATTCAGATCCTTTGCCCTCCTGCGGTGCCCTGGGTGGAAGAGCACCTTCTGGTGCATTTAGAGATGGTGCTTTAGACCCCGCATAATTCTGGAGCTCAGCCTGGGCAGAAAGGCAAGCAGCAATCCAGCAATCCTCCCTGGTGGTTCACACAACTCAGGAATATTCTCTTGGCCTTTAGGGCAGAACTGAGAGCATCACCAATGTCCCGAGTGTCAAAGGGTTGTAGGGCATTTGTCTCAAGAACTGCGGTAGAAAAAGAAGACTTAAGAATATTGAATTCCTAAAAAATGTAAACTTCCTTTCATTTTTCTCTGACACAGATAACATGCCCACACTTCCATGGCTGTTATTTTTAAGATGTTTAAAATTTTTAAATGTTATGTACTGAGATCTCAGCCCTGACCTTGAACATGATGTGCTGAAAGGTATGGGGTCAGAACCTGGCTCCTACCAGCTCACAAGCTGCCTTCCCTTTAGTGGAGTTCCAGAGCCATTATGGAGTTAAAGACCTCGCTATGCATTGTTTTGTTGTAAAGATGTTGATTTATTTTTAAATTTTTTAATTATTTATTTTTTTTAAATTGAAGTATAGTCAGTTTACAATGTGTCAGTTTCTGATGTACAGCATAACAGTTCAGTCATCCATATACATATGAATATTCCTTTTCACATTCTTTTTCATTATAGGTTACTACGAGATATTGAATATAGTTCCCTGTGTTATACAGTAAAAACTTGTTGTTTATCTGTTTTATATATAGTAGTCAGTATCTGCAATTCTTGAACTCTCAATTTATCCCTTCACACCCCCTTCCCTGATAATCATTAATTTGTTTTCTGTATCTGTGAGTCTGTTTCTGTTTTGTAAATAAGTTTGTTGTCTTTTTTTTAGATTCCACATATAAGTGATATCATATGATGTTTTTCTTTCTCTTTCTGGCTTACTTCACTTAGAATGATGATCTCCGGATCCACCTATGTTGCTGCAAATGGCATTATTTTATTCTTTTTATGGCTGAATAGTGTTCCATTGAATAAACATACCACAACTTCTTTATCCAGTCATCTGCTGATGGACATTTAGGTTGTTTCCATGTCTTGGCTATTGTAAGCTGGGCTTCTATGAACATTGGGGTGCATGTATCATTTTGAAAAGTTCCCTCTGGATATATGCCCAAGAGTGGGATTGCTGGATGATATGGTTAGTCTGTTTTTAGTGTAAAGACATTGATTTTAGTGAACACTCTTTTTTCTTGCCTTTTCTTCCCTCTGTGTTGGTAAGTTTCACTGTATTTACAGAGACTTGTGTTTGAGGGAGGCATATACACTCAATTTCTTGTGCTTATTTGCTGACTCATTTTAATGGCCTAAGATGATTGATTTATTTTTGAGGTCATCACGCAACCCACGTTTGTGGCTTCTCAGGGACTACTGAGTGTGTTATATTTTTCCAAAATAAATACTTTTTTGAAATGTATATGTGCATACTTAGTAAAAAAAAAAGTGTGTATATATACACACACACCCACTACATATATTGCCTAGTTATATATATGGTTATATGTAAGTATATATATTTACTATATATGTATTTGCTATTTGATATACACTATGTATGTAAAATAGTAAGTATGTGTGGCTTTAAAAGCCACATAGCTTTTAGAAGCTTGTAACAATAGCAAAATTCCCAAGCTTCTTGCTCTAAAATTTCAGCACTTCTCCTAGCTTTTCTGGTATTTCTTTTCATATTTCTAAATAATATGCCTTTTGTATTCTTTATCATTTTAGACATTATCTTTTGACTTCCTTTTATAAGAGATGACAATTTGTCTATGTTAGTTACTCTTTCCCACATTTTTATCTCTCCCCATCCTATCAGCATGGTCTGTCACAACTTTTTTTAACCTTGTTATGACTATGTCAGTATTGCCCATTGCCAAGCCAAGAAGTATGATGTAATATGTTTCCCATCTTGTACAATCGTTTGTCTTCCAGGAGTTCATTGCCTCTTTTCACTCACTTGCTTGGTTTTCTGTGTATTTATATTTAATTTTTTTGCTAGTGAGCCATCAGCTCCACCAGATGCCTGCCATATTATTTTCCAAATGCTCCAATGCATTAATATGTAACCAGTTCCATTCTTCTCCCTGGAGCCCTCCCTTCCAGAACCCTCTGGCTTCCTGTCTCAAGCAGTCTGATTGATCTTGTGACCAGCTATGCACACAGCTGTCATCCAGGGACTGCCCTTGGCCATGCTCAGTGGTGTTATCAAGGCCGTCTATCTCTGTCTCCACCGCCTGGTTGGGCTGGCATCACACTGGATACAGTAAGACGGCTGTGATGACTGTGGCCACTCTCACTGCAGATCCTTCCCAGTGAATGAAGGGGACCAGAATATGCCACCCCCAAATTTGCCTTTTTGGCTAATGGATTATTTTGAGCTAAAGACTTATGAGAATCAGCAGACACAGGAAAAACTCTAAAAAACAGGGCATAAGTTGGGTTTTTTTGGTAAAGGAAATTTACATTTTTAAAATAAATTTCCATTTGTCAAGATGCCTCCCTCTCCTGTACCAGGAAGAGGAGGACTTTTAACTCTTATCAGTGGAGAAGGCATGACTTAAATCTGCACCACAAACCTTACTAAACCCTGGTTTACCATATCTTTCCTGGTCAGCTTCTCCTACATGCCTCCCTTGGCCAGAAGCCCCAAACCCCTCTTCTTTGTTTAGCCTCAGATGGCATATAAGCCCAAATTCTAGCCACCTCTTTGGGCTACTCACCACTGGGTGCTCCCATGTAATTCGTGATGCACATGTAAAAAAACTTCTGTTTTTCTCTTGTTAATCTGTCTTTTGCCTGTCTAATTTATAGGATCACAGCAGGGAAACCTAAGATGATTAAAGGAAAAAGATTTTTTCCCTTCCACTATCCTAGCAACCCTAGTGAAAAGTGACTTCTTTATTTTAATATCATATTTCAAACCCAGGGAAGGCTCCAGTCGCCTCTATGTGTGTGTCACTGGCCCCTTCGTGAACACAGCGATGAGGTGCTCTAATGGCCCTTGTGATTTACAGCCCCTTTAAGACATCATGGAACCAGGGAGGGTGGGCATTTCCTGAAAGAAGGGGCCCAGCCAACCCACCCCCCGTGCCCACTGCAGGGCTGGACCAAGGAAAGACTGATGGAGGGGCATTAACTTGGGAGCCGGGGGACCAGGGCTCTATTCTTGGTCGTGCCTACTGAGTAGCTCCATGACCTTGGGGAAATTGATGGGCTTCCTCTCGTCACCTCAGAGTCAACTCCCTTCAAAGGAAGGATCTAGAGTAGACTTTGTGCTATTATCCAAGATTCTAAAATCGTATCCTCTGTCCAAAAAGAGCTTGTAATATAAAAGGTGCTCTGTCTTGGACGATGGTGTAGATCACAAAACAATAATGGAACAGTAATGGAAAAGAGAAGTGGAACCAGAAAATAAATGTCCCAAAACAATGATTTCCTTGATTAAACTTGTATTGTAGGCCAGGCCTTGTTAAACGTTTTATTTGGATTATCACATTTTTAACTTCCAAGATTTCTCTCTTGTTCTCTGATTAACCCAGTTTCAAAGCACCTTGTTACATACATCTCTGTGCCTCCATCTCCTCATCTGTAAAATAGGGATAATAATCTTACCTACTTAGTGAGATTTATGGTAAGAATTAAATGAAACAATGCATGTAAAACACTGAGAAGTACCAGGAATACGATAATCGTTCAGTATGTATTATCAACATTATTATTAGCTATTCTTCTGCTTGGTTTTCTTCCTACTGGACATTTGAGGGGGAAGCTTTCTCTCTCTGTTCAGTCTTCCATCTGCCTTCCCTCATCCAAAAGTATGATGCATTTATTTTTAGCCTACTGGCATTTCTTTGATTTTCCATTTCCCTGTTTTTTGCCTCTGGTCACAGTAGGGTAGAAGAGTCAGTGCCTTCAGGCAGTTTGCCACTGTTAACCACTGTCTCCTGGTTTTTGACTTTTCATAATTTAAAAATTTTATTTTTTTATCTTGTTTTATTTAACTCATGACATTACTCAAATGTTCACACTTAAGTATGTGAACTTTCCCTTCCTCTTTGATAAAGTGGTATGAACTTCATAAGTAATCCCCCATGTGGTGTCGGGACATAGGAAGGGCTGAATGAAGTTTTGTGATGTCCCCCCCATCTCCATCCTCTTTGTGATAATGCGTCTCATGATTCTGGCTCTGGGTAGTCACTAATCAGCTTCATTCTGAGCTGGGCAAGGTAGTGGAAGCAGTACATCTCCTCTTATCAGTCAAGAAAGATGCGTCTAAGATGGGTAGGTGGGTGGGTGGGCATAGCTCAGTGGTAGAGGGCATGCTTAGCATGCATAAGGTCCTAGGTTCAGTCCCTAGTACCTCCACTAAAAAAAAAAAAAAAACTAAGAAAAAAAAAAAAAAAAGAAAGATGTCAGTGAAAGGTAGGAGTTCAGCAAGGTTTAAATGTTGGGCAGAGACAGCTGGTGGAGCTTTCCATCACATGGTGCAGCTTTAAACCATGCTTGAAGATTGGAGTGCCATGAGTGAACCAAAGAATTCTTTGCTGATGTGTTATCCAAAAGAGGACAGATCAAGAGCTTCCAAGAGCTCTTGTCATTGGCTCATTTATTCACTAATTTTGCAAATATTTATTAAATGATTTGAATGTGCTAGGAGCTGGGGACACCCCAGTGCACAAGACAGATGAAGTCTTGGGTGGCCTGTTCCACTGGTGTAGGGTGAAAGAGCTTTACTTGCCATCGAGAATTTTCTTCAGTAGCACATCATTGTTATTCCAACTAACAGCCCTTCCTAATTCTTTTCTCTGTTGTCAACCCCGCCACAGAGGCTGAAAAAGCTAACGCGTGCTTCCCCAGCCTCCCCTGAAGTCCGGGTAGTCCCATGACACTGTTCTATGGAATGTTACTCAAGTGGTTGTCTGCAGGCGTTTCTGGGAAGGATGCCGGTCGCTGGTGCTGCCTCTTCCCCATCTTCCTTCCCTGAATTTGAACACAATGCTTAGAGCATCAACAGCCAACGTGCTGGAAGGACCAGGAGAGTCACAGGGTTGAGAAGCGGCGTCCAGCCTGCCTCTGGACTTCCTGTGACCTGAGATTCTTAGTCACTTTATCTGCCTTTGTTTAGGTTTGTTAGTTATAGCCAGAAACATTCTGGACTGACACCAAGACAGCAATCACTGTAAACCCTTTACTTGTCTTTTCCTTCTTAAAATGAAACCTCAAAAATGTTCCCATATTGAATATTCTTTTAAAAATTTAAATTACCATTGGCTGATCATTTACTTAATATTTATTTATTTATTTTAATATATGTTTATTGATGTGCAGGCGGTTTACAATGTTGTGTCAATTTCTGGTGTACAGCACAATACTTCAGTCACACAGGAACATACATACATTCGTTCTCATATTCTTCTTCACCATAAGTTACTATAAGATACTGAATATGGCTCCCTGTGCTATACAGTATAAACTTTTTATCTAATATACATATATTGGTTAGTATGTGCAAATCTCAAACTCCCAATTTATCCCTTCCTACTCCCTCCACTCCGCCTGGTAACCATTTACTTAATATTTTTGACAGTGCAATAAGCTTCTTTGACCTCAGGATCATTATGGAGTAGAAAGCCAATCTGGCAGCCATCAACAAAAAATCCTTTAAAGTTCTACCAGCTTCAAGCTCAGAGTCCAAAATAGAGCTTGACAACCCCAAGAACTGCCATATGGCTGCTCCCTTGAGCAGAGGTGTGAAAATACTGACTCTATCACAAAAGGTGGAGAAAAGCAGAAAGATTCCTACTCTTATCTCAGTAAAAGGAGAGAACACAATGTCTGCAGAGACACAAACGTCATCGACTACTCCCAAGCCCCTGAGATTTGCTAAAAAAAACCATGCCGGATGCTGTAGGATTATCATTCCTAAAGGAATGTAATCTCATGTAATCCTAAAGGAATGTGATGTCAACCCAGACATCACAGAGATTCAAGCTGCAGCAAAGGCTAGCGTGATGACCAAAATCCTAATATTGCAGAGCAGGGGGTGTTTAGCAAAATACTTTCTGCAGGCCCAGTGTGACCCGGCACCTGTCCTTGTAAGGTTTGTGAGCTGAGATTGGTTTTTACATTTCTCAATGGTTGAAAGTAATCAAAAGGAAAAGAATATTTTGTGACGTGTGAATATTACAGAAAACTTGAGTTCCAAGGTTCCTAAATAAAGTTGTATTGGCACACAGCCACGCTCACTTTAATTTAAAAATTATCTAGGGCTGCTTTCATGACACAATGGCAGAGCTGAGTGGTTGCCATGAAGAGTAAGTGGCTCACAAAGCCTGAACTATTTACTACCTGGCCCTTAACAGGAAGTGTGCCCACCCCGTTTCAGAATCTAGGGCCTGAGCAATGACCTATCCCATAAGAATAGGTCATTTTTTTCTACTGACTCAGCGTTTATTGAATCAAATGCTAAACTCCCTCTAGGCCTTAGAAACTGTTAAGACAGCTTGTCTTATAAAGTACGTATGATAGTGTTTGACGTCTAAGATCTAGAGATCTACTCTATAAAAAACATCTATAGTGTATAAAATCAACCTCAGATAAAGGGGCCAAAACAAGGAGGCAAGATTCTCTATGATACAGAAAATTTCCCCCTCTGCAGTTTCTTAGGGGATCACATGTTAAAATAACACTGAAAAGTTATACTGGTAATATATAATCTTGGAACATTTGGAAAATACTGAGATGTAAGCAGAAGAAAATTAAAAATAGCCTTTAAAATTATCACCCATGATGACAACTATTAATATTTGAGGGTTCATTCTTCCAATATTTTTCTGTGCATAAATATTTTTTCCACAAAATTTAGCTGCTCACACTGTATTAGTATTATTTCAGTTGCAATTGGTAAGAAACTTATCTTAAATAGCCTTAAGCTAAAAAAAAAGAAAGGAAGGAAGGGGAGTTGGCTCATGTAACTGCAAGATACAGGAGTATACTGCTTCAGGTATGGCTGAATCCAGGAGCTTAAGCAACATACTAGGGCTCTTTCTCCATCTCTTAGTTCTACTTCCTCCATGTATGTATTAATATCATATCATATCAGGCTCTTTCTTTCTAGTGACGAAAGGGCTGAAGAAGTCCCCATTGCACCTTTAATCCACACAGCAGCAATCCCTACAGGAGGAAAAAAAAAGCATTTTTTCCTCCAACAAACAAATATGAGTCTTTTCAGTGTCAGTCAATATCTTTGACACTAGAAGTTTTATTTGCTTCCTGATAAATAATCATTTAGATGCACCACAATTTTTTTAAATTGAAGTATAGTCAGTTACAATGCATCAATTTCTGGTATACAGCACTATGTCCCAGTCGTGCATACACATACATATATTTGTTTTCATATTCTTTTTCATGAAAGGTTATTACAAGATATGGAATATAGTTCCCTGTACTATACAGAAGAAATCTGTTTTTTTAATCTGTTTTTATATATAGTGGCTAATATTTGCAAATCTCAAACTCCAAAATTCATCCCTTCCCACCTCCTTTCCCCTGGTAACCATAAGATTGTTTACTGTCTGTGAATCTGTTTCTGTTTCGCAGATGAGTTCATTAGTGTCCCCCTTTTTTCTTTTTTTAGATTCTACATATGAGTGATATCATATGGTATTTTTTCTTTCTCTTTCTGGCTTACTTCACTTAGAATGACTATCTCTAGGTCCATCCATGTTGCTGCAAATGGCATTATTTTATTCTTTTTTATGGCTGAGTAGTATTCCATTATATAAATATACCACAATTTTATCCAGTCATCTGTCAATAGACACTTAGGTTGCTTCCATGTCTTGGCTATTGTATATAGTGCTTCTATGAACATTGGGGTGCATGTATCTTTTCAAATTTGAGTTCCCTCTGGATATATGCCAAGGAGTGGGTTTACTGGATCATAGGGTAAGTCTATTTCTAGTTTTTTGAGGAGTCTTCATACTGTTTTCCATAACGGTTGCACCAAACTACATTCCCACCAGCAGTGTAGGAGGGTTCCCTTTTCTCCACACCCTCTCCAGCATTTATCATTCGTAGATATGCACCATGAGTTTTTAAACCAACCCATTAGAGGAAATTTTTATCTCAGAATTATAATTATAGGATTAGATGAAATCTGAGAATCATCCAGTACATTTTATTCCTTTTTACAGTAAAGGAAATTGAGGCCCGGAAAAGATAAGTGATTTCTCATTATCTTAGTTATTGACGGCGGGGAGCCAGATCTAAATGGTTCCAAGATTCACTCTCTTCCAGCTGCTCTCTCTTAAATGTCAACCCTGAAGCAAAATGTCAGGCTAGAAAAGCAGCCAGCTAACGGAGTGTGCCTGCCTGCCCAGGGAGCCTGAAAAATAAATGAGTCAGAGAAAAAGAGCAATCTGGTTCTCTTCTCTCCTCCTGGGTTTCCTTCTAAAAATGAGGGTGGGAAGAGGGTAGAGAAAGCCACAAAGGCTGCTGTTTGTTTGTTCCTCTTTAACTAAACATAAAAAACACGCTTTGCTGGTTCATCAGAGCTGCAAGTCTAGTAACGCATCTGTAAGTTTTCGAGATTGTGCCTCTTCATATATTTTCACTTAATCTTCACATTATACAGCAAAATTGTTTTCTAATTAGTATATTTTATGTGAGGCTCCTGCTGTCCCTGTGATCTTAAAAAGCTTACCAGGCATGAAAGAGGAAGTGCCATCCATCAGGAGATGAATTCGTTGACCAGAACATCTGAGCACTCAGAGCCCATTTGCAAAGAAAGAGAAGGAATCTATCTGCAGACTTGGTGAGCCCAGCAAAGAGAAGGCAAGTGGACCGGAGGCCCTCAAAGAGGGGCATGATCCGTATATTCTGTGTTCTGCAAGAGCTCAGTCGGTGTCCACCAGATATTGAGCAGGAGACCCAGGAGAGACTGAGATCTTGCCCCTGACCTCTGGAGCTCACGGTCAAGTGTGAAAAGATGAAGACTTGGACAAGTAGCTCTCAGTGTACTGGGTGCAGTGGGAACAGTCGAAATGTATGAGAGGGCAGTGGAGCCAGGCTGCTAACTCATCATGGGTGATGATGGGTGGTCTGGAATTGATTCTCAAAAGAGAGCAGGCTTGAGCAGAATCCAGAAGGACCACTGGTGTCAGCCAGATGAAAGTACACCCAGGTAGTGCAAACCCCAAGGTCAAAGGCCAGAGACAGTGAGCAAGCAAACTGTAGGCAGGACTGATGTCAAAAATTTGGGAAAGAATAAAGCCATCTAATTTGCTGGGTGAAAAAAAAAAAAAGGAAACACTAAGTTCTGTCTGCTGGACCTACACAAAATTGTGAAGTCCTTCTCCACACACACCACCTCTGCATCTTTCAGTTCCCTCTTCGGTTCTCAGATGCCCTCCGTTATCCCTCCCACCCCCTTAGGCTCTCTTTGCACTCTCCTTATCAACCTCTGCTCTTAGTAAGAGCCATGGCTTGATGACACTAAGGTGTAAATGACTGATAGGATCGTGCTGTAATTCAGTTGATTGATACATTTTTACAGGAGATAAAATTCCAGACCAAGGAACACACTGTAAATCATAATCCTAGGTGGACAGCTTAAGGCCTCAGTGTCAGAATCACAGAAGCTTCTGCCAGTGCCCTCTGGAAAAGCTCCAGGGTTCTTTAGGCCTGTTTCTGCTCCTGCCATGTTGGCCCCTCTCCCAAGGACTCTCTTGCTTTCTCTGCCTGTTTGGGCTTCACACCTTGGCTTCCCTAGGCTTGCCTTGATCTGCTGATTTCTCAGCTTTGGCTGTGAAACACCAGCTTGGGTCTTGGCCTCACGCATTTGCTCAGCCTCATGCTGTGACAATGGACATAGTGCATCTCAGCCACACTCTGGGCTGGCACGTTGCATGGTGGACCACGGTTCTCCTAGCCTCAGCTCATTCAGGAAAATGAATACACATGGCCTTTGGGGCATCACTGAGTTCCTGGGAAGAGATTTTTTTTTAGGATATACTTTCCATATGGCCCTGGAAGATGGGTTCAAATCCTTGACTGCCATTTATCAGCTGAATGACCTCATGCCTCAGTCTCTTTGTGTATTGGGAATAATAATAGTATGTGTCTCAAATGGGGGGGTTGAATTAATTAATTCACCCAGAACACTTAATAGAGGCTGGCGTTTCATGAGGCCTCAATTAATTAATAGGTCATGATGATGGTGGTGGTGGTGATATATACATATAATGGAATATTATTCAGCCCTGAAAAAGAAGGACATTCTGACATGTGTTAGAACACTAAAGCATCTTGAAGACATTAATATGCTAAGTAAAATAAGCCAGTCACCAAAGGACAGATACTGTATGATTCCACTTACAAAAAGTAGCTAGAGTGGTCATATTCAGAAAGAAGTCAAAGGCAGAAAGTAGAATGACCATTGTTAGGGGTAGGGGTTTAGGGAGGGGGAGGAATGGGGAGTTACAGTTTAATGGGTACAGAGTTGCAGTTTGGGAAGATGAAAAAAGTTCTGGAGATGGATGATTGATGATACTTGCATATCAATGTGAATGTACTTAATGCCACTCAACTATATACTAAAAAATAGTTAAAATGGTAAATTTTACCTTGTGTGTTTTTTACACCAAAAAAAAAAGGCAATGAATTTGGTTAAGAACAGTTGGAAGTGAGTATAGATGGGAAAAGTCCACTGATTCTTAGTAATATGTCCGATCACTGCCTTCACTCACATACTCACTCATGTTTTCATTCAAGGAATATTGGCTAAGTACTTTCTACACACCAGGCACAATTCTTGGTGCAGGAATTACAGCAACTGACCAGCAACTCCCTTTTCAACCTCCCATTTAGAGGAGGATGTTTAACTGGAGTTCAGTCAGTCAAGCAAATTTGCAATAGAAATGAAGATTACAATTATTTGCCAAAGGTGTAATGGGTTCCACTGTTCTCAGGACAAACATCAACTTGTCCTAGCCTGAGGCTGACCCGGATATGCATGAGTGACCCTTGAGTAAAATGAAAGGTTTGGCACAGCAATGGAAAATTCATTTTGTAGTGTCTTCAACAGTTCTGAACGTTCACATTCCATTTTCAGAGTTCAAATGGTCTAAGAAAACTTTTTGAAAACAAAAATTCTAAGAAAATATTTGCTAGAGTTTATTGGCCAGGTGCCCCCCACCTTCTCTCTCTCTTTCTCCCCCTCTCTTTCTTTCTTCTGATTTGGGCCATAGCAGGATCGTCCATGTGACTAACTGGAGTAGCATTTGCCCCGGCCACTCATTCTGAACTCTGCAGCATCACAATCAAATGATGTGCATCTAGGCACAATACTAGGCACTGACTTTGTTTTCAGCTATTCTAAGGTCAATGTTTTGGTGAGTGAAATAATTTGTGTCAACATTTCAGCTGAGACAATTGCTGCAGGGGCTTTGCTGACCTCTGAGAGTGTGGCCTCCCACCATACTCTCAATTTACCCATTCAAAAATATTCAATCTACGTAGTAGGTCCATGATATACGAAGTTAATATACTAGGCTCAACAATAGAGTTACTGTTCTAGTACAGCACCAGTTAGATGGTTTTTTTTAAATGCCTATGTGCTCAAGATGCATAGAAGGCAATGATGGTGTCATTAAAGGCAATAAAGATTTGTCAGTCTATATACAAAAAAAAAATCCAAGCTCTGAGCTAGACATTAAGGATTCTAGATCAGAATTCTTGCCACCAAAAAGCTCACAATCTAGGTATTTTTAAAAAGATGGATAACATCATTGTTAAGACAGGCAGTAAGTCACACTTGGGTAGACCAGAAAGCCAATCAGAAATCTCTATGTGTAGTCATATCCTCTAACTACTAATATTTATATGATGTTTATTATGTGCCAAGCAGTATTATAAGGTTTTTGGATATATCTAATCACTTCATCCCCATAACAACCCTAAAAGGAAGATACTCATTTGAGCTGCATTTTACAGATAAGAAAACTGAGGCACAAGAAGTTTAAATAATCAAGCCAGACCATGTGGCTAATAGCAGCCAGGCCAGGCGGTCTAGCTTCAAGGTTTAGGTCTGTAAGGAGCACAGTAAGGAGCCTCCCACTCAGCTTTTGGAGTAACAATGAACATTACAGCAAACCACAAAATGCTGATTGTGAGTTAATTAGAAGGATTTTAGGCAGAATCCAAACAGCTGTGTTCATAAACATTACCTTGGGGGAGAAGGTGAAAGTTACTGGCTAATTTATTTCCAGTGGTTAAAGGACTTAAGCAAATTTTATTTTATTATACCACAAGAAATTAGTCCTGGTATTTTCAGCTTCTAGAATAGACCATTTGTACTCATACCCTTATTTATGTTTAATTACACAAAGCAATTTTAAGTCATTTATCTCGTATGAATAACAAGGCTTGATAAACCCAAGTCATGGTTTATGGCTATAGAAAACACCCGTCTGTATTAAAATCTGATCTGGATAGAAAGGACTTTCCCTCTATACATGCGGTAGAGTTTGGAGATACTTTTATTATCTTCTGTGAAGCGTTGGCTGCGAAGTGGTGGGGTGGCTGACAGATCAGACCTAGGTTCAAACTCTGTATTAGCATTTACTCAGCCTGTTTCCCCATCTGTAAACTGTGTAACAACAGTACCTGCCTCGTGGGCCAGTGTGAGGATTAGGTGAAATAATACAAAAAAAAAAATACATAAAAGGATTACCTAAGTGCCTGGCCTGATGTCAGCTGTCGATAAATCACTAGCATTATAGTAATTGCTATTGCTCTGATTCAGAATCTCCCTGGAGGTGCCAAAGACCTGGGGTCCTCTAAACATTTACTCTGAGACTCAGAAAAGAGGGGGTGTGATTTCTTGTAGATATGCTCTAAGTATACTGGAGCCACCTACAATTCCAGGGTGCTTTCCACATCTTCCTTTAGCTATGGAATTTTTTAAAAGGTGCCAAAGACATGCTACATGCAAATCTGTCTCTGGAACTGTGGGAGAGGAAGTGTTCACCAGGATTTTAATTTTCTTCCTTGTTCTTCTGGAAAAAAGGGCCCTCTGACTAGACAATAGTGGGTGAAAGAACCTTGACGGAAGTGCCTTTTTATTGTTGGACTATTTATTTTTACTGTTTGCTATTTCCTTGGTTTTTTCCTTTTGATAAACCACTTTATCAGATGATTATAATTTTGTCAATAACCGCTCCTTAAGTAAACTGTGTTCTAAGTAAGTATAACCCCGTTCTGCTGACCGCGGAGGGAAATAAAGATCAGAAAATTTGCCCAATCTAGTGGACCGGGCCCTGGGCCAACAGCTGGATTCCAGCCTCGCCCTCCCAAAGCCGTGACCCATCAGCGGTACGGGCCAGGGAAGGGAATCCTGTCATCTTGCCAGGGGAGGGAAAAGGGACCAGTCCCCTCTCCCACATCATGCCATCCACCAGGTTTCTTTCCTTCCCACTCAATGGGCCTTCGATGTGAGGGAGGTGCGGGATCCGTCCTGATGGAATTCCCAGAATTTTCCAAGAGGCCGCGCTTGCATCCCACCAGAAGCTTCCCGCGCCTCAGCGGAGCAACCAGCGTCTCCGAGCACCCGGGTCTCAAAACACAGAGGGCGCGGAAGCCCCGCCCATTCCACCAGACCCCGCCCTCTTGGCCCCGCCCCTCCTAGTCGCGCCCTCCCATTGGCGACCCGGCAGGTCAGTCAGCTCCCGCCCGGGGCGGGAGCACAGACTGCGGTCTGCACCCCATCCCTCCCGCGCCCGCCTGCCTCGGGGAAGCGAGCCGCGGCGCCGGCGGGCGGCCGCCGCGTCTGACAGACCCACTGGCCGAGGCTCTGCGCCCGTCGGCAGCACGCGGCCGGCATGGCGGCGCGGAGGAGCCCTCAGCAGGAGCAGGAGCGGGAGCGGTCTCGCGTCCCCGCCGCAGGTGGGCCCTGGGCCGGGCGGGGCTGGGGGGCGGTCTCCTCCGCCGGCCGTCGGCGCAGCCCAGGGCGATGCCCGCGCTACGAGGGGTGGGAGCTCCGGGGCGCGCGAGGATCCAGGTGCGCCCCTGACCTGAGCGGGCTGCTCCCACACACACCACCTGCAGGGTTTGGGGGGCCGTCGGGGGTGGAGGTCACATCTCAATAAGGCACTACAGCCTCGGGAGGCAGAGCTGTTCCGGGAGAGGCGGCAAGCGACCCGCTGAGGCAGAGCAGACAGGTTCCTGGAAAGAGAAAGCCCTTCCTGCCGTCTGGGGTGCGGTGGGGTGGGGGACACAGGCAGTGGTTGGGGTCGGGCCCTGGCGCCCAGGAGCGGCGGTGTCCCCTTCTCGGTGTCCCCTCCAGGAGCTCGATTGTTGTCGGAGGGAAGTAGACGGGTTTCGCACTTTGCTGGCAGAGGATGTGGCCCACACCTTCGCAGCAATCGAGACTCGATGAGCAGCAGAGAAAATCGGGCTTTTGAAACAGAAATGTCACCAGAGACAAGAGTAGCAACACAGTATGGCCCAGGTCGCTGAGGTCGCGGGCGCAGCACCTGTGTCGCAGAGTCTTCGTCCTCGGCGGCGGGAGCTGAGCCCTCACTGCACAAGTAAAGGGTGTTTTCCTTCCCATCCTTTCCGTCCCAGGTCTGAGGAAGATGAACATGGCTGCTTCTCAGTTTTCAGGATATTCCTGGCTCTGTATTTCCCTGGAGGCCACCCCAGGGGTGAGAGCCCACCAGTGAATTTTGGGAGCATGCCTGTTCACAGAGTTAGGGCTCTAGATACTGCAGGGTTTATAGGAAGTTGCTAGGACTACTTATTAATTGGGGTTCTTGGTCCCAACTTTTGCTTCACGTAGCAAGCTGTTGGGTGTGGTGGAAAACAGCACTTGAGTCAGGACCCAAGTTCTAGACATTGTTCTGCCCAGGACTGTGTGCCTAGAATCCACCACAGCTACGGACTTCTGGGTCCTTGTCCACAGATTGAGGCCATCGGGCTGGCTGATCCTCGAGACCCTTCCCAGTCTAGAAATTCACGTACCTCCCACTCTCACAAGTTTGTAGAATGAACTCATTTTTCAATCTTTCTGCACCTTCCATTATTATAGAATTAGCCAAATATTTCCTGTGGGTGTATTCATCTGAACTTTTTATTATGTGACTTTCTTCCCTTCTCCCTGCCTTATTTTGGCAGAGAAAGCACAGTTGGAAGTGGGCACAGCTGGAAAAAGCTGGTTTGGGAGGCGGAAAGGTGTCTACTCTGGGCTTAATGTAATCCCCAGGAATTTTTCCTTCCGATTCACCAAGTTCAAGGTGTGCCAGCACTGTGAGCGCAGAGAGAATTCTTTCCTCAGCTGCAGCCTATGGGCACTGCAGTTGGCGTGCGGCAGTGGAAGAATGTGATTCAAAGATCAGGCTATGGAAAAGTTTTTTCTCCAAAACATAACCTCCAAGGACTTAGGAGCATAGTTTCCCTTCTTCGCTAAAAAAAAGTTTTAAAACCAGTTGCCAAAGCTGGGATGGGGACAGGTTTTTTAACCTACCCCCAAGTCTTTTGATAAGAGACCACGATTCACTTTTGAGATTAACAGCGAATGTTAACAACTAACATTTGACAATAAAAAACAGACAAGAGCAGAAGAAAACCCACAGAACGGGTAGGGATGGAAAGCATTTTTTGGTAGCCATTTTTGCTATTTCTCTTGAAATATTTAGATATGGAGAATCTTGAACTAACCATTTGTGCACAATATTGTGGGAAAGACAATGTCAGAAACAGACGATTAGACCGAGAAGAGGCACAGAAGGCCAGTTGGTGCAGGGCCTCGGGCCCCTGAGAAGACAGGAGGAGCCGGGAAGACCCGAGTAAGCTCACCAATCTCAGCCTACCGCCCGCAGTCTGGCTAATTTGAAGAGAATGTGCACCCCACACTCCTTGTGACTCCTTCTGCCTCTGGCCACCTGCAGGGTTGTTAACTGTTCTGATTGGCTCAGGTGCTGCTGTGGTTTCTCCTCACTGTCCATCTCCATTTGTTCAGTAGGTGAGAGGGTAGAAACAAGGCTGCGAGGTTTCAGCCATGTTCTCAAGACCTTCAGGACTCCACGTGGTCCCCAGGAGCTGGCTTAGGGGACAGGAATGCCCAGTGTGGGATGCGGGACCCAACAGCTGGGTCCCCCACTCCAGCTAGACATGGAGCAGCTCTCTTTGGTTTTTCTTTCTTTCTTTTTTATTTTATTTTTTCTGTTTTATATGCTGTTCTGGCTAAAATTTTTTTTGGGGAAAAGAATCTAATACTAAACAAAAAGTTTAGAGAGAGTAGTAATGACTGATATTTTCAAGTGCTGCTGTCTCTGTTTATTACATGCAAAGGGCTTAGAACCATGAGTGACCCATGGGAAGCACTCAAAGGTTAGCTGCTATCCTTATGATTGTCATTACCTTCCACTATAAGGTAGTTGTTCTTTTTAGCCCCATTTTATGAACTGAGTCGCATACAAACTTGTATAAGACCCCCCGCTTCCTACCTAGACTGTTCTGTTAATTAAACTGTGAATTCCTCAATATTGTGGATTCCGGTATTGCAGAGCCATTCAAGGGTGATGACTTTATGTCTGAAGCAGGTGTTTCTGATGCCCCCATCGCAGTCTTTGGCCTGTTCCCTTGGTAATCACAGGTACTCTCCTGTGCAGGCAGGTGAATTTACCTGGTGGGCGCTTCTGTGTTTTACCAGAGGATGGGCAACAGATGGGGTGATGAGGATTGTGGGGCACACACCTTCCCTCCTCCACGCCGCCTGCAGAGGGGTGCTGAGAACTGAGCTTACGCTGGACCCGGGGCCTTCAAGGCCTTTGCTCTCAGGAGCCGACCCCCGAGCAGTGGGCGCTGGCAGTGGCCAGGGTGGCCACAGAGGAGAAGTGTGAGCAGCTGCGGTGCTTTGTGTGACAGTTGTAACCTTAGAGAGAAATGTTTTCCCTTCTTTAAAAAATAATTTGAGGGCTTAGGAAAAAGAAAACAAACACTGCAATTAAAAACACATGCCCACAATAGAACTGCTTAAAACCAAACAGCTCACAGCTGATATTTTTCACCAGCCTGCTTGTACAACTTTTATACTTCTATGCTTACATTTCTGTGAGATGGATTAAATGCCAAATAAAATGTAAATTTTGGTTCCATATGTTTTAGTCAAGTAGAAATTCTTGATTGGCACAATCACATTTTTTAAAAATTAAATTTGAAAATGAGCTTTTACCTGGCTTGTTGGCCTGGGCGGGTGCTGGCCCGTGTGTCTGCAGCCCCCAGGGCTGGCCCTGCCACAGTCACAGTGGGGATTTGTGTTCTCTTCATGAGCTGGACGCGGAAACACTGTCCTTAGATAGTCTGATGTAACTTTATAGCCACCAGCCTGCAACACTGGAATGGTCATGGAATTTGCTCAAAGTTTCCAGCTAGTAGGTGGTGGCCAGGATTCAAGCCCTGGCAGCGTGCCTTCACCCACAGCAGGTTCTTAACCACCCGCCTGCTTCTGTCCCCTGCAACAGTTCAGGCTCGTACCTGGGAGCACTTGGTTTCCAAGGTTACCTCATCACATTTAAGCTGTTCTAAAGTTAGGTTGGGTTATTTTCAAACCACTGTTGTTGCTCAGGATAATTCACAGGTCTGGTGTACATGAGAAGAGAGATTTTGAAAAAGTCATCATTATCGAGCTAAAACTTCGTATGTTGTTCTTTATATGTGGTTTTTAAGTCTCTTATGTACCTTTTAGAGGAGTTAATGGACTAGTGTATTTGACCTTTCTGTCCTGTCCACTTGAATCCTCTGGTAAATGTTGAGTTATTTAGGACAGTCTGTTCTCAGAACTGAAGTTGTATACACATTTGTTGGTTTGTAATTAATTTGATGGAAGAACATTTAAATGTCACTTTACAATGAATCAATAGGGAAAAGTTTTTGTTTACACACTCATTTTTGCAGTGATCTTTTGTTGTAGTCTTACTCCATTTTTTCTGTTTTTTTCAGTTAATTGAGCCAGAATAGACAGGTGCTATCAGGTTTAAAATATGAGGATAATAAAATGTTTCTGTTCATTTCTAGGAGACTAAGGAGTGTTGTCTGTTAATACTGTTGCTGGGATTCCCAGATAATAAACAAAAATCCCAGAAACCGTGGCATGGAAAATGCTACACTCAATGAATCTCTGAATTAAGAATTTAATAGTAAGTCTTTTATTGTTGATTTAACCATGTGACTCTGAGCCTGTGTGGAGTTGTTGGATGATAGATAATAATTTAACACACTTTGTTAGCTCTTTTTCTGCTTGCTCTGTTACTGATTTTTAAGGAATATTAATTAGGGTTTGTGTTCTGGCAGAGGGAGTGATAATGCAATTGTAAATCGGTTTCTCCAGAGAGTCATGTCCCAATTCAGGGAGAAGCAGAATCTCAGCCCCCTTCCCCCAAGTGGCAGCAGCTGCCTCAGATCCCTGGGCTTGGTCTCTTGGGAGGGGGGTGCCCAGTTACTGCGGCCCTCAGAGCGGTAAGATGCCTTCCCCACCTCGCCTGGCCTGGCCTGCGGGCGCCCGCACTCTGGGGGTGGGGGGCCTCCGTGCCGCGGGCCCTGCCTCAGAGATCAAGCTGGACTTCAGATGTCGAGGCCGGAACAGCCAGAAGGGACCTAGCAGACTGGAGGTCCTAGTCTCAGCTGGTCAGACAGGCTGTCCTGGAGGCGTCGCCCAGGCCTGGGGTGGGGAGCCAGGAGCCCAAGACCATCCTCAACCCTTTTTGTAAATCTTGTTAATTGTAAATCAAATATAGCTGTCTTTTTCACTCTGAAAAAAAAAAAGTATCCTGCCCTCTCTTGTGCCCATTACCATGGGCATGAGCCCCTGCTCCCTCTAGGTTTGGGGAGCCTCGGGGGCACACACCAGTTCCTGAGTGGCCCAGAAGTGGAGGTGGGCAGGGAGCTGGTTGGGGAAGCTGGTCGGGAATGTGACCTGAACCCTGTGTGTCTCTCCCCTAAGTTGGCGCAGAGAGGGTTCCCTGGAGCATTTAGTCTCCCGAGTTGAAGAGAAGTGGACTGAATTTCTTGCCTGGTGAAAAGAGACACCCTTTCCTGGGTCTTAGAGTAACACCAGGTGCCTCGGGGGGTCGATGGGTTGAACTGTGACAAGGAGGCCTCAACGTTGCTGTGCGATCTCTAAAACGACAAGAAACCTGAGTGCCCCGTGTCCCCAGGGTGGCCGGCCAGGACAGGTGGGAATGCTGGGGAGGAAGCAGAGCGGCTGATAGGATTGGGGTGGAGGGAAGAGGGTGGAGGGAGAGATGACCCCCATGGGTGGCAGGGGGTGAGCAGGGTCACCGGTCACATCCAGATGTGAAGGGCTGGATGCCACCCATGTCAGCAGCGAGATCAGCTCATTGTCATTTTACTTGGCACTTAACAAATGAACTTGGAGTTCAGGTCACAGCTCAGGCTGGCTGCTCACCTTGAAATGCAAACATAGCCCATGGAACTATTAAGACAAGTGTTGGGCCCCTCAATTTTGCACCTGAAGCAGGGCAAGGCTTGGGTGTAGGGGTTCCTTCCTCTGAAATCTGTAGGAGAGAGAAAACTCACTTGAACTGAGAGTTTTTTAGGTCAGTTTTATCCATGGTGTATCCCTCTATTTTGTTGCTTGAAGATATTTGTTAAACTCAGTTTTGGGTACTCAGCTGATTGTCATGACAGAGGACTGGTATAACCACCGCTTGTAGACCTACCTTGCGCTGTTCGTTCCTCATGCAGTGATATTCCAGCATCTTCTCCCACATGTGCTTCATTGGTTCACAGTTTGGAGCCTGGAACACGTGATGCTATAGTTCTCCCTCCCCCTCCCCCTCCCCCTCCAGGCTTCTCAACCTTCCTTTTTTTTTTTTCTCTTGCTGTCATTTTTAAACTGGTCACCTCCACAGAATCCCTTGTGGAAGAGGCTCTTTATCAAAACTCTGCTTTCAGGTCAGCTGGTGTAGTAGATCTGAGAACTCGGCACACACATCTGAGGGTTGGCGTATTTGCTGGTGTCTGTCAAGATATCCTGTATCTTCTGCACACGCTCAGGACATCTTTCCTGTGGTGCAAGTTTTGAGTAATGCTTTGGTTTACTTTAACTTCAGTTATTTCACAACTACGTAAAACCCTGTGCCTTGTGCCCCAATGTGACCATTCCACCAACATAACTTTGAAACACGTTAACATAAAGAGGCCTTTGGAGGGTGGAGGGAAAATGGTGGTTAATGGCCTGGCCTCCTTGTATTGGTTTATAAGGGAGGAAGCTGAGGTCCAGAGCTGCTGGGCTCTTTAGGACCAGACTGGGAGTTCCTGACTCCCTGGTGCCTGCTCATTCCACTACCTGGAAACCATGCCTCTAGGTGACCGCCTTACAGCCTCACCCCCTGCTTTATATTTACCTGGGTGTAATTAGGGAAAAGGAAAACACCCTGATGGCTCATTGTTTCTGACCTTCGTGTTAAAAGTCAGAAGGGACCAGCAAGGTAGAGGCTCTTAGGTAAGATTAGGTATGGTGGAATAAAAGAACAACTCCAGATAAGTGAATCGAGTTTACTCCTCTCATGGCAAAGCTCAGAGGTGGCTCTGCAGGGCTGCAATGGGCTCCAGAGTATCAGAGATCCGGGCTCCTTCCTCTTGGTTTCCACTGTGCGTGGTTTTCATGCCCACAGTTACTTCCTGATCCAAGATGGCTGCTGAACGTCTGTCATCACACTTACATTCCAGCTGGTAAGGAGGAGGAAGGGCAAGGAGTCCACACCCCTCTCAACAAAGCCTTTTGAAAACTACACATAACACTTCTTACTGGGAAGTCACTCACATGGCTGTGGCCAGCAAGTAGGGAGGGTGGAAAGTGGCTTTTATTCTGAGTAACGATGTATCCAGCTGAAAGTCAGGATTCTGTTTCTGTGGAAGAAGACAGAACAGATACTGGGGGAAGTGGGCAGTGTCTGCCGTGGAGACACATGGACTGGGTCCTGACTACACCGATTCATTTTATTTATTCAACAAATATTTCACATGCTTAGCATGCAGGAGGTCCTGGGTTCGATCCCCAGTACCTCCTCTAAAAATAAATAAAAATAAACCTAGTTACCTCCCTTCCCCCAAAAAAGTAAAATAAAATAAATTTAAAAAAATGTATTAGCTGTCTACTATGTGCCTCGGCACCAAAAAGCAGAGAAAAAACAGACACAATTTCAGTCCTTAAGACCTTTACCTACTCAGGGAAACAGACACTAATCAAACAAACACCGTTGAATAAACTGTGATAAGTGCTGTGAAGGAAAAGGACACCCTGTGCTGTGAGGGAGCATAACCGGGATTCGATCAAGCCTGGGGGTTAGGATTGGGTTGGGGAAGCTTTGCCGCAGGAAGTGACATTTGAGCTGAGAGCCTGAGAATCAGTAGAGTGAGGAGTATTCCAGACAAGGGAAAAGCAGGGGCAGAGGCTGGCGAGAGGCAGGAGTGAGCCCTGCTGGAGGAACTGAAGGCGGCCCGTCTCCTTGGAGCGAGAGGAAGAGGTAAGAGACAGGGAAGAATCAGGGTCAGGCTGTGGGGGGCCCTGGAGGTAGGGCGACCACCCATCCCGGTTTGCGTGGGACCCAGGATGTCCTCGGATGAGGGACTTTCAGTGCTAAAACTGGGAGAGTCCTTGGAGTTCACATTAACAGTTGGGTTCCTTTATTATTAATTTCAGCAAAGTTCCTTGTTAGGTAGGCATAGCTCCCAGCCGTAGAAAAACAGCAATTGACCAGTAAAAGTCATCCCTCACCCTGGCCAGAGGGAAAGAGTTCAGAACACAGGGAGCACTTCCTTGTAGCTGGGTTACATGACCAGTGAGACGCTTCCTTATCTGGCATGATTTCTCTTAACGGTAATCGTGGAAATTAATTGACGTGTGATAATGTATCTGAGTGTAATGTAACCAACAGCCACGGCTGGAGGAAGCCTTGACTTCAGAGCAGTGATTCTCAGCACCGGGGATACACTGGCATCACCTGGGAGCTTAGAAAAAAGACGGGGCTCTGGGCCGCAGGCCAATAAATCAGAAAATCCAAAGGAGGAGCCCGGACAAGTGTGCTCCTCTGCTCCGGAGCAGCGCCTCTCAGACCTGGGTGTGTGCGTGAATCGCTGGGGCTCTTGTGGATCCGGGATTCTGCTTCCGTGGGGCCCAAGGATCTGTATCTCTGAGTGCCCAGGTGGCAGTGATGTTGCCAGTCCACAGACATCGAGCACAATGCTCTGTAATGTTTGACGAGTTTGTTTTGAAGCCACTGGTTTCTTTTTAGGAGAGTGGATCTAAAGCACCAGGAGAAGGTAGATGGGTCTGTGAGAGGAGGGAGAGGATGAGGCTGGGGGAGGAGGGCGGGAGGCCTGCCCTGGGCTGCCCGCCGCAGGGGGCCCATCCCGACTCCTCAGTGGGTTCCCGCGGTGGCTGGGGTTACAAGGTGAGGCCGGTTCCTGGTTCCTGGAGAACCAGCTCTCCGAGGCCTCTGGCTGGGACGGTGCAATAGGTGGTGCATCTGTGCCTCTTACGCTGGTTTAGGGGCCCTTCTAGCCCATGTCCCTGGCCGCCGGGATGCGGGTCTCTCCTACAAGTGAGAAAAGCCAGAAAGATTTTTAAATAAAAGATGACACATCCATTGAATGTAAAAAGCAAAACAAAACAAAACAAAACAGCAAACACACTGCTGGCTTCAGAGTGGAAAATGGCTTTGGAGGAGGGAAGCCAATTAGAAGGATTAGTAACCATTAGCAACAGAGGCCAAAAGACTCATTATGGAAAAATCACTGCGGGGCGAAAGTGAAGCGTGGCTTGCCTCAGAGTTACCTTTAGTTCTCTCTGGGTCACATGTTTACAAATGATTTGTGTTGGGATGTGGAAAACAAGCTTAATCTTTAAAGGTCTAAGAGTTAAGAGACGGACAGTGCATCACGAAAGCCATGGCAGCTCGCGGCAGTAAGGCGAGTCCGGTAATGTGACATTTAGCAGGGATGTGTGTCAGCGCAGAACTTGTGCACATGAGCTGGGTAACCCCTTGCTTCCCTTCCCAGGTTCTGAAATAACTGAAAGGTGGACACAGGAGTCAGGGACTTTTTAAATGTCAGCTCGGTAATAAAACCCATTATGTCTTAGTTGTGTGGCCAGATGGGCTTGTTAGTGGTGCCTGCACCGCACTCACCCCTGAAAGGTCAGGCCTCTCTCCCACAGAGACAGCCGCCCCAGGGCACCTCCCTGCTGGCAGGCAGAGCGGGGAGGAGAGGAGGGGGCCAAGTTGAGCAGATGCTCTGACACCTGCCATCAGATAAGGCTCCCTCTGGAAGGAGTAAGGAGGGAGAGAGGTGGGTGGAGGCCAGTGCCAGGTCACCAGGAAGGTTCTTCCATCTGGAGGTTTGAGGAGAGCAGGATGAAATTGCCTGCCCCCTCCAATTCAGCAAATGGGGAGACGCACCCCAGCAACTGGCCTAAAGGGCTTCAGGCTGACGGCAGGCTGCACGTGAGCTGATGGCTTTTTTATTTCTCAGCCAGTCAATACAAATACAATCACAGGCAGCATCAATTTGAATGCACCATCTAGAACAAGGTTTGTCCAACTCGGTACATGGGCCGAATCCGTCCAGCTCAGTTTTTATATGGCCTACAACCTATGAATGCTTTTTACATTTTTTAATGGTTGGAAAAAAATCAGAAGACGACCACTATTTGCTGACATGTAAAACTTACGTGAAATTCAAATTTCAGTGTCCATAAAAATGTTTTCTTGGAACACTGCCCTGCTGTGTATTGTCTGATGGCTGCTGCCACTCTGTCGGGGCAGATATGAGTAGCTGGGACAGAGACCAGATGGCTGGAGATGCCTAAAGTACATACTTTCTGACCCTGTGCAGAGAACTTGCTGACTCCCAAAGGAGAATGAAGAAGTGGTCATGTTGTTGAATTCTCTCCGGGTTGGGTCACACTCAGGACATTGTGTTCTGACCTGCGTTCTCCCTTCCGTGTGGAGTGGGTCCCAGGAAGTGATGGAGCTGATGAAGGGACCCCCTGACCAAACCATGTCATGTGAGGACTGGTGGAAGGAACGGGGAGTGTTTGATCTAGAAGAGAAAGTCATGGTGGAAGTGACAGCTGCCTTCTGAGTTTGTGCTTATTAATTGTTTTGAATTCTTGGAACAGTTACTCAGGGAAGGCAGTTGTGTAGTTAATTCAAAGGGCACTGACCTTGAGTTAGAATATGTGGGTTCAAGTTCAGGCTTCTGCTCGTTTCCCTGGGCTTTAAAGATGCAGTGTGCATGTGACAGCCCATCAGGTGGCCAGGTCCACAGTGAACTGAGGTTCAGCTTTCATCTCAGAGGGGCTTCTGGCCAGTAGGGGACACAGTTGTGAATACCCCGAACTGGAAACGACCTGCAGTGCGCATGGTGTGCAGAGGGTGAATCTGGGGACAGATTTGTTCTGCTGAGGGGCTGGTGTGAATCAGGTCTCGGAGAACAAGCAGGATTCCAGCCCCTTCAGCCCAAAGCATCCTGTGATTCTGTGAAAGATCTAAAAGGTTATCGCGTGGAAGAGGAATTGGAGGTGTTCCTTGTGACCCCGGGGAGTAACAATTCAAGTTATGGCGACATATGAAGCACCTGTGTGCTCTTCCTGTGGAATCCACAGCAAGAGACTTCGGAAGCGTAGTTTTTTGGTACCTGGGCAGCTGGTGATCATTGGTCCTGGTGCTGCGACTTATAAGTCTGAAATAAAAGGGGAATTAAAAAAAAAAGTTGTGGTGACAGATCTGGTCACACTAGCCTTTTGCTAAAAACCTGGCGAGGCCTTTCCTTGTTCCTCAGTCTGACATCAGCATCTCTAAGGGGATCTAGAGGCCCTGCTGCCCTGAGCCTTGCGGGCCCCCTCCTTTTCCCGTCTGCGCTCTGGGTCTCCGCCCTGCCTCACATCCTTGGGGATGCCTCCCCGGACTCCGGTCCAGGTCAGGTCCCCACGTTACCCCTTGTCCTCGGGAGCGCTGCCTTGTCATGCTCCAGACACACTAGGACAGTCCCTCCATGTGTGAATCAGTGCGGCCACCGCTGTGGCACCAGCTCTTGGCCCAGTGCCTGGCCCACTGGAACAGCTTCATCTGTAATCAGAGAATAATGATAGATTTGACCGACAGAGAGGGAGCATAACGAAAAGGAAAGGGACTCCCACCCGAGGGTGAGGCCCACCCTGAGACATGTGGAGACACATGTCATGACGTGATGGAGGCAGATGGCGGCTGGGACCCCGCCGAGAGCTGGCTGGTGCGTAGTGCCTGTGTGATCACGAGCACGCTCAGGGCTTATAGTGTTTGCTTTTCAGCGGTCCAGCCCTCTGTCATCACTGTGGGTCTGCGCCATTGGGAAGACTTTGGGGATCATTGAGGCCAAGTGATTTGTCTGCGGTTCTGCAGCTGGAAAATAGAGTCCTGGGCTTGTTCTGCCAGTCTGCTGTCCCCACCAGGCCAGGGCCAGGGCGCCTGCCAGGCTGGATAAAGTGACCTGGAGTTTTGGGACTCCCCGGAGAAGGAATTACAGCTTGCTCTCCGATGGACACTCATTCCACCTACAGCTTTTGTGTTTTTGTAGCTGGGTTGGTTTTAAACCTGCTCCACACAGTTCGAAAATTAAAGTGGTGGGTTGCATTGAACATGCCTCAAGATGTGCCCAGTACATGAAAAAACCCCGAGCCATGATCTTATGAAAAACACGCACACAGTCCTGCCAGCATTTGGCAAGGAGCAGTTCCCTGCTGCTTTTGCTGACTCTTGGCTGGCAACAGCCTTGGGGGACGCGTGCCCAGGCCTGTGGGATTGTGCGAGGAGCACTGTTCAGTTGGTTGCATGACGGGGCTACCATTGGGTGTCTCGCTGGTCATGACTCTCAAGATAAAAAGCTTTCCCGCTGGTGGTTCTCTTCCTCAGTGATACTGATCTTGTAGTTGTGGGTTGCTGCACACATTGTGAGGTGGGAGCCCGTTGTTCCTGTGCTGAGCAGGATTAATACCTGAAATACAGAAGCGTAGAAAGTCTTTTGACCTCACCATTTCAAAGACTGGTTAAAAGGATATGTGTTCTGAATATTTCCCCCATAGTGGATACAAAAGCAACCACCTCACCTATGGTTTTGCAAGAGTCTTTTCATTGTGCTATGCTGACTTTCAGAACGTCTCGCAGTCTCCCCGTGCTCTAAATTATTCAGAAGCCTTGACGGCCTCGCAGGATCTGTTCTCTGTGTTCATCATTCTGTGTGCATATTGCTTGGCTGAAGTGCTTGGACCAATGCAGCATAGTTTGCTTTATCCTCGAGCCTGAGTTTCTCAGAACTCACCTCCAGGAGAGATGGCCCACCTGAGCATCCAGCGCACGGGGCCTGGCCTGGTGTTACTCTGTGTCCTGGCCAGAGCCTGCCCCAAGGCTGTGCTAACCTGTGGGCCTGGACACGCTGCCCGGTAGCCCTTCCTGACCGGAGGGCATCGTGCCACCAGACCGTGAGCTCCCTGGAGCCAAGGCCTGTGTCTTCTCACTTCACTGCCTGCCAACCTGGCGTGGCGCCCAGTCCAGGGTGGGAAGAGGTAGTGGAACCAGAGGGCAAGGGGCAGGAGGGAGGAGGGGCTTCCTGGGCCTCCTGGTCCACTGTACCTGGTGGTCTCAGTTGACATCTCTCAGCAGTGCCCCAGCCTGCCACAGAGGTGTGCTCGGCCATTCCGGGCTGGCTGCCCCTCCCACCCCCTCACCCTGTTTGCATCCTAACCCCTCAGTCTCTCTCTTAACCCCCTACTCTCCCATTTCTTGCTAGTTAGCCAGAATATGGCATTGCAGCCAAGAGAAATATCTGTTGTGTTTATTAAATTCAATGTAGTATTTTTCACTTTAAAGTGGTTTTGATTTTTATTTTGTTTTCACTAGATTACCAGTTTATTATAAAGAGATGTAAGTCAGGAATAGCCAGATGGAAGAGGTGCACGGGGTGAGGTGTGTAGGACGGTGCGCAGAGCTGCCATGCCCTCTGGGCGGGCCACCCTCCCCACGCCTCCGCCGTGAAGCTCTCATCTTGAAGTTTTTAAGAGGGTGATTTTACCATGTGATGTGTCTTCCCCCCTCTGCTAGCTCAGACATCAAGATTAAATGGCCTTTTCCGTCTTTAGCTCGGGCCTAGCTTCCCCTTCCGAGGCCTACTCAGTGGATCTTGATCTACCCCCTCTGCTTTGGGAGAAAGTCCGTGGGCCGCACACAGGTGGCGGGGGCAGCACAGAACCCCAGGGCAGTGCAGACGTGGGTAGAGAGGAAGGGCCACGTGCTGGGGTGCCGCTGGGAGTAAACTGGGAGGAAGTGGACCGAGCCCTGTGGCTGGCTGCTGGTGGGACGGGCAGGTGGGGAGGGCGGGCTCTCTGGACCCAGAGCATCACCGCGTTCCCATCCCAGAGGCCACCCGCCTCCACGAGGCTCCGGGGAGAAGTGCTGTCGGCGTCATCACTCGGTTTCCGGCTCTTCAGCGTCTTTTAAGTTTTGTTTTCAGGGTTTTTTTTTCTTTTTGGTTTCCTGTTTTAATGTTTGAATTATTTCAGTTTTGGTAAATTTTAGAGAACGGAAAAAATTCTAAGTAGAGTTTTACCACAAAAACACAGTGGCTTTTTTTTTCCCAGTTGTAGTCAGTGGTCCCACCTGCCGTGTACAGTCCAGGCGGTCACATACGCGACTTCAGGGTCAGGTCGCCACGCTGCCAGCTTCAGGGACATGTGAGCTCCTCAAGTGTTACGTCTGATTGTACAGGTTGGGGCCTTGGCAGGCTTCACTGCTGATGACCGGAGGGTGCAGGAGACCCAGTTAATCCACTTCCCAGTGCCACAGAAATGCCCTGGGCCCATCTGGTGCCTCATTGCACCCACCAGTCAAGTGGGCCCGTCCCAAACTATTAAAAAGAAATTTCATTTTTGTGTCTTGACAAGCACGAAAGAGGATCAAACCTGTAATTCCTGGCAATGCTTGTTTTCTGCCTCTTCATTGCCCCCCCCCCCCCAATCTCTTGCTCTTGTTCTCGCTCCCGTTTACTCTCCAGGACCGAATCCCTGCTGGTGGAGTCTCCCCTCCTGTCCTGTTAGCCCAGTGGGCACCCCCAGGCCCGCTCCCTGGTGGGCAGAGTGAAGTCAGGTGGGCGGTGGTGGCCGCTCCTTGGAAGGCTGGCGGAGGATGGGACCCGTGAAGACGCTGACATGGAAGATTTTATTCCCTCCCAGCTGCTTCTGGGGAAATGAGATTTGACTCAGGAGATCATCAGAACTGCAGCCACGACAGTCTTGCTCAGCGCCTCGCTGCTGGTGCTCTCCTCTGTGTCTGTTGTTCTGAATTGTAATCCAGTTACTGACACACCCAGGAGGCCGTTTTACAATTCCCTTTTTAAAGTCTGAATTCCACTTGCTGCAGCAGAGCTGATGTGCGATTCACGCCACTCCAAGGCGGGACAGGCGCGTGAGGCGGTGTGGCTCCCATGTCACGTGCCCGTGCCAGAGCACTGGCTCTGAGGTTTATTTAATCTTGCTCTCCCTCGCGCTGTCCTGGGCTGTGCAGTAAGGGTGATGAGATAATGGTGGACCTGGGCTGGGCGCTTGCCGTGGGCCCGATGGCGAGCTCCCACTTCTCCAGCGTTTCCTGCAACTGTCACAGCAGAGGCAGATGCTGCAGTGACTCCGTGTCACTAGGGGAACCACAGTGAGAGGAGTCCTCCCCGTTTACCCAGTGCTGGGCCGCACACTTCCCTCTGCGGTTAAGGAACAGAAGCCTGGGGCGGTGGGGTCACCCACCCCGTGTATACAGTACACACGCAAGGGCGGACGTCCCTCACACCACAACAGCGTTTGCAGGACCCCAGCAGACAATTCCCATAAAACACTTAGCACAGGGTCTGGCACAGAGCAAAAGCTCAAATCGTAGCTCCTTTAATGATCAGTGAGGTCATGCTTTTTCCTACTGAAACATTCTGCTTCCTCTCCTTTGACTTAGAAGCCCCACTCCTGGCCATGTGTTCATGCTAGATTACACGAGCACCACGGGCTTGTCTGTGAGCCCGCTCTCGTGTGGCTTCCTGAGTCCTGCCTCCAGGAGGCTCCCCGATACCCACCCCTGCCCCCGCCACATGCTCCCTGGCTCGTCTCGGCTTGAGATACTTGACCGATACCTGTGGGAGTGTTGAGTGGAGGGAGTTAGTCTAGGTCTGCGTGGGGAGGGGGTGGTGAGCCCTCACATGTCATTTTCTGATAAGTGATTCTATCTCCCTTCCTTGGGTTGGAGGCGGGGTTTAATTTCAAGGGCTATAGGCTAGGGAAGTGTGTGCGTGTGTGTGTGTGTGTGCATGTGTAGGAGTTAGGAGACCAAAATCTGCAGTGGGTCCCCGTGGAAGCCCCAGGCAGCTGCCAAGAGGCCTCATGCTCAGAAGAAGGCCCCATTTCAGGGATCTCAAATCAAATGCCCCGAGGGGCTGGGCAGTATCTTTTAAGAATGCAGCATGTTGGCTGGAGTCTGTGACAAGTTAGAGCAGGGCCCCCCAGAAGGGCAGCCGCCTGTCCCTGTCACGGCAAGCCCTCCAAATCTGCACAAAAATGAGGGCAGCGCAGCGGGAAGCAGGCAGATGCTCTGAAAGGCTCTTCACAGAAGAAGAGATGTGGACATGTTACCACAGTGAGAAGCCACGACCTGGACTGGGGTTTCGGAAAACAGAGGCTCCAGTGCATGTGGCAGGAATGTTGACTGACAGTTTGCTTTGGAAGGCACTTTGGCAATATCTGTCACAACTGGAAATGTGCACATGCTTTGACCCAGAGTTTCCTCTTCTAGAAATCATGCTAAGTGTGAAAGCTACCGTGAGTCCACAAGGACTGTTGGAGGAGAATGTTGGTCTCAGCAATGTTTGTAAGAGTGAAAAACGGGAAACGACCCAAATGCTTTATGTCCTATGTGATGATCTATTTTTATACTGAAATATTACACATTTGTTAAAAAGAATAATGTAGATCTAATGTAATGACATGGAAAGGTGTCCAATTTGTGTGAAGAGAAAACACAAACTGTAAAATGTTGTGTAATATAGTCCATTTCCTAGCTTTGAAAATTCAGGGTTTTCAAAGTTAGGAAATCAGTCTGAATTAATAAAAGTCTAAATTAGAAGTGTAAAGGCATGATAGCTTACATTTTTCAACAGTTCACTTAAAAATGTCTCCTAAATACCTAGGTAGGAGTAAATGTATAATTGCTAATCATTTGTCCTAAACAGGTAAGCGCCTGCTTTTGAAAATGTCCTTTTAAGTAACTGTAAATATGTATATTTTTATTTGCTGGTAAGTTCTTTCTCAATGGAGAGTATATCTGTTTCTTTCTTGAGAATGTATATCAACTTTATTGAGATATGCATATCAAATATCCATCCAATCAAAAATGCTCAAATGGTAGCGTCCGAATCCGTGAGGCTTTCACTGCAGTTAATTACTGGAAGTTTACTAAACCGTGGGCCGCGGAGGGGAGGGAACTGTTTCGCAATGAACCCTAGGAGGTTTGGCCACTGTTCAGAAGTTCTCCTCCTCATTTGTACATCAGCGCTTTTACATGCTAAACGTAGTATCATTCGGACCCTTCCGCACATAGTAAAATATTGCAAGTGTGCAGTTTGCCCTGTCCCTCCTGAACTTTCTCTGTTGTCACATCGGGAGTCACAGTGTGCCTGTAAGGAGCACACCTAGCTCTGCCCATGACTCTGCTACATGGCCCACTTTTTGGGATTGCTGCCCCTGTGCCTGCCGTCTGAGTCTCGTCGTCTGTGTTAAGGTGACACCACATGTCATGGCCCATAATGACAGAAGGATAGCAATGTGGGAAGAAGTGGGTGGCGGCGGGGTGGAGGCCCCCTGGTGTGGTGGACTCCTGCAGGCTGGGTGCCAGGCAGAATCCTTGATCATGCTTGGATTTAACAGATTTTCTACACAATGCAAGGTGTATGGGGCTGGTTCTTAAATAATTTCATTCTGTCTTCCCCTAGTGAGATCAGTATTTTTACTCTCATATTAATCAAGACAGTTCAGGGTAAAAGAAGTTAGGTGTCCCACAGTCACTTCTGCATAAGGAAAAACGGGTTTTAAATTTGGGTCTGAGGGATGCTGAAACCCATGCTCTTTATGTCCCCTATTCCTCTTGAGTTTTGAGGAACAAAGATATTCTTATATATGACACTGATTATAAGACAAGTAGGCATTTCCTTAATTTTTAGACTGAATTTTTGAATGCTTTAAAATACTATTGATACTATATATTAATATTATGATAATATAATGATTATATAAGTCAATGATAGATATTTTGCAGGTAAAAACTATCCAATGTGTCTTGTTTTTCCCTATAAACAAAGCAGACTTGTGTAATTGTTATGTGTTTTTCATTATTATTATTATTATTAAATTTTTGTAGGAAATGACCAAGTTCACTCCTGGACACTAGTCACCAGCCAAGCCTTAGATGCTGCGTGGAGGGTAGCAAAGGGCTCCGTGACACTGGCCGTCTCCCTGCTGGCGGCTGCCCTCTGCTACTTCAGAAGGCTGCATTTATATTTAGGGCGCCGGCTGAAATGGTACGTGGTCATATCCTCTTTAAATTTCACAAATACCCTTGCTATCAAAACAGAATTTTGACATTATCGTTCCCTTTATCTTTCAGGTGGATTGGATATCTGCAGAGAAAATTCAAAAGTAAATATTCTCTTGCCTACGTTTCCTTATTTTTAAGGTGCAGAGAGGGTTTGGGAAGGGAGAGGAAAGGGAAAGTTCACCACCTTGTATTTTTGATTTGGTTCAGGGAACCTCAGCGTGGAGGCGGAAGTTGATTTACTCAGTTATTGTGCAAGAGAATGGAAAGGAGAGACGCCCCGTGCCAGGCTGATGAGGAAGGTGTGTCTGTTTACACAGCTCGCGGAGGATGGAGAGTTTTGTGTGTAAAACCCAGGAAACACGCATTCCACTCCGTTTTACCCAAGATCAGCTAGTACCACGTGTGGCGCCAGGAACAACAGTGGCTTCTAATCAAAACTAAACAGCTGCTAGACGTGGCCTTCGGGCCTCTCCCCTGAGCCAGTGCCTTCGAGGACTTGGGTAGATTAGGTCTGTGATTTCAGGACACTTGAGCGTTGTACTCTATTCAGCCCTCCCCCGGCCAGGCCTTTTAAACATCTGCACGTGCAGTGGAGACTTCGGCCCTGGAAGGGCTCAGGCACCTTGACATGAGATGTTTTGAGGAATTTAGAACTTCCCATTGGACCAGTCTTGGTAAATACTCCCAGCAGTGCTGTCCAACCTTGTCACTAGCAAAAGCCAAAACAAAACAAAACATTATTTAAATGATTCTTTAGCATGGTCTTAAAAGTATATACTAGTATTCTTCACTGCCATCATCTCCCCAAAATGACATTCCCTAACTCTGCGCTTCCAGGGATTTATTAACTGAAACAGCATGGCACGGACTCTATTTGCACAAAAGTCACTTTAAAGTTGCACGCGGTCACGTTCATAATTTATACTTGTTTTGTTTCTGCTGTCCACTTTGCTTGGCAGAAAGACCTTGCTGAAGTTGCAGTGAATTCACTTTCTCTAGTCTCTTATCCAGTGGTATGAAAAACAACTTTTTCTTTTTTGTGCCGATAGGCGTATGAGGAGCTGTTCTGGCGGCGGCGGATTAAATGTGTTCGCCAAGTCAGAAGAGACAACTACGATGCGCTAAGGTCGGTGTTATTTCAGATCTTCAGCCAGGGCCTCTCTTTTCCATCCTGGATGAAAGAAAAGGACATTGTGAAGGTACGTCCTCACACAGAAACTTGGGGAAAGTCCCACTGATGGGCACCGCAGCCCAGATGCTCCGGGTCTTCTGTGGGTGGCTCGGTGCACAGGGCGCCATGAGACTGAAGGTGCTTTAGCCCAGTCCTCTGTCTCACGTGTCAGTTTGCAAATAAGTCATCTCAGAAAGATAGCTGCACTCAGTTTTGTTTGTTGTTAATGCTGGCATTTTTTTCTTGAGAAGGGCATCTGTCCTTTGTAAGTAAGGTGGTCTACTGAAATTACCTTTCTACCATGTGGTTACCTGAGTGTTGACAAATGCACACAGTGTAACCCCCACCCCAGAGATGCCCTTGTACCCCTTGACTGTCAGTGCTCCTCTCACCCCCAGCCCCGGGCAGCCACTGACATGTCTTCTGTCCCCCTAGTTTTGCCTTTTCCAGCCTGTCGTCTAAATGCAATTATCCAGTGTGTGGCCTTTGGAATCTGCCTTTCAGTTAGCAAAATGCATTTATAGCTCATCCGTGTTGTTCCGTGAATTTGTACTTCAGTCTTTATGTTGTTGAGTGGTGTTCCTTAGTATGAATATAGCACATTTTGTTTACCCATTTGAAAGGTGTCTGGATTGCTTCCAGTTTTTGATAGTTATGGATGAGGCTGTTATAAATATTCCCATTCAGGACTTGTATGAACATAAGTTTTCATTCCTTTTGGGTAAATACCTGCTAGATTATATGATAGGTTTATGTTTAACTTTTAAGAACCTGCCAAACGGTTTTCCAGAGTGGCTCTGGCATTTTGCATTCCCACCAATAATGTCTGCTTTCCAGTTGCTCTGCATCCTAGGGTTTTTGTTTGTTTTTTTAGCCATTCTAATAGGGGTGCATTTGTCTCACTGTGCTTTTAGTTTATGTTTCCCTAATGGGTAACAATGCTGAGCATCTTTCCATGTGCTTATTTGCCATCCATGTTATCTTCCTGGAGAAGTCTCTGTTCAGATCTTTTTACCATTTTTATTGGGTTCTTTTTTCTTTTTTTATTGATTGTTTTGAGAGAGTTATTCTGAATACAAATGCTTTATCAGATAAGTCATTTGCAAACATTTTCTCCCAGTCTGTGCCTTGTTTTTTCATTTTCTTAATAAGGCAGCACATTAAAAAAATTTCTTTTTATTGAACTCTAGTTGGTTTACAATGTTGTGGTAATTTCTGGTGTACAGCTAGGCAGTATATTTTTGATTTGTGACCTTAATTTTTATTCGAATGTAGTATGCCTAACCACAGATGCACACTTAAGGATGGAGGAGCAAAGAAATATCAAGTATATGCATACATATATATGTATATATATAACTACACACGTTCTAATTCCTTGGCATCTTTTACTTAGAATTGTTTCTATTGGCAGTTTAGTTTCATCTAGCAATTGTCAAGTGTATGCTGTGTGCCAGCCCTGCTGCTGGTTGCTGAGGACAGACAGTGCTACAGAGGCCCTGGGCTCCACAGGCTTGGCCAGGTGGGGAAATGCATCAGATGCCCATGGCGGATCAGATTCTCATGTATTCCATGATTGTATTTAATCCCAGCAAGAGTCCTGCACAGTGGATAGCACTGTCCTTGATTTACAGTGGAGGATGAGGCTGAGGGGTTGAGTAACCTCTCAGCAGGGGAGTGACAGAGCTAGGTTTGAACCCCAAAGTGTACCCTTCTAAAACCCACGTGCTCCCCGATGTACTATGTTACTGTAACACACTGTACTGTATGTACTGTATGTTACTGTAACGCTGTCGGGTTAAAAACAATTTCTAAAGAGATATATCTAGGAAGTCTGGGAAGTGTTTTATTCAAAAAGATAAATTGTTTTTGTAGACATAATTTTTATTTAGGTTTTCCTCCATTGTGAAATTGTGAATTAAGAGGATGATCCAAATCACTTAATCCAGAAATCTAAAAAAAGACTACATGTTGTTACTTAACTGCTGTTATAGTCTTTTAAAGTGAAGAGTGCCGAATGAGATAAGATTATCTGCTGTGACATATTCCAGACTGTGTGTAAGACATGTTGAGACACTGATCACTGTTGGCATCTACTTCCTTTTCAAGCTTCCTGAAAAACTGCTCTTTTCACAAGGTTGTAATTGGATCCAGCAATACAGTTTTGGTCCTGAGAAGTATACAGGTTCAAATGTGTTTGGAAAATTACGCAAATGTGTGGAATTACTGAAAACACAGGTGAGTGTCTGGGGGGAAAGACTAGGCATGAAATCACGCATCCAACGCGTAACCGCTGCCTCTCCTGTCAGGCCTGTCACTTCCTGTCCTGTAAGGAGGAAGTGTGGGCAGAAAAACTCTTCCAGGAACCAACCGTCTCCTTTCCTATCCCTTCTCCTTCCAAGTCATGAACAAGAGCCACGTTCTAGGTGATTGTTAGGCCTGTTAATGGGTTAAGGGGGCTTTTGTGGGCTGGCCAGGAAACCTTGACAATCATGTACCTGTGTTTCCCCGGAAAAATATGGTGCGGGATCCAGACAGGTCACTCAGAAATGCTTTTCTGGGCTATTAGTAACTCAGGGACAGCTCACATGTTATGATTTGACTAAGAGTTTTTCCTGCCTTTTAATAAAGACATAGGTTTTAGATTGTTGAAATGAACCTTCCCTGGGAAAGAGTACATTTTTCTGCCGCGTCTTTCTGATCTGTAACACTGGAATTCAAATAGTATTTGGCCGGTACGGCTATTGTGAGGACTCAGTGAGTGAACACAGGTGGAGTGCTTTAAACTGTGCCCTGGCACAGTGGCTGGTGAAGAACACCAGTCAGCACTGTTTGTCTCTGGAGCATCCCTTGTGTAACCCAGCCACCCGAGAGGTAGTTTTAGGAAACTGACTTGTTTAGTATTTTACCTTTATACGTGGTGGTTTTTTGAAAAAAAAAAAAATTTCATTGAAACTAGTTTGTTACTGTAAAAGTAATACTTCGGGTTAAAAAAATCAATGTCTAAAGATATAAAATGAAAAGTTAAAGTTCCACTCCCCTCTGTTAATCTCTGGTTTGTTTTATAAGTGGTTTAAAAATTACGCAGTGGTGTACGTATTCCCCTGACCCTTCTGAGTGTCACTTCTACATCTGTGTTTTTAGTGGACTGAATTCAGTGGGATTAAGGATTATCACAAGAGAGGGAGTATGTGCAACAGCCTTTTCTCTGATGCTCTACTGGAATATAAACTGTACGAAGCTCTGAAGTTCATCATGCTCTACCAAGTCACTGAGGTCTATGAACAAATGAAGACTAAGAAGGCCATTCCCAGTCCTTTCCGGCTCCTGTTCACCAGGGAGACCTCCTCCGATCCTTTGAGCTTCATGATGAATCACCTGAATTCTGTAGGCGACACGTGTGGACTTGAGCAGGTACACGGGGCAGAAGATTCGTGTGTGTTTAGTGAAGGACGATGGTGGTAACGCTTGAGCACAGAGGGGTGTGGGGCTAACGTCCAGCAGTGATAAACCCAGCTGCAGAGAGGTGGGGGCTGGGGATCGCTGGCCCTCCAGTGAGGAAGGGAAGCGTGCTAAGCCTTCGGGCCGTGCCGGTCGCTGCGTCATCGCAGCCCTGTGGCCGGTGAGCAGCAGTGCCCGAGCCTTTCTGACCTTCATGCTGCCTCTCAGGTGGGAACGGCTCCTCCCACAACAGGGGTTGCCCAGGAGAATAAGGACCCACTCAGGTCACCCAGTTGGGAAATGAGATAACATTTGGGAAAGCATGTGGTTACTTACTGCAGATAAATAGAAATCACTGAAAAATTTAAAATCCACACAATGCTTTTGTATCCCCACAGGAAAGGAGTTTTGTTTTGCTTTGCTTTCCTAAGAGGTGCTCAGACTTATCTGACATTTCAATAAACATTGATTTAAAACAAATAACTAGTTGGAAAAGAGTAATTTTTATTGTGAGCATTTATTTTTTATTAGTTTCTTTTTCAAATAGCTCTCCCTGTACTTGCTTCACACTCGCGTCCAGAGGTGCCCCCTGCTCGTGCCCGCCTTCCCTGGGGTGGACGCTGGCTCCCAGCTCTGTGCCCGCCCCGTGGTTCACGTGTGGGTCTGTCAGCAAGTCTGTGACCCAGCTGCAGAGGAACACTCTCTGTCTGCTGGTGGGAGGCAGCAATTTGGAAATGTGTATTTGTGACCTCTTTCATCTCTTCCCCAGATTGATATGTTTATACTTGGATACTCCCTTGAAGTGAAGATAAAAGTGTTCAGACTGTTCAAGTTTAACTCCCGAGACTTTGAAGTCTGCTACCCAGAGGAGTCGCTCAGGGAGTGGCCGGAGATCTCCCTGCTGACCGAGAATGACCGCCACTACCACATTCCTGTCTTTTAAGTCCGGCTGGACCAGGCACCAGCTCTCGCCAGTGACAGTGCTCACACGAGATGTTTCTCAAAGACCAGAGCTAGTGCTGCTGCCACTGAAGGAATGGGGAGCTTCCTCTCTGGGATTACAGGTACACTGGATGCAAACTCAAGTGCCTTCCCTTTGTCTTCCGCGATTTCCTCTAGAGCAGCTGCACTAATGTATTTGTGGGTTGCTGGTTTGACCTTGTTCCTAAGGGCTCTGGTCATTTCACACGCAGCAGGCCTTTAAGAGCACAAGAATGTTTATTTTGAACAACAGGAAAAAAAGCGGGAAGAAAACAAGTAGGGGAAAAGGACTAAAGGGAAAGAAAGAATTTGTCTATAACCTTGCTGTTCTTAAGAATCTTGTCTTTGGCTGATTTTGGGATCTGCAAAAACATGCCCTTATTTTATAAAGCATTACCTTCCCAGGAGTCTCTATGGTATTTCGACTTTCCAGGATCGTTTGATTAACTTTAAAATTGTGTGTATGTGTATGTGTGTGTGGTGTTTACAGTCACACACATACAGGTATAGTTTTAGATATACATATAAACACATACACACATAGCCACTACTTTGTGAGGTTGTACAGTTTGTTTTATATCTCTTTATGTTTTTTGCTCTGGCCTGTTTAATATTGCTTCTGACCAGTTTAATAGGTTTTATATAAATTAAAGATACATTCTGTAGATTGAGTCAATTAAATGACAATTACTGAACTGTCACAAAACTGTTAAACTGGCGTATTTAATGTGTATTTACATGTGTATTTAACGTGTGGTAAGTAGCCTCACACTCCCCACCCCACCCCCGCCAGGTGTCTGCATCCTAACCCCCAGACCTGTGAATACCGTTGGGTTCAACAGCAAAGGAGAGTAGGGTTGCAGGTGGAATTAAGGTACTAATCCATTGACCTTGAACTAGGGAGAGTAGTCTGTGTGCTCCAGGTGGGCCCAATGTAATCACAGGGGTCCTTAAAGGTAGAGAGGCACTTGGGAGAGTGTCAGTCGGAGGGAAATGTGAGGTGGGGAAGAGCTGTCAGGCGCAGCAGCACTGGCTCTGTGACTGGCACCAGGCACAGGAAGGACGTTACTGCGGTTACAGGAAGCAGCCACGCGCCGGAGAGTGGGGGCGGCCCCCGGAAGCTGGAGAAGGCCGGGGAGTGGACCCTCCCCTAGAGCCTGCAGAAGGGAACGCGGCCTTGACAGCACTTTGATCTCAGCCCTGTGGAACCCGTGTCGGACCTCTAACCTGCAGGACTGTAGGATCGCACACGTGTGGCGTTTAGGTCGCTAAGTCTGTGGTAATGTGTTCCAACAACAATAGACAACTAATGTCCTCAGGCTGACTACCTTTTGGTCGTCTTTATTTTGGACATACTTCCCTAGTTTACTTTGGTAATCTTTATTTTGGAGGTACTTTGCTAGTTTGTTTCAAATTTCAATAAACACAAAATAACTTTAAAAATCTTGGCTAATGACATACTACTTCAAAGTTACGAGCCCCTTCTAAGGATGACAGCGTGTTTGATGCTAATGTTCTCTCACGTTTCTGTATTTTTACTATAAATAAAAAGAGGTCTGTTCAATGCTGTGGTGTATGAAAATCAGATTCGGGTTCTCTTGTAAGGGGGATAATCACCTGTGTGTATTACATAGGCAGGTTTTGCCTGTGGTCATTTTGTTTTCTGGGTGAAGAGCTGGAGAGGAAGGAGCCCCACCACAGGCCTTTGCGTTCCTTTCACAGCCACACAGAGGAGGCGAGCCTAACTGATCTCTACAGCCCCTTCCTGCTTGGAGGTGTCATTTCACTGACACTGTTGCAGGTTATCCCCTTGATGTATTACTGTGACCAAGAAAAAATGAACTCTCCCCTTTGTGTTCACTGCGACTGAGACTCACAGAATTGCTGCTCCAGACTCCTGGCTCCACCTGAGCCTGTCTGGGTACCTGCCTGGCATTTGTATGTTCTCACTCTCCTTGCGTCTCCTTACCCAGTGCAGTGATCTCCACATCAATCCAGGACTGGAAGGAAAAACTTTTTCACAAGGATCGGCAGCCTATAACTCTGTGACGTATCAACCCATGATGTTTATCCTTAACTGTGCTGGCAGATGGGGCAGAGTGGGGCAAGAACGCTTCAAATAAAGGGGCAAGACCAAATTGTGAAAAAAGGACATTTAAAATCAATGAAAGTAAAGAAGGCTTTTAAATAGTTGCTATATTTTGAGAAAGCTTCAAAACAGAAGATTTTCAGGGAAGAGATATTGGATATTTCTGTTTTGTTTTTAATTCAGTTGTATAATTTAATGAATGTAACAAACTAATTAGGAGGAATTGCATATAAATTAGTGACACTTTTACATGCCACCAATAAATTGGAAGTGAATTTCCCGTGTGATGCCAACATTTAATGGCTTTTTCTAACCTTGTAGGTTTCAAATGATGCGAGGAATTATAGCTAAAATGAAAACACATGCCCTTGTTCTTTTCTGATTTTTAGAACAAGTTTCTCTCTTAAATTTTGGTCACATGTGTCCACACTGAGTTGTATGAATATTGTTAGTATAAGACTGACTTCTTATTGTGTCAAAATATACATACAATTTACCATTTTAACTATTTTTAAGTGTTTAGTTCAGCGGCATTATGTACTATCATCACCATCCAGCCTCAGAACTTTTTTTTTTTTGTTAAGTTTAATTCCCCCACCTCGTACCAGGATTTCTTACACTTCTCACATGAGCTTTATATCATGCCCTTCTAATCTCAGTATTTCCTCCAGGCTTAAACGGTCCTCAGTGTAGGAGTCCAGTGTCAGGGAGGGTTAGGTGACCAAACTGATCAGGCACATCGGGTTCTGCTGCATCTCGAAAGTAAAGAACTAACTGTGCATGGCTTCTGGTTTCATGCTAGGAACAAAAAATGTTTTTTTCTAACTTCTAAAACCTCAGACAGAACCAAGAGGTTGGCTGTTAAAAAAAAAAATTGAGTATCAGCATAGCATTTTAAAATTCCATTTTGCTCACCCTTCAGTTTGAAAAGATGGGGTGGAGGTCAAATGAGTAACGCTAGACATTTTCCTGGACAGCATATAACTTAGACCATTGCTCCTAACCATAGGCCAGCACATTCATAAGGACAAACACAAGAGCCTGAGACTTCCCTGGCCCCATTCCTCATTATCCCTGTCATCCCCAAAGACAAAATCTGGGAGATGCCATGGGAACGCCTTTACGTACCTCAAGTGTCGGCCTCTGTCCACTGCTCAGCGTGCGCCCGGACTTCCTGTGGGTGGTGGCTTCTCTGTTGGACTAACTTCCCAGGAAGGACCCCAGAGTTAGGTGGAGAGAAGCAGCTGGTGCAAACTGACAACAGGTGAAGACCTGGAAAACTGCATGAATGTTCTGGAACTTTTAGTGTGCGATTCCAAGAAAACACATTTATGACTCTCTTAAATAAAAAACAGAGCAGAGATAAGGTGATACTTGGTGAAAATGATGTTTGTTATAAAATATTCGTATCCCTGGAGGTAAATAGGAAAGATAAGTACGTATTTATATCTCTTACCAGAAGCTGCCCTTGGCTATAAATCAAGCATGCTGGGTAGATTAAAAGAAAAACTCAGCACTGGTATATATATTCCATCTATGTATAATTCATTTATCAGAAAATGGTAAATGGATGTTAATTCTTCCACTAGGTCTATATTTCACAAGGTAATAATAGAGCACTTCAATCTGCTTGTGAGAGCAGTCGGTCACTAGCTGCATTTTCGGCTGTGCCTCCTGTGTGTCTTTTCATGTGCAAGCACACCGAGAGAGAAGCCACGCACTGTACAGGAAAGGGAGACACCACGAGTCTCTTTTTGGAGCAGGAAGTAAAGTGGCTTTTTCCCTTCGAAAACTGTGGCAGAGCAATGCTTTTAAAACTGTCCGTGGTGAATCTGTGGTGTAATCCATTTAAAAAACTTCCAATCCTTTACAGACTGGCACTTTTTTAAAATTAAATTAAAATGTTGCACCAAGATCAAGTTGCCATAAAAGTTTCTAAACACTCGCTCTCCATTTCTGTACGTATTCTTGCAGACTGGCAAGAGTTGGTTGGCACTGGTCTGGAGAGCACACTTCTGTAGCACTGAAGTAGGAGTTTCAGGGGTGAATCAATAGGTTCTGATGTTATTTACCTGTGGGTTTGGGATTTTGCCCAGAGTGGGAGGGCAGTGCTAGGATTTTTTCATTTTTGTTTTTGTTTTGCTATTATTGGCCCAGCCAAGGCCACTGTGTGCGTGCGGTATGCGCCTTGGGGAGGTGAATAAGGGCTGGAATCTCTCCTCCGAGTGACCACTTCTGCTTGGCAGGGGCCCTTGGATCAGCCTTCGGGCAGCCCCACTTGCATCAGCAGTAGGATGCTACTTTTTTGAGAAGGTTTCCATAGGTTCCTACATACTCTTAGCAGAAATCAGCAAGAACCTTATTTTGATTTCAGTTCTTTATGCTTGAAATCATCATCACGTTTATTTCTTTACTGGATTTCAAGCTCCTGTGGGAAGGAGTGTGGGTCTCATATCACTGCGACTAGAACAGTGCCCGTACAAACACCAAGCAAGTTCTGAATCACAAGCTGAGAAGGAAAGCCAAGCCCCACTGTTAACCTTCTTAAAGAAGCAACGGATCTAATAGTGTGATGATTTCCCCCTCAAGTTTCTTTTTATTGATCCAGGACTTAAAGAGACCCAGGTTTTTAGATGTAGTTCTGGGAAGAGACGTTAATGACAATAATGATACCCTGACTATGACCCAAGTCCCAGCGACCACAATAGACAGAATGGCCACAATAGACATAAGAGGTCAAACCAAGTATTGTTAACATTTTATCTCTCCTGAGGTTAACATTAACCAAGGACATTGAGTTCACCGAGAAACAGGTTCTTAAACAAATATGACTCATAAAAGAATGTTATTTACTGGGGTCACAAACTCCTAAGAAAGAACAGAACGTTAAGGTGCCCAGGGAATACACGCCATGTTCCACTGCTTGTGGAAGAGGCCTGACTCCAGCCTGGACTCTGCAGAGCCTCCTGGCAGGTCCCTGGTAGGAGGGATGAAGTCGGGTCGGGCTACAAGGGCATAACAGCCTGAATCCGCAGAGCCGTGGCAGGTACACTTGAATGCATCTCAGATATTCATCAAAAGTCAGAAGCAGAAGGACACACGAGGTGCACAGCTGCAATCAGGAGAAATGAAGGCCTGGACGCTTATCACCAACACAGAGGAAATACCTTCTGGTGGCAAACGTGGTAAGAGGGAGTTCTTAAACAACAGGGGGCATGGAATGGTCTCTTCCCCACCAGACACATCCATCTCACCTTGGCTCCTGAGGTCTTCACGCACCTGAAAGACACACACAGGCCTCGTCCGTGGTGGGCTGAAGAGGTGGTGCAGGCTCAGTGTCTGCAGCAAGGGAGAGGTTTGAGCAAATCCATGAATTCCAGTCCTGTGTGGGTTTCAGTGAGAATGACAAGTGCCTATGAGCTGAAGTTGCTGTTTTATGATTAATATGAAATACTGCCTGAGCCTAAGTCAGCCTTGCCAGAAATATGCAAGAAGTATGAGTTTCTAAGATACTTTGGGTTCTGTTCAAGCAGTTTAGGTTGTGAGGACAGATAACTACTTAACTCAGTTTGATAAGGAGACTCCCACAGAACAGGCAGGAAGTACAGCCAGTCCTCCTGGAAGGGGCCTGGGACCCAGAGACACAAGAGTGAAAGCTTCCAGCTGTGTTTCTCACGATCCACGGAGAGGTGGTCTCACTGTTCAAGATCTCTCTGCCTCTCTCTATACAAGTTCTCTCCCTGTCTCTCTCTCCCTCCCCCTTCCTCTCTTTGTCTCCCACTACCTCTCTCCCCCACTCTCCATCCTCTGGGCACAAGACGCTGCTCCTACCATTGAAGGAAACTGCATCTTCAAATTTCTGAGAAGCAAAATCTGACTGGTTCAGCCAGCCTATGGAACCTTGAACCATGCACACAACTCTATCTAGTCATCTGTGGCCAGGGCTTGGGGCCCGAGTGCCTGCAGCACAAATTCAAAGTTTCTAGGAAGCAGGTGCAATCAGGGCATGCTTCAAAAACCATATCTAATGCACGTGGAGATTTCACAGCTCAGGCGTACACATGCGTGACCTTCAGCGATGGAATAAGAATCTTCATGGTTCAGGGCACCACATTATTAAGGTTGGTAATAATCCAGTTAGCATCCTCATGGATAGAAACATTAACAATGGAGAGGAGCAAAGACAATGCAGGTGGCACCGAAGTGTTAAGGTACCAGTCACACAAGGTTTCCCCCAGGAAGCAGTTTTCTCAGTGGCCCGAGGGGAAGATAGAAAAAAAAAAAGCTACAGGTTCAGAGTAATTCCCTTCATGTGCAGGTTTGTTGCTGTTGATCTGTTTAAATAGCTGAAAAGACACATGTGCTGTTTTTAACATGCAGACCCAAGTCCTGTGAGCTTTCCCGCAGCATTTTGATGGAACATGGATTACAGTTCTTTGTCCTCTAAACCTCACCTCCGTGCGTTCCAGCCCCTTTTAGCCTGGAGCTGGCTAGCTCTGTGAAGCGTTCTGGCTCCAGGACTTGAACTTCATGTTGCAAAGGGTGTATTTGGCATTGTCTGCTTCTTCCAGGTTTTATGACGACTTCCTTCATTTGTTAGTCTCTTTGTGCCATGGGTAGTAAATTTTTACTGGCAGTGGAAATTGGCTCCTATACTCTTAAGCATAAGCATGAAGGTCAAATCTGATTGTCTGGAACCTCGTGCACAGAATTCCCAACAGCTGTATCACAGGGCAGTTTTATGTTTACTATAAGGAGACCTTGTTGTCCCTATGTCTATTACGACCTCTACAGGATATCATGTTTGTTAAGATACATCCTGGGGCTGGAGAACGGAGCAAAAAACACAAACCTTTAAAACGGTCAGATTACATCTGTGGCTTTCTAAACATTAAGGAAATAAAAACAATGGGAAATCTTCAGAGAACCATGAGATAGATATCAGAAGAGATAGTTTGGTATTGTAAGTGAATATCCACTAAATCTATTTCTGGGCCAACCTGTTTTGGGGACATTAAACTTACCTACATTTCAAAGGTGAACAATGCAACTAAATTGAGACAAGGTAAGTTTGGGCTTAAAAAAAAAAATAGAAGAAGAAATACTTCCTACAAGTTAACGATCAGCAAGACCTAATGGAATGGGTAAATGTTTTGAACAATGCTGTAAGAATCACAGTAACAAAAGCAGTCAGACTTAAAGCTTCATTTTAAGAACCTCAGACACCAAGTTGAATATCCAGGTGGGAAGAAGCAAGTACATTATAAAACAGATACTGTTGGTGCTATCCTCACAGTTACTCCAGCTCAGGAAAAAGAAGTAAACACAGTGAAATGATTTCAAATGGTTCCCAGCCATCTCCCTTGCTTTACTCTTAAACCACCCCCAGATAATGAAATTTTCAAAGTCAGTTATTGTGTTGAACGAGGGGTAGTGATGAAAAATTGTAACCAAAGGAATTTTCAAATGGATGAAACAAAATAGGCTTTTTCAAATGTGAACTGGAAAGGAATCGCTCCACACAGAACAATTTAATGACTTTTGTAAGGTTCAGGAATGTAAGCAAAGACACACAACGCGGGATAATGGCTTCAAAATTGTAGTAGTGCCTCAGAGTTCCTGTTTGTAGGCTGACAGTCCTAAGGAGACCCATAGTTAGACGAATGTCAATCTTCAGTGTCAATAGGAACCAGGAAGTTCAGTATCATCTCTGCAGCAGGTCAAAAAGCTGTCAAGTCCTTATATACATACAGAATCAAGTACCACACTGAATTATGCACCTTGTGAATAATGTTCAACTATCTGACAGCCACTTTTCTTTACAAGAGCACTCTTAACTGTTTCTTAGCATCCAGCCATATGTTCGGTCCCTCTGTGCAACTGCAGCCAACCTCAATTCCATTCTCCCTCACAACAACTCTTTGGTCTCAAGCTTTATCATGTGGAGAGAGAATCTTATGAATCTCTTGACAAAGGTCAAGCCATGGATCTTCCACATTATGCCTTCAAGAGACCTAGCTTCCAAAATGACTATTCAAGAGACCCAGAAGGTGTTACCTTAGTAGTAGGGCTAAGGTAGCCCAGAACAGAGGCTACACCAGACCTGTCCTTAAAGCTAAAAGCAGCCATGAAAGGATCAAACCAATCTGATCTTCCAGGAATTTAACTGCCTTCCAACACTAACAATTTTTTGAAGGAGGATAGCAAAGTTTAGACACTTAGTGACCTAGCAACTCAGTGTTCAGCATCCAATAAAAAATTACTAGACATACCAAGAATCAGGACAATATGACCCAAAACCAGAAGAAAAAGATCAATAGAAAAAGACCCACCAAGGGCAGAGATGATAGAACAAGTATACGAAGACTTTGAAATAGCTCTTACAAACATGCTCACTATGTTTAAGAATCTTTAAATGATGTGAATATAATCAGGGAAGACAGTGAAGACATAAAAAGGAACCAAATGGGAAGTCTAGAGATGAAAATTAAGATACCTGAAGTGAAAAAATATACTGGATGGGACTAAGCTGTAGCTTAGACATGGAAAAAGAAAAGTGAACTTGAAGATGTAATAATACAAACTATTCAATCTGAAGCATAGAAAAGATAAATTAGGCCTCAATGACCTGGGGATGATATCAAGGTATTCATTACAGGATTAACTGGAGTCCCAGGAAAGTGTGTGTTGCAGGAGGGGAGGAGACAGAAGCAGAATAATATTTGAAGAAACAATGGCTGAAAAAAAATCCAAATTTAATAAAAACTATGAAACCACAGATCTAAGAATCTTAAGGAACTCCAAGCAGGGTAAACACACAGAATCACACCAAAGCACATCATAATGAAATTGCTGAAAAACTGTGATAAAGAGAAAAATCTTAGGACCAGCCAGAGAAAAAAGGCACATGGTGTACAGAGGAACAAATAAAAGAATAAGTGATTTCTTTTCAGAAATAACACAAGTCAGGAGACATCTTTAAATTGCAGAATGAAAAAAATATTGTCAACATAAAATTCTATATACAGCAAAAATCTCCTTTAAAAATTTCACCTGAACGTAAAATAGACTTATTAAGACAAAAGCTGAGCGACTTTGCCATTTAACATCACCATAAGTAATGTTCGAGGAAAATTTTTAGAGAGAGGAAAAATAAAACCAGAGGGAAACTTGGGTCTACACAAAGGAATGAAGAGTACATATGTGGGTAAACATGAAAGTATTTTTTCATTTTAAAATTTCTTCTAAGAGTAATTAACTACATAAAGCAAAAACAATGAATATGTTGAGTTCCTAATTTATGCAGAAATAAAATGACAACAATAGAACAAAGGATGGAAGGGGAAAATGGAAGTTTACTGTTGTAAAGTTATACATAACTTTCAAATGTTATTCTTTAAAGTAGACGTGGAAGTTGAGGATATATTATAAACATTAGCACAACCACTAAAAATGAAGATGAGGAGGTATAGCTAAGAAACCAATAGCAGGGAATAAGGGGGAGAGTGAACAGAAAACAGATGGGATAAACAGAGAACAAACATCAAGATGGCAGATTTAATCCCAACCATTACATGTAAATGGTTATAAACCCTCCAAATAAAAAGAATAAATTAGATCCAGCTGACTGGAGGGAATTCATGACGTATTGTGAAGTGAAAAAAGCAACACGCAGAATTTGTTGCTCTTAGCATTTGTTTATCTATGGGTAGTAGGAGGGAGAGGTGAGGGAAAAATGAAAGGAGACTGGCAAAATGGAAACATATGCATGATAAAATAACAAAAGGTGTTAAATATAATCCTTGACAACACTGATAATAAAATTGAGTTCTGAACATAGACTAGGACTAGCAGATGACATGAACACGTGAAAACACTGAATTGACTTAAGATGGGATTGTGGTTAATTTTATTCTTAGAGTCTGAAACTTCAGTGCAGTTTTTACTAAAAAAAATTAAAGTTAAAAAATAAACATCTGGGGTTTGAAGATACAAAAACTCATGACCCAACTTCCTTTTAATAGTGTTTTATAGTGGTTCTTTGACTCTCTAGTTTTCTGGACAGAAAGCAAAGACCTTTTGTGCAATAATTCCCCCAAGATAGTTCCACATTTTATCTGGCATTAGCACACAGCACTGGCTATAGTTAAGTAGTCATTCAACATGGCAAGAGACTCCATCTGAAGTTAGAAATGAGTCGGTCAGGTTCTTTGGTTGTAAGTAGCAGGAACTGACTCTGACCAACTTAAAAGAAAGAAAAGTATTAGGAAGACCAGAAAATTTGTCCTGGAATTGAGGCAGCCCCAGCAGGAAAAAAGCAGGAATTCCAGGGATGGTCCATAGCTGCAGCAGTCTGGTTGGGTTGCTTCCACTGAAATGAATGAATTCCAGTCTTACTTCAAACTTCCATCACTGGCTCAAGTGACAAATTCCCAGGAGAAACCACTGGACTCATCCTGTTCCCAGCCTCTATATACACTGGGGCCTACTAGGAGGAGCTCAGGACTCCACAGGGTGTCAGTAGCAGGAGGGCTGCTTCCCTCAGGCACAGTTCCACCAACATCACATGCACATAGAGAGGAAAGACTACTCCCCCAAAAGAATTCAGGGTGTTCTAAGATTCTTGGGACACTGGGTGGCAAAAACACCTTTCTTGGCACTGGAGAATGGAACAGAAGTCATGGAGAAATGTGCACAGGGTTGAGCGTCACACCCAGAATATAGAATCTACCTGCAACACATGATCTGGCTGCATTCCTGAGTCTGCGGTCCAAACTAAGAAGGGCAGGGCTTGCGAATACTTTTGTGCTATAAATCTGTGGGAACTGAATTTGCGGTCTGAAACCCAATATAATAGACATGATATGGCTTGCCTTTAGCCTGAAGGAAGTTGATAAAATAGTTTATGTTGGAGGCTGATTTCTAAGTATTACATGAATTTTGTCAATATGGATTTCAGTTTCAGTCTCTCATCTCAAGTGCTCCTTTAAGTATATATTAGTTATTATGGGCTGGCTATTTTTTTTTTTCTGATGGAGCTCTAAAATTGACCAGAAACAAACTACATTAGCACATTTGGGGACAAGATGTTCTAAATGTAATAAATGTTGCTGAGTGATATGAAATGATACGGCCCGTTTAAACCTTGAAGAAGAATATAGGCAGTTGGGTAAGTTGGGGAAATTATTAAGGAGAAAGGAAGCAGACTGTTGAAATTCTATGCATCACAAAAGAACAGCTGTATTGCAGATGGGCTTATAGTTGAAGAAAACAATAAATAATCACTGAAGGAAAAGGTAACGATTAAATGGAAGAGCCATCATGGAATGCAAATGGGAAGTGTTTACTTTTTAAGATATTTGAACTCAAGACCCATCTCCCAACTTCTCAGAACACTAGAGTCCCCCGTGTGTGCCTGCTCAGAGTGATGCTTTTCTTTCCTCAGGAAGAGAAGTACTATTTACAACTTTTGTGTTAATGAACCTTGGGGTTCCTACAGAAATATACTATGATCTCTTAAATAAAATTTTTACTTAAGCCAGAGAAAGGAAATAATGGACACTGAGAGATCAAGTAAATGCCTCCCACTCTGTTCCCTTTTAAAAATCAATAATTTTTATGTTTTTTTCTTCTTAAGGAAGTAGCATCTGGCTTTATGGAATTTGGAGGAGTTGAGCATCCTGTATGAATTATGCTGATTTTTAAATATGAATAAGATTGGAAAATGGCAGCTAATGTGGAACCATCTGAATAAGACTGAGACTAATGAAAATCAGTGAAACTGAACCATATACTCTTAGTTAGATCTTAGTAGATGATCTCGTCCCCCATCCCTACCACAGTCATACAGATGAAAACATGAGGTCACATGATTTGAGTTTTTCTGTTCAAACATTTGTGGGAACTTTCTACATAACTTCTTATTTTGAAGTGCTACTTCTTCCACAATTCTTTTATAACAGTGCTACATGAAGTTAGAATTAACATCCACCTTACAGGTAAATTCTGTTACAACAGGATTGATCAAAGGAAGTATGTGTAGACGACAGGTATCTGTAGTTATGTGCAGTTCATCTTTGGACTAAATTTAGAAATGTGAAGGATTAGATACATAGCTTTTCATCATTTCCTGATATTTAGAAATGGGTCCATTTCCAGGCCAGATCCAGAGTTATGTCTTAGAAATTTGTGCCCATCTGAAGCATGCTTAAGAAGATTATTACCATGAAGTCTCTTAACAGAATTAACCTTAAGCCTGAGTATGACCTGGATATTAGTCTGGGCTTCTAGTGTCATGAATGTTACGTACTCCCAGAATAAAATAAATTGCTTAATAATGCAATGAGATGACTTGTTCAAGAATTCAGCAATAAAAATACCTTTCATGAATATGTCGTATGACTTATTTCACAAATATTGTCTTAGTTTATCATGCAATGTGTAATTATTCAAAAGTTTTGAATAAGAAAATGAAGCTAATAGAGGCAAGTTACTTGTCTCAGATCTCATGCCAAGTGAGTGCCTGGCACATAACACTCAATCAGTATATTTTGCTAAGTGGGTTAATGAGGTATTATAGTAGATCCTTTGTCTCCTAGTCAACTGCTCACAAAATGTACAAACAAAGGCAAGCATTGATGCCATAACATGTGGCATTGTTGAAAAGAACAAAAGCATAATAGAAATGTCACTTTTAGAAAACTTTTGCAGGACTTCAACAGCCTTTTGTAAGTTACCTTTGAAAAGATGGCATGCAGGGGAGAGCTGTCCCTGGTGCTGAACCTGCCATGAGGCAAATCGGTCAGATGGCTTTCACTGATTTTTGTACATATTTTCTTCTGTGCTTCGATTACTAATGACAATACTATTGATAAAAGTTATATTTATAAATAATTTTCCTTTTAAAACATTTTAAATACTATTTTTTTAAATTATAGCTTTGCTGAGTTGTTGTTACATACCATGAAATTTACCTTTTTAGTGTAAAATTCAGTACATTTTAGTACCAGTCACAAAAGTCACAAGTTGTGGAATTAGCACTGTCTAATTTTAGAATATTTTTATTACCGTATAAAACCCCATCTCCTCAGCCTCTGAAAACCTGTGTCTATAGACTTGCATATTCTGGACTTTCATACACATGGAATCATGCAATATGTGGCCTTTTGTGACTGACTTCTTGCACACAGCATGTTTCTGAGGACCATCCACATAGTATGTATTGATACTTCATTACTTTTTAATGAAAAACAATAATCTATTGTATGAATATAAATTTTATTCATCTAGAATAAATCCATTTTATTCATCTATTCATCAGTTGATGAACATTTAAATTGCTTCTCCTTTTTGGCTATGCTACTTTGAACATCTATATACAAGTTGTTTTTTTTTTTAAGATTCTTCCGCATCCATGTCAACATTTGTTATTGTCTATATTTTAATTTTAGTCATCCTAGTGGGTGTGAAATTGTATCTCACTGTGGTTGACTTGCACTTGCATTTCCATAATGACTAATGGCACTGAACATCTTTTCATGTACTTGTTGGCCATTTTTATCTTCTTTGGAGAAATGTCTACACAAATCTTTTGCACATTTTTAAAAAATGGGTTTTTTTTTTTCAGTGTTGAGGTAAAATAGTTTTTTTTAAAATATATATTCTGGATATAGATCCTTTATCAAACATATCATTTACAAATATTTCCTCTCACACTGTGGGTTGACTCTTCACTTTCTTGATGGTCTAGATGACTGTTTTCAGCACAGTGATCCTTCTGATTCTTCCCAATCCCTCCCTCAGCAACTCTCCAAAGGTTTGTTAATAAAATGTAATAAGAAGTCTAAGACTTAAACATAAGACATAACACCATAAAACTCCTAGAAGAGAACTTAGGCAAAACATTCTCTGACATAAATCATAAGCAGTGTTTTCTTAGGTCAGTCTCCCAAGACAATAGAAATAAAAGCAAAAATAAACAAATCGGACCTATTCAGACTTATAAGCTTTTGCACAGGAAATCATAAACTAAATGGAAAAACAACCTATGGACTGGGAGAAAATATCTGCAAAGGATGTGACTGATAAGGGCTTAATTTCAAAAACACACAAACAGCTCATACAACTCAATAACAAACAAACAAAAGATCAAAAAATGGACAGAAGACCTAAATAGATATTTCTCCAAAGAATACATCCAGATGGCCAACAGGCACATGAAAAGGTGCTCAACATTGCTAATTATTAGGGAAATGCAAATAAAAAGTACAATGAGATATCACCTCATACCTGGCAGAATGGCCAACAACAGAAAGTCTACAAATAATAAATGCAGAGTGTGTGGGAAAGTAAATTGGTGTAACCACTATGGAAAATAGTATGGAAATTCCTCAAAAAAATTAAAAATAGAACTACCATATGATCCAGCAATTCTACTCCTGGGTATTTATCCAAGGAAAGTAAAAACACTAATTAGAAAAGATATATGCAACCCTATGTTCATAGCAGCATAATTTATAATAGCCAAGATATGGAAGCAACCTAAGTGCCCATCAATAGAAGAATGGATAAAGAAGATGTGAGATACACACACACACACACAATGGACTATTACTCAACCATAAAAGAATGAAATCTTGCCATTTGTGACAATACGGATGGACCTAGAGGGCATTATGCTAAATGAAATAAGTCAGATAAAGGCAAATTATGATACCACTTATATGTGGAATCTAAAAAACAAAACAAATGAATAAACAGAACATAACAGAAGAAAACAAAATACAAACAGAAAATAAACAAGTGGTTGCCAAAGGGGAGTAATGTCGGGAGGAGGTATGACATAGGTAAGGGAGATTTAGATACAAACTTCTAGTTGCAAAATAAATGAGTCACAGGTATAAAACGTACAGTGTGGAAAACAGTAAGTAATTATGTAATCTCTTTGTATGGTGACCGGTGGTAGCTAGACTTATCATCTTGATCATTTTGAAACGTATGGAAATACTGAATCACTACGTTGTATATCAGGAATTAACAGTGTTGTGGGCCAACTGTACTTCAAAAGCAAACAAACTCATGGAAGAAGAGATCAGATTTGTTGATACCAGGGGCAGGGGTGGGAATGGGATACTGGATGAAGGCAGTCAAAAGGTACAAACTTCCAGTTATAAGATAAATAAGTACTAGGCATGTAATGCACAACATGATAAATATAATTAACACTGCTTATGTTATACATGAAAGTTAAGAGAGTAAATCCCAAGAGTTCTAATCTGGAGGGAAAAATGTTTTTTTTCCTAATTCTTTAATTTAGCATCAATATGAGATAATGGATGTTTACTAAACTTACTGTGATAATCATTTCATGATGTAAGTCAAATTATTATGCTGTACACTGTGAACTTACACAGTGCTGTGTGTCAGTTATATCACAATAAAATTGGAAGAAAAAATAAAACAAAAATTTTAAAAACTTGTCTGTATTAGTCAAGATTGTCTAGGTTAGCATTCTCAAAGTGTGGTCTTGGGCTCTTTTCAGTGGGACTATGAAGTTAAAATCAATTTCAAAATCAATTATTAAAAATACTAAAATGTTATTTGCCTTTATCATTCTCAATCTTTCACGAATGTATTGTGTTTTCCAGGATGTGATACCACAGCTCTGTGACTGCAGAATCAGACCCAAAAATCTGGCTTCATTCTATTAAGCCAGACATTAAAGAGATTTGCAAAAATTGAAATAGTGGTACTCTTCTCACAATTATTTTTGGATTTTTTGGAAAATATAGTTATTTTTCATTAAGATGTTATGATAATAGATAATGGGTTCATTATTTTAAAGAATTTAGTACATATTTTTTAAAATTCTCAGTTTTAATATCTAAAACAGTAAATATCAATATATAGAACCCACATGAAGAAAAGCTCATTGAGGTCCAGTTTTTAAATGTAGGCTTTATTATTATTCAGGTCTGGTTAGGTCAACAGATCAGGAGACAACTCTCACTGAAAGGGGACTTTGTTCCCAAGAGCAGGGGGTCTGCCATGTCACGCAGGGCCACACAAGGAAGCACTAGTTACTCTGCAGGTAGAAGGAGCAAGGGGAAAGCATGGGTAAGAGCCTTATTGTGGTTTTTTGCAGAAGGGAACAGGCAAGGCAGGGTAAGCAGCCTTAGGATTAGCTAGTTTGAATAATTTCAGCAGGCTCTAGGGTGTAAGGGCTGTCCTAGGGTTTCTTGTATCTGGCCCTGGAGTGATTAGGAAAGGGAAATACAGGCATACCTTGGAGATTCTGTGGGTTTGGTTCCAGACTACCGCAACAAAGCAAATGTGGCAATAAGGCAAGTCACGTGAATTTTTGGTTTCCAGTGCATATAACAGTGATGTTCACACCACACTGTGGTCTACTATGTGTACAACAGCATTATGTCTAAGAAATGTACATACCTTAATTAAAAAGTAATGCTGCTGAAATGAAAGAAGTAATAAATATCAGGGAGGAAATAATAAAATAGAGGTTAAAAACAATAGAAAACATAGAAGCGATTTATGACAAACCCACAACCAACATAATACTCAATGGTGAAAAGCTGAAAGCCTTCCCACTAAAATCTGGAACAAGACAAAGATTCTCACTCTCACCATTTCTGTTCTACATATTATTGGAAGTCCTAGCCATAGCAGACAAGAAAAAGAAATGACAGGGATCCAAATTGGAAGAGAAGAGATAAAATTGTCTCTATATGAGGCTGACGTGATACTATATACAGAAAACTCTAAAGGCTCCACACAAAAACTACTAGAGCTGATAAAAGAATTCAGCAAGGTAGCAGGCTATAAGATGAACATACAGAAATCAGTCGCATTTCTTTACACTAACAATGAAATATCAGAAAAATAAAGTAAAGAGACAATCTCTTTTAAAATCGCATTCAAAAAATAAAATATTAGGAATATCTGTGACCAAGGAGGTAAAAGACTTACAACTGGAGAACTACGAAACATTGATTAAGGAAATTAAATACAATTTAAATAAGTGGAAATATACCCCATGCTCTTGGATTGGAAGAATTAATATTGTTAAAATGGCCATGCTACCCAAAGCAATCTATGGATTTAATGTAATCCCTATCAAATTATCCATGAGATTTTTCACAGAACTAGAAAAAATAATCCTAAAATTTATATGGAATCACAAAAGACCCAAAAATTGCTAAAACAATACTGAAGAAAAGGAATGAAGCTGTAGAAATAACCCTTCTAGACTTCAGACAATATTACAGAGATACAATAATCAAAACAGCGTAGTATTGGCACAAAAAACAGACACATGGTTCAATGGAATAGAATAGAGAGCCCAGAAATAAACCCACACACCTACAGTCAATTAATCTTTGAGAAAGGAGGCAAGAATATACAATGGAGAAAAGATAGCCTCTTCAGCAAGTGATGTTGAGAAAGCAGGACAGCTGCATGTAAATCAATGAAGTTAGAACACTCCCTCACACTATACACAAAAATAAACTCAAAATGGCTTAAACTTAAACAGAAGACAAGCCACTATAAACCTCCTAGAAGAAAACATAGGCAAAACATTCTCTGACATAAATCTCAGCAATTTTCTCCTAGGACAGCCTACCCAGGCAATAGATATAAAAGCAAAAATAAACAAATGGGACTTAATTAAACTTACAAGCTTTTGCACAGCAAAGGAAACTATAAACAAAAAGACAGCCTACAGAATGGGAGAAAACATTTGCAAATGATGTGACTGACAAGGGCTTAAATTCCAGAATATATAAACTGCTCATACATCTCAGTATCAAAAAAACCCACAAATAACTCAATCAAAAAAGGGCAGAAGACCTAAACAGACATACCTCGAATGAAGACATACAGATGGTCAATATGCACATGAAACATTGCTAATTATCAGAGAAATGCAAATCAAACTACAATGAGGTATCACCTCACACTGGTCAGAATGGCCATCATAAAAAAGCCCACAAAAGATAAATGCTGGAGAGGGTGTGGAGAAAAGGGAACCTCCGACACTGTTGGTGGGAATGTAGTTTGGTGTAACCATTATGGAAAACAGCACGGCGATTCCTCAAAAAACTAAAAATAGAGTTAACATATGACTTAGCAATCCCGCTCCTGGCCATTATAACTGGAAAAGACAAAAGTTCTAATTTGAAAAGACACTTGCATCCCAATGTTCACAGCAGCACTATTTACAATAGCTAAGACATGGAAGCAACCTAAATGTCCACTGACAGGTGACTGAATAAAGAAGTTGTGGATACAATGGAATACTACTCAGCCATAAAAAAGAGTAAAATAATGCCATTTGTAGCAATGTGGATCGACCTGGACATTGTCACACTAAGTGAAGTAGGCCAGAAAGAGAAAGATAAATACCATATGATATCACTTATATGTGGAATCTAAAAATATATGACACAAATGAACTTACTTACAAAACAGACTCCTAGACATAGAAAACAAACTTATGGTTACCGAGCAAGGGGGTGGCGTGTGGAGGGATAAAGTGGGACTTCAGGATTTGCAGATACTAACTACTGCATATAAAATAGATAAACAACAAGGACCTATTGTATAGCACAGGGAACTATATTCAATACTTTGCAATAGTCTATAATGGAAAATAATATGAAAAGGAATATATATATATATATATATATATATGTAAATGAATCACTATGCTGTATGTCAGAAATTAACACAACTATATGTCACCAACTATACGTCAACTAAAAAAAAAATTAATGCTGCTGGGAAAATGGCACCAACAGACTTACTCAATGCAAGGTTGTCACATGCCTTCAATTTGTAAAAATGCAGTATCTGTGATGTGCAGTAAAATGCTGTATCCCTGTATTGGCCAAAAGTATAAAAGCCCTGTGATTGCCAGATAAAGTGGGAGGCTGTGGGGAGCGGGGTACAGCTTTGGACTGGTTAGTTTGCACATAAAAGCTGTACTCACAGGGGAGGAGTTTATCTCTAGGAATTAGCTAATCCTCAAAGGGGCCATCTCTCCTGGGCCAGCAAGTTCCCAGATGCCAGACAACAAGAATACAGGAAGAAAATATAGCCAATACAGGTCCTTAATAGTTTTTTAGAGTATAAAGAATGTAGAGACGTTCAGAAACCAAAAAGTCTGAGAATATCTGGGCTGTGCACAATAACAAAGACGCCCCAAATCTCAATGTTTTAACACAGAAAAGACCTTTTTTTCATTGTTCAAGTGAAGTTTTCATACTTCTGAAAGGTGGCATACAGTCATCCCTCAGGATCTCTCAGGGATTGGTACCAGGGACCCCCAAGGATATCAAACCCTATGGATGCTAAAGTCACTTATATAACATGGTGTGGTACAGTCAGTCAGCTCTCTGTATCTGAGGATGTGGAAACTGCAGATGTAAAGGGCCTACTATACAAAGAATATCAGAAAAAATTTTTTTAAAAGGCCATAATGTCAGAACAAAAGAAAATCATTTAAACTTAATTACTTTAGCTTAATGAGAAACTCCCTATATCATTCTTATTTTTCTCTTTTTTTTTCATGAGTTAGTGAAATTTCATCACTACTCAGGAAGAGTTCAGGGACTGGTGCTTGGAAATTTCTGACACCTAGGACAGTTATGGACAGAAATGATGTGGAGGGGAGGAAAAACCTTACCTGTTTATATGCTGAAAGGACCCAGCAGAGATGGGGAAGTTTGAAGATATGGGAAAAAGAGACACTTGATAGAAATCCTGGTGGAGATGAAAGGGGAGGGAGGGAATGGTCTGAAATAATAGGACAGATGGACACATCTCCTCCTCAAAAACTGGTTGGAAGGGAGGAGGAGAGGGTGCCTTTGATGGTAAGTTAGTTGAGGGGAGGAGAGAAGCTGAGAGTCCACCCCTAATGGCACTGGTTTTCTCTGTGAATCATGGACAATTTCATTGCTGAAGGTGAGGAGGGCAGGGAATGAAGAAGGTTTAGGAGTTAGGAGGCCCACTGCAGGGACTGGGGAAGGGAGAGGACCAAGAAAAAACGACAGGTGAAGGAGCAGAACCGAAGGCCCAGCTGAGTCTGGATCTTAACTAGTAATAACATGAAACATACGGCGGCCTAACTTTTCCAACTGGGCTTCTTAATCCTGGCATTGAACAGATGGTGTGAGTGTAGGGAACTGATGTTGATTGAAAGCCCCTGTAGTGTGATGATTAAGAGCATGGCCTTTGAAGCCAGCTGGCCTGAGTTAAAACCCTGACTCTGACACTTACTACCCTTTTCAGTAAAAGGGGCCACTAATAGTCTTGTGGTGCCATATTAATGCAGGGAATAATGGTTTTGTGGAGGACTAAGTGACTAAATGTATGCCATGGATTCCCTTACCACGCCCCAGCTCTGGGGGTTAAGGGGCCCACCTAGGTTCCATGGTTTCACGCCTAGGTGAGTGTTGGACTCTTGAAAAGGGACTGTTGGGCTGCACCCACAAGCCTGCAAGCTCAGTACCTGGCCAGCCTCAAGAGCAAAGAAAGACCCCCGAGTCAGTGACAGAGACATCAATGGTTTAATGCGCAGGGGGATCTTACCTGTCTGAAGCAAGGCCCTGGAACGACCCCACTGCAGGCAAACATGGCGGCAGGCTTCACTACTGGGGCAGGGGGAGTGGACGTCAGGTTGGCTCATCAGTTACCAGGGAAACCAGCAGAGGAGCACGCCCCTCAGGTCCCTCTGATAGGCTACCAAGGTGATGTTCTCATCTAAAGATTAGAACAATCACTTGTTGGGGCCTGGGGCAAGCATGTCGGTCAGCGTTTACTGAAGAGGGAAGGTCAATCAGGAGAGGAGGGTGTAGGTGAGGCAGGAACTGGTCCCACAGGGGATGTGCGGGGAGCAAGAGGGCAGCCGCGTAGGGCGGCCTGACCACAAAGGGACATACCCAGCTCCTCTCCCCTTCCTGCCTGTTTCCTTCTAGGGCACATCCTGTTCCGGCTCCTCCCTCGTGGCCATCACAATCCTCTCTGGTTGCGGTGGCGGAATAGGAGGTGGGTGTACCTGGGTTCTCCTCTGTTCTATTTCCAAACTATATTTTGGCATCATCTCTAAGCCCTACTGTCCTCAGGCCTTTAGTTTTATATCTCAATTACCTGTTTTAGAAGTAAACTACACGCTACCTCTTATTTGCATTTTACTCTAATAATCCTAGTCTACCCATCCACTTGCCCGAGAGAGAGGCACCTTGGGATCACAGGGGGAGATCATATATGTAGAGGATGCAAAAGATAAAAGCATAGAAAGAAGTTCCAAAGAAATCTTTTTACTTATTACCTCTCTTAATTCTCCTGTAAATAATGTTTCCAGCCCCCTCAAATACCCAATACTGACGCTCGGAGGGATTAATAACGTGCTCAGGGTGACATAGCTGCCCACTGTCAGAGGAGTCATTCAGTTCCACGCCTGTGCTCCTCCACCTCTGTGCTCTGTGCTGCCTCAAAGGTCTGCACTAGTCTCATGGGGGCCCTCAGGGATGGAGATAGTGGGGGAACAGGCGGTGAGGGAGTGGTAGGTGTTGACGAGAGAGTAAACAGCATGGGCAAGACGAGAAAGTGGGGCTCTGTGTGTAGAGAAGTGGGGGCTGATGAACAGGGAGAGAAGGAAGAAGTGAAGGAGCTGGAATCACAATGAAATGGACGAACAGGTGGAAGAGGAGAAAGGAGGGATGACTCCTAGTGGGATGAAGCTGATGGTCTTAAGGGGTTCACTTCCAGATGATGACAAGGTCTAGATGCAGCCACAGGACTAAGCTGTTGAAGAGAAGCTGAACACCACGGGCGTGGAGGACACTAAGACTGCCAGTTTCAGCTGTTTGAGTAGAGGGTTGAAACAAGCAGATCTGATGTCAGAGCCCTTTACGAGTGTTTTAGAGTGATCTTGCAGTTGACAAAGAGGAGGCAGGGGCCAGGGTAGCAGATGCCCAGAGCTGGTGCAAGGTGGGAGCCTCCCAAGAAGAGGGCTGCAGAGGCAGAAAGAACCTTGGTTTTTAATTGTAGCACATGGAAATTCTCATACACGACTCTAAATGGTCCTCCCAGCAATCCTATGAGACGCATTCAGGGCAGAAAATAGAGTTCCTCCAAGAAATCCACCAAAAGTGTTAGCCTTGGGACTTAGAACAAGTCTCCTGACTTGATACACACTGGATGGAGTTTGTCCTGAGAGCCTTGTTCCTCTGCAGACTATTCACAGTTCCTACTTTTCAAAAGAAAACTTACAGACTCTACAAAGAAAAGGAAGAACATTTCTCAAAGTTCTCTTCACCCTAGACTCTGCTGTAAATGGTGGGAAAGGCCTGCTGGGCTGTCAGGAACTGGTGCAGACGAGGACCTTACGATGCCATCTAGTGTCCATGATTGGACTTACCCACAAAGCTTTGGCTAGAAATATTCTGAAAAATAATTTAAGAAGATTGCAAGTAACTGGTTAATTTTGCAAGAGAATAGCTATTAAAACACCTAATGTTTTTCTCTCCTTGCCAGGAAGATTCCTTAACCCAGCCTCCTGCATACCCCAAAGGCTAGACCAATGCAGTGAATTATTGCATAAAACAGAAATTATGACCCAGTGAAGTCCAAGGCTATCTTAAAATGAACAGTTTCTTTAAGGTCTTGGGTCACCTGGTACAGTGAAAAGATCATGAAGCTTGGTGCCAGCGTTCTGAGGCATTCTAAGACATCACTTAGAGAGGGTATATGACCTGCCCAAGGTCACAGAGCCAGTTTTCTCTTTGCTATACTACATTTCCACCACGATACTGATATAAAGAATATGAATTCACTCCACAGAAATTTACTAATGATCACTGGTACCATCCATCGGGTTATAAACAAGGAGCATAAAGATTTATGAGTATTAGGGAATTGAATGTTTGTGTCCAACTAAAATTTGTATGTTGAAGTTCTAACCCATAATGTGACATATTTGGAGACAGGGCCTTTGTGGAAGTAAAGTTAAATGAAGTTATAAGGGTAGGGTGCTGATCCAGTAGGATTATGTCCTCCTAAGAAAAGGAAGGGAGACCAGAGCTTGCTTTCTCTCAGCAAGTACGCACAGCAAGAAGGCAGCCATCTGCAGGCCAGGAACAGACTCTCCCCAGAACCTGGGTGTGCTGGTACTCTGATCTCACTTTTAGCTCCAGGACTGTGAGAAAATAAATTTCTGTTGTTGAAGCCACCCAGGATGTGGTATTTTGTTATGGCCGCCCAGCCCAAGCCCAAGCCAACCAAGCCAATGGATATCTGCTTCCCCCGAAGCTGCTTCCAGCTTTGTTAGGGAGGTCAGCAGATCAATTACTACCCAACTTGCTGTGACAGATGTATGGACATCTCCTATTTCTAAATGGCTGCTTTAAAAATAATGCTGATGGTGGGCAAGACTGGTGGTGACAGTCAGTCTGACATCACAGATGCCAGATAGCTCTAAACTCAAATACGGTTCAGAGACGACCCTTTGCTTAGAGGCATCTCGCCATTAATAAAACATGGGCTTTCTCACAGAGCCCTGTGTGCCCTCTTTGAGTAGGTGATGGAGCGGGGCTGCAGAGCCAGTGACTGAACGTGGCCTTGGGTTCTGGTTCAAGGGCAGAACTTCTGGTCCTCAGCTGCCACATCCATAGATGAAGGGGTTTGACTGGCTGGCATCGGAGGCCATCATGTGAGGGTTTGGCTCACCTTTTCCCGTAGAAGAGTTCTGAAGAACTGTGAAACTGTTCCAACATTTGAAACTTGACATCTAAAATTTTCCATTAGAAATTTAGTTTTAAAGGATGTCATTTCCACTGTATTATAAATACTGGTATTTGAAAATAAAATCATCACCTGACTCACGTTTCCAGTACCAATAATCACTTCCCTGATGTGGAAACTGTTTGCTGATTCATTCTGACTAAGAGCTCCTGCAACTTGCTTTTTCTCCTTTACTGCTTCTGTGCTAAACAACCCCCAAACTTTTCCATTATGCTCTCCCCTCCCTATACATTCTTTACTGAGAATAGTTTAAACCCAGAGTCTATGCTCCAGGAAGGAGGTAATAGGCCAGTAATCTCAGAAGAATGGACAGACCCTCCCAGGGCCCCAGATTTATTGAGGTTAAGAGGAATGTAGCACCCTGTAAAACGTCCTGATTGTTATCACCTTTTCTGTTCCATCTAGTTTTTCTATAAAACCTCAAGACCCCACCCCCAAGATGGATTCGAAGTCTCTAAGGCACAAGCCTGCTGTGACTCCCCTTTGCCAGGCAAAGCAATAAAGAGGTTCTTTTTGAATTCTCCCAAAACTCTGCCTCAATCCAGCTTTCAGGGTACAGAGGCTGGTTTTGTGGCAACATAAATAACATATCAGAAATTCACATCATTCATAAAAAAGACTAATTTTACAACATTTCTTTTTCTCACTGAAATCTTACTTTTCTACTCCATTCTCTATTCCCAGAATTTTATATAATGTAGTATATTTTGTTTGAAAGTCTTTTATTACTTAAAATTACCTGGAAGTTTTATTATTATAATTATCAGTAGTAAAAATTTAAAACAATATATTACGAATTTTGATAATAATTACACATACTCAGTAAAATTTTATTGGGTGCATCTCTTTCAAAATCCATTGGTGAATGTTATTTATTGTTAGAAAGAGATAGGATTTAATCTGAATTCAATTTCTAATTTTAGGTTCTACAGAAATAAGCACTGAGAAATATTGTTCTCATAAATAGATGAAAACAGTTTTGTTATGACAGTTCTTTCAACTTCTGAATTGCATGCCCAAAGCATCATAGTAATCTCTCATTTAGTTATTTTAAGTCATCAGCTAAAAACTTTAGGTTTTCTGTCAAGTTTGTTGAAAGCAAAGAATTAGAAACCCCCTGAATTACAAAAGGATTGATTATCCAGTAATTAGTCAATCACCTCCCATTTCTGGGCCTGCCAAAGAACAGTCATCTCACCTGTACACACTAATTCTAAGAAAGAGTACTAAGTAAGGCAGAGAGCCTTGCCCCGAGCGTGTCACCTGGACGACATAAAATGTCATCACTATTGCTTACCTGTACTCTGCCTGATTCTTCCAGCACTCTCCCTCAGGAGCAGTGCTTTCTTCCAGTGAAATTACTGTCACTCTCATATCCCTACTTCACATTATATCTGAATGAACATATTGACCAAACTACTCCACTAAAATACCAAAATACCCACTCTTAACAGAAGGAGGGGCAAGACACGAAGCCTGAATACAAAATTTTGGTGCCTTATATTGGAGACTTCTCCAAAAGCAATATTTAAATTGTCCTTTGTTTTGATGCTCTAGAATAGCACTATCCAATAGAAATATAATGTGAGTAATGTATGTAATTAAAAATTTTCTAGTACCTTGTTTAAAAAGCAAAAAGAAACAGGTGAAATTAATATTATGTATAATGCAATTATTTCCAAAATATTATCATTTCAACATTTAATCAATATAAAACATAAAAAATAAGGTATTTTACATTTTTGGGGTATTACTCCTTGAAATCCTGTAGTATTTTACACAAATAGCAGATCTTAATTTTGACCAGCTACATTTCAGGTGCTTAATATACACATGTGACTAGTGGTTATTATAGTATTTGACAACACAGCCCTCGAGGGACGCACTGTAGTAAGATTTGGGAAGGATGAGAGAGCAGTGTTTTGTTTTTGGTAAAGAAGGAATATGGTGAACACAAAGTAAGTGGGCAGAGAGGAAAACAAGTCTATCCATGTCCTTATCTGGCTATGAAAGTTATCTTTTTACCCCAAGGCCTCTGCTGCACAGCTGTATGAGGTGGCCCTGGTGTACCTCAAGAGATAGAGGTACCTGCTTAAAAGGACCACTATTTTAAGGTGGATTTGAGCTGCTGTGGTCTTTGGGAAATAATGCAATGATAATTGAAATGAAATTATGCAGCCTTATTTTCTGAAGAAGACCTAGTTAATCATTCACTAAAATTCTGGACGAAGTGCAAAGAAAAAAGTTACGAGGTACAAAGATTAGCAAAAGATCCAGAAAGCCCTTGTTACTTTGTCAGCAATCTCCTGGTATGATTTCTCAAGGTATGGTTGACTCATCGTAAGTAGAGAGCTTTTGGTAATCGTAGGGTGATGTTTTCCCCTCTGACTGTGATGGAGATAAGAAGGGGTTACATGAAAATTACCAACCTCACATCAGATTACTGTAGGTGAAGGTCTCCCATGTTATGATACAGAAATGAAGAATCTCTTCCTTACCTTTATTTTCTTAGGAAACGTCTACAATTTGTCCCTCTAGCTCTTTCTGAATTCCAGTGTACAGTATGAAAGATGGGCGTCCTTTCCAAAGGAGCTCAGATGCTTGTCCTAAAAGGTAAGTATAAAGAAGTAACTCTATGATACTGTCTTAATTGGCTTGGGCTGCCGTGACAAAACACCATAGACTGGGAGGCTTAAACTACAGAAGTTTATTTTCTCACAGTTCCGGAGGCTAGGAAATCCAAGATCAAGGTGCTGGCTGGTTTGGTTTCTGGTGACAGCTTTCTTTCTGGTTTGCAGATGGCTGTCTTGTGTCCTCCACGGTAGACAGAGAAGTCTGCTGTCTCTTCCTCTTCTTATAAAAGCACCAATCCTGTCAGACTGGGGCCCCACCCTGATGACCTCATTTAACCTCTATCACCTTCTCACAGGCCCTATCTCCAAATTTCTTAGTCAGGTCAAGCTGCTATAACAAACTATCATATACTCGATGGCTTAAATAATTTTATTTCTTACAATTCTGGAGTCTGGAAGTCCAAGATGAGGGTGCCAGTATGACTGAGTTCTAATGAAAAATCTTTTCTGGTTTTTATATTGCTGACTTCTCCTTATTTCCTCACTTGGCAGAGAGTAGCAGAGAGGAAGAGTAAACTGTCCTTTGACTCTTGTAAGGGCATTAATTTCATTCATGGTTTCTCCACCCTACTGACCTCATTTGGCCCTAATTACCTCCAATGGCCCCCCACCTCCTAACACTATCCCATTGGAGGACAGGGTTTCAACACATGAATTTTGGGAGGACACATTCAGTTCATATGACCAAATATAGTCATATTGAGGATTAGGGCTTCAACTTATGAATTTGCAGTGGGGGGATATGATTCAGTCCACAGCAGATACTAAGGTACTAAGGGTATGGAGCTCCACTTTAGAAGCTCTTCAAATAAGTTAAGATTATCAGCTGCCTGTGTTATTTGTTTAGGATGAAATTACACTTAGCTGGAAGCAAAAGACTGGTTTAATGTTTTCCAGAATTCCAAGTCTTTTTATATTATTCTCTGTTATTTCCTTATGTATGAAATGGTTTCAATTTCATGATTAAATTTCATCATGGCCTATACTTCTCCCAAAAAAACCTCTTGGGGACAATTTTGGGGGTTTCTAGGTAAACTATTACTACTGCAAGATATTTTTTAATAAACTATTTCCCCCAGTTTTCCCTGTAAAGTTATTTCTTCTAGTCTCAGAACTGCAAATACACAGTAGGCTCTCCATCCCCAAATCCTGCGTAAAAATAATGAGCACTCCACAATCAAGAAACATACTGAAAAGGGGGATCTTTCAAATAAATACTCAGGTATTCCTGGAGTAGTTAATTTCTAAGTGAAACTAGATATACTTGCTTCCAAGCCTGGGTACAGTACATGAACCTGTGAAACTAGAATAAACCAAAAAGTACCTTTGCTGTGACTACTTTAGAAATTGATGTACAGAACATATTTGAAATCTATTTTTTATTGCTGTGACATTGGGAAATTCCAAATAGTGAAAATACAGAATGTTTTGACTTTGCTATAAAATATTAGTTTATGGTATTGAAAAGGAAGATGTGCATCCAATTGGTACTAAGTTCCTATTAGAGAATTAAAAAATCAGCCAATCCAATAAACAAACACTGCAATGCCTCAGCAGTACTCTTAATGAAAAATTACTGTAAATAAGGGCTGAAGTGTCCAAAGAATAGGGACTCAGAGTCTTTGATGCATTAACTATTCTAGGCAAGGCCACTGAAGAAGCAGTTTGAGATGATTCAAAATGCTACCAAGTCTAAGGACTTACAAATTATAATACCATCATTTTACTCTTAGTTATCTCATTTGGGAATGTTTGATTCTAAGGGGAAGCTGGAAACTGGAATTGTCTCTAGCAATGTTATTACACAGGCTTTTACTTAAGCTTAGTTTTGTGTTATTATTTATTCATCCTGACATAAAAATAGGCTAATTGTAATTATATCATAGTTCATTGGCTTACTTCTCACGACTTCCTCTAAGAAATTCAGATTTAGTCTTTGACTTATTCAGTTTAACACACCTGCTTTCTAATAATTTAGTTCAGTAATATCAGTAAAAAAATTGTGGGCATTTCCAATATGCACTTACACATTAAAAATATACACATGTACCTCTGTGTTTATTTACTATAAAACATACACACAACACACTTTTTTAAAGATTAGATAAAGATGAAATACTTAACATTTAAATTATAATTTTTCTATTGAAGTACAAAATAAGAACAATATGACTAGACATTCTTCTTTATGTTGGAAAGTCTTGGTTTATCACTTTGTGACGTGGTATTTGAGTTTGATTTTTTTCTAATATAACAGACTTTCTTTGAAATAGTTTTAGACATACAGAAAAATGGAGAAGATAGTACAGAGTTCCTATGTACCCTGTACCCAATTTCTCCTATTACTAACATCATACATTAGCATGGTACATTTATTACACTTAATGAACCAAAACTGATACACTCTTATTAACTAAAGTCCATAGTTTATTCAGACTTCCTAACCTAACGTCTTTTTCTGTTCCAGGATCCCACCCAGAATACCACATTACATTTATTTGTCACACCTCCTTAGGTTCCTCTTGACCAACAGCTCCTCAGACTTTTCTTGTTTTGGATGGCCTTAACAGTTTTGAAGAGCACTGGCCAAGAAATTTTTAGGATGCCCCCTAATGGAATTCGTAATTTGTCTGACATTCTTCTCACAACTAGACTGGAGTTATGGGTTTTTGGAAGATCACAGAGGTGTGGGGCCATTTTCGTCACATCATACCAAGGTTACACACCAACCACATGATTTATAACTGAGCTCAGGCCACATGGTAACTTTCCGGTCCACTGGTAAGGATTCAGCCTCTACAAAGGTCCATTAGTAAGCCAAAAGCTGTTTTTCAAAAGGAGAGTAGTTATCCTCAGAGGATGGCAGGATTTTGCCCCAAAATTCTAAGGGTTTGCATTGATTCACTTACAGGTACTTGCCAAAGACTCCAAATATCACCTCTGTCTGCCACTTCAAGCACCACTGGATCCACTGAGTCATCTGACCCACGTGGAACAGCAACGTGCACAACAGCCAGGACCTGTTGCCGAGACTTCCCTTCTCTCACTGTGGGTGACGCCTTTTATTTATTTATTTTTAATAGTAGGAGGGGCTAGATGTAACAACTTACCCTTCACCTTAGAAGTGATGTCTTGAAATGCTCCACTCCACTGGACCCCTAGAAATTTCAGAGGTACAAGGCCTCTGAATTTGGGGGGACTTATTTCCCATCCTCTGATATGCAAATACCTTACAAATACGTGTATAGTAATTGCTACTTCCTGCCTACCAGGACCAACCAGCATATCATTATCAGTGTAACAGGCCAGCACGATGTTCTGCGGAAGGGGAAGGAGGTCCCTGAAGACTAAATCATGACATGGGACTGAAGAGCTGATGTACCTTGTGGCAGAACAGTAAAGGCGTGTTGCTGACTTGTCTGTTGATTCCTTCTAGTGGTCTTTTATAACACGTGTAATTGGAAAAAGCTTTTACCAGATCAATAGCTGTATACTAGGTACTAGGAAATGTGTTGAGTTGCTCAAGCAATGAAACCACATCTGGAATAGCAGTGCAACTGGAATCACCACAAAATCAGATTTATGAAAATCCACTGTCATTCCCCAAGATCCAACTGTCTTCTGTCAAATAGGTGAGTCGAAAAAGGATGTGGTGGGTATCACAACCTTTGCAACTTTCAAGTTCTTGACAGTAATGCTAATCTTTGCAATCCCTCCAAAAATGTGGTATTGTTTTGGCTTATGTTTTTATAGCTTAGCAACAGTTCTAATGGCTTCCATTTGTCCCTTCCTATATTAACAACCTTCACTCTACAGGTGAGGGGACCAATGTGGGGATTCTGCCAATTGCTGAGTATGTCTATTTTTTTATGCATTCTGAAACTGGGGAAATAACCACAGGATGTGTTCAGAGATGCACTGGGCCTAATGTAAGATGGACCTGAGCTAAAATTCCACTGATCACTCGACCTTCACAAGTCCCTACTCTGATAGGTAGACAGTGATGTTCAGGTTTCCATGAATTAGTGTTAAGTCAGAGCCACTGCCTACTAATCCCCCAGAAGTCTGGTTATTTCCTTTCCCTCAGTGCACAGTCACTCCAGCAAATGACTATAGGGTCCTTTGCGGAAGGCTGGGGAAGAAATTAACATTATAAATTTTTGGCAATGAAGTAGGGTCCTTCCTCAAGAAAACCTAACCTTCCCTTCTTTCAAAGAGTTCTGGGTATGTAAATTGGCTCAAGTCTGAGAACTGATTGAAGGACTGCGATTCTCCATTTTGGTGATGCAAGTTGGGATTTCTGTTCATAGACCTAGAACTCTTCTGCTTATAAAGACCAAGTAGGAGGGGGAGGGTATAGCTCTGTGGTATAGCATGTGCTTAGCATGCAAGAGGTCCTGTGTTCAATCCCTGGTACCTCCACTAAAAATAATAAATAAATACATAAACCTAATTACCATCCCTCCTCCCCCTGCACCAAATAAAAATAAATTTAAATAAATTTAAAAAAAGACTAAGTAGGAATTTAGTAATTATCCATTTATTTCTTTTCTAGGGACACCACTATCAATTGGCTAATATCACAGGTCTCAGTGAGTCAGACAATTTTGACTATTGTTTTGTCCATTACAGTAACTGCACTGGTCCCACATTGCCACCCTGAGATCCCACTATCCCCACTGCATTTTGGAATTTCATTTGATGGTACCAGTCTCTACTGTAAGATACATCTGATTACAGAGAAGAGCAACTGCAGATCCCATCAAGGATGCTGGGACTTCACAAATAATTTCTCACAGTCATGGTGAAGCGTAATGTCCTCTGGCTCCCTCCTGGGGTGGGTCAGAAGGTTTTCCAATGATAAATCCACTCTAACATTTCAGTCTTCTCAAATCTTTGGATATCTTCCTCTACAGTCTCCCAGGCAGTTCTGGCACTTCAATTTCATTTATTGTAGGCACTTTCAGGTGGATGGAAGTTAAGTAATCAATGGAAGTTTTGCTCAGGTCCTTCTCACAGTGGACCCATTGGGTCCCCAAACCTATCTTGTGGTTATTTTCTCACTTTCACAGGCATAGTAGGAAAAGACATACTAACAATCAATGAAACAAACTGGTAAGCCTTATCTAACCCTTTGAAATAAAATGTATCTAGAACATCTGCTTAGCACTCCTTACCAATAAATTTGGCCTGATAGCATTTTATAATCCTTCATCTTTATCCTTGTATTAGTTTCCTAGGGTTGTTGCAGCAAAGCACCCCAAACTGAGTGGATTAAAACAAATGTAATTTATTTTCTTGCAGTTCTGGAAGCTAGATATCTGAAATCAAGTTGTCAGTAGGTCCATGCTTATTCTGAAGGCTCTTTAGAATAATATTTCCCTGCCTTTTCCCAGCTACTAGTGGCTCCTGGCATTTCTTGGCTTCTAGCTACATCACCCCAATCTCTGCCTCCATCTTCACATGTCCTTATTTCTTCTGTGCCTAAATACTCTGAATCATCTCGTCTTTTATAAGGACACCAGACATTAGATTGAGGGTCCATGCTAATCCTGCACATCTCATTTTAACTGATTACATCTGCAAAGAACCTATACCCAAATAAGGTCATATTGAGGCTCCAGCTGGACATGAATTTTAGGGGACATAAGTCATCCCACTATAATCCCACACCCTTAATATCCATACAAAATTTAACTGTATATTCTTTTGTATGCTCTGAATTTTTTTTTAGCATGTGCATTTATTACTTTTTCAAATATAATTAAAGGGGGAAATCCATCACTGTTCTCTGCCTTAAAATACAAGTATTCTTTCCATCCGGTTTCTCCCTCTGATGCCAACTACTACTTAGACTCCCTACACTGGTCTTCCTGTCTTGTCTTTTCCCAGTCTTTTCTCTAACTGCACACAACTGCGGTATTTCAAAATAATCTCCTCCTTCCGGCCTTTCAAGGAGGATCAAGCACAAGCACCCTAATTAGCCAAAGGTGGCTTTTTCAAGATCTGGTCTCCAGCACCCTTCTCGAAACAAGCTTTGTTTCTTCTTTCAGTAAAATCCCCTGTTATATATCGGTTTTGCCCCAGAACTACTCGTAGGTTTCTGAACTGCCCATGCCACTCCCTTCCTCCACACTTTGGTCCTGAGCTGCTTGCACTCATGACCGCTGCTCAACGTCAGCGGCTACTACGCTATTCCCTCCCCAGTCATGAAACATTGTCTTCTGATCTTTGAAGCCTGTTAATATTTCCCTTCGCCCTTGCTCCTCTTAAACCAAATTTCCTATAAGAAAGAACGTAGTTCAGGAACACACCGTGCTGCGCTGGCTCACCTGTCGGGCAGAACCATTTCGCTCTTCCCGCCCTCACGGAAGGGAAGGACTGTAACTCCCAGCCCTGGAGCCGCCAAGCCCGACCACGCACCGAAGGCTAAAGGCCGCCGGGCCCCGGGGACGGGTGGGTGGTGACGGACCTGTCACACCGGAGAGGCCAGGCCATCCACTCGGCCCACATCCCTCCCTCCACAGCCAGGCAAACCCCGTCGGCGGAAGGCGAGGCTCCGAAGCCAGGAGAGACACTGTAAGAGACGCCCAAATATGTCAGCGCCCTTTACATCTCAAGGCCGGCCTTCCTCCGCCTCACCGAGGAGCGTCCTCGCCGCTAGTCCAGTGCTTTTCCCTCTCCCACCACGGCCCAGTCCCTGGGGACTCGGAAGCGCCAAGATATCTAGAGCGATAAGTGCGCGCCGGGGACTCTAGGGCCGACTGGCGGCGCGCCCGGGGGCGGAGCATGCGCAGCAGCCGCTCCGCGTGGGCCGTCTTCGTCTCGGGCGTCTGGGCCGGCGCAGGCGCATGCGCAGGCTTCGGGGCTCAAGGCGCCCCGCCCTCCCGGGCCGCGCCCCCTCGCCGCGGGTCAGAGGCCGCGGGGCGGGAGGTGGTGACGGGCGCGGAAGCGTTGCGTGCACCCTCGGAAGCCGGCGGGCGGCAGAGCAGCGGCGGCCACGGCCGGGCGCCCCGACCGGAGGGGCTCTGGATCGCTGGAGGCGGCTGAATCCCTGCGGCGGCGCCGCCGGCGGCGGCGGCGGCCCCATGAATCGCGGGACCATGCCTCAGCCCGGAGCGTGTCCGGGCGCGAGCTGCGCCGAGAAGCCGGTGCGGGAGGCGGGGGCCGCGGCTCCGGAGGGCAGGAAGGCGGCGGCCGGTGGGCTGCCGCGGACCAAGCTGCGGTGCCCAGCTGAGCAGTGAGTGCAGGACGCGGGCTGGGCACGGCGGGGGCGGGAGGGGACACTGGGCTCGGTCCCCTCAGAAAGGCTTGGGGGGCTTGGGGCCGGCGGGGGTGTAGCAGCGTGGGGCCCTTCCCACCTCGGCTTCTAAGTAAGGTTAGCGACAGAGAGGAATCTGAAGACACTCGTCCAGTGTCCCCGTACAGAAGTTTTCCCGGAAGGCCCGTCTTGAAATTCTGTTTATCCATTGCCTCTACCCCACCCGCTATTTTGACATCTCCATAGCTTTAACGTTAAAGAAAACTCCAGAAACTTGGGGAAGAAACTCTAGAAGCAGATTGTTTGAAAACTCATTCCTATTAGATCTTTCCTCCAACCTGGTGCGGGAAGGAAGTAAGGTTGTCACTGTCACAGGCACAGGAAAGCTGAGCCACGCGACATGTTTGTTCTTGGAAGGCAAGTCGCCGCTTGATGAGTGTCCCACCTGTTGGACAGACTTTGGACGGAGTCTGACCCTGTTCTGTTTTGCCAGTTAGCGGCTTAACTAGATATCCTCAACCCTCTTTGTTTTTAAATCTGAAAGGCAGTGTTGGTTAGATCAATGATTTATTGAACTGTAAAGAAGGTGGCGTAAATCAGGGAAGTTTAGAGTTTCTGCAAAGAAAGGGACGGAAGCAGAATTACAAACTTGAAGGCTGAAACTTCTCTGCACTTTCAAGTTCTAGTCATATATAAATGCCTTTGGAATTCCAAAAGTGACAAAAGCACTCGAATAACCAGTGTGACAGATATCTTAATTGACCAGAAATTCCACTTTTTCTCCCCATTTCCTAAAAAGGGGTTCTAGGAGTGGGGACTGTTATTGCAGATATTGTAATAATTCTCACTTACATGCTTCTTTTCTGTGGGCTTTGACATTCTCATTTACAGAGCACCCAAACCCCTTGAGACAGTGTTACCCACACGGTTAATGGCCCCTGGGAAAGATTTAGAGCAGAAAGTCTTAAACTCCTGCCCTCAGGAGCTAGGCACATAACTGAAGTGAGTGAAGCTGGGTAGGTGCAGTCTGTGGATTCCTGGAGAGCTGGGTCCGTTCGGGCTGGGTCTACCAAGTTCTGGCCTCTAGTTGCTGGGTTTTCTGTATTTAAAGAGTTCAGATATTCTAAAATGTTCTGGTTTTCAAACAGTAGCATTTTTTTTTTTTTATTTTTAAATCAAAACCACTGTGTAGGCCCATGTGTGAGCTGATGTGACCTGTGGCTGCTGTTTTGCTCCCTGGGTTTGAGACCTGCCTCAGCCTCTGCAGCGGGTAAAGTGCCTTTACCCCTTCCCAGCCCAGGCTAGTTCTTAACTGCTGCTGCCAGGCTGGCTGCTGCTACCTTGCTCATGCCCTGGTGGTCTGAGCTGGGCCCCCGCCTAGTGGCCCTGGCCCTCAGATGCTGCTTCTCAGCCTCAGCAGTTTCATGCCTCCCAGGAGATGTGGAAACTTGGAAATCAGAACCACAGTCCCCAACATGTGCATAGTTATTTGGCAAGTTTTTCTGCTGTGTGTGGTTCCCAGAGCCTGAGCACCTGGGGAAATGGGTCATGGTGCGAAAGGAACACTCTTTCCTGATGGGAAGGTTTTGTGGCACAGTGGCTACTGACTGTCAATAGAATTATAGGCTTAGAGCTGAAAGGAATCTAAAAATCCCCGGCCTAGGTTTGTCATTTTACACATTAGGAAAACGACTTGCAGATTTGATAGGTGCAGCTTGTCCAGGGAGTAGGCTTCAGGGCCAGGTTCCCTGATGCCTGGGTAGGAACCTCCCCACTATTTCTCTCTGACTTCCTCAGCAACACTAGGCAGAGGGATGTGACTTCTGATGACGGCCGACTTTACTTTTTTTTTTTTTTTTCCTGGAATAGATGTTCCAATTTACTGTTTTATTTCATAGCGTAGTTGCTTTTTCTTCCTATTTTTGTTGTCTTTGGCCATCTCATTCTCTTTTAAGTCTCATAAGAGAGCAAGGGGGAGTAAGGGAAAGAGGTGACAATAACTTCAAATGTCAACATCTTACGTTTTGGGCTTTCTTGCTTAATATGTGGGCAGTGGGGTTACTTCTCCTTGCTCTGTGATATTTTCTCAAGGGCTGGAGCAGCCATACTGCATTACATAAACATTGCTTATTATATAGTTTGCAATATGATGTGTGCACATCAGCTTTTACATGGTGATGTATGCAACCTAATAGTTGAGTGTAGATTTAAATAAATAAAGTAATGCCTGAATTAAGTCGTCAAATAGTTTTTAAACCTTATGTTTTTCTGTCATTGGAGCCAGTCCCTTCTTCCCACCCAGAGAATTGGGTTTGCCCAGCACACGAATTGAGTAAAATTTTTGCACCTGGAAATATGAAATACTGTAAGATGCAGATATTTTGAGATAATTTGCAAAGGCATTTAAATACATTCAGTAGATAGCAATTGTGAATACAAATCATAGCCCAACTTTTGCAGCCATTGCTCACTCAGGCTGTGACTCTTTGAGGGGTGCAGTGATGGGTACGGGAAGGGATGGCTCATTTCCTGGGCAGCTCTGTAGAATACTGATTCCTTTTGACTGAGATCACTGTGTTTTGGAAGGGAAATAGTGGAGAAGAAAGACATAAAAACCATATGGATAAGCTACTTTCTAAATCTCTTTCCTTCCTTTTCTTTCTTTCCTTTTTTTCTTAGTTCACTTGAGAGCTGTGGTTGGCTGGCATTCCTTGGACAAGCCATATGGATGGCTCACAAGATGACTTAGGGTTCCTTTTGAAGAAGTATTGGGCCAGACCAGATTTTGTTGACTTTCTGGGGAACTCCTGCTGTCAGCAGGTCTCCTATACTCTGTCCTCTGCTCACTTGACCTGTACAATTGCAACTTATGCTGTGTCTACTTCTTGCTCTTAACTAAGCCAGTACTACAGTCCTTGAGGATCGGAATGGTCCTGGGACATGGTTGGTGGCCAGGCTTGACATCCTTAGAGAATTGAGAAATGAGGCTGCTCCATCCGTGGTCCTTCTTTATCTGCCTGTCAGTGGGACAGGGCTTGAATCTGGGGTCCACAGGCTTGCTATGTGTAGAAAGGAACATGTGTCTTTGTACCCCTCTGAAATTGAAGAAAGAATTATATGTATATTTATGTTTTTCTGGACTGAGATTCTGATGAAAGCTGTAGATTATCAAAAGAGCTGTGAACAGCAGCTTGTTAAACCGTTGTTCTCAGGTGTTGCTATTTGTACTATTGTGCAGATTTGTTTTCCCACCCATCTCACACCTTAGCAGCCTTAGAGGGCTATTTTTGGTGGGGTAACAGCTACACCCTCCTGCCCTTTCCCCCACCTGAGGGTAGAACCTGCTTCAGGGCTGGGATGTCTCTGAGAAACCTCATTGTGGAGGGTGTCATGTGGAGTAGCAATGAGCCAGTCGTGGAAAGTCCACTTGCAGGAAGGAGGTGGAATCTTGGCCTGGGTGCCGGTACTTTCCTGCATTTGATGTGTTGTTCACTCATCTATACAACCGCTAAGAGGTGAAGACAGGCTGGGTTGAGTGGTCTTTACTTTTCCTGTGCCTGTGTGGGATGGTGCATTGGTGTCACAGTGGTTGACACTGTCTCACCAGCACTGCCTGGGCCATTAGTCTTCTAGGACAGGCCAAGTTAAGCATGAACTGCAGCGTTCAAGTCCAGAGAGCTGAGCAAAGTCATACTCAATTTAGCTTTTTCAGATAACTAAGGGGAACTTGGCGCAAATGTTCATAACGGTGAGTGATTAAAATGCTGTCTTGTTAGCTTTGCATATACGTTAGAATTGACTTTTTTCATATCATGTATATACTTGCATCAGAAATTGAAAAATTGACTTCACAGGAATGCCTTCTGCTTCACGGAGCTCTGTGTTTTTAGCTTACACTTTTGTTTTGGGAAATAGTATAATTTTGTCTATATGTAGTAAGCATTTTTAAATTAAGTTTTCAAACATCTGTTATGCAAGTCTTTGAACAGAAAGTGGAAGGTTATAATTTAGTATGCAAGGTCATGTAACTTACTCAATGATGTGTATTGTCTTAATATTAAGAATGAAGTATTTCATCTCTAAGAGAAAATGAGAATTTGAAAATACACACTTTAAAATAACATGATGCTAAACCAATAATTTTCTAAGTAGGAATTATTAGCATTTTGGTTTTAAAATTTGACTGTGTAATTGAGTATGACTCACATGCCATGGTCCCCAAGAAATCAAGGCACATTTAAGACTTTGTCTTACTTTTCTACACTACTTTTCTAGTGATCTGTATGTTTTCTAGAAGGAAACTTTGCTATGGTGATCATTCGAGCCTGTGTACTTCAGTGGCCTCTTTTGTGCCAAATGCTGGTCACTCTTCACTCCCACCCCAACCTGACGCACACAAAAGATTGCCAAGTTTCTGAAACTGGTCAGCATGGAGGAGTTTATCTTATCATGTAATAGCCCCTTTCCTTTCATTGTTTTGCCCTCTTCCCTTCCCATAACAAAAATTTAAACCTCTAGCTATTTTAGATTCCCAACTGTGAATCTAATTTTGTTCTGTTGTTGTTTCAGTTTTAATATTTTGCTGCTTAAAAAAGTTAAAGCAAAAATTTATTCAGTGAAGTATTTTCTTAAATAAAGGGTTTTTAAAATTTTTCTTGTTTTCACACACCTTTCTGTCTTTCCAGTTGATTGTCCTTATGTTGGATGTGTTTCATTTTGGCTGGTAAATGTCTACTCTTCTGACCATATCAATTGAATTTTATTCCTTGAACCTATAACTTATCCTCTCTCCAAGGAAACACAGCTTTAGGATCATTTTCAAAGTGGCCTTTAAAGACCATATTATAGTTTCCCTGGTGGCCCTGGCAAGTTAGCAGATGTCCTTGGTTACATGTCCTTGGTGAATGGCCATGGACAAACAAGTAAGCAAACATTTGTGCATGGGATCAGAATGAAATCTAGTTGTGGCTGAAGTAATTTGAATATACTCTGGGCCTCCCATTCAACAGTTTCTGCTTTAATTTGTTTGTATGTCTTCAATCACTACTTTTTTTATTTCCAGTAATCTTCCTTTCTGCTCTGTCTTCCCTTTGGCTTCTCATGTTGACTTCGTTTTATTCCTCTCCTGTTGGTCTCTGGGAATTCGTGTTTGCGGCTGTACACAGAGATGCTTGTTTAGAGAGCCTCTTCTTGGGCGCTGGTGTTGCCGTTGCACTTTGGCTATTTTGTGGATTAGACAGAAGGAGGACAAGAGTGGAGGCGGAGACGCATGCCCACAGCCACAGAATTCGCTTGAAGTAACATGTTTACGGACAAATAGATTCATAGTCTGTTAGAACTAAGAATTGGAAGAGGAACCTTGCAGGTTATTTAGATCTCATCCGGTCTTCTCATTTTGAAGATGAGAAAACTGAGGCCAAGATTAGGGAAGTGGCTTCCACAAAGACATGCTTCTGATAATGATATGAAAATAATTCACTTAAATGCCTGTTTTACAGGATCAGAATTTCTCTCCTACTTGATAAAGCTAGGAAGGAGGTCAAAAGATATCATTAAACTATTAAAAGAAGAACTAACACATTTAGTCACTTTTTATTTTAGGCGTTTGATGTATAGTTCCTGTGAATCTGGTTTCTGTTTGCTTTTAACCCTGGCACAGGCTCCATGGTTGACATCACACCTTTTACTTGAAATCTCACTGGGGTTAGAGCACATGGAAAGTACCTTTTCCCTAATACGGCTCCTCAACCGCCACAACTTAAAAAAAATACATACACACCATCACCTTTATTTAGAGAGAAAAAAGGGAGTAAGAAATGATCATTGGGCGAATCTTGCATCACTACTCTGCACGAATGGATATAGGATGAGCGTTATTAAGACTAGCTGACTTTTTTGAGTGCTAAGTAATTTGTGTGTCTATTTTCACAGGAGTCTCTTGAGGTGAGGACTGTCCTTTTCACAGGTGATTAAATTTAGGCACTGAGAAGTATAGTCACTTTAGTTCCATGGTCATACATATGGGCGGTGAGGGCTGGAGTGAGGAGTGGTTGAGCCCTGACACTCCGACTCCAGCCTTGGCACTCGACAGTGAGCTCACCTGGCGCAGTGGGCAGTGAGCCACCCATGCAGAGGGCATAGATGGAGCCAGTCACAGGTGTAAAAGCACAGGTTAGTGCTGGCCAGGTGTTTGGACTGAAGTGTGGCTGTGTATATCTGAATCACAGAATACAGGCTAGCGTGGCGGGTTGGGTCCAGATTTAGACGTCCCTGCTTATTTGGGAGCCTTTGAAGGGTTTCAGAGGGTGGAGGGCCTGGGATACGTTAGACTCCACACCTCGGCCCGCCTCTCTCGGCGCCCCTTCTTCGTCTGTCTCTTGCTCCCCCTCACCCCTTCCTCTCCCCAGCTGTGCGAAGCTGTGCACTAGGCGCTGGGGTGCTAAGGGAATTGAGGACAGGAGTATCTTGAGTCATTCACTTAATTTCTTATTTTGTATTAACCTTATTAACTCATCCTTTCAGGTTCCGTTGTGCCTGGAGCCTTCCATCCTGGGTGAGGTTTGGGGGTGTGCTGGCATGGGGAGGGAGTATAGGGAATTGGGGGTCGGATCTCTCCTTACGTGTGCATCAGCCAGTTTCCTTGTTTTCAGCTCTGGGTGTCCCCTGCACCCTCTGAAGTTCTTGGCATCCCCAGCTCCTGAGGCTTTCTGGGACCCTGCAGGGTCCACCGGTCTTCCCTTCCAGCAGGTGCCCCTCCATCACTCACTGCCCCTCCTTCCGCTTCTGGACTGTTTGGGCTTTCACATATCTTGTGGTCTCAGCAAAGATAGAGTTGGCATTTCTGTTTCTCATCATTTTCATGTTGTGGTGTATTCTTGAAAAGGAAGCATCTTAAAACTCAGGAGTCCTGCTTTTCATCCTTGTCCAGCGCCCAGTGGGGTTTTCTCCCTTTCTAGTACTCTGTAGGTCCTTGTCAGGTCACGAAATGAGCCTGGAAGCTCTTTAGGGAGCCGTCGTGTAAGGCCCCGTGGAGGTGTGTGGGGCAGCGGGAATGTGCTCACGGAAGGCGGGTGGCTGCTTGCTTGTAGGGGTCCCCGGGGAGGAGGCGGAGCCGTGGGGAGGTTTGTAGGTTTGGGGACTTGTAATAATTGATGTTCCCCTGTGCTATTTTTGGAGTAGCTATTGTAAAATTTACCTGTGACACACTAAAGTTGGTCATTGGCCTGCACGCCTATATAAATACTTTTATTAGCACTATCTCCATTCTTGGAGCTTGAAGAATCATGGCACAGCTTCACTGATAAGACATGTGCTTAGGTGCTTACCAATGTGGTTGAGACATTAATAGATGTTAAATTAAAATGGTTTCAGAGCCTTGTAGCCAGTTAAGTGGCGTAAAATGTCTCATTTAAAGTAAAAAACCTCTGAATTAGAATGCTAGAAACATGAATCTAAGATAAAAGACCCATATTTTATCAGATTGTCATCATGTAATGTGAAAAAGTTAAACTTTACGTGTCTTATACATTTTTTAGGCAGCTGCATATTGTGATAAGAGGGAAAATGTCAGTGCAACAAATTTTTGAAATGTCTAATTTGGTGTGATTTCAGCGAAGAGGACATGTATCGTGACGCGGATGAAATAGAAAAGGAGAAAGAATTACTTATACATGAAAGAGGGTCATCAGGTATGTTTGGAATTGTTTTATGTATAGAGTTCTTACCGTTTATAGTAGAAAATGCAGTTAAATCAATATATCCATTTTCATAAAATATTGAGATGTACTTTCTCGGAAGTGGTCTTATGCGTGTGGTCTTACTTGCATCAGATTATTCGCTTACTGACATATGTTTGGGAAATACTGTTTCCTAAGGTTTTCAGGTTTTAATACAAGTATGTTCCCTGTGTGTTCTTGACGTTCAAGTCATTTTTGCACGTGTAAGGATTCTTTAATCTCTTGACACCACTCTCTCACAGTTCTTGATTTCCTTATATTCTTGGACAGTTTGGATCTGAAGTGCATTTTTCATTTCAAGCGGAAGGCCTTATTGAGAAGCTGGCTCTCTGGGTCTTCGCGTGCAGATGGCCATGTGAATTTGATTAACTTACAGAAAGAACAGTCATGGGATTGATCGCACTAATTCTCTTATCATTTCATGATTCTGTGCCCATGTTTCTGTTCAGTCATGCCTGCTCTGCTCACCCCTACCGGGACCCATTGACCCATTGCAGCTCCAGTGAGCCACCCCTCCTGACCGCCCCTGCTGTGGGCACGGCTGGCAGCAGGACTGTGTGTGGAGGGCCTCCTCACTTCCCTGCCAGCCTCGTGCGGGAGCCGAGGGAGGATGCTCCAACATGGGACACGCCATAGACGATCCACAGGTGGCGTTTTCTTGCACATCACCTGTGTAACGTGTGTGTTCGACTGGTTTGTTTTAAGGACCAGCTCCTGTTTATTTTATGGTTAACAAAATATTTTATGTATAATTAGGAACGCAAGATACAGAGTGGGGTTTTTGATAGTAATTTTCGAGTCTTGCTCACAAGGAGCTGGGGGAGCTCTTCACCGTGGCAGCCCCGGGAGATGTCCTTTGTGGTGGTCCAGCTGAGTGTGTCCGGGCCACGCTGCCGCGGTCCTCCGTGGCCTTCAGAGGAGGCTCGCTTCCCCTGCTGCAACTGCACACACTTCCCCGCGGACTCGGTCCTGAGTCTTGTTCCTGAGGAGAAATTGCTTCCTCAGCCATCGCTTCTTCCTGCCACCTTTGCGGGGCCTCCCGCTCTCTGTCGCACGCCGCAGGCTCCCGGCAGAGTCCTCTCCTGTCCACCAGGGAGGCCCGAGGCAGGGCTCCGGCCTTTCAGCGGTCGGCTCACGCCCAGCCTTGGTCCGAGGCTCCAGTGTGTCCCTTTATACTGCGCCTTGGTCCTTCTGGGCTCCCCGCCCTTCCTGAGACAACATCCTGTGGACGGGCCTCGGGGGGGAAGCTCTGTCTGTTAGAAAACGTCTTTATTTCACTTTCTTTCTGGAATAACCCCAGAAGAGTAGTTGTTTTCTCTAATTTGTTTGAAGATTGTATTCCATTGTCTTCTGGTTTCCTTGTAGTTGAAAATGCTGCAGTCAGTCTGATTCTTAATCTGTAAGTAAGGTCATCTGTCTTTCCTCCTTCTCGTTGTCTGGTGTCCTGCAGTTTCTCCTTGATGTCTCTAAGTATGGCTTTTAAAAAATTTTTATTTTAACATTTTACTTGGGATTTTTTTTACTTTTTGAATCTGAGAATGCCTATTTTCATCAGTTCAGGACAAGTCTCAGCCATTATTTTTCTGAATGTTGCCTTTTTCCTATTCTATTTACTCCTTGTAGAGCTCTAATTAGGTGTTTGCTAGCGCTCATTCAGTCATCCAGGGCCCTCAGTTACACACCCTTTCATATGTATTTTCTGATTTTTAGTCTCTGTTGCATTTTGGACAGTTCCTTCAGAAATTTTTCCTTTGTTTTTTTGAAAAGTTATTTTCCCTCCATATTTGCCTAGTCTTTTTTTTTTTTTTTTTTTTTGGATAATGTATTGCTCTTTGCTTAGGTTTTTATTCCTTTTATTTCTTAAGGCTTTCTAAACATATTCTTTGGGCCTGATAATTCCACTGTCTGAAAATCCTGGCAGGTCTAATTATGCCAATTGCTATTTTTGCTTATTTCTTGTTTCTTCAAAGTTTGGATTGTAACCCCAGCTTTTGTGTATCCGTGCAGTTTGTGCAACCTGGCTTGAGTGTGAGAGAATTTGGCCTTGTTTCTGCCAGGAACCCAGGGCCACTTTCTATTCATTTCTAAGCTTGAGTTTCCAGGGCCTTGCAGCTGTTGTGAATTCACACCCTGTTCATGAGAGCCGGCCTATGGGTATGAATTCTTAGGGGAGACTTCCTCTCTCCCCAGGTCAGAGCCCAGGTCAAGGCATAAAGTTTTCTTATGCTCCCTCTTTGTTAGTGAAGAGGGTTTTTTTTCACCTCGTTGAGAAGTCAGTGGACTATGGCTCTCCGGCAGAATTTGACATGCCACCTGTTTCTGTAAATAAAATGTTGTTGGAACTTTTTAGTTTGCATATTGCCCACGGTGATATTCACACATGGTAAAGTTGAGTAGCTGTGACCAACCTTACAGTCCTCGAAGCCAACATTATTTACTCTCTGGCCCGTTACGGGAAGAGCCTGCTATTCTTTCCCAAGCCTCTTGATGGAGAGTCTGTGTGTTCTGCAGAGGTTCAGTTTTAACTCCCCACCCTCCAAGAGTCTGAATCCTTGTCTTTGTCACCATGTGGTGGTTAAGGCACAGACCTCTTGGTTATTTCAGCTTCTAGTTACCACAGTGATTTTCAGCTTCCCCCCCTTTTGTTTGTTTGTTTGTTTTTAAGGTTTTGGGGCCATTAGAAGTGTTAGTAATCAGAGCCTGTGTTGTATGCAGTTAAACAAAGAAGGGAACTGTGGTATACTTTAAGCCACTTGAGGTCAAGCACTGCCTGTCCCGCGCCTCCAGCTGCTGGCCTGGAGGCCGGCACATAGTGGCTGCTGGAGGCGTCCTCCTGAAGAACCACAGGGGGATGGGAATAAAAGTATACTTTTGATGGTGGCAGCTGTGCAAGTACCCATTTCCCCACCCTGACTGCCTCACACAGGCGTCTGAGTCAGCATAGGATTGCGGCCTGTTGCGTGGCCTCTTCGCCTGGTGGGGCCCCCTGCCTCCTCAGTCCTGAGCTGGTGGGGCCTGCTTTGCCCTGCCCAGAGGCCAGGTCTTGTCTTGGTGTGCACAGGAGAGAGGACTGCAGGTGAGGGGAGCGGGAAGGCTGGGCTTGCTTCCCAGGAGGTTCTCCCTGAGCCAGCGATGTGCTCTGCCTGATGGGAGAGCCTGGCCCAGTACATGTCCTTGACTCGGGCGTTGTGGGGAGGTAAGTGGAAAGGCAGATAAAAGGGAACTCTTCCCTCCACCAAGAAGACACTCAGAAAGTGCTTCCTGACTTTCAACAATGGCTGGTCTTTATTTGAGGGTTGGCTGTGCAGTGTTGGTATTTGTGGTTTCCATGTATTTTGCTTCAGGGGTCTGTTTCACCTTTAAGCCAATCCTGACTTAAACCACAGATAAATGTATTTATGGTATCTGTATATGTTATTTTCCCTTTTGTATAAAAGATTTATTTTCCTTATGAAAGCATTTACTATGAGAGTTTTAAAGATAGGCAGTTCTTACATTTTGTGTTTAAAAAATGATCGATTAACCTGAAGTGCAGGAAGGTCTCAGGGCTCCTCATGGGCCCCTCAGTCAGCCGTCCCTGCGTCCATCACCCTCGGTGGTGATGCCTGGAGTCCCTTTTTCTTCAGTAGTCCATACCCATTCAGGGCAGAATCTGGGGCTTTATCGTCTTTGCAGCCCCTGGTCCTAGCTCAATGCTTGGCCCACGTTAGACCATACAGTAAGTATTTGTTGAGTTGAGCCGAATATAACATTTTAATTTTAGGTACAACTTCCTGCTAAGTAAATATGTTGTAAGGAACTTGTGTGTTTATATCCTAATTTCTTTGCTAACATTTACTTCTTCAATATTTTAAAAAGGAAGTCAAGACATGCCTGAGAATTTACATCTCTTTCTTCCTAAAACACACACACGGTTGTATGCATGTCCGTGCATATGCGTATACCACAAAGTCAAAACCCAACTTCGTGTTAAACAAGGAAAACCTAAAGGCCAGTTTTTTTTTTACCATATCATTTGTTTGATCATAAGTTGTATTTTTAATTTTGGAGGATGTGTTGTTAGAGTCAAAGTCTGTGGTCCAACTCACGTTGAGCGCTGCATTAATTTCTGGCTGATTATCAACAACTTACAGCCTTTTGGGATCAGGGCAGGATATAACTGGATATAAGTAAATAAAGATAATTAAATACACCTTTTAAATAGAGGTGTTATCTCTTTGTATAATGGATGCAAAGAACTAATGACAGATCATTAGATGTGTCTTCTCACAGCTCAGACTGCTGCTTGTCTAATTGGAACAGTATTCATGGATACCTGGGTCAGTGTGATTGCAGGTGTTGAGGGCACAGCCAAGAAACAAAACAAGCCCCTGCCCTCAAGGAGCTCATGTTTTGCTGTGTGTGTGTGTGTGTGTGTGTGTGTATGTGTAAGGGTGTCGGGGGAGGCGGGGTACAGAATAAGAAATATGACAGGCGTCGATCAGTGCCAAGAAGAAAAACAAAACCGTGTGAGGGGAATAGAATGAAGGTGTGTGTGTGATGTTTTGATACTGGGTGTTAGTGTCAGAGGTGAGCAGAGACCTGCAGGGAGTGAGGGGCAAGTACCTTGCAGGTAGGCCCAAAGCCATCAGCATGAGGAGTGGTGGGAGCTGAGGCTTGAGAGGCAGTGGGGCGCCGGGGCAGGGGGCCCTTGCAGGTAGTGAGGTAAGTGAGTATTCTGCTTATGCTTTGGTTTCATTATTTCCCCCTCCCCCATCCACTTTTTTTGATTCTTTACCAGAACCCAGATTAAGTGTCGCTCCTGAAATGGACATCATGGACTACTGCAAAAAAGAGTGGAGGGGAAATACGCAAAAAGCAACATGTATGAAAAAGGTATGATGCGTGGGTGCCTGTATTTCGAGTCTTTCCAGTAGTCTATCGTAAATATTTAATACGTCTTTTTTTATTTTTAGACATTGGTGATGACAGCTGCTATTAGACTGTGTAAATATTGGTGTTCTAATATTAGAGATGAGGAAACAGGCTCCAAAGATAAGGGATTTATTTGGAGTCACAGTATTAATACAGAATCATCATCAGTAACTTGATTTCTTTGAAAAACTAATAAATGACTCTGTCCTGTTCAGAATTGGGTGAGCCATTGGTGGTCCTCCAGGGGTCATTTGGGAATGCCTTTCTGACCTGGTAAGGTAAAAGCCTCAGATGTCATACATCTGCTGTCCTCAGCCGGGTTTGTATTCATGTCCTTCAGTCCTCCACAGCCTAAGCAGAGGGATCTGGAACTGCTTCCTTTATTTAGGGCATCCCAGGGTCTGCCCTCTTTCAGTCCCATTGCATAGATTGGTGACCCTAAAGTTGTCCCTCCAAGGCTGTGGGACATCAGGGATTCCCATGACATGGTTCTCTTGTTCCTGTGACCGGGCTGGGTCATTGCTCAAGTCAGACCCCTTGACCCACTTGTACTGCACGGCCATCTGAGCAGCACACCCTGTTGGTTTCCTGTCAGACGTATCCTGAATCCAGCGTTCCTTTGTAGGGTGAAACTGCTGCTGCAGCTGACCCTTGAACAACATGGGTCTGAACCGCGCAGGCCCATGTGAACATGGGTTTTTTTCACTAAATATGTAGCAGTACTCCACTGTATGCAGATGCGGAACCATGGACTTGGAGGGCCTGCTGTCAAGTTATACGTAGATTTTTGGTGGAGTTGGGGGTCAGCACCCCTAACCCCTGAGTTGTTCGAGGATTGACTGTATTTGACTTTTCCTGAGCTACAGAAATGGCAGTTTCAACCTAACACTTCTGTCACCTCTTGTAACTTCTAGGTTATAGTCTTTACTCATTTTTCTCTTGGGATTATTTACAGCGTGAGTTTGAATACACTTCTGGCATATTAGAGATATTGGCCTGTCATATTTGATAGAAATATCTTTTTAATTTTTTTTGTTTGTTTAAAACTGTACTGTTTAGGATTTAAAATTTTTAGCTGTTTGAAAACATTTGTTCTGGTCCTTGGAACTTCATTTTGTAGAAAACGTTGTACACCTTTTAGCAGGCACCTCAGCTGCCCATGCCTGCCCTGAGATGGGCTGACTTTACTCAGGACGTAGCTGCCACTTTGGAAGCTCTGAGAGCAAGTGTCATCCCTGCTACCTGCATGTCTGGACTGTAGACTCTTCATGTCTCAGGCATTTGTTAGAGAACTCAGTCAAGAAATACCCGGGACTCTCCGTTCCTGCCAGAGGTTGAGGACATTTACATTTCTGAGGCCATCTGCTGAATATGCATATCAACCACTGACAGATTTTCTAAAAACCTCCAGCTTTGTATCAAAGTGGATAACCAGAGGCCAGGTATCTAAACTGTATTTTCTCATCTTCCCCAGAAATGCTGTCACTGGCCTGCAATTTTATTTTATGATCTCAGTCTCTTTAAAGGATCTGTTCTAACAGTTGGCACCTTAAGGTCTACAATTGAAGATGTCTGCTAAGTTTTCCAAATATTCCATATTTTGGAATTCATGCTGAGATGATTCTTCTGTGATTTTAGTTGGACTCTTCAGTGACCAAATAAAAAGGCACATCAGTTAGAAAAGCATCCTGTCAGGACCCCCGGCAGGAATTAAGAGCATTTCTGGCCCCAAGAACAGCTTGGATCTCAGTTATTTTTTGTTTTGGATATTCTTTTGGAAGTAAGTGGTATAAACCCAAATTTAATTTTAGAAGTTTGAGTCACCTCTGAAATAGCATGAGTAGTTTATGCATTTTGAAAGGTGCAGTTCTTTTGAATTAGCCTTTGTGCGTATTTAGGGTAACTAGGGGTTTTGCCATAGCGAAGAGGCGCATATTAGAATGCACGAGTCTGCTTGACGGGCCATTATATTGCAGTGGTTGGACCACTAAATAAAAATGCGGCTCTCCAAATTTTATTGTTGAAAAGAAGTACTTTTATATCAACTTTTAGCATCATCCTGTGACTTAAACCTTGAAAGCAACTGATAATGAGGGTCCAGTAGTTGGACGCAGGGTGACTGTTGCATGGTGCCCACCCATGATGAGGGTGACACTCTTTTTGTGAAAGTGTCAGTGGGGCGCAGGGTTTCCAGTGACCATGGAGGAAAAGCAGGACAAGCGAAAGGACTGCCAGGCTGGGGGTGAGTGAGGTGGGGAAGCCGCGAGGCTGCTGCCCGTGTCTGAGCAGTGTCCAGCGGAAAACTCCGATCATCTCGGCTGCCTGTGGACCAGGTCACTGGGATTGGGATGTGCTTCAAAATGGTCCATTTGGGTGGCTGTATTTGAGTGACTGAGCATGCCACTGAGCATTTTCAGTTCCTCGTTTCACTTCCAGGCTGAACAAGAATGACACTTAAGTCTACTTTTTAAAAAAGTCTAGCAGGTTTTTCCAGGCTATACCTCCTAGCATGTAGGTTTTCTTACATATACCATGGAGATTTAGAATTTAGGGGCATTATTTTTAATATGGAGAAATAAGCTGGGTACATCTCTCTTGTCTTTCCTATCTCTTCATTAAAGAGTTGGGGGTCAATTTAAACACAGATTAAAGCCTTCAGAATGTTGGTTGTTAATAAATAAATGTTAACAACAGTTGCTTAGAAAGGGACATATAACTCCAACTTTGGGGGTGACTAGCATTTTTCTAATACTTGATATGTTATTTATATGTTCTAGTGTGTTGCATATGCTACATATGTCGGTATTTTGACAGTATTAACATTTGTTAATTTTGTGTGATTAATTTAAAAAAAGGAATTAGAAAATGTGAAAGACTCAGCCAGTCTTGTTTCCATTCTTCCAGGGATCGGGGGCACATTGTTTCTACAGGAATAAAACTCTCCACACTGTCTGAAGTCAGTAACGACCATTTTGAATTCTTTGATGCTTTCGCCCAGGGCTACGAGGAGGTGTCTCAGAAATTCACCTCCATAAGGCGAGTCCGTGGAGATAATTACTGTGCGCTGAGGGCCACGCTGTTCCAGGCCATGAGCCAGCCGGCGGAGCTGCCCTCCTGGCTGCAGGACCCGGAGCTCACGCTGGTACGCTGCCGCTGCAGGTTTGAGTCTGCAATGCTTCCAGTAGTTTTTGTGAGAAAGACTTCTCTGCCCCATGTGCCGTGTGCTAGCACTGCCTGCAGGGTGATCAACATGAGGGTTTATTCAGTTTTGTGGGGCAGGGATAATTTGCATAGTAAAGCGACCAAAAATGATTGCTATTTCCCAGAAGAGGAAGATGATAAAGTGTATATAACACTTCAGCGGAATTGGAGAGCCGGTGTTTAGGGTCTGTACAAAGCACTTAGGGGCAGTATGACTTCAGTGTTGGAGTCTGTGCCATGTGGGCTGGATATTGTGCTATCTGAGAACTTGCTGGGGTTTTTGAAGGCACATTTCTGTAGTCCTGGCTCCAGTTCAAGGACCCAGCACCCTCTGCGTACTGGCTTGGTAGGTGACAGGGAGCAATACCAGAGAGGAGAGATGTTAATGTCAGCCTGAGGAAGGCTTCCTGGGAGGTGAGGGTCAGGAGCTGTGTCTCACACTGACCCTCTGTAGTATTTTAAATTTAAATCTGCAGTGTGGTAGTGGCAGCCCAGGAACTCATGTATCAGTGACACATATCAGCTGAGGTCATGTAATAGGTTAGGTGTAGAATAACCTCAAGGAGTTTGGTGGGCAGGCGTGATTGGGCAGAACTCACAATATGACATTAATTGGAAGAAAATTTAGAAGTTTTGTGCATATATTAAAAAAGAAAACCCAAAAAGCTAGCTCTGGGAGGTCTGCCGTACTGGCAGCTTAAAAGGGAAAAATAATGTCAGGGTTTTAATTGATTGCAAGCTCAACATGAGCCCACGTGGTGTGTGATGGCCGCAGGGGTAACGGAGCCCTGTTTTTTTCTGTTTTGTTTTTCAGTTGACGTGTAGTTGATACACAATGTTATATAAGTTACAGGTCTATAATAGAGTGATTCACAATTGTTAAAGGTTGTACTCCATTTACAGTTATTATAAAATATTGGCTCTACTCCCTGAGATGTGCAGTGTGTCCCTGTAGCTTATTTTACTGCCCTATATTGCCCTTCTCCTTCCCTCTCCCCACTGGTCACCACTGGTTTGTTCTCTGTAGCTGTGAGTCTGCTTCCTTTGTGTTCTATTCACTAGCTTGTACTTTTTAGATTCCACATGTAAGTGATATACAGTATTTGTCTTTCTCTTCTGACTTATTTCACTTAGTGTAATGCTTTCCAAGTCCATCCATGTTGCTGCAAGTGGCAAAATTTTGTTCTTTTTTAAATGACTGAGTAATATTCCATTGCGTGTATATGTATGTGTGTGTGTGTGTGTGTGTGTGTGTGTGTGTGTGTACATACACCACATCTTCTTTATCCAGTCATCTGTTGATGGACACTTAGGTTGCTTCCATATCTTGGCTATTGTGAATAACACTGCTGTGAACATTGGGGAGCATGTATCTTTTTGAATTAGTGTTTTTATTTTTTTCTTAAATATATACCCAGAATTGGAATTTCTGGGTTACATATGGTAGTTCTGTTTTTAGTTTTTTGAGAAACCTCCATACTGTTTTCTACAGTGGCTGCACCAATGTACATTCCCACCAACAGTGTACGAGGGTTCACTTTTCTCTGCATCCTCGCCAACATTTGTTACTTTTGTTCTTTTTGATGATAGCCATTCTGACGTATGAGGTGATACCTCACTTGTGGTTTTGATGTGCATTTCCCTGATGATTAGTGATGTTGAGTATCGTTTCCTGTGCTTATTACGAAACCCTGTTTTAAAAGGAATGCTTCTAAAACATAGGCAGTGACCGCCTGTCTTGACCTGAGCTGATCAGATTCCATCTTGAGGGCTGAGGATGTGCCTGTACCCTCAGTACAGATGGAGTGTGTGCAAGACGATTTGTCTCACTTTGGGAACAGTTGAAGGAGCTGGGGTATTTGCCTAGAATAAAAAAGACGTGTAGATGATACTGGCTGGCAGCTAAGCTGGTTAGAGGTCTGTTAGTAGGTACACAGGGGTTCACACGCCCTCAAAGGGCAAAACCAGGACCAGTGGGTAGAGGATACTGCCTCTCTGTCAGGTGATTGTCTATTTTATAAACTGGTATAAGATCAGCACAATTGTGTGTTAAACTGTCTAGGTGGTGTCCGTGGAAGATGCTTTCTTCTAACCAAAGATACATGTCATCTTAAGCAGATTTCTCTGTTGTAGCTAATTTTTTTTATCAGAGGCAAAAGAAATGGATACATTAGGCTATTTTTAGCTTTGCAAATCATAATACATATTAGTACTGAAATATTTCAGAATTGTTGGTCAATCAGAAGCATTCCTGTGACTTTAAGACACTGGTAGGGAAGCAAACATGGGTGATTTCGCCGTTTTGCTTTAACTTCTGTTTGAAAACCATAGCTTAATTTATAGATTGTGACATAAAATCCTCTCAGTTAGGCTGAATTTTCCTTTGAGCCTTTTACTTTCAGGGGCTATTTAGATTTATGGACTTAATTGACATAATGAATTTGAATTTTTTTATGCTTTCTGAGAAACTCTGGTGCAAATAGCATTCTACATAATTAAACATGTAAGATATGCCCCATGAAATAAAGCACAGTGTTCCTTTTACTTTGCTAACAGGATACGTTTGGGTAGGACCATCTGCCATGTTACAAGTGGTCGGCAGAGTGTGCTTGGTTTCTGATCAGCATTAGAATCTGTCGTGTGGATGAGCGGTGGGGCTTCGAGGTGGCTTTCCTGACTAATCTGAGTCATATGGAAATTCTCAAGTGCTCTTTCTGATTTCTTCCCTTTTCTGTATATATCAGCCAACAAATGGTTTTCTCTTGGGAGCATAATCTAACTGGTTGGTCACAGTGGTATTACTTTGTCATCTAACCTTTGTTCAATGCCAAGAGGCCTGTGTCGGAGAGAAAAAGCACGTCATACTTGCCTGTGAGTACAGTATGAAAGTTTATTGAACTTCTCCTGCTCTCACTCAACCAGAGGACTTGTCCACGTGTTGACTTTGCAGCCGCCAGCCACTTTTCCATTGATTGGAGCACTTTCTTGACAGGGTCTGTTTTGTTGTTTGTCTTGAGCAGGTGACTGGTGCACCACATGTTTCTTGTTCGAGGTGCCAGTGCAGGAAGGTGCCCACGCTTGGTTGTTGCCCTTGATCTGTCTATGTTTTAACCACCAGTTGTCCCATGCACCTGCCTATAGATGCTGTTCCATCCCTGTTCTCATTCTGGGCCTTCCACCCGGTCTTCCTTCAGAAAGGCTTCACTGACATTGGTCTTGTTGAGTGAGCGAGTGGGTGGTGCCAGCACGACCTAAAGAAGTTGGGGTGGAACCAAGTGCGAGTATATAGAGGGTGGTGAGGCCTACAGGGGCTGGCAGTGCACCCGATGGTGGTGGGGTACCCCGACTACCTCCCCCAGAAGCGGGGGTTTCTCCATCAGCAGATACTGCTGGTGGTGTGACTGTAATAAGTAAATGTCTTAATATCTATTAGCACACGTGCTTAAGACAAGCAGATCCAGTGATACTTAACTGTATTTTTACAAAACAAGAGAATCTTACAGGAGTTTTTGTATGAAAATCTCTGCCCATTTCCTACCTGTCTTCCTGCTACATCAGAATAACTTGTATCCTGTCATTTTAATTAAACCATGTTTGCTGTTAGAACTTGCTATAAATTGTTTGGGTTTAAACTGGGGTAGCCTTGCTATTATAAACACAATAACCATCTGACGATGAACCTGTCTCAGTTTACCTTGATCCTTGGTCTTTCTGAAATGCCGAGGGTCTCTTCTGACTGCTAACTTGTGTCTAGTGACAGTCATATTTCCTCGTGTCCGTGGGAACACAGAAAGGGTATTCACAGCAGGTAGGCTGGAGGGAATCTAGGTTTAGCATTATTAAGGTCTCCTGAGCTGCCCAGGCTCTGTAATAACCCACTTCTTCAACTTTGGGAATCGGACAGGTCCTGGGACACCTAAGTTTGTATGTGAATCTGTAGACCCAGAACCAGCCTTGGCACACAGCCTGCAGGCCGCATGCTGTACTAAACATCTCTTGACCTCAGCATGCATCTCATCCAGAGTTCTGTGAGCCCAGAGAAGCCACATGCCCGGGAGCTGGCTGCATCTGCTTCCATTTACGTTTGGAGAGAGGTTCTGTGTAGCATTTTGCCATTGACTGTCTCTCTCTCTGTCTCCCCTAGAGCACACTTGGTTTCAGGACATTAAAGGTAAACAGAAGCACTAGACCGAGACCCTCCCCTTAGGCTAAGTTCAGTGGAGGAGAGCCCAGATCATGCTTTCTGCTTCTGCTCGGCCCCTCTGGCCTTGCTCTGCCCACTGCCCTTCTGACAGTTGGGCCACCCCTCCCCTCCTGAGGTTGTGCTCGGATCCTTGTGTGTTGTTCATGCTTCTGTCCAGATCCCAGTCTTGGTGTTTGACTGTAGTGTGATCATCTGACCCTGACCCTGGTCTCAGATGGGGCTTGTTAGTGTCCTTTGGGGCAGGGGTCCTTTGGTTCCAAGTTTGCTAAATTTTAGAGTGTCTCTGACGGCTGGGACTTGTGACAGTGTTTGCCTGGAGTAGGATGGACTGTATGTCAAAACTCCTTTTATGAGGTAGTTTGGGGATGATTCATTTTTGTTATTTGCTATCCCTTTAATCATGGTGTTGATTTCAACAATTGTGGACACTTGCTATAGGAAATTTCAGGCTGTTTTTATAGTTAAGTCACAAGTGAAATTATGCCTAAGCTAATTACCTACTTTATTAAATATTTCCATCACTGTTTCCTGTTTAAACCTTGTTTTTTTCCTCACATCTCTCTTAATGTAACAGCCGTCCCACCTTTGTGCATAGTGTAAAGGATGGGAATGTGTGTGTGTTATATGTGCTATGACCCCCTGAAAGCACTGAAAGTTATATTCACTGTTTTCATCTGAGCAAAGAATTTCAACTCCATTCTTTCCTCATAGTTTCTTTTTCACACCTCAGTTTTTGGGCTTTCTCCAGGATCTCCACATCTCTCAGAAGTATACAACCCTGCATAATTGCTTTAGCAACAGTTTGGCCCAGGCATGGAAGGACTGAGGAGACAGACTTTTATTTGGGCTTCTCTCTGTGCGTTAGGTCTTTGGGGGTCTCCTGAGTAATTCAGTTGAGTACTGTGCCTGCTTTTTGGGTACCTGCACAGTGTCATGTGATGCTCACGTGGTCTCCTGGGCTTCCCTCCACCCCGTTTCCCCGCTCAAATCCGTGTAGCCAGTATTTTCTGCTCATTGCACTTCTTTGTGCCCAATTGTGATTTCAGCTTGTTGCCACTTGAGGGCATTTTAGGTTCTGGTGATAAACCTGAGAACCTAATTGAAGGTTTACAGCAAAACTGCGCACATATTGCTGAGATGCAGGACAGTGTGGGCACAGAACTGGGTGGCATTTGGGTGGGTGGTCATCTGCCATCATAGTAAGATGAGAACACAGCCCCCTCCCCCTACTAATGAGTCAGTGTAGTTCGCCATCACTGTGGTAACTACCTAAAGCGGAATTTACATTCCTTTTGTGGTTTTAGGTTCTTGTAGAGATGAAACCACCTTAGTTTCACATGATTGCTGTAGATTGAGAAGGTGAAAACTTGAGTTACCGTTCATGAAAGGGTCTTCAGAGTCTTAGATTCCAGGAGAGTGGAGCATATGGCCTCATTTAAAACTGTATAACTGTTAAGCAAGCTCAGGTTCCAGGTAGGAATTAATTATTTTCTAATGGTCTTTTGACTGGGAGGTGAACTTTTGCTTCCTTTCTGCACTTTGTAGCACTGAAGTGACATGCCTGTGCCCAGCCTAGTGACATGGATTTTCTGACACAGCCAGGACGTGGGGAGAGGCTGAACTCCTCTGCTGTCATCAATCGAGTCATGTCCCAGCTTGCCTTTCAGACTTCATAATCTATTGATGATCAGGGGAAAAAATAACAAACGCTCCAGGAAAAAAAGGAAATGGGCAAAGTGACAGTTCAGCTGTTAGTTCTTTAGTGAGCTGGGCTGTTGCAGCTCCCTTCACCCTGGCTTCTTTCTCTCAGTTGTATTTTTCACTTTACTACATGTATTAGGCAGTTAAACTAGGTACCATGTTGCTTCTTTCAAAACTTTGAGGATATATGTAAATATCAGAAGTTAAGTTTTATTTTCCTAATCAGTAATGAAGCAGGTTTTTACTGTGTCTTGGACCATCTCACATGCTCAAAGCACCTTCCTGAGTCAGACATTAGGGCGGTAGGGAGGCCGCCAGTGAGCCCAGCAGCTGCCTGGGCGCTTTACGTGAAGAGCTGGTGCGGACGCTGCCGCAGCATACCCCTGCCAAGTGCTGGGGAGCGTTCCTGGTCAGGGCTGGAGCCCAGCGAGGCGGACTGAGCCTTTGTGTCCCAACTGAAACCGCCCCTTCGCTCCAGCAGCCCTCCTCAGGGTGGGGCTTTCCGAGTTCCTGACTTCCACATTTAAGTCCTCCACAACCTAAACACAGGCAGATGTGCAGGAATTAATTCTGGAAACGAATGTAGGTTTTATAGGCTTTGTGGTTTCTTACAGCTTGGATCGTGTGATGGATGTTTTGGAATGTTAACATTTTTCTCTCTGTTTCTTGATACTCTAGTTACCAGAAAAACTCATAAGCAAATACAGCTGGATCAAGCAGTGGAAACTTGGACTGAAATTTGAGGGGAAGAGCGAGAACCTGGTTGATAAAATTAAGGAGTCCCTCACATTACTAAGGAAGAAGGTTTGGAACATGTAGTTTCCTTTCTCTGATAAGTGTGAGGCTCTCACTCCTGACTGCCCCAGCAGACCGCTTCTCAGTCCTCACCTCATGGGTTACCAAATGCTCTTGGCTGGTTGTTAGGCAAAATAATTCTAAATGAACACAAACTCCTCCTGTGAAGTCTTTGGTAAAATGAAGAAAAATCAACATCGTATACTCTTGGAGGAGATGATATGTTTAGTGAAATGTTTAACTTTGTTTTAAAGGAAATCTTACAAATGTAGTCTTTGTTCTAAGTCATATTGACAAGTTTCAGGGATATCATTTAGTCCATTACTGACACTTCGTTTGTGCCAGGCTGTCCCCTAAAAGTTTCATGTGTTAATTTAGTTCTCCCAACTACCAAGCTGTTTCTGCTGTGGTTGTCCTCATTTTACAGCTGGGGAGATTAAGCCCCTGTGGAAGCCACCAGCTGCTCACTGGTGAGACCTTTGTTCCATCCTGACCCTCTGACTCTGGAGCCATCTCTTGCTGCCAACGTGGTCTACTTGTGGAAAATACGAGCTCTTCTAGCTTCCCAACCAAATATTGCAGAGTCCTGTGGCACGTTCATGACCATTAAAATTTACTTTTGAATTTAAAATGTTAATAGTTTTTGGGAGAAGCAGGAGTTAGTGGCTATTCGTAAGGGTTAGTTTCATATTGGCATCTCTTACTCTCATTCACTTTAACTTAAAAGCACATGTATTTGTAGGGTTTTCTTCCTCACCTGAAGAGTTTGCCCATCTTAGCTGTATACATGACACTCTGCTTTATTCTTCATCAGGAGTCAATAAGAATTTGCTGAGTGGATTTATTCTTTTGAAACTCACATGTATTTTTAAGAGGGTAGGAGGGTAAGTTTAGTAAACAAATATTCAGGAGAGCCCATAATCTTCCTTGCCTATCTTCACAATCTTCACGTTTGAAGGTTGGCTTGGTGTTTCTGGGTGGTAACAGCTGCTGTAAGCCCGCTAAGGGGAGGAGTGAGTTTAGCTGCCCCTCACAGCCCCACGCATGCACGTTAGCTCTTCTGTGAGTACTTCTGATCGACTGGTCCTATCTCTTTGCCTGGGAGGATAGGGGAGTTGAAATTTCCGTTCCATGGCCCCAGAGCTCCTCCTTAGTGCGTTATACTTTTGTTTCTGGTTAGTGGGGGAGAGCTGGTAAGGAATTTGGGCGGTCTAAAGAGCGCCATCGTTTGAGCTGGAAGCTCGAATGTTGAGCATTGGCACGTGACCCCTGGTCATCTACTTTTGAAAATAAACTTGTGCTTGTAGTATGGACTTTTACCAGGGACTTACAGGACGAAAGTGTAGTTATTATGCAACTTTCTTATTATAGTGGGCAGGCTTGGCTGAGCTGAGAACTGAAGCAAGACAGATAGCTTGCGATGAACTGTTCATGAATGAAGACGACGAGTATTGCCTCTATGAAGCTGTCAAATTTCTAATGCTAAACAGAGCCATTGAACTGTACGATGACAAAGAGAAGGGAAAGGAAGTTCCATTTTTCTCGGTGCTTCTCTTTGCTCGGGATACATCCAGTGACCCTGGACAGCTGCTGAGGAACCATCTAAACCAGGTGGGACACACTGGTGGCCTTGAACAGGTGAGTTGTACCTTTGGGAGTATATTAGCCCAGAACAGCAGCTTCAACCATCAAACGTTATCTCAGGTTTTGTGGGTCAGAAGTTCAGGAGCAGCATAGTTTGCTCCTAGGTGGCTCTGACTCAGGGTCTCAGAAGGTTGCAGTTGAATGTTGTTCAGGGCTGCAGTCATCTGGGGGCTTGACTGGGGCCGGAGGAGCCACTTCCAACATGGCGCACTTACCTGGCTGTTGGTAGGAGGCCTTGGTTCCTCACTGACGGTTAGTGGGAGGGTTCAGTTCCTTGCCATGTGGGGCTTTCCATAGGGCTGCTTGAGAGTCCTCAGAACATGATGGTTGGCTTCTCTCAGAAAGTGATCCAAGAAGAGAACAAGGAGGAAGCCACAGTGCCTCCCACGATGTAATCTTGGAAGTCACACACCGTCACTTACACCATATTCTGTTTGTTAGAAGCAAGTCACTTAATCTTTCCAACACTCAAGTGAGGAGTGCCAAAAAATTGTGAACCTGTTTTACAACTAGCATGGTTCTCTCAGCCTAGGCCTTCTTCTGCAGTGTGGTGGATGGAGGCAGTACCCTTGGCTCCGTTAAGCTACAAATAAGCCAAGTACTTGGAAGAGTCGTCTGAAGGGACTTGTTTAATTGTGGCAGCTGTAGCTGTGTAGGTAGCATTCTCTAAAAATAGAAATGGAGTCACTTTAGTCAGTAGGGCCCAGCCTGATCTTGGATCTTTTACAGATATGCCAAGTTGGAGTTTTACGGAGACCCAATGGAGTACTGTCCTGTGGGCCAGCAGCTGACTCACCACACTTGCACTGTCTGTCTTTGGTGTGTTCATTAAGTTGCCCTGAAAAGCATAAGCGAGATAGCCAACCACAGAGCGGCAGTAAGGCTCTCCTTCCAGGGGGCTGCCTTCCTGCTTGCCCGACTATCCGTGGTGCTTGCCTTTCCCTGGTACATGGGAAAGAGCACAGATAGACAATGGTCAGTGCTGGGTCAGACAGGATTGAAGATAACTATTTTAAAAAATTATCTATATTCATAATACAGGTTACTTAGGTCTCCTGAACCATAGCAAATACTTTGCAGGAACAAGCCTGGTAGAGCGTGATTTGCATCTTAGACTGAACTTAGTCCTTTCTGAGTCCCCACAAAGTCTGCTGTAACATTTTTTTAAATAACAGCTTTATTGAAATTAGTATGTTTCATGAAGTGTGTAACCCAGGTTTTTAGTATGTTTACAGAGTTTTGCAGCCATCACAAGTCTAATTTTAGACCACTTTGTCTAAAGGAAACCCCATACCCGTTAGAACTCATTCCTCCTTCTCCAGCTTTCTGTTGTTAAAGATTTGCCTATTCTGGGTGTTTCACATAAATGGAACCTAATTAAGTGGCCTTTCACGACTGGCGTCTCTTACTTGGCCTAAAGTCTTCAAGATTCACCCATGTTACAGTGTGCATCAGTGCTTCATTCCTTTTTTTTGACAAATAACATTCCATTGTATGGATATGTCACACTTTATTCAGCCATTTGGGTTGCTGCCACTTTTAGCGATTCTGAATAATCCTGCTGTGAAATCATGTGCAGGATTTTTGTGTGGACATGTGTTTTCGCTTCTTTTGGGTATAGACCTAGGAGTGGAATTGCTGGGCCATATGGTAATTCTTTGTTTAAAATTTTGAGGAACTACCAAACTTTTTTAAAGCAGCTGCACTGTTTTACATCCCTACCAGCAAGGTTTCAGAGTCCCATTTCTTCATATCCTTACCACACTTTTTAAAAAAGAATTGAGATGAAGTTTATGTAACACAAAATTAACCATTTTAAAGTGTACAGCTCAGTGGCTTTCCGTACATGTACAATGTTGTGTGACCATCACCTGTGTCAAGTTCCAAAACAGTTTCATTGCCCTGAGAGAAAACCTTGTACCTGTGAAGCCGTCACTCCCCGTGATTATCTGTTTGTGGTTATAGCCATTCTGGTGGGTGGGAAGGGGCGTCTCACTGTGGGTTTGATTTGCATTTCCCTGATAACTTTTCATGTACTTCTTGGCATTTGCATATCCATTTTGGAGAAGTATCTATTCTGTACATGTTCTTTGCCCAATTTTTAAACTGGTTATTTGCTTTTTTGTTGTTGATTTGTAAGAGTTCTTTATGTATGCCGGATGCAGGTCCCTTATCCGACATATGATCCCTTCCTGATGGTGTGTTTGTTACCTAACAACCCATGTACAGAGGAGTGGGGCTGGGCCCACGGGGCGGAAAAAAGGCTGTGGCTTTGCCAGGCTCTGTGCTGCCTGGGATGTCAGGGAGGGAGCGGGTGGTGAGCTGCATCCTTCAGTGGGGCATCCCTCCACACACTTGTTTGCTCCTCCTGCAGGTTGAAATGTTCCTTCTTGCCTACGCGGTGTGCCACACCATCCAGGTGTACCGGCTCTCCAAGTACGGCACTGAGGAGTTCCTCACCATCTACCCTACCGACCCACCCAGGGACTGGCCAGTGGTGACCCTGATCGCCGAGGATGATCGGCACTACAACATCCCTGTCCGAGTGTGTGAGGAGACGAGTCTGTGAGACACACTCAGACGGCCCGGCAATGCGGCCAAGGTGCGCGGGCAGCTCCTCGGCTTGGGCCTCGGGCCTGCGGGTCCCTGAGAATGACCTCACAGGACACTTGGGCCCTGAGAGCCAAGCTGGACTGGGATTTCTGAAGAGTAGCTTTTAATAATAAGAATTAACTAAGTTTTCCCCCTCATCTGTGATGCAGTATGTTTCAGTGGAGAACTTCAGAGCACACCTGTTGAAAGGTGCAGACTGCATCTCCGTAAAACAAACACTTTTGTATCAGAGGAGACTCATTTTGGAGAGGAATTTGTTCTTTATATCTCAAATCAAAAGCCTCTCTAATAGTAAGCTGGCTTTCAAATTTTTTTTTTTTAAAGATAGTAGTTGTTTGTTGTTTTGGTGGTAACGGGTCTGTGCCGTGCCCTTCTTCCTGTGCAGGCTCCTCACGTGGTAGAATTCTGGGCCAGTCATAACATCCTCCGATAGTCTCACTGAAAGCGGTTTGGATTTACATATTGAAGCTATTCTAAGTGGATTATCTAATAGAAGATTAAGAATTGGGTCCAAAAGTGAGTTATTTCAAGGCTGGAGAAGTTGCTGCTGGAGGAGGCAGTGGCACCAGGAAATCCTTGCTCTGCAGGAACATGACAGGTGCCTGAGGTGGCGGACACACCGGGTCTGGTGGCTGGTGAGGCGGTGCGTGGTTGGTGGGCCGGTGCTGCTTGTGGTTGGTTGATCTCTAGAGTCGGGGGCTGTTCGTTATTCTCCAGTTCCACAGGGTCACCACTTTATAGTCAGAACAGGGCTCAGATCCACCTGCTTTTCTAGAGGAAGCCAAGGCCAGATGACTCAGGCACTCACCTGCGTTCAGAGATGGCGGTGAGCTGGATCCAGGTCTTTCTGTGCCCTGTTTTTTTGAGCGTGCTTTTGTTGCCAAATTCATGTAACTCATCTGCCGGCAGGGGATGAGTAACAGCAGAGTGCCTAAGGTTTTTCATGAGTAAGTTTAAACAGAAGCATGTCCTCAAACCAAGTGCAAAAGCATGGCTGAGCTGTGTCTGCCCTATTTGGTTTGGGAGGCCTGGGGGAGGCAGCGTTCCCAGGCGAGAGTGACTGCCTGCATGGTCATGAGCTAGGGTGGTGCCGGGGAGTGGGGCAGGGCAGCTGAGCTGAGCATGCTCTGCACTGGGGCCTGAATCGTCCAGTGGGGCATGGACTGCAGACACTGTTCCCAGGAACCAGATAGGTCACTCTTCAGGACTGTATCAGCAGCACCTGAACTGGTTCAGTATTTGTGGAGGTGATGTTACCCTGAAAGTACCGAGTTTATCTTATAATAATTAAAATCTTCATTTGGTCCAATTTAATACAGTTTATAAGCTATCTGATCTGTTTTTTGCCCCCAGAGGGGCAAACCTTTTGTGCAAATGTAAGTTTTGCTTTCACTTAAAAATTAAAACTCTTGGTTGAGAAAACTCAGAGGACACATAAAACTATGCAGGCTGTTACACTAGTATTTTTCCCGTTACCTCATCAATAATAGTCACCACATCTTGGTAGGTACTTACTCATTAGAGTGTTTGGATCAAATTTTGCTCTAAATGTGTGTGAATGTGTTAGAGAGGCTTTGTTTTTTTTACTGTGAAATGCAGTGGTGCCTGAAATAAAGAGGCACCCAGAAGCCAAATGAAAGTAATAATAATGACTTCTTGTTGACTTTGATGCTTCACTTTATGTAACTTCATTTTTATGTAACTTACAACAGGAAATGCCTTCCATTCATTCTTGAACTTTTTAAAAGCATAGCTTCAAATTTTTAGGTTGTATAAGGCAGTAGGGGTCTGTGTCCATCCAGCCGTTGGTTCATAACCACTGTTGAATTTAATAATACCAATGATCATCTGTCTTTGCATTTTGAGAAGGTTCCTTTCTATCCCAGAGTTTATTACAAGTGTTCAGCAGTTTGGACCCTTTGGTCTTGGCAGAAAGGTAATGTCTGCCTTACGCAGGCTTGATTTAGACCTTTGAGTTCATTTAAAGTACATTAAGCCTAAAAGAATTTCCCTGCAACAAGTTCCATGGAATTAACACCACTTCTTCAGAACTTTTTCTGGTTTCCCTCCTCACCTGCTGAGCTACTTCTGTGTTTACAGCATCCACTGATCTCACTCACACCCGGAACAGCGACAGCGGCGGCTGAGCACAAGAGGCCCGCGCGTGGTCTGTCACTCATGATCTAGGCTTGGTGGCATTGGATCTGAAATGTCGGTTCCTCTTGCTTGGAAGGCAGCACATCTGAAAATGGTTTAAATGCACAGACCAGGATCCAGCCTGCTCTCTTCGTATGGCCGCTGATACTTTGTGCTGTTGTGTGTGCAGTTAGTGATGGGTGAAAGTTTCCTTTGTGGAAAACAGACCACTGCCTTTGTAGCCTTCTATTATTCTTTTTTCCTCCAATTCTGGAGCTTATCAGGTAAAAGCTCAGGCCACGTGAATCTAACACCTCTGTCAGAAAACACATTTGTAGGTTTCTGCGTGCTTGTTTTGGTGATTGTTTGTCTGTTTTCCAAGGCTGTGTTATTCCTCTTGCGCTCTTCACTCCAAGGTGCTGTTTTACCCAAGAGTCCATGGTCTGCTTTTTGAAGAGCTTCCAGATAATGACGGTCGGGTGCTGTCTCGCCTTTGGTGACCTGGCACTCCTACCATCGCACCTGGAGACAGGACTCAGACCGACTTTCTGGCTTTGTCTTCTTTTTGGTGTTAAAATAAAGTTTGATTGCTTTCTCTTTCTTAAGCAAGGCTTTGCAGAGACACTCCCCCTTTGAAAGTGAGAAAGTATTTTCCTAAGTATAAACCTCCAGGGAATCTTACTTGTAGGCATACATAAAAATACATAAATGCCTTTTTAAAAAGTTCTGTGACTACTTAAAAACAATAAAAAGGAAGCCCTCAATGTGTGTGAGGTGCTGAGTCTGACATGTATGTGTAAGTTGTAGAATCCCCAGAGTTGAGCAAAGGCAGGGCCCAAGTTCAAGTAATTTTAAAATCACCTGAGGAACCGTAAGAAGTGAACTGAAGAAGGAATTGATTTTAGATTAAAAATGCCTTTTAGAAACAAAGCAACAGATGCCTGACAGACCTCCTTGGCTTAAGTTATAAAAGGCTAAAAATTTGAACCAATGGAAGGACTTCTGTGTGTGTGGCTACAAATTCCTTTTTCTAAAGTTTAGGTCCCCTGTTAAACAGAAGTAGAATATGTAATGCTTGACTCTTGGGAAACCACCTTGATGATCTCTTCTGAGAGGCTGGGGAGACCAGGGAGCTAGGGCTGAGTTAGGTAGTGAGAAAAGACACAGGCAACTGACGGTTAATACTTGTGTGATCCAGTTACTAACTTGGAGCCATGGAAAGCACAAAACTAAAGTGGTTTGGCTGCCCCTGCCCGGGTAGCAGTAGCAATAGGAAGAAAGTAGGCTCGGCCGTGACTAGAAGTGGGTGTGTGTGTATGAACGTGTCTGCTCGCTGGTGTGCAGTTACACCGTGACACTCTGTTGTGTGCCAGGCCTCACAGCCTGAGACCCAGTCACATTTGGGAGGGTGGTGGGAGCTGTCCCATTTGCAGTTTTTTTCATTGTAAATTGAAATTTATTACTGGGACTGGTGGGATGGGTTAGTAGGTATTACTAAACTGTACAGAGTGGTCATTAAGCCTGGAAATAATAGGTTAATTGTATCGAAGTATCATAGCGATAAACCATTTATTATGTTCTCTCTGTTCCCAAGCCTTATGGCCACCTGTATATTTCAATATTTTGTAAGCTCATGAATAGCTCATTAATAGTAAGGGAGAGCATTGACTAGAGTTTTATCTCATTCTTGTCGATTCCTTGGGTGTAGGTGTGGGTCAGGAATGAAGTCGCCAGAACACAGGTCATCCAGGGAAAGGATACAGGACTGGAAATAACCACAGCCTTGGCAGTCGTTTTCCCGGTAACCGGGGGTGGTTGAGCTTAATTCTGAGCTTCAGAATAATTTTTTGTACTTAATTTTAATAGCTTTTATGTAATGAAAAAATGCCTTGATTTATATTCTCATAAATGGTGCTAAAATATGGTACCCATTACAGGAGCCAGAGCAATGCATGGTAATGTGGGAATTTTGAGGACTTTGATATGGGAACAAAGCCAAAATGAATGTATTTAATGAACTCCCTTCCCATTTTCATTGTCTGTAGAAATGTTTTGGTACCGTTACCTGCATCTTAGCAGCTTCTGACTCTCTTGTGAATTGGGAGAGGATGATGACCCACCTTCTACCTGTGGTAGTGGTGTCCCCTCCCTGTCGGCCGGGCTGTGAAGGGAGGACAGCTGGGAACATGGTGTGAACCTGGCCCGCTCGTCTTGGCTTGTTTAGCAGAGTGTCCTGTTTACACTGTAAAATGTCAGCATTTGTCAAAAACTTCGCCTACTCTGCAAACCGTGCCCCCAGGGCTCCTGTCAGTTTGGGGTCTTGCTTCCCACCTGCACCCTCGGCCGGACACCTGGCCCCAGGGTGTGAGTTCCCTGGGTGAGGTGTTGAGTCTTCGTCTTCATGGTCAGAGGCAGAGCCAACTCAGGTTTTGCTGTTGGTCACCTACAGCAAACCCAGCCGCTGAGGACTGTAAAAATAATAACTAAAAATAAACTGAGAAAATAAAAGCTCAGAAGCCTGGTTGTGTTGCTCTGGTTAAATGCCTGACTTTGAGGACTTGGGAGATTTTGGTTCAGTGCATTAACTTGCCAGCACCCCCAAGACAGGCGTATGATGGTGTTGGACCCACTTAAAGTGATCCCCCCAAATTAGGTGTGTGGTTCTGGGCTTGGGTCTGAATTCAGTAGCAGTCCCGTCACTGGCTGCTCACCACTCGGATGAGCTCGGGCCAGTCACTCCGCTTCCTGACAACTCAGTCCTCGTCTCCACCACCAGCTGTCCCCAGTGGGAGTCAGGGTGGGGGCGAAGTGAGACACCAGCACATAACAAGGCTTCGAGGAAGATCCTTTGGGCCTGCAAAGTGGGGCTGCTGCTATGGTCCACACCAGCCTTGCCGTGTGCTTGCTGAGGAGAGGCCCGCGGTGTACACTGCTCCCAGGTGTTCGAGAACCAACCAGACTATGGAAGCGCCCCCAGAAGTGTGATAGCGTTGCATATGAATCAGACTGCCCCTGAAAGATGTTAATGACCTGGAGAAGGAGGAGACAGTGGGCTTTCAAAGGTATTCTTGGGGTTAGGGCAAGAAGTTTTAGCCAACAGTGAGCTGCCCTCCTGTGAGTCAAAGAACTGAGTCTCGGCAAAATGGGGCTGGGCTTCTGAAAACCCCCCTGCTGATGGGCCAGGCATCCAGAGGGCAGCGCTGGGCTGGTGGCGGGCAGCCGAGGGATGACCTGTGCTAGCCAGCCGCAGTGAGCTGGTGCCTGCCTTCATGGCCTTGTTGGACTGGGTGAATAAACAAAATGTCTGCTACAAATACACTTGCCCATCGTCTTGTCTGCACTCGGTGCTCTCCTCAGTTCCCAGGGCAGCGTTTCTGGCATTTCTCCTCCATGGTGAGTCTAGAGGAAGCCAGGGACCCCGGCTGTGGGTCCTCAGGAAGCCCTTAGGATCAAATGATCAAGAAAAGACAAGCCATGTTACATGTGTGTAAATGAGACTGTTTATACAGTACATTCCCACCTCCCATCTCCCAGCTGCCTTGCTGGAAATCTGAGCGTTTTTTTCTGTGGGTTCTCTCAGTTGTTTGTCTTCCCTCCTCACTCCTACCCCTGTCTCGTCTGGGCTCTGTGTGAGTGGCCTGGTAATGACCTTCTGACCTGCTGGGTCTGGTGGGTTCATTCCAGACTTTGAGCCCCCAGCACAGCCCTGGGGACAAAGCCGATTCGGCCCTTGGGCGGAAGAGCCTGGGGTGGCGCTCCCCGCGAGCTCCCTAGGGCTGAGTGAGGATTTTTTTTTGCTCTTCCCTCCAGTTTGGGATCTTGCTTCCCACCTGCACCCTCGGCCGGACCCTGCAGCCTGGCCCTGTGACCTCTCACCAGATGGCTGAGAGGTCTGGTGACAGTGGTGTGACTACCCTTCATTCTCTGTTACAATTTAGAAAATGTATTAAAGCCAAGTACAGTGTCTTCCAGTACCCCGTAGTGCCACCTCCCCAGATGGAGACCCGGAATGCACTTTATGGAAGGTGAAGTGCTGTCAGGCTGTGCTGTGCCCCTCATTCCGGAGATGGCACTCCTTGCGATGTCGGAAAGAATGCAGAGGAGATAAAAAGCAAACACGCCATGGAAGTTGTTGATACTCTCGGAGGTCACATCCTAATTGTACAAGGTGGTGAGAAACTGTGATGCACTCTAAGGTTTAAAAAAAAAACCTTCAGAAAATATTATATAATTAACACCAAGTACTTCCATTTTTCTCAATTATAAGCAGTGCTGTAAGGCACCTCCTCGTTCATGAATCTTCTCACGCATCTCCAGACTGACCATGTTTAAGGCTCTTGATACGTATTTCCAACCTTCCCTCCGAAAAGTTGCAGGAAGTTCTCCTTCACCAGCAGGTGCTGCAGGGCCTGCTGCATTGTCCCCTGGGTGACACTAGGGATAATTTAATTTTAAGCTTTGACCACCTGGCAAGAAAAAGAGTTTGGAAAGGAAGAAAGATGTGTAGTTTTAAATGGCTTTTGATTCTAGTAATAAGTGGGGAGCATTTATCCTCAGTGCTCTGGGTTTGGTGGTATCTCTTTCCTGCATGGCCTTTTCATGTTCTTTGCCCATGACATTAGCCTCTTTCCCTTGTTGAGGGTGAACTTGAGGCATCTTGCTAGATTGTCCTCTGAAGAGGTACCACTGAGTGACAACATTTCCCCTGCAGAGCGGGAGGGCCGGTTTCGCTAGGCTCTTGCCAGTGCTGAGCTCTGCCAAACTTTGGTCTTTGCTGAGTTGATAGCTGGACTTTCAGTTTGCGTTCCTTCACTTGAGCAAGGCGAGGCATGTTTTCCTTGGGAGAAGCCATTCGTGGGTCATTTTCTGGGAACCATCTGCTCGCTTCCTTTACACATCTGTTACTACAGTGTCTAACTAGACCGTTGTATGTGAGAATACTTTTGGTTCTTCCATATGTATTTTACAGGGAGATGATCCCTTTTGGTGGCAAAGGCAAGTGACAAGGACTGGCTCGGGTGATCTTAGTTCACGGAGAGCATGACCATAGTGATAAGAAGAGGGGGTTGGAGATGAGAAGGATGCAGGGAAGAAGGTGATTGTGCAGGTGACCTGGGGTCAGAGTATGTTCAGGGGCGGAAGGTGTGAATGCCTTCATTGATTCACCAGAGTGTCTGTTCTGGGCAGGCAAGGTGCCAACATCAGGGCTGTAGGGAGAGCTGGCCCAGCCCTCCCCTTCCCTTCCCCCCGGCCCTCCCAGGCCCTCTCTACACCTCCCCATGTTGGGCCTCACATGCATGTGTGACAGACGAGCTGAACCCGGAGTGAAACCGCTGATCACTCACTGCCCCATCCGGAGCAGGAGGAAGGGTGGAGGGTGGAAGATCTTTCTCCTGACAGTTGCCGTCGTACACCAGCATGCCTCCCTGGGCCTGCCCAGCGCTCAGCTCTCATTCTGTTGTTCTCACATGGGGTGCTTCCAGGGATCCGGAGACCTCTGCCCCCAGCTCGGCAGTTTCTGTGAAGTGGCTGATGGTCCCACCCCGACCCACCACTTCCTCCTTTGCAGCTCCAAGAATCCAGTGTTATTACCCCCAGGTTCTTCTGAGCCCCACTCACCCGCTAGGGATGTAAGACAAACCCCAGGTCAGCTTGTTTATCTGTGTGGCCCGGGCCTGATTCATGGGGAAGACCTCTGCCCTGACAAACGTGGTGTGTGTCACCACCCTGGTGTCCCCTCCTGTGACTCTCCCGTCAAATTTGACAGGGGAGTCAGACACCTGTCCACCGAGTGCCCACCACTGCAGGGGCCCGTTTCAAGCTCTCTGGGTGTCTCCTGAAGAGCCCTGTCATTAGGTTTAAGGCATTGAGGGACCCCACCCCAACCCCACACACATGTACACACTCCCCCCAAGGAGGAGACAGGCTTGGTGTAGCTCTGCAAAGAAACCATCTCTACAAATTCTCTTTTGAAAAATATCTACTCTTGGTCCTTTGATTCCCTCAGCGTGGGTGAGGTGTGAAAGAGTGCACAGGTTCTGGAATGGGGCGAGGCATTAAGACGCTTGGAGCAGGAGGCTGGGGCACTGCCAGGAGTCCCTGTTTTGTGTCACTGCTTCTCATTGGGTGTTTCCATCCTCCTTCCAGCTGGGCCCTTGTTTACTACATGTATCCCTGACTCAGCCTGGTGCCCACCTGTGTAAGTGCAGAGTCCTCCTTGCAGCAGCCCAGTGCCTGGAGTGAGAGGAAGGACCAGCCTGGAAGAGCAGGGTGAGGTGTGCGGTGGGAGGAGGCGGACAGGCTGCTGGGAACGGTTGTGCAGGCTGTGCACTGCAAAGCTCTAGGTGTCATTCACATCGTGGTCCAGGAGTACACATGAGCTTGGGAAGGAGAACCATTCTGGAGCCATTTTTGGCATCTAGGCCTTAGGTGACCAGGAGCACCTGAACTAAACCAGTGGGACGAAAGAGGGTGCAGAGGGAGGGAGAGAAGTGAGAGATGCTGGGAGCGAGAACTGACAAGGTCAGTGACTTGACTGAGGGAGAGGTGGCACATGGCGTAGGCTGGTGTCCGGGCGGGTGCTAATGTGACTCATCTAGCTGGAGAGGGGTGGAAGTCTGCGGGGGGCAGGGCTTAAGGCTGAGATGTTGGGAGGTGACTGGACTGCAGTTCTGGAACAAGTCAGGGCAGGAAAAACAGCCCTGGGGATCCCCAGTGTATATTTGGAATTGGAAACAGGCCCAGATTAGGTCACCCAGGAGCATGTAAACTAGGTTCCCAACTAAGGTGGGAGCAGGCCTGGGGTGGGGGTGGGCAGGTGGAGTCTTTTTTAAAGAAGGTGGAATTAAATAGCAACACAGCTGTAGGGTGAGGAAGGCCACTGGAATCTGGGCAGTGGCAGCATTTGGGGGAAAGGCGGAAAGAAGAACAGAGCTGAGCTGGGACGCGGTGCTGCCAGGCACCGGGGAGAAATCCCTTTTTGACTCCGTCACGCGTGAACATGGGAGCATCTCTCCTAACAGGGCCCCGGGGGCTGACCATAGCCGGCTTTCCTCAGCTACTTGTCTTTAGAGCAAGAGAGCCTGGTACACGAGTCAGAGGAAAGAATTCTAGGTGTGTGGTATAATGTGAAGTTTGATAATAATTATTCTATTTGTTCATTCTCTTTTGGTCTTTGGATCCAAAGGTTCTGAACCCAAAGTTAGACTGGCCTTTGTTTTGTTTTGTAAAAGCTCTAGTAGTTTTTCTTTGCTGAAAGGAGCCCGGCGGTAGAGTTGGTGGCTGGGGTGCTCCCAAGCTGCCTGGGAGCCTGGCGGACGTGCACCCCCGCCTTTGTGCACCGCCGTTGACGGCTCTGCAAATCCTGACATCGCAGCGGAGGGGAGCTAGAAAAGATCTTGTTCTAGCGCAGAGGAGGCAGATCCAGAGGCATCCGATAACCTGCCTGGCTCACAGCTAATAAGAAGCAGAGATAGAATGAGGACTCACAGCTGCTGACTTTTTTCCTTTTGTGCAAAGACCAGTGTGTTGAACTGTGAAGTGGTATTTACTGGCTTGCATTGTCCAGTAGGGAGCCTGGAGCTTGCTGGGGGCATATAAGAACATAAACAATGCCAATATGCCCTTCACCCCAGCATTGCCTTTCAAAGTGTTGAAAAGGAAAACTTAGAACAGGGCTTAGTTTTCTCCTTGATATTAACTTAAAAACCCATTCAGTTGTATCTATGAATGTATTTAAACTACTTACCGCAAGGTGAAACCTTTCAGTAGTTTACCACCATTGTATAAGGTGTGGATGTGGGTGGTTTAGGACAATTCATAAATAGGCAGAGTAGAGACAGGTGTTTCAAAACCATGAACCAGCTTGTGGTTTACTTTAACATCTTCTTGATTAAAAGCCCTCAGCCCTCAGAAATGAAGACAAATATGAACACTGAAAGTCTTCTGCAATGTGTGAGGAAGGGGGCAGTGGGCAGGCCGCTGGGAACGGTTGTGCAGGCTGTGCACTGCAGAACTCTAGGAGGGGTCATTTACATTGTTGTCCAGGTGGACACACGAGCGTGGAGAAGGGAAACTGTTTTGGAGGCTTCAGTAGCATCCAGGCCCTAGGTGAACAGGAGCCCTGGAGCTAAGCCAGTGGGAATACAGAAGATGCAGAGGGAGGGATGGAAGTGAGAGAAACTAGAGGGGAGGACTGATGGGGGTTAGTGTGACAGTGAGGGATGGGTGTGTCATGGAGGAGGTTTCTGGGAGGATGAGCATGTGATTCATCTGGGGTGGCAGGAGAAAGTGTGGGGAGGGTGCAGATTTGCTGACAATGTCTGGGCCAGTACAGCTCCACACCCTACCTCATAGCCAAGCAGGAAGACCTCTAAGACTTCAAAATCATGTGGTATTAGAGGCAGTAAGAGGGCAGCATGGCAGAGGTAGTACTGCCACTGGCATTTTAACTCAGACATGTCCTGAAGCAGGAAAGCGAACACGCGGTCAGAAGCAGGTCAGTAGCATGCTTACATCCTTGTTGATTTCAGGTATGTAAAAAAACACATTCTCTATATAATCTCTCATAGGAGGTTAAAAAAAAATGAGAGCCATCATTCTTTGAGGTCAAGACATTATAGCTGAAAAAACAGTAATGCTTTTCACATAAAGACTGATAAGAGCAAGTCTCTCAGATGTGGGCAGGTGGGGTTTTACATGCTGTACCTCTTACTTTCCTAAAGCCAGGCTGTCTGGATCTCCATTCTAGAAGCGGTGGGGAGAAGCTGGGCCTCAGAGAAGAACTTTCAGTATTGCTGTAGTTGTGGGAAGTAAAAATCCATTTTAATACAGAATAAAATTTGAAGAAATGGCTCATGTTTAAATAAGACAGGGAGTTTGGGGAAATATCCCAGTGGCTAGAGGTTTTAGCTACCAAGGCAAAGGGGGAAATTTTAATGTCTCATGTACGTTTGACAAAAAAGGGAAATTGTAGTCAGAATTAGGAAACCATATAATTTGGGGCATGTAAACAGACTAATGGTTAGAACAAGAAAATCAAGAAACTAAAAACAATTTCAATCATATGCCAACCATCTAAGCTTTACTTAAAGTAAAATTAAAATATGAAAGCTGTTTGACAATATATGAGCACAAATTCCTCCTCCTCCAAAAAATTCCAAAAAAGAAAAGCATATATAAATGCTCTTAACAATGCAAAAACTTACATCTATGAAATACATACACAGCATTTAAATGCAGCGTATATTTTATACTGACCTCTGCAGTCAATTTTAATGAAGGCTGTACAAATATTTTAATGTGATTGGCTTTAACAGTTTAAACTAAACCCACAGTTTTGACGTGAAACCAAAAAGCCTGTAAGCTGACAGCCACAGCTCACGTAGAATAATGAGTCCCAGGAGACTTAATTTTGTTTTAAAAAAAAAATTCTGGATCACTGCTAATGTTCAGATCTGAAAGAAAGAATGAGGTAATTTTATTTCTCCATTGCAGGATCCCGTACCATGTTGTAAATCCCAGATCCTACACAGACTGTTAGACCAGGAAGGAGCCTTGGCAATAATGACTGGACCCTCTCGATGTACAGGTGGCCGCCGTGAGGCCAGAGAGGTGTGAGTGACGCTGAAGTTCTCCTTGTATGAACTAGCACAGGCTTGTCGCTGCTGAACAGGAGCCCCCGTGTGGCTCTGTCAAGGTTTCTGAAGCCCCGCGACGAGCTTCTTGCTCTTTCCAGCTTCAGATATTTGCCCTTTCCATACACTACGAAGCAAACCGAATGTGGTGTGGGTCGAAGGAGCAGTGTGTTTGCCCATAGGCCTTGTGGGTGTGGGGGAGTGGCCTGCTTCCCGGTGACTGGGCCACGCCTCGGGTGCTGGGTGCCTGGCGTTGAGGTACCGTGTACCTCCTTTGTTCATCCAGAGTGGCTTGAACTTTGCTTTCAGTATCAGGTTCATCCAAACAGTGGGTCCCCCATGTCTGTGGCCCCACACTTCACGGAACCAGAATCCACCTGGCTGTAGTGGTCCCCACTCCCAAGTCACCATTTCTTGTCCCTGGTTCACAGATGGACAACATCTGCCTCTAAACCTCACAGTAACGACCAGTCTCTGTACATCACTGAGTCTCCACGAAGCCATAGGGCGAGTGGTGCATCTCCCCACTGTAACCTAAGGAAACCACGTATTCTTCTGGAGAGAGAAAGGGTTCCTAGGTCTTGTGCGCTTTTGTTTACGTATACGGACTGTAGAAGCCAAGTCTTTAGTGAAGTGCACTTTAAGTTACATCTCCTAACTTAAAAAGAGGCACCAAATAAACATGTGCTGAATCTGTGGGTAGCTGACAGCCATCTATAAAAGTGCATAGATCTTACAGTCGTTCAGAGACCCTGGTTGATTGCAAATGAAGCAGAGAAAAAATTATCCTGGAACCACTTGGACTTGGCAGAGATGATTAAAAAAAAAAAAAAAGACTTTGGAGGTGCACCTTTGATGAGCTGCTTTGCCACAGCGAATAGTTCTAACCTCCCCTCGGGAGAAGAAAGTGAAGTCAACTTACAGCAAGATCTTACCACCTCCCCTTCACTGTTTTCCCTTTTTGAGATCAGACAGTAAACACTATAATTTGTTACACCTTTCCTGACTTCGGCGTTGGGTGTGGGTTGATTACGTAATTACACGTCTCACATTTTGCACACTTAGGTAGTTCATTTTAGACTTTTAACCTGTAAAAGGGTAGGAGCAGGGCCTTTTGGTCTATTTTTCTTCAGATTTTCTCTACATCCTGTTTTATGTGTGGTTAGATCAGCTGATGAGTCACGTGGTGTTTTGCTGCTTCAAAGGCCAGAAATAGAGACTCCAAGTAACCACACAGAGGACCATCTTGAATGTTTACCAAACACGTTGCTCAAAAACATGCTTTTCTACGGTTCAAATGCTTTTTATGAAAGAGCTCTGTGAGGGCTGTGCCTGAGGCTGTGTCTCGGAAGGCAGGTGGGAGCCTGGTTTCAGGGAATCGGCTGCACATGCAACGCAGACCTCTAAACACTTACAGATCGCCACGTGCTACAAAGCCTTGCTCATTGCAATTTTGGTTCTCTATATGCATAAAGGTCAGGACTTAGCACATAAAAGGACCGAGCATTGCTTTGATTGATGAAGACTTCATCCTAAGTTAGGAGGGCAGCTCGCCTGCAAAGTAGGAAGCCAGAAACCCTGGCTGGTGGGTACATACCAGCTCATGCTGTCCTGGGCACTGGTCTGCTGAGATATTCAGAAATAGAAGGATTCTTGAATACAAGAAAATGTTTCTCAAAGTAATCATTTAATTACAACAACAGTACTACTTTCTCAGTCTTTCCCCCACTTCAGTTTGAAGAAGGAAAAAAAAATCCAGTCAGAGAGCTACTGAGTCTTTAAATGGGTATGTTTCTGGAAACTAAGGGCACAAAACAGCTGACCTCCCCCTGCCCCTTCCAGATGATTCCCAAGTGAGGAGGAGTTAGGAGGGTCAGTCGGTGTTAACTCTTTTACATCTAGCTCTAAAGTTATCATTGAGTAAGTTCTGGTGTCTGGGGACTGCGGGAGAGGCAGGAAAAGGCTGCATGTGGGGACCACCGAGCTGGGCCCCGGCTGGAGAGCACCCTGGCGTCTGGCTTGATGGACCATCTTGAGTCTGGACCTCCCTCCTTGTGGGCCTCCTGCCCACTGCGCCTGCAATGGTTATTTATTGCAAGGACTCAGGAGTGAAAAAGAAAGTGCTTTTACTACCGTAACGAAATCTCCTTAGCCATCCAATATACCCTACAGCAAAGCCAGAAGTTTCTGTTTCTGAGTATCAGCCGTCCCAGGCAGTTTCAGAGCCAGACCACCTGGTACTGCTAAAATACAAAGCAAAACATACATGCAAATCAGAGAAGATGACCTTTGGGCACAAGACCAGCCAAACCTGGGCAGCGAGGGGGTGTGGCTGATGTCAACCTGTGGCCTTTGTGCCCAAAGTAAGGAATCCCAAGCAGGTGAGGGTTTCCGGCCAACGTGCAAACCTCGCCACACGCCGAGCCACATGGCCGGCAGGTCCTGCCCAATCACATCTTTCCTGGAGCCAGCCCGGCCTGCTTCCTCCTGCTCAGATCTTGGTGTCTCACTGATGCCAGTGGCACCGAGGTCCCGCTCATTGTGGGCAGAGCCCACGGCAGCTGCGTGGAGAATGAGAAAGCAAAGAGCGGCCTGCTTTGACACAACCAGCTGCTCTGACCTGAGCTGGCCCAGAGAAGACCCCCGGGTTGGAAAGACCTCTCTGAATGGCCCAAACTCACTTCTCAGCATCTAAATAAAAGCAGCTTCATGCTCCCGTGGTTTTAGATTGTGTGTGTCTACAAGGCACCGGTCCACACTGAGAAAGTCATGGCTGGTCTTTGCATAGTCCTTGGCCTGAGGCTTTCACAGAAATCCTGAGTGACTTGCAAGAGAAAAGGAACCTGTGTCGGGGGAAGGTTTCTTTGGTCGATGAAGTCCAAGGGGTGCCCCCCCATCACCCTGAAAAGTGGGAAGGAGAAGGGCCCCCCCCCTCCCCAGCCCGTGCCGAAGAACCTGCCGGCGGTGGGGTTTGCTTTAGAAGTTAAGGTGTGTGCTTGTCAGGCCGGCGGGTTTTAGCAGCACAAGCCAACGAAGGAACTGTGTCAGGGGAGCGTGTACTTCAGGAAGAAAGGTCTTGGACACGGGCGTCCTGCAGAGTCACAGCTCCATCGTGGCGGTCTGGGTCTGGGCTTGCGGCCCGTGTTTTCCCAAACTAGCAAAATACCATGGCCCACGAATCTTCACCCTGAAAGTGCCTCTGATGTCAGAATGCCCTCTTCTAGTTGCATAAGGAGCCTGGGGGGTCTTTCCTCGATTTTGAGGGAAGGAATTTGCTTTTTCAATTTGCTCTTTAAGCTCCAACCCCACAAGCATGAAATACTAATCACACATGTTAAAAAATACTGCTGTTTAATTTTCTAGTCATGTACTTTAAAAAAGCTGATACAATTAGATTTTTCCCCCATCCTCTCAGATCTGCCCCTGAAACACCCCAAAGTTATGCATCTTAATTTTCTGCATATATATATATGACAAATTGCTCACAGGAAGCACATGGGGATTTGTCCAGACATGTGAATGGACCCTGTGATGTTCATGGCTGACTCCAAGCCCTTACATTCTTTTTTTTCTATGAGGGACGATATGATTACACAGCACTGAAAGCAATAAATGCAAAAGGCTTGACTTTTTCCTTCTTTTTGCTCTTCTAGCATGTATGTCCATTCCCACGATAGTCTACACCACCTGACCCATTTAAACCCCTGTTACTCATAGTGAAAAATAGTTCTCTTGTCATTTACTGACCCTTAGATTTATATACAAATGACAGACTGTAAAACTGCTACAAACAAGATACAACATCCATGGATACAATACGTTTTCAACTGCAGGTACCTTGAGCACACGAGCAATCACCGTATTGTATTAGAGACATTTTATTGAAAATGCGAAAATAGGAAATGTATTATAGCCTAAAATAAATTACATAACATATACAGTATATATTTATATCTTTAAAATATTTTTTTTTGTGTTTAGGTTCTTTCAGTCTAGGAATTTTGACTAAATCAAGAATTTAGTGAACTGTGTCCATAATTTTTTAAAGAAAAAAACCCGCTTTCCAAAACTTAGAAAAATAGACTGCACTAAATGGATTTCAAATGTATCATTTCAGGGAGTATCACATAGTGATTTTGCTATGGTTTATAAAATGTCTTGCTTTCTCGTGTGGCGTAAAAGGGGAATACAGTACACTCGGAATTACCTGTACCGCATGGTGAGGACTAAGAATGGCAGGACCAGGTCATAAATCTACTTCCCAAGTGACGATTCGGCAACCTGGCATTAGAATGCTAGATTATGACTTAAAGCTTCAGTTCCCTTTAAAAACTAACATGTAAAAGTTAGAATGCTCCGTTTCACTTGCTCTAGTGCCATCTTCAGGAAAGGTGAGTGAAAAGCAAGCCTTCTGGGAAAGTCATGCCCAAGGACGCTGCGATGGGGAGATGCGCTTTTGTGACACCTTGAACAAGGCAGCTCACGTATGTACATGGCGGTGCGGGAAAGTGCGCGCACACTCAAATCTAGGAAAAATGTGAGGTGAGACGCTATCATTTGCATGTATCAGTTCGCTGCTCCCACGGCACCTCAAACCTTCCCATGGGAGATGATTTCCATCTGTCCGTCCGTCCAGTGTGTTCACAGATCCATTCCTGAGCAGGAACGGCCACTCTGGGCTGCAGCCTGGTGCTGCCCTCCGCACGCGTGTCACAGACGGTTTGTGCCTCCACGGTGGGAGGTTGCTGGCTTACATCTCTTTGCACAGCCATGTTACTGGGAAGCCAATCAAAGAAAGCCGAGTTGTCACCTGTTGATTCTTAAGAGTGATGCAAGGGACAGGGTGAGTCTGTGGCCTGCTGGGCAGTGGTGGCCAAGGGGTGTGCCGTGGTCCTTTGGTTCCAAGTGGAGACTGTCCGAGGGAGGGGAGACAACGTAGACTACCAGGCAGCTATGTCTTTGGGGTTTTCACGAAGCGGGGGCATGAAGTCAATTGTTCTGTTTCCACAAAGCAGTGGCAAGCCCATTCTGCAGGCCCCCACATCAGCGTGAGCATACCCAGTATGCCAGCGTGTCTGTGAAACCTTTGAATCAAGGTCTCTTGCGTTACCAAAACAAAAAACCAAAAACAAAACCGGAAAAAAACACGACAGGAGAGCAGATGACGCCGAAGTGTCACCTTAGCTGTCCCTGCAGCGCCTCATTCGTTCTCCCTCATCTCCACAATGTCTGTCCCTTCCTCTGCTGGAGGTATGTCCGTCATCGCCGAGTCCTCCCCCTCGGCGGCCGACTCGGTCTCCATCTTCTTTTTCTAGACCAGAGAAGACTCATCAGCGTGGGGCTGGGACAGGGGCACGTTGCAGCAGAGCCAAGAGCAGGGAGAGGCCACAGGGTCTCAGGGGACCCCTTGTTTATGGTTGGGGTGACCTTGCTGATGCTGCATCTCAGTCAGCTCTTCCTTTCGGTGGGGTTACCTGGCTGTCGGCCATGCTTGGACTGGGAGAGGCACTCAGGGATCCCGTCTCCCACTTCCGGGCTGTCAGCTGATGGAGGCCTACCTCTGCCCAACCACGGCACTTCCCTGCAGTCCCTCCCGATGGTGGCTCTGCCCTCCCCTCCCCTCCTCCTCCTCAGGTGCAGACATGACTCCTTATACCTGGGGCAGGTGTGCGGTTTTGTCCCCATATCTCACCTGTTTCCGGTAGACGTAGCACGCTGCTATGGCGACCATAGTGGATTCTCCCACAAACCCTGCAAGGAGGGAGCCCACACCCAGGGTGGCTCCATGGACCCTGGGGATGAGAACACAGGGGACATTCGTCTGTTAAAGCCGTGCTGAGGCATAGTCAAGTCAAAACCCAGCTGAAACTCAGGAAAGGGGTGGACAACAGGGGGACGGGACAATTGCATTAGAGATCTGATGGTGAGGGCTGCACCTGAGAAACGGTCCACCTGAGTGCGGGGGGGGGGCCTGGAACTCCAAGCCCAGCCAACTCCCACCCCAGCTCCAGGCCTCAGCTCAGCACTGCTGGGGGCAGGGGAGGTGGGCTTGTCCCCCGGCTCGTGGGCCCAAAGCATCTCGCCCCTCCTCTCCGTGTAGTGAGGTTTTCCTAGTTGTGGGGCTGACTATGCCCCTTCCTAGGAGACCGGAGCCCCTGAGGACAAAGGCGGCACCTTTGCTCCCTTGTGTTTGTCCCTTCCGGTTCTGCCACACCGTGGTAGATGCTCAGTGAACACTGTGTGGAAGCCGGACGAGAAAGTACTCTTCTGGAATGGATCTCAGCAGCCTCCCCCCCGGTGCCCAGGCAGAGAAGCAAGGTATCACTCTGCATTTCTAAGCTGGGGACATGCTTGGGGAGTTCAGGGGAAAAAGCAGATTTAACTTCTGGACAGAACTCGGACACAGCAGCAGGAGCACAGCCCCAGCCCCCAGCGATGTACCCCAGCCCCTGGCGACGCACCCCAGCCCCCCGGCGACGTACCCCAGGTAGGGCAGGACAACGAGGCTGGCGATGAGGACGACGATCCGCAGCACGGAGCTGGGGGCCAGGACGAAGGTCTTCTTCAGGGTCATCAGCCACCCGGTGAGATGGGCCCTCACAGTGACTGATGGGAGAGCCAAGGACTGGTCAGCGACATCCTGCCTCTCCCTGACTTGCACCTCTCGCCCTGTCTCCCCTGCAGCAGACCCAAGGTCCCGGGGCAGCCGGCTGGGGCCCAGGCCCTGCTGCTGTTGCCCTGAGTCGGTCACCTCATCTTACTGGGGAGGGGCTTCTGATGCCACCTCTGGGCCTGGGGGAGGCCTGTCCCCACCTCGGCTCCCCCATCATAGCCCTTTGTGTCCAGACAGCAGGTTGAGGGCCACTCCCCACCATGACCACCATCTCCCAGTGGGGGTGGGGAGATGGGAGAGCTGCTACTCTGGCCACCCCCACCTCGGCCCAGCCTCAAGTGCTGATCCCGCCTGTCTAGAAAACTCAGAGAAAAGCGGTAACTTGATTGTGGTCCATTTTGATTCTGGGAGTTGAGAAGCTGGACCAGAAGCCAGGTCTTTCCGGCCCACAGGCTGGGGGAGGTGTGGAGGGGAGAGGCGTGGGGGCAGAAAAGGGGCCTGTCTCACTTCCCTGTCTCCTCCTCCGCCTCCTGACCACTGGTCTACGGCCACCTCGCCCATTTTGGTATTTCATAAAGACTTGCAGAGTGCTCTGTATCCCCCATCTCCCCATCCTGACGTGTGAGCTTGGGGAGGCCAGGCAGGGCACAGGCCAGCACTGAGGCGGGGCTCAGTGGCTGGTGTGTGAAGTACTAAATGGCTGGTTTGGGGGCACAGACACCCTTGGCAAATGTTTAGGTTTGATCTAAACTTGGAAGGGGTTTAAGGAAGTGGAAGGCCTCTAAGAAAAAAATGCTGCCTGTTTGATTTGTTTCTCAAACTTTCAATCCACTGGATAATGTCTTTGCATCTTTTTAATCCACTGTGAATTAAAAAAAAAACCCATTTTTTGTTTGGGACAGGGCTGCAAACATTTCTAAAGAAAGAAGACTGGATAGGGCCTGCGGGTAAATAGGAATTTTCCTCTCATTCTGTTTTCCTTTACCTGGAACCGGGAAAAAGGAGAAGATGCGCAAAGGAACCACACAGAGTTCCGCAAAGGCAAAGTCCACGCCGATGATGTCTATCAAAATTTTCTCAGACACGTTGGGGGTCCAGAACATCACAAAACAGAGCTGGGAGAAAGACAGGAGGCAGGGTTACTAGGAAAGGCATACATGCGTGAAATGAGACAGTCAGGTAGTACGTGACCCCTGAGGAGCTGGGCCGATGCGGGGCTGGCACCCCAGTCCTTGAGCTGCCACCACTTGCTCTGTTCTTACCTGACAACACAGGCACTGGCCCATTCGCCACACCTGCCCAGGAGGGAGCCCAGCAGATGGGCAGGCATCCAAGTGGGTAATCGGGCCAGTGTGGAAGGCTTACCTAGGCTGTTGGACAGCTCAGTTAGTTCAGGGTGAACGCGTGTATTAATGTAGTTTTTACAACTTTAACCAAAAAATAAAAAGTGACCTGAAAGCATCTGGATGCTTGCAGAACTGCACTGAATCAGCACACCTACTGAAAGAAGGAAATGATAACATCTGGATAAATGAAAGGCCTGGAAGCTTTTCAAGGTCTAGTTAAGAGAAGAAGAGACAAAAGCCACAAAATTTGGAACTTGGGAAAGCAGATGGGTAAACCAGTTTAACAAACTCAAGAAACTAGAATCCTAAACTGACAGGGGAAAGTGGAGCTGTCTCCTGCCCTTCCCTTCCCCACCCATCAGAGAATGTGGCCACAGGTCCTTCTAGAAGTGGGGGTGAAGGCAGGCTGTGGAAAGTCTAGTTAATAAGCCGCTCGTCCACAGTTCCCCTTGCACAGCTGGTGGCTGTGCCTCCCCGAACTTACTGGAGTTTAGTCTCTGAATAAAGTAAAACCAGCATGGTTGAGGGCAGAATTACTGCACAGGAAACAGAGGGATTAAGGGAAGGATGACATGTCGAATGTTTGGTCTTCTTCCTCTATTCAGCTCCAGAACACGGGAAGGCAGTTGAGTCCCCTGACAGGCAGGAAACCCAGAGTGATCGCTGAGGAATCTGACCCACCAAGAGAGAAGACCCCAAGTTCCTAAAAACTGGAGGCTCCTGACAAAGCAGCCCCACCAGCCCAGCCATCAGTGAGGCCCACACAGGGATATAAACCTCACCCACATGTGCACAGCTGCCAGCTGGCTTCTAGTGCCCCGCCTATAAAAACGAGGAGACAACCAGGGATCACCAGGCTTTGAGGAAGAACTCTAATATGAAGAGGCTAAAACAAAGAGGGAAAAAAACCCCAGAGGAAACAGACAACGACAAGAGACAGAGTGGGAGGGAGGGGAAGGGAGAGGAAAGGAGAGAAAGAGGAGGAAAACCTTTGCCCAGTGATAGTCTCAGTGACGAGAGAAGACACTACCCGTGAAACAGGAACTGAATGGAAGTGTTACAAAAAGGACATTTCAAAGAACAGGAAAGAAGTTCTGGGAATTAAAAAACAATTAAGGCAGAAATGAAAAATTCACTAAATGACAGGTAAAGTTGATGAAGTCTACAACAAAGATAAGGCAGAATACAAAGACATGGGACGTATGCAAGAAGGGATTTTAAAAATATAAATAAAGGACCCATCTAAGAGGTTCAGCATCAAATAATAGGAGTTCCAGACTGACAGTCTGAGAGCTGAAAGATGCAAATTTCAAGTCCGAAAAGGGTCCATGATGTGGACATAGCACAGTGGATGAAAAAAGACCCACTGGGCATGGCACGGGACAATCCTGGGGCAGAAACCAGATCCTCAGAGCTTCCTGCTTTAGACAGCTAGGGAGCTAGCACTGAGAGTTAGGAGATACGGGGCAATAAATTAGAAGGGAAAATGACTTCTTCGTAGAACTTGAAACCAAACCATCAGTCAAGTATGTTTAGAAGAAAGACATTTTCAGATGTTCAAGGCCTCAAAAAATTTACCCCTCCACGCACACTTTTTCAAGAAGCTCTTGTAGGGTACAGTCTGCCAAAGCAAAGGAGTCGTAGATGAAGAAAAAGAAAGATGCAGGGTTGATCACAATAAAAAAACAAAAAAGGCACAGGAATCCCTGGGGTGGGGGTAAAGAGAGACCCCAGGAAGGCAAGACAGGCCCACAGGTCAGAGCTGGTCAGCACTAGAGCTGGTCGGAAGAGCCTTGGAGATGCTTCTTTGAGAGCATGAAACAGACAGGAAGCAAAATGTGTGTGAACACAGGAAAGGGGGTTTCGGGAACTAAGGGAAAAGGTAGGAATAAATGAGTGGTAAGTAATTACCATTTAGCTTTTAGAAAGCTAAGAAAAATTATAGCTAAGACAATGATTAAGTTCAGGGAAAACTAACTTTTTTTTTTAAGAAAGGATGGGAATCAGACTTAGGTGTCAGAGTTTATCATAGTCAGAATCCACCGAGAGATCTGAAGATCCCGGAGTAGAAGCGGGGAGGGGAGGTGGGGAGAGCAGCTATTGTGGGGAGCAGTCCTTAGAGGGCCGACTCTGAGCTCCGTGGGTGTATAAAAAACTGAATTTAGAAATGTAATAATATAACTTTGTAAGAGAATGTTGTTAGAAGATGCCAGTTCCATAAAACTTTTCTCTCCCTTTCTTACCATGCACATGATTCTTCTCTAAAATGAGAGTGAATACATTATAAAATGAATTGCAGTCGTGTGAAAACAGAACACTGAAATCTTACAATACAACATCCTTTAGGCTTTGGGTAAATTAAATTTCATGGAATTAAGCTAGTCCTACTTACTATTGTGTTGAAATACATTAAAAAAAATAACTTGGAGGACCTATTATAAATGTTTCACTTTATAAACGCAATGGAATCTTATTCTAGCATGTATTTTTCAGCATCTGGGAAGGATATCCCATTTTGGTTTTCAGAAATGACAGATGTACTATCATTTAACCCTATTGCCTGCTGCCAGGACTTATGCCCCATCTCTGACATGTACGGAAAAACACTTCTTTAGATGTAGCAACTTGGAGCTCAGGGGCTTTATTACTGAGTGGCCTGGACAAGTGGCCCTGTCCTCTTTTCTCACCACAGAGCTGCCAGCCTGGAATGGCGAGACATTGCTCATGCCTCCAGCCCAGGGATGGCGGCAACTTCCTGTCACAACTTCACAATGCCACCGAGCACTGCACAGGGACACAGTTCACTTTCTTGACAACTAGATCCATCAGCCCTCCTTCCATATATTTTCCATAGCGGTAAAGCTGTAAAGAAGTAAGATAAGTGAGCACCGCCCCAATGCTGGACTCGATTGTGCATTAGGACCAATAGAGGATAAGCTATCCTGGGTTTCCTTAATGGTCAGAGCAGAATCTAGGCCAGATTCTGTTTAAAAAAAAAAAAAACAACCTCCAAAACCCCCCAAACAAACTTAGGCTTCCAGGAAAATCACTGGCATTCCTTACTCAGCTTGTAGCCAGTGATCATCTGAACAAGAGAGAATGCCTCCTGCTGCAATCTCTCAGTGCTTTGCAAAATCACTGGAAAGTGGCTTTTAGATGGCAACAAAGCAAGGGAAAAGGAGGGTGTCGTTGCGCGTCGGAGAGGAAGGTGCAAGCAAGGGTAACTCGTCCCCCTGCTTCTCCGCATGGATAAAGTTCTGCTGGAGGCTTTTCACTGTCTGGAGGAGAGGATCGGTAAGCTTCGGAGGAAGGAGTCCACCCTGACGACACAGGATAGTGAGACGTGTAAAAACCCCAAATTATGTGAGACATTTACATTAATATCAAGTAATCTGGGTGGGTGACGGCAGTTCTGGTCCCTTGGAAGCTAAACGGCGAGGTGCGGTGGATCTCCAGTAGGCCTTCCCAGGAAGGTGGCTCTGAAACATCATTCTAAAACCCCACAGTATGCTTTGTCTTGGCACCACTAAACCACTCTGTTCTCTATCCGGCATCTATCTGTGCCAGGCACACCTGACATGCCTCCCTCAAGGCAACATGCCACCGAGGTGCTTCCTCAGTTCTCAGCCCCACACCTAGCACCTAGATGGAGTCTTTCTAGGACAACATAACTGAACGCCCTCACTCCGGTCCGGGGCTTCAGCAATCACAGGTAACTATTTAAAGGGAGGTGACATCGCCTGTATCGAAGCTTCCTTTCTTTTTCTCCCTGAAGTCTCTGAATTTGAACCTTTGCCTTTGCTGTGCTTCCAGTCTGAAAATGCTCCTTGCCTTCCAGAAAGTTCTCAAAAAACAAAACAAAACAAAAGACTATTTCCTGCATTGCCCAGAAAGGAATACTGGCAACTCAGAAGCAGCTATGGTGTTGATTAAAAGATGCAACACCTGTCTGCAGGTCCACTTTCTCTAAGAAGCATGCTGAGCCCAAGCATAATCATCAGATTTAACCAGTCCATTTCAGAAAGCAAGAAGCTCTAGAAGTTAACCTCACAAAGGATATTTCAGGAAAAGTATCACTCTGCCGAGTTCACCCAGAGTAGTTTTGACTCAGAACATGCCCTGCCCGTTGACCAGGACATGCTGTGTTCTTCAAATATTTGCAGAGCTAATGACATTGACTTTTCCAAACCAGAACACAAACCTAATAAACTACCGACAGTAAACATGATTTGTTCCTTGGAGTAGCCGCCGGGTTAGGTTTTCTGCTGCAGAGTTTGCTGTCAACATTATCTCATTAGGAAGCAGCCAGCAAAACAGAACAACCCACTCAGTGCCCAGATCTTGGTTTTTCTATTTACTCTGCAATAAAAGGAACCAGGGATCCTTGGAGACATGGTTGATTCTAGGACTAGGGTGGGAAATATACAAGATGATCAGCTTGGAATAATATATTCAAGGGCACAGGAGCCCAGAAGAAAGAGCTCCTAATGGTAAATCTGGAAGAATGTGAGCAAGAAAATAAATGATTTCGTATTGAGTTAGGACACACAGCACGCAATAAATACCCATGAGTCCACACCGATACAAATAAACAAATAGGAACACATCCCCAGCACAGAATTCCAAGTGATTTATGTAGCTACTCGCCTCTCAGGGAGGAGGGGCATACCTCCCCACCCCTGAAGTGTGGGTTCACCATAGTGACTTCCTTCCAAAGAGAGGACAGGAAAGGGGGGAAAGGAACTCCACAGTGAGAAATCTGGCAACTGGGATCTTGGCCAGGTCAACCTCATCAGTGATGTCACGTTGATAACATGTTCTCTTGATAAGACATGATGACAATGGTACTCTACCTATGTGGTCTCTCTCCCGACAGTCCATAAGCCCAGTCTCACCATGAGAAAAACCCCAGACAAGCCCAAACTGAGGGACATTCTACATAATACCTGAGCAGTAGTCCGTGAAACCGACAAGGCCACAAAAACAAGCAAAATATGAGAAACTCTCACAGATCAGAAAAGGTTAAGACAAAGTGACGGGCTTTAACATGGTAACGTGGATGGGAAGCCTAGGACAGGAAAAGGACAGGAGGGAGAAGCTAGTGAACTCTGAATAAACTGTGGAGTTTGATTCGTAATAACGTACTGGGGTTGATTCCTTAGCTGTGATGAATGTACCACAGCAGAGTAAGACAGAGTAGGGGGTGAGGGGTGTGTGGGGACTCTGGGCTAGCTTCACAGTGCTTCTGTAAGTCTAAAAATAATACTCAAAAAAAAAAAAAAAAAAAAAAAAGGAAAACTCTCAAACGAAAAGTACATATATATAAAAGAAGACCCATAACCTACTCTTTTATGTGACAGACTGTGATTCCTTTTCTGAGGACGTGGCACTGACCATGACATTTTTACTTTGAATTTTGAAATACTTCTTTGTATTTCAAGATATATTCATCTCTAGTGAAATGTACGCCACTCCAGACAAACCTTCTGTCTTCATGACCATTGGCTTCTCCTTTTTAAAACTGGATTAGCCTCTGTAGAAACTAACCAAAGGGCTGCAGCTCTTTTATTCACAACCTTCTCATGAAGTTTCTGGTCAGCACCTGTGTCACGATCACATTTCTAACGACGGTCCCGTTGGGCAGATCGATGAGGAATTTAACGTCTTCCTTAGAGGCAATCTGTTAAGAGGCTTTGGCTGTATGTAACTGCGCAGTGTAGGGGCAGTATCTAACCTTTCATTTTGAAATCCATGTAATAGCTACATTCTGACAAAGTTTTACCATAAATTAAGATTCCCAAATCGGATTAGTGTGCAGAAAGGATGAAGGGAGCCCCAAACCTTACAGAAATGACACTTCTGGGTCTAAGATGCCACAGTCGGAGTCAGTGTGACTGGAACCACATAAGGAGCATCCTTTCCAAGACTCTTCTCATTCAGAGTCAGACCCTGACTTATCCTGGGACTGAGTCTCTTTCCCAAGAACTGACGATTGGGATCCAAAGAAGCTCATGTCTCTGTCAGCATCCGAGCTCAGAGAACATACAAACCCAGCCACAGGGGCACAGCCATTTCTGCACGTCCTGAGAGGATTCCCTTCCACAAAGGAAACACTGCCAAGAGCTCATGTTTTACCTTAATTTCCAGAAGCTGTTGACTATGCTTTTGAGAAAGTCACAAAGCTGCCTCCATGACCCTGAATAATCAGGATTAAAACTAAATTCTCCTCCCCTGCAGTGAGATCTGAAATACATGCAGCTGTTTTGAATTAAAACAGTTGGCCCTGGGTATCATTTTTATTTGGTGTTTTTACTTAGAAGGGTTCAACTTATGTTTAATTGGGTTGAAGTCTCCCCTGGGTAAACCAGTGGTTAACCCTCAACAATGCCGCATACAAAGAGGTGGTTACGAGCTTGGCTCTGGGCGGTGTGCTTGGGGAGGAAGTTGATCTGCATTCCGGTGCCAGCTCCTTAGTGCACCTCGGATCACCAGACCGCCAGCACGACTGCAGCCCCAGGCTGAGGAGCCAGGATCTGCACAAAATGCTGCTGCCAGCGCCAGGCACAGTGCAAGGGATCAATCTTAACTATTGTCATAATAAAAGGCTTCCTGGGACCAGAATCAATGCTGGCCGTGGGGTCATCCGCAGGTGGTGAGATCAGGACTGACCTTACTGTCCTCTCCATACTCTTCCCTGTTTGGCACAAGGCACATGTCGTCTTTTTTCTTGATCAGAAAACATTTTAGAGTAAAAAGGACCTCAATCTGTCTTCACTGATAAAGTAAATCTTCTCCTTTAAAATTTTTTTTCAATTATTTTTTTTTGAGCATTTAAAATAATTTCACATGGGGCAGGATATAGCTCACACATGGCAGAGTATGCGCTTAGCACACACGAGGTCCTGGGTTCAATCCCCTGTACCGCTGTTTTTAAAAAAAGGATATATAAAACAATTTCACGTTTTAATTTTTAAAAAAATTTGGGGGGAGGTAATTAGGCTTTTATTTATTTTTGATGGTGGTACCAGGGGCTGCACCTAGGACCACTGCACACGCTAGGCACACACTCTACCACTAAGCTACACCCTCCCCCCAGCAGATAAAGTCAATCTTTACGCGTACTTATGATGGACAGGAGCAGTCTTGTTTCAGAGGGAGGGGTGGCTTTCAGAGGGGGGCCGATGGCCTGTGTCTCACAGCCAGTGTCTTGGACACCACACCCAGTGTCACTCCAGGCAGAAGGCACACGGATCTGATTTACTGAGGGGTGGGGCGGGCGGGTGGGGGGCAAAACCAGGCAGGACACTATCATACACACACACCTATCTTGCTTGAGCTTTCAGAGAGAGTTGACCTGGACCCGGGAAATATCATCTGGCCTTTTGATTCCTTGTACTGAATCATGTTGGTTGTACACATGTGGTGGGGGTGCGGGCGTGGGGTAGTTCATAGCAGGTTTTGTGGGTCATGGTCATGACTCTGGGAACCATGGGAGTCCTGAGTGGAGGGTGATGTGATGCGATTGCTATCTTGACAGGCTCTCCCAGTGCTCTGTGAGAACAGACTGTGGGGGGAGTGGGTGGCAGGGGAGGGCAGAAGCAGGGAGGAGCCCTGTCGGGGGAGGGGGAGGGAGTGGGGATGGGGGTGCTGCTGTAACAATCCAGGTGAGAGATGGCCAAGGCTGGAGGTGTTTAAGTCAGTGCTAACAGGATGTGCTGAGGGGCCCACCTGCAGCATGAGACAGTATGATGTGATCTGACTGAGTGAGCCCTTCTCTTCCTTCAGGCTGGAGGCTGAAGGTTCCACACAGGGGAGGGTCCTTCTGGCCTGTCCTCTCCACAGCTGCTCACTGTCCCTTGCCGGCTGCCACCTGAACCATATGGGTCACTTCTAACAGCTCTCCTAAGGGTGACAGTGAGTTCCTACGAAGTCACCCATCCCCAACGGAATGACAGCATTTCATCAGGACTGACTCTCAGACCCAGGGTGAGTCCCAACTTTGAAGAGAGAAAAAAAAGGGCTGTTTAATATTATTAGAGTGGAAAGACCTCAAGTAGACCATGTGTGAAAAGGCCAGTGAACCCAATTTCTAGGGATCAGCCTTCAACGGGGTGATGGGAACAAGCCTGTGGTAATCTCCAGAGGGAACGAGGCTGCCGTCCCGCAGAGCTGCTGCTCCGGGGACCACTGACCCATCCTCTAAGGGGGGAGCTGGGTGAATAGTCACGTGGGTGTGGAAATGAAGGGACAGCACGCGAAGGGGCGTCGGAGAGGAACACGTCTGTGTAGGGCAGTCACAGGTAGGGTAATGCGTATTACAATATATACAGTGATGAGATACATACAAAGGGGGACTTTTTATGTAAGGTCAGGCTAGAAAAAATTTTAGTAGGCTGAAACAGATGGGGTAAAAGACATGTATTGCTGAGAGGTCCAGAGCTCCGTTCTCGCTGGGCAAAGCATGTTAGTGTTTATGGAGCATCTAGCTTTCTCAGTGTGGCTGCTGATGGTTACAACATTACACATCTATCTGGAATACTTTCACAGAGGGGTTGATGCAGCCATCAACAGTTACAGCACATTCACCGTAAAATAGCAACCTTTTCGGATGCAGTTTTTAAAGCCAGTTAAAGAAGATGAAAGCTCAATCATCCCTGTTATCATTTAGGTTTAAGGAAATTGCCATATATACACCTCCTAAGAGCAGTTGGTACGTCTTTCAGATGTAAGATGACTAAATTCTTAGTAAGAAACAAAGGATCGATTGAAAGAAACAATACAGTTCAACAGCAGGGGGCGCCATGCACCCAGTCTGCAGATCGCGCTCCAGATGCTCGCTTCTGCCCACTCCATCTACCTGCAGAATGTTAATTCTTTACTTACCTGGCTTGAAGACTATTTAGAAAGTTCCAGCCTTAGCTTATGTTTCGCCTTAACTTTTGTTTTGACTGTTAACAGTCAAACTGGAACTTCCTGGAGGCTGGGGGCAGGGGTGGGGGCATGGGGAGTTATTGTTTCATGGGTGTAGAGTTTCAGTTTTGCAAGATGAGTTCTGTGGATGGGCGGTGGTGTTGGGAGTGCCATACTGTGAATGCACTGAACTGTACACTTAAAAATGGTTAAGGGGCTGAGCTACATGGGCGGTGTATTTTACCCCAATTTTTTAAAAATTAAAAAAAAATTAGAACCTGCTTATAATGACACATTATGCTCGTTCATTTGTTAATTGTTCTAAGAATGCACATGTGGATTTGTGCTGTCACTCCTTTAGGAGGGGGATCTTAGAGATCTGGGGACCAGTCTTAATTGTTTTCATCTTCCCCCCCAAAAAACAATCAACCTCTCAAATCCACAACGTAGGGTGACTTAAAAGCAAATGCTGGACTGTTGGAGTTTGGGAGAGAAGTGTGAAGGGAGGGCGGAGGTTCAGTGGGAAGGAACTAACTCTCATCAATTACTTATTATACACCAAGGGCTTTCCATAGGGTATTTCATTTAATCCCTATTACAGTCCCAGGATAGTGGCATTTTTTGGTTCCTCTACCGAGGACAGCAGGGCCTAGAGGGGCTGTGTGGCTTTCCACAGGTCATCCCACTGCTAAAGGGTGGGTGGGGCCAGGATTTCAATGCCGGCCTTGGGGGACTCAGAAGCCTTGTTCCCCTCATGTTCTCAGGATGTCTAAAGGCACCCAAATGGCCCAATGGTACATGGTGCATGGACAGTGTAGGGGTGCCAAGTGAAGAAGTGTCTTTTTTTAGAAAGTTTTAAGTTCAGCTTATTTACCTTTGGCCCTTTCTGCCCTCCCCCCTCCCCGTGCACAAGAGATCCTTGTCTTCTCCTGGATAATGTGAACAATGAGAAGGCAGTCTCGGGGCGCGGGGGTGGGGCAGCGCAACAGAAACAAAGCCTCAAACAGGCTGTCCTTGTTGGAGACACAGGGCCAGCATGGTACCACGGCTGGAATAAGGCCGGTAGTGTCCGCGGCCCTGATGGCCAAGGGACAGCAGTTCAGCCACAGGAAGGTGAGACTGGGTCACTCTCATGAACTGAGCACAGGGTGGACGGGCTGAGGTCCTGGGGGATGGCCGCGTTTGCTATTCATCAGCTGGGGTTTTGCAGCCTTCCAGCCGCAGGGGAAGGACTCAGGCCTGAGTGCTTCATGGAGATGCAGCTCTGACCAGTGGGACGCAACTAAGGAAAAGGGATTCTTGACGTGCTTGTCGGATGCTGACGTACGTCGGATGCTGACACGCTATCCCACGAAGCAGCAACAGCGGGGAGTTAATATGCCCACCAGAGCACCAGGATGGTCTGTTATCTATGGAAACAGAACTAGGGGAGCTCACTCTGATTGGCCCTTACATGATAAAAAAGCCCTCTAATTGTGGGAAACTGAGGCTGCGACAGGCAGGGCTGGATGAAACTCCTGGCCTGCAGCCTGGAGGCAGGGCGTTTTCCTGTGTTTTCTGCCGGCAGCGCCTTCGCCAAGCTGCCCAGACCTCTCGGGGAGCAGGTGGCCGGGGAGCAGGTGGCCGGAGCTGGGCCTGGTGGGATTAGGGGCGCTATAAATACTGCCACTGTCAGTGACCTTGCTGCCTTTCAAAGGTGGTGGCCGCTCTGGGGGAGGGGACAAGGCAGAGCAGAGTTCCTGAGTGTATCTGTGGGATTTGTGCTTCCTGAGGACTTACCTAGTGTGAACAGCAGAAGAAATATTTTACGATTAGCGGAACTTCCCTGAAAGGGATTATCTCCGCGTGTCACAGAGGAGGGACTGATGGTGCACACGTTTCTAACTGCTTCCTTCTCTGATGCTGGCCTTTTTGCTTTCTTTCCCTCCAGGAGGATCTCTTGGAGGCCCTGAAGTTCTGAAGCTTTAGGACTAAGATGTTTTAAATACCAAACATCTTCACCTTAAATACTGCAGTGGTCCCCACCGCCTGGATGGCAAGGTGTGACAGGCATCCAACTGTGGGTCTCTACAGACCACACACACAGTCACCCGCTCCACTCTGCAGCAGCCTCCAACCCAACCTCTCCCAGACGACACTCATCCCAGGAAGCTGGGGACCCAGACGAAGAACAGCCTCACTGGATGGAATCGTGACCGTCGAGGAGGAGATGGCCACTCACGTGGCAGAGACTGACCATGTCCTTGTTGCATTCACAATAACCAGGGAAATTTAAAAAAAAACAACCAATAAAAGAAAACAGATTTCAAAGTTTGTGGGGGTACGATCTAATAACACCAGGGATGCTGCAAGGAGGCTGGAAAGCTCTCAAAAGAGAAACTCCCCGCCACTCCACTCCACCCCAACCAGAAAGGAGAACAGAAGGCACCTGAAGGTGTCACAGTGGTCCCCCAAGCTGCTCTCGGGGGAGGGAACGTGCCAGGTGGGGAGGGGCTACCTGTCACCTCCCTGCCTTCGTTTGCCTGCTCACAGGCTGTCTCTTCCCGAGTCCCCGGGAGGTAAGCCCAGATGAGGTCTAAGAATGACTACCTTTAAAGGCTCGCAATCTCGTGGATGATTAAGGTCAGGAAGGAGAGAGTCAGACACGCTGACCTGGTACAAGTGCTGAGATCAAGAGAAAGGGCTTCCAAGAAACATGCTCAAGGGCAAAAGAGAAAAAGGAAAGAACTGCCAGGGGCCGAGGGTACACCCCAAGCCGCTCCTTTGAGTCTGCCTTTTCCACGAAGGAGCATCATCTTAATACTCGGCCAGGTGGGCAAACACGGTTAAGAGGGATTTGAAGATTAGAACTGATGAGAGGGAGCAAAGCGTTTTGTTTGTGCAAGGCTCGGATCACGAACATCACCTGCGGCGAAAACACTTGTAGAACGAACTGAGAAAGCAGAGACCTGGGGAGACGCCGGGAGCCTTGGGGTTGGCAAATCCCCTGCAGACAGATTCTAGAAGGGGCCGGACCCTGACTGTCAGGAGAATATGGCCAAGTGGGTCTTTCTGGCTCTTGTGTTTCACCTCATAACAGGACCATGTGGCTAACTGAAAAAGCCCACCATGTAGCCACAGGCTGCATTAATGAATGTTATGAAGTCAAAACTGGACAATTCTAGTCCGATGGCCAGGATCAGACCTGATTTGGAGTTTGTGCCCCATGTTCCCAGGGGAGCACTGACAAATTTCAAGGAGCGGAACCAAAACACCACAGGGTCTGGAAGCCAGGCTGCTAAAAAGGTGGAAAACTGGGTGTGGCTATTTGAAGGGCAGCCACGTGGAAGCAGGGTTAGACAGACTCTGCAGCAGGAGCACGGATGAGGGCGACTGCCTGCCCCATCATTTGTCTGAGGGATGTTACAGTCCATCTCAACAGCCTCCTCCCCGGGTCCTAGGTAGTCGCGTCTTAATGACTTCTGTAGTTTTGATTCTACAGTGACCTACTGATTCCTGAAACACCAGTTATTAGTTTGTTATTATAACAACGTGCTTTATACCTGTATTCATTCAAAAAGTAATTACTGGGCACCTGTTCTGAGCCAGACACTGTGCGGATGCTGGGCATGCAATGGGGAACATGGCAGAGGCGATGCCAGCCCTCTCAGAGCCCCTGTCACTACAGAGCGCTAAATGTCATGATGGGGGACTCAGGGCGTGATGGGACCTGCAGGGCCCACAGTGGGTGGGAAGCAAACTGATGGTGTCCAAGTTGGTGTCTGAAAGCAAGCTGGAGCCATGTATGCTGGACGAGGAGGCAGGAGAGGGTTTCAGGCAGAAGGGACACTGGGGGCAGAGGCCTGGGCGAGAGAACACACAGATGGTCCCTCCGCTCCGGGTGCTCTGTGCGGATGGAACGGACAGCAGGAGGACACTTGAGATGGTCCTCGTACTGCCGTTTAGGGTCTGGTTTACAATGGCACCAGAGAGTCAGTGGAGGGCCTTTGAGGGCTGGTTTGGAGGAGAAGTGTGTGGAGCCCCACTGGGGGCCATGGAGCAAGTCGAAGGGGAACTGTAGGAGCACAAATAGGGATATGACGGTGGGGAATGGAGACGAGGGGGGTCCGAGGGGCATTTAGGATGAGGCTAAGACAGGGCTCTGTGCCCGGGGGGACACCAGGCTGAGGAAGAGGGCCGAGCCGAGGATGAGGCCAGCCTCTGGCATCACCAGCAGAAGTCCACGCTAGTCATCAAAATAGGGGATGGAGAGCAGAAAGAGCTTGGAGTGCAGGCCATGAGCCCCTTTGGGATGGGCTGAGCTGTCTGTGCCTGCGGGAAATCAAAGCGCATCTCTGTGAGGGAGGCAGTTAGATGTCAGGGCCTGAAGCTCAGGAGAGAGAGCGGAGTTGAAGATACTGACTCGGGAAGGAGCTAAACACGGCAACTGAAGCCACGGCCTGCAGAGAGAGGGCTGAGGAGGGAGATGGGCAGGGGGTGCGGACAGAGTTCTGACGCTCACTTGGAGCGAGGAAGAAGGATGTTCCACCAAGAGCCTGTGAAGGAATACTCAGAAAGGAAGACGGAAAAACAGTGTTGCAGAAGCCATGGGAAATAAGCAAAGGATGCAGGCGATGGGAGGTGAGAACCAGATGGCACCCGCCCACAGGAGCTGGGGCTGGAGCCTGCAGGGACCTCGGCCAGCTCTCTAAGGAGACAACGGGGAACCAGACAGAATGCAGATCCAAGGAACCACCTAGGAAGGGAGTGAGGCCCCTCGGGGAGGGGGAGGGAGGGGGCAGGTGGGCTGGAGGGGGACAGCAGATGGCATGGGTCGGGAGCATAGATGGTGGCAAACATCCATGGGAAGGATGGGCATGATTACCTGTAATTCTCTCAAGGAGCCTGGGTGCCAAGGCGAGAAATGGAGGGGACCTGCTGGATAAAGACATGATTTTTCTGTTTTCCTTCTATTTCTTTTTAAAGTTGGGAGCCTTGAGTATATTTAAACATAGATAGGAAGGAGTAATTTGGGAGAGGCTGACACGGGAGAGAGGGAGAAACTGAGACAGAGTCCCTGAGCATAAAGGATGGATAAAGCAGGGCAGCTGAGCCCCCACCGAGGTGCCACTCAGATGCGGGCGGTGGGGGGTGTGGTGTCCACCCTGCCACGGCTTTGTGGGGATAGGGGGCGCTGGCCTGCAGGACATCCTGCCAGCTGTCAGTGTGCCCCTCAGCCCAAACCAGCATCTCCCTCACTCTCTTTCCTTTTACTTTATCTTCCTCCCAAGGAGCTCTGACTACCTGTAGAAGACGCCACAATGGCCAACCGAGGGGCCACGCTCACCCTAGTGCCCAGAACAAGGATTTATTACTTTATATAGTAACAGAGGAGATTAAATGAAGGATCTTGAGCTAAGATGATCTGGGAATGTCTTGGTAGACCCTAAATACCATCACAGGTGTCCTGATAATAGAAGAGAGAGGCATGCAGAGGAGGCGGCTCTCTGAAGACAGACTGGAGTGACTCGGCCAAGGAAGGCCCGCAGCCGCCAGGAGCTGGACAAGGCAAGGAACGGGCTCTTTCCTAAAGCCCCGCCAACACCTTGATTTCAGTCCAGTGAACTGGTTTCGACTTCTGGCCTCCAGAACTAGGAGAGAACACATTTCTCTTGTTTCAAGCCATCAGGTTTGTGGTGCTTTGTTACGGGAGCCACAGGAAACCAACACGCTATCCAAAACCATCGTGTTCGTCGGTGGCCTGTCTTCCCCATGAGATCACAGACTCCTGAAGAAAAGGGGTTTTGTGTGTTTGTTTCACTGGGGTCGCCCTGGAGCCTGCTGCGTAGCAGGGGCTCAGAAGGTACAAAAAGACCCCCGGAATAATCTCATGGCACAATGTAATCGTGTTTCCTTCACTGTGCCTGAACCAGTGGGTGCTCCCACCCAGAGCTGGAGATGCAACAAAGCCCTTCACGATAAAATTAAGAACACTTGCAGCGAAGGCCAAGTGTCAGTTTAGCTAAAAGCGACCTTGCCCTCCTGTTCACTTTCTTAGTCTGCCTGCAGGTGCAGGAGACCCCTAAGCGCTGGGAGAGGTAAAGCAGGTGTTAAATTCTTCACTCGCTGTTTCCATTAGGCATCTCCATTCTTGTATTTCCAGCTTCTCCAGGTGGGAATCGGAGTGTAGGATTTGCCTAGAAATACTGTTTCTGCAGGTCAGCACTGTCCCCAGATTTATGTGCTTAATTATGTCTTTGCTGATGGGTTTTGGGGGGGAGGTGAGGATGGTGGGTTGTTGGCTTCATAGCATCCAATAGAAGTATCAGTGTTCGATTTATGTTACTTTACTTTTTTTGCAAATATCTCTACGTGACCAGAATGATACTTGACTGTTTCCTCCCGTTTCTGGATCCAATGGTCTCTGCTTCACAGCATTTTATGTCCTCCTGTGCTCATTTCAATACATCTATTTGGTATTTCCTTGAGATAATTTACCAAAAAAAAAAAAAGTTTTGAGATGTTTTCCATGGGCTTTGCTGACTCCCTACACGTCGTAGCAAAGGGCGTCAAAGTTTCAGGCCACCAGGTAGGTGTTCATATTCAGAGACAAAAACACCCGGGGTTAAGAGCAGGTGCTGAAATTAGAAAACTGAGCAGCCGTGAACACCACAGCCTTGTTCTGTCCACGTGTCGCATCGTGATTATTGTCGGGAGGGTCTGGACCACGCATCTGATCAGGATGACGTCTGGGTCCTACGCACTGAGACCCACCCACTGACTGGATAAGAAGGAAAATGCTCCCCAGACTACATCTGTCTTAGAATAAAAATGATTTTTAAAGCCACAGAGAGTCATACAATGTAATTCCTGGAAGTCTATGTGTTCACCCCCACCAGGTTAGTTTGCCGTTATGTGGAACAATCCCTCTGATAAATTTGCTTGTACACCAGAAGAGCCTCGGGGTGGAGCCTGGGAACCACATCCTGGATGTGAGACGGGTCCGGCAGGCAGCATGTGGCGGGACTTGAGCAGCGTTGGGGAAGAACGCGGTGCCTTCCCCCTGGTTCCCAAACCCTTTCAGGTGGCTGCCCTGCACCTGCTCTTTGTAGAACACAGGTGTGTATTGATAGGTTAAACTGAAACTAAGTAACTTCTACAATTTTGTGCCAAATCAGACACCATTTAAAATGCTCAGGTGGGAAGCAGTGGAAGGGATCAAGGTTTTGAGACAATTTGGGGTGATAAGCACAACTGGATACAATACTAGCAACTTAACTTGTCTCTTGAAATTGGGAACTTGTTTCGGTGTTCAGGATGGTGGGTCCTGCAAGGGCCTGGTTGAGACGCACGGGATTGTTCAATTAATGGAAAACAGAATAAAACCAAAAGCAAAGCAACCTAAATCGAACACTGGTACTTCTGATGGAGGCTATGACCCCCACAAACCCTGCTCCCCCGAAAAAAAAATCAGCCAGAACGTAATTAAGCACATAAATTTGGGAATAGTGCTGACCTGCAGGAACAGTATTTCTAAGCAAATCCTACACTCAGATTCTCACCTGGAGAAGCTGGAAATACAAGAATAGAGATGTCTTATGGAAGCAGAAAGTGGAGAATCTCAAAAGAAAATACATCAGTTGATGAGTTAGGCCTGGTCAATCAATCCACGTGGCCCTAAATGACAAGCAGCTTCCCTGCTTTCAGAAACATCAGTGGTGAGTCTGCTGGGGGCTGCCGGACAAAGCAGCACAAACCGGGCAGCTGAGAACAAGGTCTCACAGTCCTGGAGGCCAAAGTCAAGGTGTGGGCAGGGCCACGCTCCCTCTGAAGGTGTCGGGCAGGGTCTGCCCCCGGCCTCCTGGCTTCTGGCATCAGCCCTCCAACCTCCGCACGGCGCTCTCCCCGTGTGTGTCCTGTCCACACCCCTTCCTCCCAGAACGCCAGTCAGACTGGATGAGGGGTCCACCTTACTCACTGACCAGGACCCCATCCGAACCCTCTTTCCACACAGGGCTACATTCTGAGTCACTGGGGGTTAAGACCTCAATACAGGAATCTGGGGGACACAATTCACCCCATGACAATCAGAATAGAAGATTCAGGGTTGAGTACAGAGTCACACTTTCCCTTTTTACCACCCACTGATGTCAAAAAGCAAGGCTCAGGCAGATCCAGAGTAAAAATCTATTTTAACTCTTTTTAAAAAAGAACCAGATCCTTACGTGGTAACAACCACTGACCTCAGATACCCTTGGTGCCCTCCTCTCTCTGCCTTAGGTGACAGCAAGCCTTCCTCCCCGCCTCCCCGCTGCCACACATGGGCCACCACCTCCAGCACCACCACCACCACCACCACCACCAGGCAGCCTCCATTCGCTGAAGCTGAGGGAGGCCAGGGATGCAATGAGGTGGCCAGTGGATTGCAGCCTGGAGACGCTGGCCCAGCCCCACGACCCCAGCATGATCGGAACCTGGGGTCGGGAAGCCGCCCTGGAGCAGCCTGCCTTCCTGAAACAGCCCAGTCCGTGGAACAGTCCATCCGGCCAGTCGACAATTTGTCACACTTTCTGAGTTCTTAAAAACCTGTCTCTTTTAAACTCTTCGAAAGTTGACACAATTTGTACTGGAAGGATTGGCGGGGCCCCGGGGGGAGCTGGGCAGGCCCTAGAAGCCTCTGGGGCCTTTCACCTTCCCTGGATGGCTGTTGCACCCGCCCGTCACTCTGCTCCATCTCCTCTGACCCTCCCCACCACCCCCTTTCTTTTTCTGGCAGGTAGTCTCTCCCCTTTTCCTTCTGCCCTGCACTGTCCATCCATCTCTCTGACCTGTCTCTCCCCTTTCCCTGCTCCTCGCTCTTCCCCTCCTGCCTCTCTGGGCTCAGCATCCAGGAGCTGCTGGGTACGGCTGTGTAGGCTGCTCACTGCACAAAAGTGCCTGGCCTGCTCTGCCTGCCAACATCCATTTGGATGGATGTCCATTTCCATTTTGTAAAAAGGGGGCTGGGGGACGCCTCGGCAGCAGCCAAGCCTGTGCTTTGTAAGAATTCTTTTCCGCCTCTCCTGCAGTAGAGGGGCCCCCTCTCTTGGCAATGGCTCCCCCCAAACTAGAGCAGCAGGGAGCTTAAGAAAACACCAAATGTTTGAAAAAGTGCCATTGTAAAGTCAAAATGGAAGCTGGTCAACTGAAATCATCTAAAGCTGCTAAAACTTCCCCATTTAATATGATTTGCTATGAACATTAGAAAAAAATTAAAAGAAAAAAAAACACTTTTGGAGTAAGTTGGCAAGTTTGGTTAAGTTTAGCAAGCGAATCTGTTGGCTTCACCAAAATGGTCTAACATCCAGGAATATGGAGGTTCTTACCATTTGGAGATGCTTCTCTGCATCAAAAGGACTGTTGAAAAGGCACATCCTACCCTAGCTAGTGGTTTTTATTTTATCCCCAAATCTGGAAGCTGGGAGGGAATCACGAGTCCCAAGTGGTTTACGAGAAGCTGGCTTCTGTAAGTTTCAGGTACCATTCCTTTCCCCAAGAGGGAGGAACACTGTTCCTGCTTCCTTATCACAAGCTCATTGCCACCGCCCTGCATGGTGATTACCACGGTTGTCTACTAGAGAAAAAGCCTTTTAGGACATACTAACTATCCCTGGGCTTTTTAATCAGCCACGTAAGAATGGGAGACCATGGCTCTACTGGAAGGTTTAGGGCAAAACTGGCTGCTTGCTTCTGACCCCAGCGCCAGCGACAGCCTTGTTCCTTATGGTCCTGCCTTTGCCTGCCTGGCTCTGATCGCTGCTCTGTGACGTTTCCTCCTCCGTGTGGCCACCACGTCACAGACTTCCCTATGCAGCACACCATCTGAAGCTGTTCTTCCAAACCCAGTTAAACTGTATATATTTTGTTTTGGGTTTTTTTTTTTTTTTTTTTTTGGTGGGGGAGGGAGGTAATTAGGTTTATTTATTTATTTGTTTTTTAATTTTTTTTTTTAATGAAGGTACTGGGGGTTGAATTCAGGAGGACCTCGTGTGTGCTTAGCACACACTCTACCACTGAGCTCTACCCTCCCCACCGTGTGTATTCTGGAACTGTGTGTCCCTTCTCCCCGAACAGCAGCCAGCATGCCAGTCTGCAGCCACATTGCTAACCCTGGTTTGCGTCGTGTCTGCTCCTTTGTGGCTGCTGAGGGGATTAGTTTTTATCGGATGGTTCTCCCATTTTGAAGCTAATCTTTTGGACTGACTAAGGATCCCCCTTTCCTCACCCTCACTCCCATCAGATGGTCTAAAGCAATGAACCAGCGCTTCACCGAGCATTCCCAAAGGCAGCTCTGAAGGAGGGAAGGCAGAATGCTGCCAGGACAAGAAGTCTGCTTCTCTACTCCACACGCCTCCTGAATCCACATCCTCTTCCAATTGGGCTGAAGGCATTTGCTGCTTTTCTTGAAGCCCAGTGGTTCCAACAAACTCCTGGATAAGAATATGAAGGAGGAACCGACTTTTGGAGTAGGATGGAGACTAAATTTAGATTGAGAATCTATACTGGGGAATAAACGCATCAGTGCACTGTAGCATGCTGAGATACTAGTCCCTATTAACCATCAAAAGTGTTTTTCACAGGCAAAGGCGGACGCTGGATCCGAACATCAGGGCCTGAAGAGGGAGCCCGTTCTGATGGTCGGAGGAGTTTTTGCTGTAGCCAGTACACGCTTCCCTTTGGCAAGCAGTTAGCATCACCGGGTGACTGAGCGTCTGTAGGATCCGTGGGGCCAGCTCTTCTCAAAGTCCCAGGGAGACAAGTCAGCGGGCCCGAAGGAGCTGGGGAAGGCACTCTAACCCTAGGCAACGCACAGAAAGCTGGGGGACCATCAGACGGCTCGGGCTTTGAACGGAGTATCACCCACTGGACTAAACGCAAAGGGCGCCGACCTTGAGGGCTCTGCCACGCTCATTTCCTGACGCTAAGAAGTTACAAAATTAAAAAAAAAAAAAACAACACGAAAATAGACTGGGGACTAACGGGCCTCTGAACAGCTTTAAAAATAGGAAAACCTGAGTATAAATCAGGAGACGGTTGCTCACGAGGGGCGGGTGCCCTCGGCACCTTTCTGATCCTTGTCTCACGGTTAATAATATATTAATTGATCCATGTGTTTGTGTTCCGTTTATCGTGTATGTTCTGTGCCAGGCAGGATGCTGGGCCCTGGAGATAAAAGGTGACCAAGACAATGACCCTGCCTTGGGAAGCTGAGAGCCCATGAGGAGTAACAGACGTGAAGAAGGAGTACGATCAGTGCTAGAAAAAGGTATGTACACATTACAGCAGCAACCTAACACCCTTCCATTTTTTTCTATGTGTCTTTTAATGGCAATTCCTCTAGCCAAGATGTTGGACCAGCTGACTGAACCATTAAAAGGATAACGTGAGGGAGACACACCATAAACTGCAGACTCAAATACTACTGTTTTTAGTGTTGAAGAAACCACCGCTTCAAGCATGACAGCAGGTGCCCTAGTCCGGAGCCTCAGGACAGAGTATCTACTCCTGCCAACGGAAACAGCACAGTACGGAGGAAGGGGCCCCGGAGAATGAGGCTGGAGGGCTGGCTTCTAGCCGGTGCCGCTACAGACAGACCGCAGCGGGGCTGCAGGTTACATTCCGGACCACCTCAGCAGAGCGATTATCTCCATCAAGTGAGTCATATGTATTTTTGGTTTCCCAGTGCATATAAAACTTACATTTACACTATCCTATAGTCAATTGAGTGTGCAATAGCATTATGTCTGAAGAATCAATATACAGCCCTTCATTTAAAAACACTTCATTGCTTAAAAAATGCCAACTATCACTTGACAACTTAGGGTTGCCACAAACCTTCCACTGGTATTAAAAAAAAAAAAGCATTATTTGCAAAGTTCAGTAAAGTGAGGTATAGCTGTCCCGGGTACTGGGGTAAGTCACTTATCCTCTCAGAGTCATTTCCTTTACTAAAAAATTATGGGTTTGATCAGTTCATCTTCAAGATCTTTTCCAACAAAGGATTCTGAGTCTCTATTTCTATGGTGACAAATCTACCCTGAGATACTTCTAGTCACAGAAGGTAGGGTTGGAATAATTAAATAAATAAGACCTTTACATGGGAAATCAAAGCACTTTCCTAGATCTTACATAGTTATCATTTCAAAATAAACTTCTTGCTCTCGCTTTAGAAGTGCAGATTATTGCCTGTGAACTGAAGGAGGGAAGAGATATCCTTAAACCCAACCTGGTAAAGTTCTCCATCGGACTCAGCTGTGGGAGGATGTTGAAATGCAGGAGACAGAGGAGGCCGGACCAACCAAAATCGTCTAGCTCTCTATGCGGGATGACATCCAAGTTACAGAACTTGGCACCCCAACCAACTCAACTTTCGACTTCCAGTCACTTCACAAGCATCCAAAAGCTGAGATCTGTTCCTGGAATAGAAACCTTCTCTGTTTTTCCTAAAATGTTCTTGCAAACAGTTTCAAGGTTGTGCAGTGTTTTGCTAATATTTTAGGGAACAATGGAAAAACTTGCACACCAGAGGGAGAAATAATGCAACCAGGAGAGCAGGGTTGCCTGGGGTAACCTGTCCTGAGTCAGGCAGGCACGCTATCAGATTCCTCCGCGGGGAGGCGGCCTGGCAGATACTTCTGATACCCCCTCCCCTCCCAGTTTCATGAAGGGTAGACCAGCAGAAAGGGCTGGGTCGGGGTGACGGACGGGGCGGCTGAGGACGCAAGGCCACGGCTTGGTGTCAGAGGAGTCAGACGATGGGCTGTTTGTCTGTGTCGCCCTTGAGACCATCTATTCAGGTGTTGGATCAATGGACCAAGTCACAGGTTTAAAATGTGTGTAGGGCTTGATCTTAGGGACCAATACTGGGGCTCATCTAGCTAAGTGGTTCTTGTGAAAATGATCAGAAGGATGGCGGTCCCTGTGTTCCTGTCGTCAGCATAACACAGCCCTCCTTGTTGCCCTGTGTCCTCGTCCTCAGCCGTTTATGAAGGCAACCGCACACACCCCGGCATTCTCGTACCAGACTTCTGTGTATCCTATAAATGGAGGATTTCCACAGGGCTTAGGGCACGTGTAGCCACCACAGCAAACAAGGAACTGAATTGAAAAGACCCCTATTTCTTTTTACCCTCTTCTCAGCTCCATCTTTAGAACCCAAAGCTCACAGTGTGCAATGTCGGGTTGTTAATAAAGATATTATTTTTTGTTACTATTGATAAATGTTATAAACAACCTTAAGTTATATTATCATGTGCTTTGGCTTATAGAGCATGTAGGAATTTCTTCCACGTTTTTTGAACATTGGCTTCTATATTTGAACTACCCAGGGCAGTTGATAAAGGATGTTTGCTGTTTATCTAAGGCTGTGCAGAGTCACCGACAGGCCCTGCCAACAATGAGGTATTATCGACACTTGTCACACCTGTGTTCTCGAAGATGGCACAGGGGTCTAGGAGGTGCTGACTGGTGAGTAACTAGGTAGGGCACATTAGTGTTAATGGATGAGGAAATGAGCTTTCACAGGGAAACAAATGACACCAGTTAAATTTGGAAAAGGGACTGAGGTGGCAATACAGTTGCCGCTGGATGTTTAAGACAGAGTATCATTAAAACAAAAGGCAGAGCCTGCTGTCTTCAGCATGTAAACCGTCCTTAGAAATGCCAGAAGTTGACCCTCTATTCTCAGATGCAAGGACCTCCTTGAATAACAATCATTCATATTTTGGGATGAAAATATGTTGAAGAGGTTGTTAAATGACCTAGCACAGCATCACATTATGGAATACAAGACTGCTCCCTTTAAAGCGGCAGTTCTGCCCTTTCCAAAAGCAAAACAGAGGCAGGGGCGGGAGTTCCCTTACCGTCAGCGACAAGGCCATGCAGACGAACGTGAACCTCTTGATGTGGGCCGCCGTGACCGTGTTGCTTGTGCTCACCGCTTTGTTGCTGGGGTTATTCTAGGGGGAAGGAAAAGGCTCCGGGTTAGCTGGGCTGCCCACACATGCCTCTTAAAGAGCATCTCGTTTCTGTTTTGCTTCACGTGTCTGAAGCATAGATGTCGCGTGACAGCTGGGAAGACGGCTGTCATTTTGAGTCTCTCTCAGGCAGGCTTCTCTCTGGTTTCTGGACGTGAACATTTAAACCAGAGGGAATTCTGGACTGAACACCTGCCCAGCAGTGTCTCCTGAATCAGCCCCTCTCCTTGGCACCCGGCGCCCCAGGGCTAGTCCACGACCTGGTCCTTCCTGCAGTGCCCCCTGCCCTGGAGCCCTTCGCAGGCAGGGGTGCATCTGGCCTGTATTCGGGGGCAGGTGTGAGGCCCCCGCGAGGTGTGTGTTTGCGCTCTGAGATAAAGGACTGGGCGCCTCACCCATCTCTTTAGCTCCTGCAACTTAGCAGTCTTTCTGGAGTAGAGAAGATGCTCAAAAAGCCTTTGTTAAGTTGACATTTAAGCAAAAATTGCAGACAGCCCAGAGGTCCTCTGACACATCCCCGAGGCTCACCAGGGCCACCCCAGCATCAGGGCTCTGCGTGCCCATCGCCCAATCAAAACAAGCATCTGGCTCTCGACCGTGAACCGCAGCAGAGAGAACACATCGCCTGCCTCGTCGTGGATCCAGTCAGTCCCAGAGCTGGCTCACCGCACCCAGCCCTGAGCACCTGGCCCCCACGTCCAGCCTAGCGAGGGGCTCACGAGCACAGGGGGTACAGGTTCCCTCTGCAGAAGCTTCTGCTGTTTCCTTCCCCTGGAGGCCGAGGCGATCTCTTGAGTCCCCTCCCTTTGCAGGTGCCACCAGCACACACCTCTGGAGGGGCTTACATTTTCTTACCTCCCGCCTTTAAAGCACACCTGCTTTTCCGAATATCAGCCAGCTCTCCTAGTAAAGTGCAAATCACAGTGGGAAAGACGTCCCTCCATCCCCCTCCCCCCAGGGATCTGTGTGCTGGTGCCCTGGTGGGATGGGGAGAGGGAGGCTACGCCAGAAAGAGCTAGGGAACTCCAAGTGCTGCGGTGACAGCCACGTGTGCCAGCTCCGCCAGGTGCACTTTTATTTTCAAAACAGCAAACATTTCTGCTAGCGTGTCTCATGGGGTTCGCGTCTGTGCTCTGCTGTGTTTGCCCAGTCTGCTCTTTAGCAGGTGATAACTGAAGACGGGAGAGGACTGGTGCTAGTGGAGAACCCTCCCCGCTCACTCTTTAGCTGGAAGCGTCAGAAGTTACGCGAGAAATTTTGAATCTCTCATTCTGGAACCCACAAAGAGGCCAAGGACTTCACTTGTCAATGCAGCAAATTCTGGAAGTCCACACAGAGGTGTCTAAGACAGGGGTCAATAGACGGCACTCATGGAAATGGCTTGGAGTAGCCCAGCGGAATGAATGCAAACAATGGGGGAGGAGGTTTCACAAGGCTTCTGGGTAACTCCAGTATCTCTGGCTAGAGGTACTCTCGGTAAAGGAAGTTCACAGCACCTAACCTCTGAGATCATGAATAAAGCGTTGTTTTTCTTGGATGCTTTGAAACTGGAGTGCTGTATTGTTACATTTTTTTATTTCCAGGTAGCCAAAAACAATTTCAGGTGAGACATTCACAGCCAGGAGGGTTCTAACACCTGAGTAACTGCTATTGACTTTTATTAATCATCTTATCCTCCAAGAGCTAAATGTTTAGCAAGAAGACTTATATCCGCCTTGGTTTTCAAGGATTTACTTCTACACACACGTTCCTTGACATAAGAACACTGCTTTCTGTCAATAGATTGGATTAAACCCACTCAAACACGAACCATCAGCTCTCTCTCCTGCAGGTGGCTTGTGCCCTGTGAAGCCCATTCTCAAAGGCCTGGGAAGGAGGGATCAAAGGAGGTTTTTAGGAGATGCTCTGCCTGTAATGTTGTGAAGGTTCACAGTCAGTGGTGGGTCCAGCTCATGGTTTAGTGGGGAAGCTCCACACCTGGCAGAGAGTTCTAGGCAACACCCCACCCTCCTTCACGTCAGGCTGCGGGCGGGGGGCAATCCCTGAAGTGCCTGGGGGTGAGCTGCTATTCATGGGTGATTGGATAGAGGCAGGTCATCTGCTGGGGACCCCTGGCAAAAGGCTTCCTCGCCTCCCCTCCCAGGGCTCTTGTTGGGATAAGAGAAAATGCTATCGGTAGTGGCTCTGAGCTACTTCTATAGAAATTCAAGGCCAAACAGCTGCTATTAAGAGTGCAAGCGGCGGGCTGTTTGCTTTCTTCCTATTTTTTCATTTTAAAACATCATGCACTATCTTTGGGGGGGTCTGTTTTGCTAGCCCATTTGTTTTCAGATAAATGTCTCCAGGTTCAAATAATTAAGCTTTAATGGAGTAGGCGTTTCTCGAATGATCTGCAGGTCAATCCTGACCCGGCCTCAGGCTACAGGTCCGAAGGGCTACGTGCGCCCCTGGGCTGAGGCAGCAGCTGCAGGCGGCTGCCAGTGGGGGCTTTCAGCCTGAGTGAGTCCACTGCCCCCCAGCCAGCCTGGACCCCCGGCTGCTGCATGGACCACTCGGGCGTGTGTGTACCCCAGTGCCCCGAAAGAGATGGGTGTGCTTATGAACTCGAGCACACAGCTTCCTCTCTGTACCTCTATGTCTGCTGCGAAGTCAGTAGAGTGTTGGTGTCACTAAAAAACCCCCACTGAAACAAAGTCCAATACATTGAAACGTTTTGAGAGTGTAATTTCCCTTTAGCAAACAAATAATTTCTCAGCAGGCATAACCTAAAATGAGGGTCAGTTTGGAGAGGCATCATGGGAGCAGCATCAAGGCAAGTGTGAATTCACCTGTTATTTCCTAGGGAAATAGTCCACAATTATCTCCGCCAGCCCCAATGCCACATTAACCTGTCAAAGGGACGTGAGACTGGGAAACCGCGAGGTGTCCCTGATCGGACAGCCCTGTCTGTCAAATGCCAGTTCTAAAGAGTGTGTTTCAGAAACTGCGCCGCACGGGGTTCTCACCTTGTCAAAAGCCGGGTAGACAGCGCGGATTTCCGTCAACCAGCCATATGGCATGTGGCCCACGGGGTACGTGGCTGTCAGAATTGCCACGGCCTGCAAGAGTAAGAGCCGGCAGAGTTAGCACGGGCATCCGCAGAGAGCACCTCCAGCCGCTGGCTGCCGCTGGCCACGTGGCAGAGCAGAGCAAACCCATGCCAGGTGTGGCCCCGCGCTGACAGGTCACTGCACCCTGGGGGCCAGCGTAGCCAGCTGCAGGCCGGCCCTGGAGCAGGAGGAAGGGGCAGGCGCTCCCCTGCGTCTGGGGAAATGGGCCCTCAGCCCAGGGGGCGCACCTGAGACCAGGAGGATGTGTCCCGTTTTACATGAATCCAACAAGAAATGGGTCCTGATCACTGCTTGAGAAGCCAAGATGTCAACCCAGGTCCGCTAGACTCTTCCATTGAGCCAAACTGAACCCTCCAGTCGAGCCTGATTCTTGAGTCTCAAAATGGGATTCTGAGCCCCACCCCTGCTCTCTGAATACTCTGCCCTCGGGGTCCACCTCCGCCTCCACACTGACCTTCAGGGAGGCTGACGGTCTGCGTCTATCTGTCGACGGCTTTATGGTACTCTTTTGACTCAACTGCCTCACTTCCAATCTGTTCAGCCAGGAGAGCTCAATTTTGATGTTGAACTTAAGAAAATTCAATTAATACTTCTCACGGGAAGCCAAACAGATTATTGGGTGAAACTGAGAGTTTCTTATGCGAACAAAAAGGAAGGAAAATGAAAGCAAAGCGTCTAATCCTACATTTCGGCCAAGTCCAACTCCCTGACTAGCTAGTAAAGGAGGAATACAGGCTTCGTCCTTTTTAAAGAACATCACAGAGACGCCAGGAACCCGAGGGAGGTAAGCCCCCAGCTGGGTGCCCACACTGCTGTGAGGAGCACGCGGTGGAGCTGGACACCCCTGGAATCAGGCGGAGCCGGAGCCAAACCTCCCTGCATCACTTCCCAGCTGTGCGAAGCACGATCCCTCTCAGGCCCCCCACTGTCCCTCCAGCAGAACCGCCCATCACGCAGGGCTGTTGGCAGTCAAGGAAACATGCAGAGATGCCAGCAGATCAGACACAGACGATGGATTTGTGTCTGTTCCATCCCCGCCCCCCATGTCACATCTCTGTGCCACCGCAGTCCATCTTAAAGTGGCTCTAATGTATCATTTGCCTTGATTTTTCAAGGGGAAGGGGCACACTTGCACACAGGAGATGGGAGCCACATGCTTTTTCCCGGGCAACTTAAAGTGAAGTATTTAAGCAAAAAAGCTGCTATGTTCCAGAAGCCACCCCAGATGACATTCATGATTCAAAAAGCAAAATCCAGGCACCAGCGGAGGCAAGAGAAAGTGTTCTGCTTGTGATTTATGTGCTTCTCATTCCAAGCCAACATGCGCTGCCTCCGAGGACATGGAAACTGGCAGGAGCCCCCAGATGGGAAACACGCTGACCAAGCATTCAAGGGCAGTGTGTAAACAGGAGGCCCTAAGGAGCAGCCACCAGCCTTCCTGAGGGATCAGCGTTTCCAGAGCCGGAATTAATTCTCCAGAGGGCGGCGGAGGAGGAAGCAAATGAAGTAATTCTATTTGTTCATCCCATACTTGAAAGATGGAAAGAAATGATTTGACTCTTTCTTCGGTGGAGCTGCCAGTTTCCAGATCAATTTCTTGAGTGGTGAGTGAATAATGGAGACCCTCCTTGGGAGGAGGGCAGATGGCCAAGGGCACAGAAAGCCGTGGTGGGTGGGGTGGCATGTGCAGGAGGTGGAGACAGGACAGGTGACAGCAGGCGGGTCAAAACAGAGGCATCGGCCCTTCACCCTCAGATAGTTTCACTCCCGCTGCTGCCCCCTGGCATGTTCCACTGTCCTCTGTGATCGCAGCGAAGAGGCATCGCGTGACTCCAAGTCAGTGGAGAGGCACTGGCAGGAGAAAGAAAATCTGGATTCTAACACTAGCCCAGCTTCTTGCAAGTTTTGTGTCCTTGCCTTGGTTTCCTCATGTGGTAAAAGAGGAGAATGAATGAGACGTTTTCTTCCATACTCACAAAAATATTAAACCACATGGTTTGAAGTCACTGATGCTGAGATCCTCATGGCTTCCTTGTGTGAATGTGTCGTAGAATTTAACATCACAGAATTTCTTGGGCTTTCGAGATGAACTGGAAACAGATTTGTAATCCACCTCCCCCACTCCCCCCATTCTTTGCACAGTGATGACGGGTACCCACATCCCCAGGGGCTGCCCTACCTCTGTAGCTGCAGAACTGCCACCAAGGTCCCGGGACACGAAGAGGTTGACAATAGGCCTGCTGATTCTCTGTGTAGCCAAGATCAGAGCCAAAGGCCACCAGAAGCTCAGCATCTTTCTTATTGTCGCGTCTCCCTGCACCAAGAAAAGGGGACAAATGTTCACTGCTCTCTAGAAGCAGGACAGATAAAACAATTCAGAGCTGGCGTCTTTCTTTTTGATGTCTGCCATGGCTCAACTCACCACACTTAAAAATAACAGAGGAAAAGCCTCTGTAGACAAACCAAGTTGAATTACAATAAAACGTACAGTCTTATTAGAAATGAACTCAGACGGCTGGCAAGCTGTGGTGAAATCAAAACACACATCTAAGCTTGATGGAGCCAGGCCACTATTTTCCAAGCAGGGCAGCTCTGACCCAGAGCCGGAGAGCCCAGAGCCGGAGAGCCCACAGCTAGCTGCAGTTGCGAGGACGTACCCCCAGCTCCGGTCCACTCCTGTCCGGGATGATGTCGTGGATGTTCTTGTAGTAGCCCAGGCACAGGGTGGTGCAGCGCACAAGGGCGCCCATGTACAAGGAGAGGATGGGGATGAGCAGGGGCTCCCTGCATTCCAGGTGACTGTGAAGCAAAATGGCTACAAAAACGACCTGGGAGACAGGAAACAAGAACAAGTCAGCGCGGGGAGAACGGAACCATCAACAGACGCGACACGCAGCCCGACCTCTTGCAGCCGGAGGAGATAGATCTCCGAACGAAAACCTTGACACGGATCAGAAGGACAACAGACACTTGTGCTATGTCTCAACACTGCTTTCATAGAATCCAGGGTCAGACATTTGGGAGTCACTGGAAGAGCACACAGTCACTTTGCTATATTCACCACTAAGATTCTTTTAAGGCAACTGTTTATCCGGTTAAGGTTATCAGTAAAAATATCCAGAAACTTTGGCATCCAGACCCCAAAAGATGCAGAAAAGCTTTGCCCCCTCGAGGTGCACATGTAATCTACACCTGAGAACCTGTTACCATCCATAAAGGACAAAACCGTGATCAATGACGGTACACAGAAAAATGGACATTAACATTTATAAAATGGAATTCACTAAGAATGCTGTAAAAAGCACCAAAGTGAATTATTATAAAACAATATAATTAAAGTGTAAGATGTTAACTTATAAAAGTTGAATAGGTCAAAAAATACAAAGTCAAGAGGGACCGAAATAATAGCAAAGTATCTATCTCTATTGAACAGAGCAGCCTCTAAGGCAAATTTATCAATGTACGTCCCCTCCTGTCCTGCAGGAAGCCAGAGAGTCAGCCCAGCCTCTACCCAGAATCCTCCTGGGACTCACATACTTACAAGGCCACTGAGGTGTGCTGCGTGCAGAAGTAGAGTGATGGGGGCGGGGAGGTACTGTCTGCCTACATCAACCTTACATCAGCCGAATGTCCACGGGGTGACAGGCGTGTAAAACACACCACACTAAGTGATGCTGACCAGAGGAGGGGTATCCCCATTGCTGAGTTATCAAGAAATCAGTGGTGACAGAAAGTTAACAAAGAAGCTGGGGAATGAGCACCATTCCTCAAATGAGTGCATTCGATTGCTCGAGGAAACACAGAAAAGCAGGGCCATCCAGAGAAACTCTCCTGAACGAAATAAAAGTATCGGATGTTAGAGGTGGTCTGGTTACAGTGTGAACCAACGTCTATGCCTGGGCTGTTGTTCTCATACCAGTAAATGGGAGAGAACCTGTCAGAGGAGGGGAATGCAGAGGCCAGAGCGAGAGCGGGGCTGCACGGACATGACCAGGCTGCCTGGAGCACGGAGGACGTGAGTGGACACTCACAGTCACACTCACGACCACACACTCATGCTCAGGGCAGATACAGCGGAACCCAGCGGTGGAAGCAGAGATGCCTGTGACTCTCCATGGCCGCTGCTTCCCAGTGGAACAAGAGTAACGCATGAGCTGAAGAAGGCAAAGACCAGCTGGGGCGAGCCTTGTTAAGGACCCATTGCATTTGGAACAGAAGGTTGAGAGTTGTGTGATGTGGCCAAGATGCCCATTTATTTCTCTAACTAATCAGAGGCCTCTAAGGTGCCCTAATATGGAAACTAGGATGTCTGCCGCAGACATGCTACAAACCTACAGCGTAGGCTAAGTTGATCGTGTTTAGAGACTGAAAACAAGCCGGAGGAAAAAGGAACACGTGAAGACCAACCCTTCCTCTGCCAAGTCCAGGAAGGCCCCCAGCCCATCAGGGCAGCCGTGCAAGACGAGCAGGACCAAGGAGGAGGATCTGGACTTGAAGGAAAAGGGAGAAGTCGGCGTGGAGTTGACAAAGCACGCGGAGGAGCAGAGTAGGCTGGAGGGATGGAGGGTGGGCAGGACGCATTCGGCCAGTAGCGATCCAAGGTCAAGGCGAGGATTCTGTCAGCCTCCTCGTGTTGTTAACAGCTTGGTGCCTCGTGGTCCAGCGCCTACCATACATTTTACATCTTCCCTGTGGGCTGTATCGTTCATCAACTTAAACGAACACCTGGGCTTTTCGCATTTCATTCCAGAATTAAGATTTTTGAATCTGATATAACTATCAAAACTTTGTCGGGTTATTTTCTGAGGGGAACCTACTGTCTCGGTGGTGAGGATTTTCCCAGTGCTGGCCCTGTATCGGGTGCGGGGAATTCAGTGACAGACAGGCTAGCCCCAGACTCTGTTCCCTTGGAGCTGACGGTCTACAGGGGAAGGCAGAAAAGCTCGTCTGTGACGCCAGCGAGCATCCACTGACAACCTGTGACCAGATCCGTGAAAGAAAGAGGGCAGTGGTGCTGGGGGAGCCAGGCTGCAGGGCGAGACCCCGCCAGAGCAAGACCTGGAAGGGAGGACAAACGGCTGGCGTGCAGAGGATGGGCAGATGAGAGGAAGGAAGCAGAGACCATGGGTCTTTAGCTCCTTATAGGCCATGATCAGGATTCTGTTTTTTTTTTTTTTTTTAATCCCCCAAACATCAGGAAGCAGCTTAAAAGCAGGTTTTAGGCAGCGGGTGAAGTGGCCAGAGTGTCACTGAGAATAGCTCACTGTGTCTGCAATGGGAAAGGATGGAGGAGAGACAGGGCAGAGGGGCAGACTGGAGTCAGGAGGCACCTCGAAGGGTCCAGGTGGGAGGGATGTCCCTCAGACCAGGCAAGGGCGGCAGAGGTGGGAAGAGGGCAGACCAAGAAACATCTGGGATTTAAAATTTTTGAAAAAGATTTCAGAGGTAAGAGTCCATCCATAAAAAACTAACTTCAAAAAAAATTATTTAAAAAAAAATTGTCACGAAGAGGGATGCTCCTAAGGTGGTTCCCGGGTTCCCGACCAGAAGGTAGTGGCACCGATTCATTCAAAAGCACAGTCATCAAGATTATGACAATTCTGAATCAAGACTTAGAGTGTCTTTGAAGGGTCTAAGTGGGAGCATCACAGAGACACTTCGATCCCTTGTCCAGAACTCAGAGGAGAGGGCTCGGCTACAGATAGTTATTTGGCGATCATTGATCATGTTATGAAGGGTTTAATAACAGGGTGTGAGTTAGATTCTTCACAAATAGAACACCCAGCGAGGAGGGAGATGGGTCTTGAGGAACTTCAACATTTACACGGCAATAGCTGAGCAGAAGTAGGAGTGAAAACAGGAGGTGGCGGTGTGAGAGCCCGTGGGGAGGGGTATCTCATGGAGGAGGGAACAGCTGCAGAGATCTGTATGGGCAGAAGTATTTTTCAGGGATATGATTCTTCCCTCCACCCTTGGATGCTTACTAGACTTATCTTAGGCAAAGACAGGATTTTTTTTTTGCCTTTAAGGTAATACATCCTCAAATGCTCGTTGTGCTTCTGATGCTAGTGTTGAAAATGAGAGCTGTTTCCTTAATTTCAAATTAAGTGATTAGAGTGAACAAGGCAGTTCAGTTCATCTCTCAGAAGATGAGTTAAAAGTTTAAGACCAGGAAATAAAATCTCTAATAATTCACCAGAAAATTAACAAAGATACACCAGAGAATGACGTTAGCAAGAATTCAGGCATGTGCACACACCACACACACACACACACACACACACACACACATAGTGTCGGCAGGAATTCATTTAAATTAGTTTTAATAGTGGAGTAAATGCAATTAATTTGGAAATTTAATTTTTGGTCTTTAGGGAGATACTAACAGTTGAACAGCAGATTATTTCCAAAAGGTGGCTGGAAGGCTAGCATGTACAATAGGGAAAAACAGGAAGAAACGGGTGGATATGCTCATAGACTGGAACGGAGAACTAGGAAGGGAGCTTAGAGATCAGTCCACCTCCTGCACTATAGAGAATCATTCCCCCAGATCCCTGACTGGAGGAACTAAGTCAACATAGACTACAGGGATTAAGTCTACTTTTCTGCTGAAATTTTTCATGCATTATCTCTGGTAGGATAAAAAAGGAAGGAGAATGGAAACCAGGGCTGGTGCCAACCCCAGGGAACTGGACAGAACAGCAAGATAACAGAGGTCTTCTCAGAAGAGCCAACTTTCTAGTTCTTTTTTTCTTTTAACTGAAGTACAGTTGATTTACGATGCTGTGTTAGTTTCTGGTGTACAACATAGTGATTCAGTTATACACATGACTTGCTGGTCCTTTTTAAATGTAGGGGAATGACATGTGAGCAGCAGCCCCTGGTGGCAGAAGCATTTAAGAATAATTCCCGAGTGCTCTCTAGAACCTGGAACCACATGCACACCCAGCCATGTGCACCATGACCCTTTGCCCACCCACGAGCTGCGACTTAACAGCCATTTGACATGCAAGCATCTTCATAATAAAGGTCAACACCTCTGATGCTAAATTTAAATTCCTACAACCCCCACTGTAGCAAGATCATCCATACTTGTATTATGGGGGGTTTCATTTTCTCATTCATGTAACAAGGATTTACCCAAGTCCACATTTGATCTGAGTAATGAGGAAATGCATTGCAGAGTAAATGGATGGAAATGAAGCATCAACTGGTTCCGGGGCTCACTTAAAAGGCGCTCTGAGCAGCTCTGATGGACACACATTTACCTGAGGACCACATTTACCTGAGCTATGACGTCTGAGATTGAGGCACATCCCACCAGGAAACTGTATTTGTGTTTTAAGAGAATGCCAGCATGAGTCCATGCCTGCCAGAAAGAAAGAACCGGGCATGAGACACACCTTCAGGATTAGTTTATTTCTTTTTTTAAAATTGAAGTATAGTTGTTTTACAATGTTGTGCTAATTTCTGGTGTACAGCATAGTCATTCAGGTATACATTTATATATATGTATATGTATATATATGTATATATATTCATTATAGGTTATTACAAGGTATTGAATATAGCTCCCTGTGCTATATAGTAGGGCCTTGTTGTTTGTCTATTTTATATATAGTAGTTTGTATCTGCTAATCCTAAACTCCAAATTTATCCTTTCCCCCCTTTTCCCCTTTGATAACCATTCATTTGTTTTGTGTGTCTATGAGTCTGCTTCTGTTTTGTAAAATGAGTTCATTTGTGTCATTTTTAGGATTCTAGATATAAGTGATATCATATGATATTTGTCTTTCTCTGTCTGACTTACTTTGCTTAGTATGATAATCTCTAGGTCCATTCATGTTGCTGCAAATGGCATTATTTCATTCTTTGTTTATGGCTGAGTAGTATTCCATTGTGTGTGTGTGTGTGTGTGTGTGTGTGTGTGTGTGTGTATAACAACTTCTTTACCCAGTGATCTATCAGTGGACACTTGGGTCGCTTCCATGTCTTGGCTATTGTAAATGCTGCTGCTCTGAACGTTGGGGTGCATGTATCTTTTCGAATTAGAGTTTTCTCCAGATATGTGCCCAGGAGTGGGATTGCTGGATTATAGGGTAACTCACCTTTTAGTTTTTTGAAGGATGTCCATACTGCTTTCTATAGAGGCAACATCAAATTACATTCCCACTAGCTGTGTAGGAGGGTTCAGGATTAGGTTATTTCTGGTTGTTATGAGTTCCTGGACATACCTCATCTCCTCCCGACCTGAGTAGCACAGGTTTGAAAAATCTACAATTGGTAAGATGACTGTAACTTAGCCTGGTGGCCAGGACCACATGAGATTTTTAAGAGGAACCAGTGACTGCACAGTATTTATTTGGTACCAGTTATAAGCAGACATGTGTACTGGTTCGTGTGCCGGGCAGGAGAGCTGGGTGACCCCTCTCTCTGTGGGCAGTGCGAATCACAGCACCTGCATTCTCTATATATGAAGCAATGTTTTTAAAATTTAATTTTAATTTTTTTCGGGGGGGGCAATTAGGTTTGTTTGTTTATTTATTTATTTATTTTAATGGAGGTGCTGGGGATTGAACCCAGGACACGGTGCATGCTAAGCATGTGCTCCACCACTGGGCTATACCCTCTCCCCTGAAGCAATGTTTTAATAAGGGCTCTAAATTGGTTCTGAGTTGTGACAGTCATTACAGGTTCTCGCTGACTGATTGGGGTCCTTCTCTTCAAGTTTGGGCAGGACCCGATCTGAGACTTTGTGCCTTTGGGGGAAATGAAGAGGACTGTCCTATAAGGTTTGCAGACAATGAAAAGCCCAGGGGATGGCAGGTTTGGAGGAGGTTTGAAGTTCAAAGTAGGATGCATTTAAGGATCATCCTTCTAACTTGTACTGGTTAACCTAGACTGACAGAGATATAGCATTTCACGTGAGCTAAACACAATCAGAGAGGCACGATCTACTCCCCAGGTCTGTGTCAAGACTTTACATGGGAGCTGCTACATCTACAAGTCCCAAGGTGTGAATGTGAAAAGAAATGCAAAGCGCAAGTAACGTCTGCAAAGTGCAGCTTGTGGGCTCTCTGCCGACCGAAAGCCATCTGGATGATAAGCTTTGTGCTTTTCAAATATTCTCTCTCCAACTAATACATCAGGGCCATGCTGCAGAGTGTGTGTGTGTTTGGGGAGGTGATGCGTATTACTTTGGTTTTTATTAGCAGTCCCTTCCTGCTGGGCCTTTGCGAGAGCTGACAGATGAAACATGGAAGAAAAGGGAGCGGATCACAAGTGCTCTGCTGTTATTCTGAGTTTTAGAAACTCTCTCGTGGCAAATAAATACAGAATGGAAGTGGAACATGGGGCACTAGAAAGTCTGTGATTCACTTTTTTGTCCCAAGTTCCCTGAATTCACTGTATCACTGTAATTCTATGTGTTTCAAGAGTCCCAGTGCAGCTGGGAGCACAGGCATTAGTGCAACATCGTGGGCTCTGTCTAGGAAGCTGGACTGTCACTCTGGTCGCCTCCTGCAGTTCGCTCACTGCTTTGACAGCACGGTGGTGTCCCCTCCGGCCAGCCAGGGCACCATGGGGAATCTGATTCTACACTCCAACCCATTGGCCTTTTTCTTTTTAGAAGATATATGTCAACTACCACAGCCACTACACCTGGTGGCAAGTAAGAAAAAGGAAATCCAGCTACCAGTGTTTCAGTGGCCAAGTTCTCCACCTAAAGTGACGCTGTGACAATTGACAATCAGAACCTTGGGTCAAAACTAAGGGTTTAATATTTAAGTCTCCCATGCACAGCAGCGCAAGGCTGTCAGAGAGTCAACGAGCCAGTGCCTGCAACCCAACCCAGATTAAGATTTCTGATAACATTTGAGAGGACGGACCACATACGTTTCGACCTTGTCTCATTCCTCCAAGGATCTGGGGCTGCTGCCTTACCTCAATATACATGTCCACTCACCTCGCACGTCTACTGTATATAAAACTTGAGATAGGAGGTGGTAAAAAAAACTTGAACAGATGAACATATTTTAAAGTCTCCTTCCAAGGCTAATTTAAAATAAGCCCAAAGAAAGGGTTTATTTTCCCGCAGCATTAGACATTGTTGGAAAAAAATATATATTTTTGCTAAGTCTCTTTTATATCTATAACAGATGAATAGGAAAAAGCATTCTCTGAGAACTCTTCAGTGTCATGAAAAGAATTTAATCTATGGAAGTGAGCCACCCTTAGCTAATCTAGTAAAGCTGGTTATTAAAGTAATAAAATTCTATCTGTATATTTGAGTGATTCTTATTCTAAAAAGCTCTGGGTGCTTATACCACACAAGTGGTAAGTTTATCACAAAGCTATTCTGATCCCTTGATCCTGAATATATCAGAAAAGAATTTATATTTGAATCAAATTTTCAAATGAGCTCTCTTGCCTTCTGCCAGAACTTGGGGCAAATACAGATAATTCTCATAAAAGAAACTGAAAAGATGGACTGGTTAAAAGTCAATGGTCAGTTGGAACACTTCTGCACTGCTGGTGGGGATGTAAAATGGTGCAGCTGCTATGGAATTCAGTATGATGGGTCCTCAAAAAATTAAAAATAGAATTACTATACTTCTGGGCATATACTCAAAAGAATTAAAGCAAGGACTCAAGAGTTATTTGTACACTCATGTTCATAGCGGCATTATTCATAATAGTCAAAAGGTGGAAGTAACCTAGATGTCCACTGATGGATGAATGATGGGTAAACAAAATGTGGTCTATACATACAATGCATATTATTCAGCCTTAAAAAAGGACATTCTGACTCAAGCTACATACAACACAGATGAACCTTGAAGACATTCTGCGAAGTGAAATAAGCCAGACACAAAACCACAAACACTGTGTGATTCCACAGTGGAGTCAAGTTCACAGAGACAGAGAGGAGAGTGGTGGTTGCGGGGGCTGCAGGTGGGGAGTGAGTGTTCAGTGGGGAAGTGCTTCAGTCGGGAAGATGCAGACAGCCGTGGGTGGACGGAACACAACAGTGTGCATGTACCTGACGCCACTGAAGTGCACAACTCATAGTGGTTAAGATGGTAAATTCTATGTTATGTGCATATGACCACAGTTAGAAAGGAAATGTGCAGGGCAGTGAAGAGAGCCTCAAGCATGTTGATCAATTTTTGGGTGGGGTAAGTGGAGCCATTTCCACATCCGGGTTGCCAGGGGCTGGGCGGGGGAGGGGAGGATGGGGAGTTCGAGTTTCATGGGAATAGGGTCAGTATCACAAGATGCAAAGAATTCTGAAGATTCACAACAATGCGATTCACTACAATGTGATTCACTACAAGCCATAGAACTAAACACAGAAAAATGGTTAAAGTGGTAAATTTTAGGTTACGTGTTTTTTACCATAATTAAAAAAAAAAGTGCCAGCGATCTTCTCCACTCACCATTGCATCCATAAAAGGAAAGGCAGCAAGATACAGGAAAGCCCTTCTCGTTTTGTTCCCCACGGACTCATCCACGTGGTGCAGTTTATTGATGATGTAGTAGCCGAGGTCACTGTACGCTGCAGGAGGTCCAAAAACAGACATGGCGGTGTTCAGAAAAAGTCAGCCTTATAAGCCTTTTATCCCAAAAGACTAAAAACAATTTTAAATATAATATTTGGGCGTTTTTTGGTAGAAAAATTAGAAAATTTAAACGAGAAAAAAGAAGAAAATCATCTACAACCTCATTCATTTCTCTACCCAGAAGGGGTCACAGTTAACACTCCGGGTTCTAGTTGCCCAGCTGTTTTATGGGTGCGTGTGGTGGGGTATCCACGGGTGTTTTAACATAAAAACGGGGTCGGGCTGCATTTGTAGTCTTTTGTAAACCATGAACATCTTTCCAGAATATGCTTCTACATTTGAATGGACGCCCTGAGTTCCTCTTTGTAGGTTTACTTAGTAGGGCTTAGTCGCCCCCTATTGTTGTACGTTTAGGTTAACCTCACAAGTCATTTGTTGAGTCCTCACCCCCCTGTACCTCAGAACGTGACCCTCCTCGGCAGCAGGGTCATTGAAGGTACAATTAGTTAAGAAGGGGTCACAATGGGGTAGAGCGGGCTCCCAACTCAACGTGATGTCCTTCTAAAAGGGGAGACTTGGACCCGGAGACAGACGTGCTCACAGGGAAGCCCACAGGCGCATGAAGGCAGGGGTTGTGGAGATGCCTCCCAAGCCAAGGGACCACCAGGAGCTGGAGAGAGGCCTGGGGCAGGTCCCCCCCTCGGCCTCAGAAGGAGCCAAACTGGCCACCCCCTCCATCTTCTGGCCTCCACACTGTGAGACAACACATTTCTGGGATTTGAGCTCCCCTGGTCTCAGTGCTGTGTTAGGACAGCCCCAGCAAACTCCTTCAGGCGGCTTCTGAGAAAAGGAGGTGTGGGGCCGACTGGCGTCCAGCCAAGTCCACAAGCCCCGCTCCTGGGCTCTCAGACGTCTGCCTGCGATCCCTCAACAGATAAAGCACATCCTCTCCTGGGCGTGTGGCCCTAACAAACTACTAGCCCCAGGTAGCGCCTAATCTCATGAAGGTTCAGGCTGGCTTGTCTCAGCCCGCCTTATCAGAGTCGTAAACCCCACCGCCCTTCACGGCCCTAAACCTCTTATCTCACCTACATCCAGTCAGAGACTTGTGCTCAAGCTGATCAGGCATCTTGTGACCCCACCATATAAAGGCCCCCCACAACCGGCCCTTGGCGCTCACACAGGCCGCTCTCCCCCGTGGCCCACTGTGGTCCATGACAGCATGACCTAATAAACTCCGTTTCTATTCTCATCCTTTGCCTTTGGTAAACTCTTTCACTGCTTGCAACGCCGGCCCGCCTTGTCCCCTGACAGGAGAGACTCTGGGGCGGGGCAGGGAAAGGAGGGACACATGAATCTGAGCAGCTGAGAAGGGGCACGTGAATTTGAGCAGGGCGGGCAGTCTGCTTGGGCGGCCTGAGAGTACCGAGATCGCTGTGAGAAAGCGTCTCTGCTTCTGTAAATATACCTCAATATACCGACATCAAAAAGAGCGCTTCTATGCAGAATAACGAAGAGCAACCATCTATAAAGCTTAAAGGGCCTGAAGGACTGACTGCTGGGGGATGAGCTCGGCCAAGCCTCTGACTCCCCCAGGATGTGTCGTCCCCGCCCCCGCCCCTGCTTCGCTCCCGGGTACTTTGGGACCAATGGGCCCAAGGATGCTTTTCTTCTTTTTTACTTCTTGTCCTCTTTTAGTTACTAGAGGAAAACTCTGGAGGCCAAGGAAAGAGGCTTTTTCTTCTTGTTTTTCCCTCCTTCTCTCTAGCCTCCCCTCTGGTAGAAGAGTCTGATTATAACTACGAGGTTGTTTCCACCTGGTTAGCTGGGAGTGTAAAATCCCAGAAGCTGTTTTTCATCCATTTCCCCGACGCCTGCCACCCAGTCCCGTGTCCCTGAGCTGCTTCCAAGTGGAGCTGTTGGCTGGGGGTCATTTGTTAAAAGTGCTTTTGCATAGAGTCCATAGTTCCCAGGCGAGCTGCCGTCATGACATTTAGTAAATTTCAGCTCCTATAAACTGCCTTCCAAGACTGTTCGGAAATAGCTTATATTCCTTATGACAAGTAGAACATTAAAAATAGAAATTAAGCAAGGTTTTTGAACAGATGTAGACGGATTTCGTGGTGTGGCTGCAGCGGGAGGACACTGACTCGGCCTGTTTACAGGTACGCAGCTCTGAGCCGCCCAAACCAGAAACAGGGAGGGCCATTCACATCTCCAAGCTCTTCTGACCCCAGCCCACCAGGGGGACAGGCCCTTTCCAGAATCAGTGGTTCTCAAACTTGTCCATCCCATAGATCTTATACTTGTTGCAAAATGCCACAAAATATTAATATCAATCTAGACAAGTTTCATTACCTATAATTTTCCCCATGAAAATTAAGGAAAAAGCCCTCCTCTCATTTTAGTAGCAGGATCATATGTGTATTCTCAAGACGCAAATCTGGCAACTCTTATTCTAATTCAAATTCCTTAATTCCCAGGCTGAAAAACCTCACAAGAACTACTGATTGACTTGCTATGTTCTGTTTACTAGGTTTTTCACAGAGGCAGGTCATCATACCCCTGTGTTTCTAATGTATCCTTTCTAAAATATGTGTGTTTGTATGGCGGACAGGACATATTTAAATCACTCCAACAAATATGGTTGTATCAGGCACTGCGCCAACTCACCCAGCTGCAAAGAGGCTGGTTACCTGCAAGAGGGCTGGGACACATATGAGACACTCATCATTTTAATCTGCACATGAGCAATATTTACTTGGAAGATTTGGGGATGGGAGGTACAAACATTGCCCAGGCCTTGGAGAGATATTGTAGACCCACGCATAAAGTAAGTAAAGGTGAAGTTTTAACACAAGAACTTAAATTCTATCTCTATTTTTATCAAGACTCGACACCACTCAGAATGGCCATCATTCAAAAGTCCACAAATGACAAATGCTGGAGAGGCTGTGGAGAAAAGGGAACCCTCCTACACTGCTGGTGGGAATGCAGTTTGGTGCAACACTGTGGAAAACAGTATGGAGATTCCTCGAAAGACTAGGAATAGACTTACCATATGACCCAGGAATCCCGTTCCTGGGCTTGTATCCAGAAGGAACCCTACTTCAAAATGACACCTGCACCCCAGTGTTCATAGCAGCACTATTTACAATAGCCAAGACATGGAAACAGCCTAAATGTCCATCAACAGATGATTGGATGAAAAAGAAGTGGTATATTTATACAATGGAATACTACTCAGCCATAAGAAACGACAACATAACACCATTTGCAGCAACATGGATGTCCCTGGAGAATGTCATTCTAAGTGAAGTAAGCCAGAAAGAGAAAGAAAAATACCATATAAGATCGCTCATATGTGGAATCTAAAAGAAAAAAAAAAAAGAACATAAATACAAAACAGAAACAGACTCATAGACACAGAATACAAACTTGCGGTTGCCAGGGGGACGGGGGGTGGGAAGGGATAGACTGGGATTTCAAAACGTAGAATAGATAAACAAGATTGTACTGTATAGCACAGGGAAATATATACAAGATCTTGTGGTAGCTCACAGTGAAAAAAAATGTGACAATGAATATATGTATGTTCATGTATAACTGAAAAATTGTGCTCTACACTGGAATTTGACACAACATTGTAAAATAACTATAACTCAATAAAAAAATGTTAAAAAAAAGAAAGAAATGTAAGTAGCTGTTTTCAGTATGACGAAGACGTGCAAATGGGTTTTAGTGTCTGGCACAGGTGACATGTAAAGGAGACACTGAACAGGGGAGGGCATTTACTGGGACAGGAAAGTGACATAGGAAAGGGTGGGGGGTGATGAGAGAACAGCACCCCATCTGGAGCCTGTGGTCAAGGTTACGGGAAACAAAGAATGGGCAAGGTCTGAGTATAAAAACACTTACAGACTAACACAGCACTGTCAATCAATTATATCTGAATAAAAAAAAAAAGCTAACAGGCTCACTAAGAAAGAAGAAGGAGAGCAAAGATGCCTGATGCAGCGGACAGCAGAAGGCGAGAGAGGAATTAAAGAGTTAGGCAGAAAATTGGAATGAGGTCAGCAAACTGAAGGAGGAAAAATCATTAGCGTTTAACTTTTAAGTGTTTGAAAAAAATTGACACATGCTTCCTTAGCAATTGCAGAAAGAACCTGTTTGGTGGAAGAAAATCACTATAATTGTAAAAATATCAACAGTGATAAAAGCGATTGTTAGATATATCTGGGATACAGAACAATTTTGGTTCAAATGTAAGATTTTATGATTCCATTTTAAAATTGAAAATCTTAGATTTAACTTGGAAAATGACATTGATTTTTATTTCAATGACCAAATGTTCTTCCCAACAGTGTCAATTACCCAGTACACTCAATTTTTCCTTAATTACTGGCAGCTAGTAATTAGCCGTTAGTCCCAAAGTCTCATCCAAGCATGACTAAAACAGGGAATGTTAGTTTTATTTAGAAGTTTAAAAAAAAAAAAAACAAAACCAACCAAAAACCTAGTAACAAAAAGGAACTAACTTATCTTTCTTTTTAGGCAAAAATTTATTTAGACCCATTCATTTCACATATGGAATTTTCTCAAATACATAAAACATCTTTGAAAATGGTCCAGATCAAATCTAGCTGCAGAAGTTTCTTCACACCTCAGCTGATGAGTTTGCATTCAGGGTGTCAGCTGAGGGAAAGCAAGGTATCTCCTCTCTACCCCATGCCCTGAAGCTCTGAGCCCAATGCGATGATCAATAGTGACCCTTTGGCTGAATATCTGGCCCGCAAGAAGCATCCTCTCTTCCACACGGTCCTCAGCACAAAATTCTATGCTGCATTAAAAAGGAAAACCACCAAGGCCTCACTCCATTTACTTTCAGATTCAGTCATAGGAGTAAACATTAGCAGACACTTGGGTTCACTGGAAATGGCCTGGGTTTATCTCCTGGCTCTTCATTCAACCCTAACATCCATGGTTCTCCTACAGTGGGTTTGTGAAGTGTTCACAGGCTTCATGCAACTGCCTTCAATAGGCGTGCATTCAATTTTTATGCCAGGTAACCTGACCTATTTTAAAGTCAAGAGGTTCTGAAATCATGCCCTTATGGGTTTTATCACTCAATAGAAGGCAGAAGTAGAACTCCAGCTCTAAAGGAAGGTGCTTTCCCAAGTCTTGGTGAACCTGTAGGCCAGTCACTGTGTGTGTGTCATACAATGTTCTCATTGTTTCATGGAAAGAATGTCATGCCAAGAGTATTTAGTCTTGTCTTGGAATAGAAGAATGAAGTCCTGAAATGAGATAATTTTAATACATAAAACAACCTTTGTTTCCACAGCTGATGCACATTAATCCTAACAATCATTCTATTTTTATTCTTAAGATTAAGTGAGTCTGTATAGTAATGTCTGTCTCTAGCAAAAGCATGTGCCGTTTTTTTAGTGGTGATGAGTTTTAATAACACTAATATATAATTTTATTTCTTTCTTTCTTCTCTTTCTTTCTCCCCACCCCTCCTTTCTCTAATCTTATGTAGCTTAATTTGTAGCTTAAAAAAAAATCTGCTTCTACCCAATAGACCAAAAGTGCCTTGAGGTTGGATCCATGTTTTGCTTTGATTTGTTTCTTTTTTTCAATTGAAGTATAGTCAGATACAATGTGTCAATTTCTGGTATACAGCATAATGTCCCAGTCATGCATACACTAATACATAATATTACATATTATTTTTTATATATATATACACACATATACGTATATATCGTCATCTGACACAGGATTTGGGAACCAAAGACACAAAACTACAGCTTCCCAGAGAAAACACATTTTCTTTTCTTGCCCTAGAAGCCAAATTCCATTCCTTCCATCCCTTGAAATTTTTGGGAGAAATATTTAATGATTACGGAAAAGATCACATTGCAATAAATACATGTAAAGAAATTAAGAGGAATAAGGAATTACCAAAGCTAGATTCCTAGTGGACGGCCAACAGCCTTACCTATCAGGGTGTGGAAGACGGCGGCGATCGCACCGGCCACCACCATGCACAGGACAGCTTTGGTCCTGTCCCGCTTGCTGTTCACAAACACCAGGCCCACATTTTTGAAGTCACTCATGGGGCCCGTGAAGAACTTCATTAAGGAGTACGCCAGCCCGTAGCTGGCCAGCATCTCCACTGCATCTTCCTTGACAGCAGCGATGCCCCGGTTCAAAGCCTACGGAGGGAAGAAACACACACACAGCATTAGAAATGTTGTCTTGTCTCCAGGGAGTCCCACTTCAACAGTAAAACTCAGCAGATCATGTTTCTATAGAAACGCTAAGCAGTTTACAGTGTAAATCTCACTGTAATTTGATAAAAGTTATTATTTTTCATTTTCATCCATATTAGCTTCAGTTTGAAATATCTTCTTGTAGGGGAGATACCTGTCCATTGGGGTTAAAGTAATAGCAAAAACTCAATAAGCACTTTATGTTAATATCAGAAAACATTTCTAAGAAGTTCTGGGTTAAGAGCTTAACATGTTAAATTTTACTTGCAGGCTACATTTACACAACAGCAACAGGCATCCTGGAGATGAGTCAACCACTTTATACAGAGTGGGTGATGGCTTCTTTTCTTCCTTTAAGGAAGGGGTGTGTGTTTGTGTGAGAGAGGGAGAGAGAGAGAGAAATACTGTGTGTGTACTATATATGTACCCCTCATAGCACAGAGTAAGTTCTACACTATGAAAATAGGTATTGAAGGAATTTGCTACACCATCAAATGATGCTATTCACCTGATTCTACTGTGTTTTAATTTGATCTATATTCCTGATCTCTGTGCAGACAAATAGGAAAACCTTGAAACCAAACACACTGTTTTGGGATAATTCTTGCTGGAGAAGATGCAGTTGTAGAATATTCTATTTTAACCACCCTCCATGAGGGGCCAGCCCTCTGAGATCCTGGCAGCTTGTCAGGATGGCATTTCCAAGTGAACTTGCCCACCTACTGGACGTATAAATTAGACTGGAGATGGTGGGAATGGATGTCCAGGTGGAAAGAACTTTATTTTTAAAATGTCGCCAGAACATTGACTCTGTCTTTGGGAACAGGCCACTGACTGAGAAGGAGACTCAGCTTTCTGTACAGTCCTACACTTTTCAACATAGACTTAATTTTTTAGATTAGTTTTAGGTTCACAGCAAAATGGAGCAGAAAGTACAGAGTCGCCATAGTCCCTCTCCCCCAAAGCCCACACCACATCCCCACCATCAACATCCCATCCCATATATCTATCACAACTGATGAACCTACACTGACACGTCATTATCACTCAGAGTCCATGGTTTATATTAGGGTTCACTCTAGGTGTTGTACATTCTGGGGGTTTTGACAAATGTTCTATAATGATGCTTATCCACCACTCTATAGTTGAACATTCTATGCAAAACACTGTTAGCAAAAAGAATGTATTTATAGGAAGATACCAACGTGTAAAATCACTTTAGAAAAATCTAGGATAAAAATAAATGATAGCTGTAGGAATTCAGTATCATTCCTCTGCTAAAGTGGTATCACACAAAGTAGTTTTTGCTAATTGTTTCCAATTATATCTCTTATTCTCTTTTCCTTTTTCCAATCATAACTGTAAAAATTTCCATAAGAAACTTCTTAGCCTTTGCAGAGCATTCCTGCCATGACGCCTTCCGGAAGAACAAATTTTCCTTCTACCAAAGCTGATCTAATGCTTTAACACCCTAAAGCAAAATAACAACCACCAAGCTCTTTGATAGTAAATCTCGTGTTCAAAAGGTGTATCAAGTCAGAGGACTCCTGCTATGTGTCAAAACCTATCACTTGATAATCTTCCAGATTAATTTCCTTCTGGACTTCTATAGTGGATGTTGTCGGCGATCCACCCAGATCCCTTTTACTGGTCAGCGCATCCATCCCCAGGTGCTAGGAGTTGGCCATTAATGCCCCACAGCTGCTTCCTTCTCAGGGAAAATTGCCCCCAGCCACTTTGGATTGGTTAAGCCACACCTGACCCCCAGGCAGCACCCAGCCAATGGCTGGCTGACTTCAGAGTATACAAAATCACCTCCCAGCCTCTCTGTGGGATCACCCTGGTACAATTCATACTCCAGAGCTCCTGTAGGATCAAGTGGAAGTTGGTCTTCAGTGGGGACAACATCCTTGCATAACCTTTTCCCACCACTCACTGCTTCTCTCTCCTCTCCTCCTTAGAGCTCACACTCAATAAATCACTCACACAAGAATTCCCCAAGGCGGGTTCTGCTTCCAGAGAATCTAACTGAAGGCAACTTCTAATTTCCTTTCTCTCAGACAGAGAAGAGTCTATGGTTTGTTCTTCTCCTTCTCATCCTCCCCGAGTCCATGACTGTAAATTGTTTATTTTCATTGCTAAAATGTGTGTTCAAATTTAAATGATATCATTATATATTAGTGTTATCAAAACTCAGGCTCAGCTGCTCACCACGTGAAAAGCAAGTGTTGGTAGAAAGGAAAGTTTGCTCTTTTCTGGAGGCCAGCACCTGGGGGAAGGGTGGACTCATGTCCAAAGGCCAACTGCCCCACCATCTCCCTGCCTGCCCCAGTTTGCCGGACCTGAGTTTCAATAACATTAGTACAAGTTTTAAAAGCATATAGGAAGGCACCTAAATAAAGTAGGATTAATCTTTTTATGTGTCTTATTGGTAAAACTTTATTCTTTGCTAAAAACATATCAGCCCTGACTGGGGCATCCACTGCAATGTTTCTATTTCCACCAGCTGTTCCTTGAGGGAGTCCTAAATCCAGTGCGGAGGCAGAAGCGAAGAAAGAAGGGCACTGGGAATGATGGCTCTGTCAGCAAGACTGAGCATGGAAACTCCACTCAGCTCAACAATTATGGTAATTTGAGGAAAGAGCTCAGGGTTTAGAGCCACGCAGACTTGACTGGATCTGCTTCTTCTTAACAACGGAGAGGCCTTGGCCAAAGTACTTATTCTCGCTGAAATAATGGCTCTTAGATTGTATGTAAGTAGTGTACAGGGCCCCAAGCACCATCGGCCCAGAGAAGGCACTTGAAGGCAAGGATTTTTGTCTACATGGTTTACTACTTTACACCTACCACCTTGCTACATCATAAACACTCAAACGTTTTTGGCTGAATGACTGAATTAGGTATTTTTCTACCAGGAATTTCGATGTTGGTACTGATTAGTCTGCACTTGGAAAAAAAAAATCACATTTTGATTGTAAGATGAAGATATTATTACTTGTAAGATATACCATTGATTTAACTTTTTTTTTGACTACATTAAATGTATGCAGTGATGGGGAAACATCCTGATTTCAAGAAACATTAAAGTACAAGGGAAAAAGAGCTTTAGAATTGAAGACATATATTATATTAATATTATTTAGCCTTTTTATTATTCCCTTTTATAGTATTTCCCCCAATTTGTTCATATCCTAATTTTATAATTTTCTTTTGATACCAGAAATACTAAATTATTATGTAGTCGATCAATCATTTCATGGAGTTTCCTTCCATAATTTTGGACTTCATCATTCTTACCCATCTTTAGATAAAGTAATTTTGTCCAGTTTGTAGTTCCATTTGCACCTTTAGCTTTTTAATCCTCCTGCAACTTATGCTGTGAAGTATGGCCTAAAATTAATTTTCTCAAAATAGCGTATTTCTTCAACACCAAATGGAATAAAATACCCACTACCCATTTATTTGTGACGTTTTCTTATCAGTCATTAATTCTCCCGTGCCCTTCACGCACCTACTGTTTGCTTTATCTGGCTGTCTCAGTTGGCTTACCCTGTTTTTCTTCATAGCACGTTCATTACTAGACATTATATTGCTGCTTACTTGCTATTTGTCTTCCTGTCTATCTTCTCCACTTGAATGTAAGCTCCAGGGCACAGAGAACTGTGTCTGGCTCAGGCCACATGCCCAGACCTACAACATGGTAAGGGGTCATGTGAAAGGAGAATGATGACTACTTGAAAGGATGAAGTGAGAGGTACACAAACAACATAAACCCTTCCTGTGATGGGTGCTGAAGAGATGAAATTAATGAGCTGGGGACTCCTTGGAGGAGCTTATTCAGATGACCCAGACAAGGAAACCCCTTCAAAGAGATGACATTTGAGCCGAGGGTCGAAGAACAAGAAGGAACCAGCTGTATTAGAGCTGGAGGAAGGCTTGGTGTTTTTAAGGATCAGAAGAGCAGCCAGTGAGAGGAGAGAGGGGTGTAAGGTGAATTTGGAAGGGTAGGCAATGCTGAGGTCATTCCTGGTCACGGTGGAGAACACAAACACGGTCTTTGTTCTATGAGCAGTGGGAAGCCGTCAAAGGGTCCAAGGCAGAGGTGGGACAGAGGCTCCTGCTGTCTGCAAGGATGGACGTGGTCTGAAGAGGGACCGGCAGAGCAGGAAGTCAGGAGATCTGTGGTAATCCAGGTAAGAGAAGGCGATGGCTTGGACTTGGGTGGGGGCCGGGGAGTGGAGATGGAGAGAAGTGATTGACTTGAGAGCTTTTTGGTGGTAAAATAAATGGCTCTGGTGATGGACTACATGGTGGGCGTGTAGAAAAGGGAGAAATCAAAGCCAACGGTTGAGTGTTTTGGTAAGTCGCTAATTAAATGGTATAGTTACTTACTGAGCTGAGGAGACTGGGGTAGGTAAGGGATGGGAGGAAAAAGCAAGACCTCCATTGGGAAGTCCCCTGTTGGGTGTGAGATGCCCGTTAGGATTCCAAGCACAGAAGTCATCAGGTAAGATAGTTGGCTGCATGAACCTGGAGTCCACAGGGGATGTCCGGGCTGCAGATACCTGGACGTCATCAGCGTATAGGTAGTATCTAAAGGCAGGAGACTAAATGAGACCATCTAGACAGGACAGAGACAGAAAGGAGTCTGAGATTCAGCCCTGCAGCACTCCAGAGATAAATTTGAACATATTAAGGATGTAGCAAGCCTTCCATGTCATACTGGGGAGGTCACAATGCTATAGGTCAGCGTCAATCAGTCAGCTAGTTCTGTCCTGGCCACGTCACTCGCAAACACTGCTGCATCTCTAGCCAAGACCAGGAAGAACAGCTGCTGAAAGATGAAAAGCTATGGCTTTGAAATTCAGTTGCAGACGTGTTTAAGGTGTCTTCGAAGTGCCTTAGGCCTGGAGTCACAATTCTGTCCCAAGACAGTCCTAAGTACAGAGGCTCATTGGCTGTTTAGAGGCAGGTTTCTAAATGTTCATGGGCTTCCCAAAGTAAAGACACGTTAGATCAGGGCCACAGCTAACAGGACTCCAACCACTGTAAATAGGAAGCTGCCGTTCGACCACAGCCTGGTTCTGATCCCAGATGGCCTGGCCCCCACGCCTCCTCACCCTTCAATCAGGGTTCTCCATGCTGCGGGCACTCGGCAATGCAGAATGTCTGACTTAAAAACTTATCTGGCTCCAGAAGGCTTTTCTTGGGTCTTACCTGCCTTAGGATCTCCCAGCGTCTGCCAGGTTCATGGTGTTCTATTGCCTAACTTTTTCCTCCAGAAAGTCAGCAGAATGACAGGGTATTAAAAAGTAAAAAAAAACAAAGCAAAACAAAAAACTCAAAACAGACCAAAAAAACCCCCAAAAACAAAAACCACACACAACCTCCAGGGAAATGGCTAACAAATCCCACATGTGATCTCCCAGGATGAACTGTCTTAGATCATTAAACCCTAGAAGACACGCTGACATTTTAAAGGTGGGCTCGGGAGGCCAGAAACATTTCTATACTGCAGACTGAGAGTCTCCACACCAGGAGTCACCGCCTCACCCCAGTCCTGCCCATCATTTCGTGCCAATGTTAACAGCAAGCGTTCCTCACTAGCTGGGCAGAATGTCGCACCCCCGGGAAGGGGTCCAGGAGGTGACGCCTTGTCCCTGAGAGCAGCCCTGGCTCACCGGCAGTACAGCTGATCTCCGGGCTGGGAGCTCTGTGAGTTTTTCTCCCCGCACCCCCCCAACTCTAAACTTCATTAAACTTCTCATTCTCTCAGTTCCCCCCCACCCCCACCATTTTTCTCTCTTGGCTCCTGCAGTCTGTCCTCCTTAAAGCGATGCTCATCACTTTAACCACAATCTTGTCAATGCCCACAGCTCACCAAATCTTTGGTTCCGGATTCATCTAATTATTTACCTGTTCCACTCTTATCGATATTTACAGACTTCTACTTGGGCTTCGAGAACGGCTGGAATCAAGTATCCAACAACACAGGCTGCTGCCACTATCCACTCATCATCTCCTTCCTCGACCAGGCTGTTCGCTGCTCAGTTTTCCTTCCGTCTTTCCCATTCCCTCCTCTCTGTATTCCTGGGCTGCCTCATTGCCTCCTACTCAGCAGATAACCTCACCCCTTACTTCATCCGGAATACGGAATCCATCAGGTAGAAACTAAACTCCTTGTTGCTTCTCACCCTAAAACAATCCTCAACAAAACACATCTGCCCCAAACCCTTCTTCACCTGCTCTCACCTATTACAATGGAAAGGCCAGTCTGACCTGGGCCGGTGTGGGGCCATCCACCTGGGTCTCTGCATTTGTGCCTCTCTGACCTCGTCAGGAGCAGCCATCTGCCTCTCCTGCTGGTCTGATCCTGGCTGCTTGACTGGCCCTTCCCCATTAAGCATGTAAATACACCTGCTTAAGCCTCTTCCATCTGAAAAATCACCCTTCTCTTGACTTCTCTAGTTACCGCCCTCTTTCCCACCTTCTTTCCATAGACATCTATCAAACGTTACGTGTGCTCCTTATTTCCATTTTTGTTTTTCGCATTTACTCCTCAGTCTGTTAGAACAGCAGCTCCAAAAATGCAGGCACCCTGTCTGTATCCCCAGAACCACATCTGACATGGTCTGGTCACATAACAGGTAGTCAACACGTAATGCTTTGTTAAAACCTCCCGCTGGGTTCTGGCTTCTGACTCCCCGCCCGCGATACGTGCTCTTCCTGCTAAACCAGACTGACACTTTCTGTCTTCATCCTTCTGACCCCTCAGCAGATCTGACCCTGTTGGCCACTCCTTCTCTGAAGCACTTTTTCCTCCTTGGCTTCAAGGACACTAAAGTTTCTAGGGTTTCCTCCTATTCCTTCTGCTCCAGCTCTTTCTCCTTGGTGCTCTCTCTCTCTCTCTGTCTCTTAAATGTTGGTGCTCCCAGGGTTCTCCCGGGGGCCCGCACCTCTTCTCAGTCTTCACTCCAACTCAGAAGTCCCGCCCCCACCCACAACTTCCATTACTCTGCCGGGGTGGGGGGTGGGGTCTCAGGTCCATCTCTCCAGATTTCTCAGGCTTCTCAAGCAACAGACCCACACATCTCCATCCGAACACCTCCCCGTTTCCAAAACTGAGCTCACCACCTACTAGGCTACTTGGGTTCCTACAGAGCTGGCCCTCCCCTTGGGTTCCCTTCAAATGAATGCATCCAGGGTCCCCACCCAGAAGCCTGAAGACCTCCCTGGATGCCTTTTCACCATCACACCCACAGGATTTCTTGGTCCTATCCATATGCCTTCCTTAGTTTCTCTTGAATCTGACCAGGTTTCACCAGCCCTGTTGCCATGCTGTGGGTCAGGTCCCTAGCGGGTTTCTTATCCCCAAGCCCTCCTTGCCTCCATGCTCGAGTCAGATCACAAAAATCTTCAGTTCCTATAAGAGCATCCAAGGGTATTATGCTAAGTGAAATAAGTCAGAGAAAGACAAATACTGTATGTTATCGCTTACATATGGAGCCTAAAAAATAAAACAGACTGGTGAATATAACAAAAAAGAAACAGACTCACAGATATAGAGAACAAACTAGTGGTGACCAGTGGGGAGAGGGAAAGGGGAGGGGGCAAGACGGGGGAGGGGATTAAGAGGTACAAGCGATCATGTATAAAATAAGCTACAAGGATGTATTGTGCAACACAGGGAACATAGCCAATGTTTTATAAGAATTATAAATGGAGTATAACCTTTAAAAATTGTGAATCGATATACTGGACACCTATAACTTACATAATATTGTACATCAACTATACTACAATAAAAAAATAAAGTTTTAAAAAAAAAGGGTCTCCAAGCTGCTTCAGGGCTGCACCCTGCTTGTAGACCGCGGCTCCAGAAACCTGGCGCTGCGGGCCTGTAACGGTGTCTGGCACATGGGTAGACAGCATCCGATAACTACTCGTGCAACCAGTGAACAAACACAAAGGCCACTCGCGATCTGACCTTGCTCATCCGTCCGCTCTCAGATCTCTACACTTCCCCTTGCACGGTGTTTCATGAGGCATCAACTATTTGCAGTTTTCTGGATATGCCGTGCTCTCTTTCAGCTAAAGGCCTTGGCCCAAGCTCCTCCCTCTGCACAGAATCACCTTCACCCCTGTCCCCAACCCACTCACCGGTGAACTCACAGTCAGCTCGGGAATCACATTTCTGGGACGCGTCCCTTAAGCCTGGGTCTCCCCTGTGCCCTGCAGCGCCCCCCACCCCGGCCCCATGACGCACTCACCAGGCGGGGCTGGGGCTGCCCGGGTACCTGAGTGCCCGTCTCTCCAGGCTGCCTGGGGCAGGGACGGGGCTGGTTTGTCACCAGCTTTCCTACCTCTACTCAGCACAATGCCTGACACAGTTGAAACTCAAATATGTGAACAAACAAATGTGTTAACTACAATATCCAGCTATGTATCTGTTCGTTCATAAAATCCTCCAACTGCACGTTTAGTTTTCTGATAAAGAAACCTATTTTTTGGTAGAATCTATGTATTTAATATACGCAAAGAGGTGGCAGTAGCTCATACACGTTCATGTAATTGTGGTATTTTCTCATGAGATAGGCAAGGACTTCCACTGCTGTTTCTACTGTGTCACATGGGGCTGCCAGTAGGTACTAGATAAAGGTGACTGCTTAATTGTAGACACACGGACATAAATAGGATGCAACATGGGGCCACAGGATTAGCCTCTTAAGTGTAAAGCTGAAGCAAAGATTTTTTCCGACTCCTTTTCTCCCGTGTCCTTCAAATGTCAACTGGGATACAGAACAAGCTGTTCCCCTATGAAGTCAAATTCTGTAACAGAGGTCACCTGCTGTGAGAAGAAAATCAGAAGTTTAGAGTTAAACAATAAGAGAACCTTCTTGGAGAAGCTAAGAGAATCTTGCTAAGTGCTAAGTGACAGGTAACCAGGGAGGTAATCTCCAAATTCAGAAAGATGGGTTCTTGTAAGGCAACAAGGCTTCAAAAGAGGTGGCCATGCAGCTCAGGAAGTGCCAAGAGCAGCTGGACCCTGAGCTTGTAACTGACATTCATGGCCACATGGTAAAAAAATAATCATGTTGCTCATCTAGAAATGGCTTTTCAAATTCTTCCACAAAAAAGGTGTTGAGTTTGAAACTGGTTCCCTAAAATAGCAGATTATTACATGAAATGCTGAAGGTCCCATTATTTTACCTTCAGTAAGAGGAATAGTTTCTTTACTTGCTTCATCCTGGATTAGAATAACCAATGGGACACAGGGCTGGGTAATAACTCTGTCTTGCTAGATTGTCATTTAATCTCTTTGACAAAAGACTATTCTGTCTACAGCTTCAGTGATCCCTTGACACCTTTTATGATATGAAGCAAACTCACTATATTATTGCTGCAAAAGAAATACAGCTTAAAACTCTTTCCCAAACCCCAGGTCTTCAAAAATTTGTTTTTTGGGACACGTGGAAGATTCAGAAGTCCACGCGTAGGCAAAGCTACCTGTGGGAACAGCTTCTAATGACCTGGATAATCAGCATCTTTGGATTTCCATCCTCTAAGTCTGGGTTCCTGTAATTTTCCACTCTGATTGTTCTGTTCGTCTGTATTTTAAAAAGTGGTTTGGGTTAAATTAGATCGTTGGTCTTCCTGGTAGTTTTCCAGCCATGTTTTATTTTCTCAAGGATCTATATCCCTCTAAAGGAGACACCCTCACTCTGTCTAGCTGGAGCTCTGGCCAAGAACTTGACACCCACACATGAGGCTGTGGTTTAAAGGGAGTGGCAGTAAAATGAACCCCGGGCTCTCTGGTCCAGAGTCATTGCTCTGTTCAGTGCTGTCCATATTTAGTGCTTCCTGAAAGCTTGGAGCCAACACAGGGCAAGTCTTAAATATAACACTGGTTTTCTCCATCACTTCTCACACCTGGAGAGGAGTTTCTATAAAGAACAGAGGCAAACTACTAAACAGATACAAAGTCTGGCTAACTCAGTTTTCCCCTGCTGGTTTCTTCAATACTTCAGGGGAAACACAAAGCATTTTACTTTTGAGCTCTTCAATCTAGAAATATGTTAGTTCATTCAAGGGTATATTTTACTGTCATAGGGCCCTCCTCATATCCTCTTGATCTTTTATTCAAACACAACGCTTATTTGCCTAAATTTAACTTTCATTCAAGATGGTGGGAGGCTTGACAAGGAAGAAATAGTACTACGAAAATTCTAGCATACTTTAAAAAAACCAAAGTTTCCCATAAATTAAAGAATCCTTACTTATTCCTCACCTTGATCTCACATCTTTACTATTACGAACATTTCTGCATTTCCTACTCATTTTTAAAATACTTATAAAGTTAAATGGTCCCCAAATGACGATATTTCTTAGTATCTCAAGATTACATCCATTCCACTTCAGAACCGAGTTTAAAATGCTTTTATGTTAAAAAAAGAACAAAACAAAAAAACAACCAGCACAACAACTCCATAAACAACAGTCTGGAATAGATTAACTCTGGGATCTGGGGAGTCTAACTTTTTATGCTTTCTCTCTGCCCACACACTTACATACCCTACATACTCTCTCTGTAATTAGTAATAGATTTTTTTCCTGATTAGCACCTATAATTCGGCTGTAGATCTCCAAGCAAGCAGCTCAGAAGCTCCATTCCTTTTCTGACTCAGACTTGTATTGAGCCAGATTGGCCCTGTCTGGGGCGGAGCAGAAGGACAGCCAGACTCAGGAGGGAGGGCGGCTGAGTAACTGGGTAACTTGCTGGGGCTGGGCATGCACTGGGGGGCTGGAGGAGCTGGACTGGACTGTCCTCAGCTGAGCATGCTGACCCAACCTGCTCCCTCCAGCATGAAAACTCTCAGCTTGGAGAAAAAAAAATGCTGCAACATTCCATAATGTCATCTATGAACTTCTATTGACATTTATAAACACATTTTTTTCTCAGGGAAGAAAAAGAGAATGCCTATTTGCATTTGGAGCTTATGAAACCCAGTGACCACGGTACTAATGACAACAGAG